>NC_067143.1:48915759-49572884 GCF_903995435.1 Acomys russatus | reverse complement strand
TTAAGAGATAATAATTTTAATTCCCCTTCATTAGAAACTTCAAAGGATTGCTCTATCTTCCCTCCGGTTCTCAGTTATCACCGCAAACAAGTAGAGTCCCTCTAAATATCCCTTAGGTAGGATCTTACTGTTTGTAAATTATATTAATCAGACCTAAGGGAACACATGCCTGCCAAATTTTGTGTTTCCCAAGTCTCACTAGTAACCTAAAATAAATTACAGGTACCCTATCTACATTTTCCCCATAATCAGCTTATATCTACATAATATGTATTATATATAATTATATATTATATATAAAAATACTTATGTTGTGCTGTATATTTATTATATACATATTTTGTTTGTTTGCTTTTTGAGTAGGGTTTCTCTGTGTAGTTTTGGCTGTCCTGGACTCACTCTGTAGACCAGGATGGCCTCGAACTCACAGAGATCCTCCTGCTTTTGCCTCTCTGAGTGCTGGGATTACAGGCATGAAGCAACACATCTGGCTCCATAATCAAATATATTAAGAAAATGCTAGACCAAAAAAATGGCTCTTTTATAGTAGGCCTTCTGTAAGTATTTGTTAATTGCTCTGTGGGGATCAGGAACCCAGGGAAGGGGGGTGAGTGGTGATGGAGCCCACGCAAGATCCCGGGAATCGGACTCTGGAGACCAGACTCAAGGTGCAGACCTAACTTCGTTATGCAGTGTATGAGCCTTTTTAAGACTGAAGGGCCATCAGGCCACCCCATGCTAGCCTCAAACACCAACAGCAATCAAGTTTGTGGAGCTATAAGTGTGTGTGTGTGTGTGTGTGTGTGTGTGTGTGTGTGTGTGTGTGTGTTCACCTCAAGAGACTTCCCTCAGATCCACCTTGAGACTTCACTGGTGTGCTAGGAGACCCTAGTACATCAACACTGTGTGCAGTGGATCAGGACTTTTGAGGCATCTTAGGAGTTGCTGATGTTTCATTCGCTGTTCTCTGTGGGCCTCCAGAAGGCTGTGGCAACACTCCCCACACTGCCTTTATGGCGTACCACAAGTACCTGAGACAGAGATTACAATACGACCTGCAGTGCTCTCCAATATATTTGATCTGATACAGTGCTGGATACAAATGCTGCCCAGGCCAGTCTAAGATTGGGAAACAGTGGCCCAATTTTCTATAGTCCTTAATTCTCTCTAGGGGCTTTATTCTGAAACTACTTCTAAGGTGAGACAACTTGAAAGTATAACATTCACTCATTCAACATTTTGTTGTTTGTTTGTTTGTCTTGGTTTTTTTTTTTTTTTTTTTTTTTTTTCGAGACAGGGTTTCTTGTCTTGGTTTTTTGAGACAGGGTTCTCTGTGTCACCCTGGCTGTCCTGGACTGGCTTTGTAGACCAGGCTGGCCTCGAACTCACAGAGATCCACCTGCCTGCCTCTGCCTCCCAAGTGCTGGGATTAAAGGCGTGCGCCACCACTGCCTGGCTCATTCAACAATTTTTGAGAGTCTATTACCAGCAAGTGAAAAATAGGCCTTGTCCTTGGTGAACCTACATGAATGAGTCTTTCCATGGATGGGCTGATCACAAATAAATAGTCAATTATTCTAATCTAAAGTATAGGATAGAGTAGGGAATTTCATATAGAAACAAGGGTAGATGTAAATGGCTAAAAACAAAACAGCGAACAATGGCTATGGAACTTCAGATGGGGCTTTTCCATAAAGACAGCCTCACAAAGCCAGCTAAGAAACCTGATTTTGGTTACAAGCTGAAGCAGGAAACTGCTCTGTATTTTAGAAATATCTCAATGTCTAAATTAAAGGAAACTAGATTTTAAAATAAAAGCTTTTATTTGCCTGCTTTAAGAGGCAGAGTACAGGGCAAAAATTTGAAGTAAACTCAGGAAAATATCCACAAAGATGAGACTAGCCTGAACTGCTAGGGGAAGCAGACATAGCAGTGAGCAGAACTAAGACCTTTTTTAGGAAATAAGATCAACACAGTGTTGATTTTGCGAGTGCAGTGACTGAGTCAGGAAAGCCTGAGTGGGGCTTAGGTAACCCTAGAGGCCAGAGACAAATCAGCTCAAAATAAACAAACCCAAAACAGGCTCGATTCTAGTTCCTTCATTCTATGTAAGAGGTCAGGTCCTTTAGCAGTGAACCTTGCCTTTCTAACCTGTATTAAAAGACTGCTAATCTCTTAGAGATTTGAAATAGAAATATACTATACAGAATTAAAACACTTTTGATTTTATTTTTGTCATAATTTTGGAAACTAAGAACACACTGAATTCTTCTGTTTTCCAAACACACAAAGTTCACGGTTCCCTCACTACATCTCAAGCCTGCTACCTCCCAAACTCAGTTTACTACACCTCAGGCTTGCAACCTTCAAGTTTTTCTAGGATATAGAGATGGCTATCCCTTCTCATTTTAGAAAAAAAAAAAAAAATCACTAAAGATTGTCAGTCTATACCGAAACCAACATCCCAACTTAGTAGTTGGTAAGTATACTTATAGCTACAAAATACTTACATTAAACTCACTTAAAAATTTGCTTTTGTCTCAAAAGTCTTGATAATTTGTTTCAATTTAACTCCCAACCCCTTTCTCTTACATCTATACTGAAATCCTGGACAGAAATCACTCTGGTCTGTTCACTGCTCTCTAAACCTATCCTAGCCTGTGCCTGAGAGTGCCTTGTGAAAGCCTTCCAGCTAAACCTACCCTAGCCTGGTGCCCGTGGGCGCCTTGTGAAAGCCCTCCTAGAACCCCTATTCAGATCCAGCCAATGGACAGCATTCTCCAGTTATGTGGAAAGCAGGGATTGACCCTGACATGAACTCTGGTGCCCCCTATTTGACCACTTCTTCTTGGTGGGGAGGCCTGGTGGCACTCAGAGGAAGGTAAGCAGGCTACCAGGATGAGACCTGATAGGCTGTGATCATATGGTGGGGGTGGAGGTCCCCTTCTGTCACAGACCTAGGGGAGGGGAAAGGGTGAAAGAGGGAGGGAGGGGGAACAGGAAGATACAAGTGAGGAGATAAAATTGAGATGTAATCTGAATAATTATTAAAGAAAACAGGGCTGGGAGATAGCTTATGTGAAACTCTGGCTCTCTATGCTTAGCAACCCCCAAAATTAGCTTGATAATTATTAAGACTGCCATACTGTGACACTGAACATTCTGTAAAGCAGATGTTTATTTAATAGAGCACTGTAGAATCATGGCATGTTCTATATCTGCAAGTTCCAAAACAGCAGCCATGCAGTCACACATGGCTATGGAAATACCTGACATGTGGCTAATGAAAGCAAGGAACTAAGCTATTTTTAAAATTATTATTATGTGTACCTGTATGTGTCTGTGTGGGGTACGTATATGTGAGTGTAAGTGCCCATAAAGGCCAGAGTCACTGGGGCTTGAGTTGCAGGCAGTTGTGAGCCAGCCAACATGGCTCCTGAAAACTGAACTCCAGTTCATTGCAAGAGCAACACGATCTCACAGTTGCTGAGCCATCTCTCCAGAACCAGAACTAAGTTTTGTAATTTTATTCTTTCAAAACTTTTAAAAGTATGTATTACTGGTGTGTGTTGTGTGTGTGTGTGTGTGTGTGTGCGTGTGTGGACACATTAGGGGTTGTGCGACAAAACGTGTGAAGGTCAAAGGACAACTTACCAGAGTCAGGCTTTTCATTTCACCATGTGGTTAATGGGGATCAAACTCAGGTTATCAGGCTTGACAGCAAGCATGTGTCTCTGCTGAGCCATTTTGCCAGCCCTTATTCTATTAATTCTTAATTAAATAAATATGGGTAGGACAACTGTAAAATATCAACTCTATTTATTTATTCATTTTTACTTATTTGAATTTTTTAAAGACAAGGTCTTTATTTACATATCTCTGGCTGTCCTGGAACTCGTGTAGACCAGGCTAACCTCAATTCACAGAGATCAGCCTGCCCTTGACTCTTGAGTGCTAGAGTTGTATGCCTCTACGCCAGGCTAAAAGAACCAAGTATAGTCTTAAATCACACGATCACTTTCTTTTTTAAAAGATTTATTTATTATGTATACAATGTTTGGCCAGAAGAGGGCACCAGATCTCATTATAGATGGTTATGAGCCACTATGTAGTTGCTGGGAATTGAACTGAGGGCTCTTTGGAAGAGCAGGCAGTGCTCTTAACCTCTGAGCCATCTCTCCAGTCCCCTACATGATCATTTTCTATAAATTGACAAGCTCTAATTTTATTCAGTTGTCTACTACATTTTCTAAATAACCTAATTTCCACAACATTAGTCATTAACTTTGTTTTAACAATTTACTAACTTCAAGTCATTCTTCTCTGAAAAGCATAGATTTCTGTCCCAACTGAACTAAGCTCTCTAGGTCAGATCCCTTTCCTCTCACAGCCACAGGAGGAGATTCTAAAGCACAAAGAAAAGGCTCAGGGTACAGTCGTGAAGATCCTGCCAAAGGACAGGGGCATGGAGCAGAGGTGCAGCAACCCCAGACTGTCCAGCTGGTCCAATACAAAAGATACGCACACTGACACTTTTCTAAGCTTCTAATCGTGGAGTCTTTAAAATGTCACTGTTTCTCTGCAAGTCTAGTCTTCAACTCTTACTTAAATGCTGCTTTTTGGATGTTATAAGCTTCAGCAGCTCATGATGCTGAGCTCTTCCTCAATCCTTTAAACGTCTGCTATCTAATTTCCCTGCCACATCTATGAGCAGCTGCTTTATCTTGGTCACAGCCGAGAGAACACTGATTTCAGACCCAGTGATTGGAAGACAAAGCTCACAAGAAGCTTTGCTTACTGCCCAGTTCTTAGAAACTGTTGGGAGCAGAGTTTTAGAAATCAGACTGGAAAAAAACAGAAGAAAGAAAGAAAGAAAGAAAGAAAGAAAGAAGAGAAAAGAAAGAAAGAAAAGAAGAAAAGGAAAGAAGAAAAGAAACCAGACTGATCCCTCAGGCCACTTGACCCTTGAAATCACTATCATGTATTCATACACCTTACCTTCAAAGAGTTCATTTAACCAATCATCATAGTTTTCTAAAAAGCAAAGAAACGGCTTAAAACTGAATTGTATGTACAGTGTTTAAGAGACAGAGATTCTTGGGAAGTATAACATAAGCAAATACACTAACTTGTTAGCATTTCTAACTAATATATCTGAGACCAGCCCTGAGACGGGCGGGGGAGTAGGAGTCTTTCTACTCCACCTCCTTTTCAGAGCCCATTCTGAAGGGAATAGCTGTTCTCACATAGGTAAAGAAACACACCCAAAATAGCTTGGAGGCTATCAAATTCAAAAGTAGGAAATGTATTGGAGGCAGAGGCAGGTGGATCTCTGTGAGTTCGAGGCCAGCCTGGTCTACAAAGCGAGTCCAGGATAGCCAGGGCTACACAGAGAAACCCTGTCTCAAAAAAACAAAGGGAGGGGGGAGTTTGAAATGTATCTACTACAAACAAGGCAAGGAAAAAAAAAAGCATGTACAAAAGTCTCAGACAATCAAAAGCATCTGCTGTTCCCAGAAGATGCAGCGATGCTCACGTTCAATGCCCGTACCTTGAAAACAAAGGGTACCGGAGACGCAAGCAAAACTCAAATTAATAAAGCTTTTGAGACAGTTTAAAGGTTTGGATTTATTTATAACCAGCTAAATTTAGATTTTATTCTAAGTGTTTAAAAGTCCACAGGAAGAATAGGAGGAAAGTTCCCTGGTCTTAACTTCTTACAAGATTGATCTCTATCCAGGATCAACTTTAAAATATTCTAGGAGCAGCCGGGCGTGGTGGCGCACGCTTTTAATCCCAGCACTCGGGAGGCAGAGGCAGGTGGATCGCTGTGAGTTCGAGGCCAGCCTGGTCTACAAAGTGAGTCCAGGATGGCCAAGGCTACACAGAGAAACCCTGTCTCAAAAACCAAAAAAAAAAAAAAAAAAACCAAAAAAATTCTAGGAGCAGCGACCTGGGCAAGACAGAGTCACAGATGAAGCAAAATTGCAAAGGCTGGGTGATAGGTCCAGAAAAATCCACCATACAAACGGATGCTTTATTATTCTACGTGTATGTGTGTTTGTCTTGGTGTGTTTGCATGGACCACATGCATGCAGAAGCCTGAGGAGGCCACAGGAGGTCATCACATCCCTGAATAATTGGAATTATAGGAGGGTGTGGCACATCATGTGGATGCTGGGACCTGAACCAGGTGCTCTGCAAGAGCACTGACCACTGAACTACTGAGCCCCTATCCAGCCCACCATTGCTGCTTTTGTCCTGTTCAACATTTTCCTCTACTTTAAAGATACATGGGATGGTTAAAACCTCTTATATGAACAAATAAAACTAAAAGTCATTGCTACCTTTAAGCAGGAGACAAGACGCGACACTTGAACTAAATATGGAGTTGTAGAGATCAGGAGAAGTACACCAAGGAAAATTGTAAAAATATGGAGGTTTTCTAAATTTCTAAATTTTTTTTATACCAACACCTTCACTCCTACTCCAAAGAACTAACTACTTTATACATGTCCTGTAATATCTATGTTATCCTTTTTATTCTTGAGACAAGGTGTCACTTTGTGACCTGACAATATTGTCATCATGCCTGGCTCTCAAGATTCTTTCAAAACAACCACCAAATCCCTGAACGAAGCTAGGGAACTAGTTCAGTTAGTAGAGAATGTGCCCAGCAATAACAAGGTCCTGGATTCACAACCCAGCACAGCATAAAAGCTGGGTGTGGGGGCACCGATCTCCAGTCCCAGCGCTTAGGCGGTGAGGGAAGGAGAATTGGAAGTTCAGATTCGTCCCTCAGCTCCTGCCTCAAAAAAATAAGACAACCACAATACCACTATTACAACCTTAAGTTAATAATTAGCCAATACGATAGAACTTCTACTTGAGGAAATAATTCTGAAAATGCTCTAAATCTTACCTCTCCCTTGGAAGCAGAAGCTGTCAGCACGCACAGCCCTTCTCCCCTCAGTAGCTAGGGTTCCAATGCAAGTGTGTTCAAGCCTTTGCCTGGGTATTGACTTTCCTAGTGACACACCTGGGGCTTAACCGTTCCCGGAGCCAGGCCCCAGCCAGAAACTGATGGACAAATCTGAGCTGCATCAACAGTTTCCTGTAGCTCACAGAGAACACTCAGCTGCAGGTGCCCAGAGAACTTACTGGATAAGGCATCTTCTATTGGCTCTGACTCTGCCCTCCCCTTAGCAGAATTTCATGAGTCTGACTTCTCAACTACTTCCACTCATATTATTTCCTCAAGGTCTGCTTCCTGGGAAATTCAGCATAACTTGTTTATTCCCACCAAATTTTAAAAAATTATTTTACAAATATGCTCCATGATTTGATATGCAAGGATGGCCCAAAAGATATCTAAAGATACCAGCTTAAAGAGGCCTTCCAGAGCCAGCTGAGGTGGTGCATGCCGTTAGTCCCAGCACTTGAGAGGCAGAGGCTGGTGGGTCTCTGTGAGTTCGAGGCCAGCCTGGTCTTCAAAGTGAGTGCAGGACAGCCAAGGCTACACAGAGAAACCTTGTCTTGAAACAAACAAACAAACAAACAAACAAACAAACAAACAGAAAGAACCCTTCTAGACCAGAGAATTAAGAGCTCAGCAGTTAAGAGCACTAGCTGCTATTCCAGAGGACCCAGGCAGCTTTGAGTCTCATCAGCCACAGGCAAGTCACAACTGTCTAGAACTCCAGTTCCAAGGAATGCTTTCTTCTCACCTCCATGGACAGCGAGCTCAAACACGGTCAGCATACATGCACACAAGCAAACATTCATACACGTAAAATAATTTTTAAAAGAATCTTCCTCCAGAGACTTGTTTTTTTAAACAGGGCTGAAAGGATGACTCAGTGAGTAAAGACACCTGCTAGCTACCGAGCATTAAGACCTGAGTGCAATCACTAGCAAGGAGAAAACCAACTCCACGAGTCTCCTCATGAATGCCATGTTTGTGATGTGTGCATGCACACAGTCAGTCAATAATAAACAAAAAAAATTTTTTTTTATTCAAACAGTTAAGTTGAAAACATTAATATTCTCATCCTTGCTCTTCTCATTTGTTGGTCTAAATACTTAATTTTTTTGGTTTTTTTGAGACAGGATTTCTCTGTGTAGCCTTCGTTGTCCTGGACTCACTTTGTAGACCATGCTGTCCTCGAACTCACAGTGACCCACCTGTCTCTGCTTCCCAGGTGCTGGGATTAACTGTGTGCGCCACCACCGCCTGGCTCTTTTTTTTTTTTAAAGATTACTTGAGCTTTTTTTCTGTACATATATACTATTTTATTTTTGTACATATACATTTATATTATTACACATATATACGTTAGATTACCTATGGCAAGAAGAGCTGGGACGCAACCAGGAATTATATATAATACTTAACTCTTATATACATAAAATTTAATTGCCCTAACTGAAAGTAAGACAGCAGTTGGAGCTAGTGATGCAGCTCAGTGACAGCAGCCCTACCTAGCATGCTTTAAGCCAACTATTTGCCTTCTGGCAAGACATGCACATTCAGAAAGACAACCACATGACAGGGCCCACTGGTTCAGCCTCCCACATTGCAAAAGAAAACATATAGTCTTCTAGGTAACTTACTAAAAGTGGGTCTCTTGAAGAACCACAACATTTTCAGAGACTTTCAATTATGAGTGAATGAATTTTTGGACTGCTATTTGTTTCAAACAACACAAGAGCACCAAATACGTAAATGTTTTTAAATACCCATTTATTGACTAACAGGCTAATACTATTGTTCTCAAGTCCTATTCAAGGGACATGTGCTCGCCCAGTCTTATTCTCAGGGAGCTTTCTACCTGACACTTCCACTTTCTCACTCGTCCATCTGCTCTCGACCCACCGTGATGGAGCTCACAGTTCGAGCAGTGTGTACTGTGCTATGCTGTCAACCAGTTCAGGTGTCTCCTCCTGGCATCTTTTTCTTTTTGAATTCCTTCAGATGCCTACTGTTTCTACTGTTTCCTTGAAAGCAAATTCTATTTTAGACTCTGCTTGTGTCCCCTAGACTATTGCCTTTTTGGCCCCTTTGCTTCAGTCTCTAATGTGCCTGTACTAGATGAAGAATGTTACGGTAAGAGATTGGCAGAGAGAACTCACACAGCGTTCCCTCTCCTCCTATAACCAGAAATTCAGAGTAATGACTTGCTAGTTTCACTTAACAACTCAGAAAAACATGTCATCTTAAACTTCCTGGAACTCCCAAATACCCTTCCTGTTTCTAGCACGCTTGGCTGCACTGCCTCCTTCATCCCAGGCATCTCATCTCGTTCTCACGGTCAGATCACTTAGTGCCCCTTAGAAAATAGTTCCTTTGTGTCACTTTTTGCATCAAAAGGTGCCAAAACCTGGTGATTAGATGTACTAGGCCTGCTTTCAGCACCTGGGACAGTGCTTACCAATACAATACACTGTCACTTAAAAAAAAATTTTTTTTAATATTGCTGGATGATACTGTAAGCTGTCTATGTTGGGGCAATAGCTTTTGCCATGTCCACTTTAGAGAGAGTATTAAAACACAGTTATACTCAGGAACTGTGCATATTCAGCTGTCAAGGGTTAGTTACTCTATTTCACAGCTCTGCTGTTAGTGAAAAACCATGGAAATTATCCTTTCTTCCTGACAAGTTCACTTCTGGAAGTAGAAAGTATTCTCATTTCATATTCCTTTCTAAACACTCCATTTTTCTTTCCTTTTTTCTTGCAGCGTTTGTTAGAGATTGAATTTAGGGCTTTGCACACGTAGCTTTCTTTTTTCTTCTCTTTCTCTCCCCCCTCCATTTATTTGTTTGTTTATTTATTTATTGAGACAGGGCTTCTCTGTGTAACATGCCTGGCTGTCTTGGACTCGCTTTGTAAACCAGGCTGGCCTTGAACTCACAGAAACCCACCTGCCTCTACTGGGATTGTGTTGTAAGGCTATTTCCAGCCATGAACTCATGCACACTCCCTGGCTTTATTACAGAAGCGAACAAGCAGGCTGATGCATTAACCATCCCTATTTTTACTTCTCCAGAAGAAAACTAGGAAGGGACAGACAGGCCACTGAAACACTGTGGTTCCCTCAGCTGCTCTAGCCCCAGGCCGCCAAGGACAATGAGATAATGGAAGTCACCAGAGAGACACAAACCTCTAGCAGAAGGACAAAAGGAGATCTTGGTCACATCACCAAAAGTGAAGTCTGCCCACCTAGGGCCAAGTTAAGGCCCTATGCGACAAGAGAGAAGTTACTTTAACTATTGTCTCTATTTATGACTGGACCATGGGACTGTAACAGACTCATTCATTCATATGAAGACGGAATCGCATTTAATTTTTCCTTGGGATTTAAATCACTTTCCATCTGTATAGGACATAACATTTGTACTCACGTTAAGAGTCAAATATGGGCTTAATTCTACACGATACCAGAACTACTACTCATGTGGGTCTCTTTTCAAACTATTCTCTGGATTTTTCTGATCAATGTAATAATATAGTGTAGGCACCTTTTTATCATTTTATTTTATTGGGATTTATTTTATACGGTTACTGTATTGGGGATTCTTTTATCTCTTCCTCCCTTATCCCTCCTAATACCTTCCAACATCCCAACACCAGATAGGAGAGAAAGGAAGTCAGTGGGGAGAAGCGACGTCGGTTTCTTTAGTACTCCCAGCTGGTTAGGGTCATCAGGTTCCTTGGGGCAATACCAATCTCAGCTGTCAGCATATCTAGCAGTCCAGCAAACCAGCAACAGCTGCCTTCTACTTTCTCAGAATTGTTTTTGTCTCAGTGTTCTGGCATTTATACCCTCTCAGAGTCTTCAGAATTAAACTACCGGCAGTTGGCAAAGAGCACGTCCCTCTCTGAGCTCACACCAGGCAATCGTAGTTAACAGCTATGGACAAACTAAAAGCAGCCCTATGCTCCACACTTGGGATTAAAACAATTACGTGACATTACTGAGGGTTTTTTGGATTTTTGTTTGTTTGTTTTTTGAGACAAGGTTTCTCTGTGTAGCCTTGGCAATCCTGGACTCACTTTGTAGACCAGGCTGGCCTTGAATTCAGATCGATCCTCCAGTTTCCACCTCCGAGTGCTGGGATTAAAGGCATGCGCCACCACATCCAGCTGATTTTTTTGTTTGTTTGTTTTTAAGATGTATTTATTTATTATGTGTACAGTGTTCTGCCTGCATGTTACACCTGCATGCCAGAAGAGGGCACCAGATCTTACTGAAGATGGTTGTGAGCCACCATATGGTTCATGGGAATTGAACTCAGGACCTTTGGAAGAACAGCCAATGCTCTTAACCTCTGAGCCATCTCTCCAGCCCTGGTTTCTTCGTTTTTTAAAGAAGACTTATTAGTTTATTATGCATAGTGTTCTGCCTGTATGTACACTTGCACGCCAGAAGAGGGTGCCACATCTTACTGAAGATGGCTGTGAGCCACCATATGGTTCCTGGGAATTGAACTCAGGACCTTTGCTGCTGAGCCATCTCTCCAGCTCCATAACTGAGGTTTTAAAGAAACCAAAACTTCTACTACAATGTAGCTAGCAGTACTGGACACAGTTTGGATCTCTGTTCTTGGAGCCAGACTATAACACATAATGCTTTCATGGGTTTAATGTTATTTATTATGTTTATAGTCTAATTGCTTATAGGATACTTATGTATCCCAAATGACAGACTTCAACAGACAAACAACATCTCAAATCAAAACCACTCTAGATATCCTGCTATTAAAAAATAAAAGAGGGTCAGCCAGGCAGTGGTGGTATGTGTCTTTATTCTCAGCACTTGGGAGCCAGAGGAAGATGGATCTCTGAGTTTGACGCCAGCCTGATCTACAAAGCAAGTTCCAAGACAGCCAAGGCTACACAGAAACCTTGTCTTGAAAACCCAAAAAAGGTTTTTAAAAATAAAAGTAAATCATACATACATATAAAAGAGGGGGAGATGTCAAAAAACAGTCCAAGAATGAAGATGAGTGAGGGGATCCTGAGTGCTTTTGAGAAAATGTAAAGAAAACAAGACCAAGAGTCTTGTGACCTCAGTTTCTTCAAAAACACGTTGTTCTTGAAATGTGCCTTCAAGTCCCTCCCAGACGGAGCAGACAAGAATGAACTCACTATTGTTACTTGCTTATATGACTCTATGGAAACACATGTTTTGCCACGTGTGGCTTGTCCTTGTGACTGCACACTTTATTTACTCTGTATCTATAACTTCTTTTTCGAGACAGGGTTTCTCTTGTTGTCCTGGACTCGACTACAGCTGGGCTCGAACTCAGAGATCCACCTGCCTCTGCCTCCCGAGTGCTGGGATTCAAGGTGTGCGCCACTGCACTGGGCTTCTGTAGCTCTTCATAGCTCCCAGAGTATAAACTGTCTGATGTTCTGAATGAAGTTGGCTCCTAGAAGAGACTTCAGTCACCTCGTGTACTGGCTCCATTCTCGCAGGTTTCTGTCACCACCAATTAGAGCAATAAACAGATACACATGCAGACAAAACACTCATATACAGAAAGTAGAAAGTAATAAAGAAAAAATAGAATCTTTCCTGAAGGGGAAAAAACGCCACTTACAAAGGAGTAAAACTCAGACTAATAGATTTCTCACCAGCATTAGTGGATGCTAGAAAATTTAAAAAGCAATATTGCCAAACTTTTGGAAGGAAAGCTCTGGAATACTGCACCACTGTTTTCAGTTAAAACAGTAGTCAGAATAGAAGGCAAACCTGCCAGAACTGAAAGTTTACTGCTTAAAGACCTTGTGTGGAAAAGACGTATCACAACAAAGAAAACCAAGGAGAAAGTATGAAAATCACAACACTGATAAGACTATTACAACATAATTTAAATATTGTTGTGAAATAATATTAAGTAAAAAACAAAAGAACTATTTCTATGGGACTAAAAATACCAAGTAATGACTACATGACAGGCTAGACATGGAGCTGAGGTGGAGGTTAAGGATTGGTTCAGCGTGTAAAGCATACAGACCTGAGTTCAACTAGTAGCACCCACAGAAAAGGCTGATTGCAGGAGGCTGGAGACATGGCTCCACAGATAGCAGCACTGCTCAAGACCTGTGCGGGACGCCTAGTCAGATCTAACCAATGGACAGCACATTCCAACAGCAGAGTTTCTGTCTTCCTGCTGCTTGAGGATCAGGATGTAGAACTGGCAGCTACCTCTCCAGCACTGTGCCTGCATGCATGCTACCACACTACTCCTCGCCATGATGACAAGGGACTAAACCTTGGAAACTGTAAGCCAGTCCCAATTAAATGTTTTCTTTTCTAAGAGATGCAGTGCTCATGGTGTCTCTTCACAGCAGTACAACACTGACTAAGACCACAGCTGAATTTATTTAAATTTTGGTTACAAAGAGAACTAATACGTGATGATCTTTAAAGGCACAGAATATGTTAATTGATAAAATAAATGTGTAAACACTTCAGAGAGTCTGCTCAAACTACTGTACCAACCAAGGACAATGCATGCAGTAAACTGTAGGGGACGCGCTATCGAGCCAATGTTCAGCCATCTTGTCAGAGCCTGTCGTGGTTTAGCAGTTAGACTAAAGACAGAATTTAGATGGAGCCACCCTGTTGTAGTTTAACAGTTAGATTAGATAAAGATAGCAAAATATTCAGTGTGGCAGGATGTTGTGACCTGCTTGGAATTCCTCGCATCTTGAGATAGCCTACAGCTGGGTTGCCATAGCATTATGCTTCCCTGCCCCCTGCCTTAGAAAAACTGTGAAATTTCTCAATAATGGGGTTTGATCAGAATCAAGACTTGTCCCCTTCGTGTCGTGTGTTCTGTCCCTATACAGGAAAATTTTCCTCCTGAGCATTAGTCGAACCCCGGCGGGCCGGGGCAGTAAACTAAGAACCCCTATTCAGATCTAGTCAGTGGACAGCAGCACATTCCCCACAGTTGAGTGGAGAGGGAGGAGTGACTCGGACATGAACTCTGGTGCCCCCTATTTGACCGCTTCCCCTTGGTGGGGAGGCCTGGTGGCCCTCAGGGGAAAGGTAAGCAGGCTACCAGGATGAGAACTGATAGGCTGTGATCATATGGTGGGGGAGGAAGTCCCCTTCTGTCACAGACATAGGGGAGGGGAATAGGGTGAAACAGGGAGGGGGGGATGGGAAGATACAAGTGAGAGGATAACAACTGAGATGTAATCTGAATAAGTCACTTAAAAAAAAAAAAAAAAAAAAGACCTGTATTGGGTTCCCAGCACCCACACTGGGTTGTTCACAACCACCTACAATTCTAGCCCTGGGGGATCTTATACCCTCTTCTGCCCCTAAATAGCACCCGTACACATACAAACACACTCAGACAGACACATGAATAATTTTTTAAAAGAATAATATTCTTTTTAAGATTTACTTATTTATTATGTATACAGTGTTCTGTTTGCATGCATGCCAGCACTCCAGATGAGGGCATCAGATCTCATAGATGGGTGTGAGCCACCATGTGGTTGCTGGGAATTGAACTCAGGACCTTTGGAAGAACAGACACACTGCTCTTAACCTCTGAACCATCTCTCCAGTTCCATAAGAAATTCAAATATATCTATTTATTTTAGGTTTTTCAAGACAGGGTTTCTCTGTGTAACAGTTGTGGCTGTTCTAGACTTGCTTTGTAGAACAGGCTGGCCTCAAACTCACAGATCCTCCTGCTTCTGCCTCCTGAGTGCTGTGATTAAAGGCATGTGCCCCACCCCCATCCCCGGGCGTTTTTTGGGGGGTGCATGGTGGCCCATGCCTTTAATCCCAGCACTTGGGAGGCAGAGGCAGGTGGATCTCCGTGAGTACAAGGTCAGTACAGCAAAGGCTACACAGAGAAACCTTGTCTCAAAAAACAAAAAACAAAACAAAACAAAAAGCTGGGCATGATTAATAACCTGCAGTCCCAACAAGACAGGAACATTCCAGGGTTTGCTGGTCTCCAGTCTAGTCAATCAGTGAGCTCCAGGTATGGTGAGAGAAAACAACCAACATCAACCACTGACCTAGACAGGCAAAAACAGCCCCTACTCCCCCCACACATACACCATACACACACAAATAAAATTATTACATTTACCCAACATATGCTTATCAAAACATACTATGCACTATTATCAATCCTAGAGAAAAAAGGGGGAAAATCCCACAATATTAATTTCCTAATAGATACATAACTTTACATTACTCAGAGTTACAGCTGAAGAAGTGTATATAATTTTTTGGACAGTAACTATTTTTTTTCTCAAGATGACAGAGCCACTCTTTAGTAATTAACTGATAAGATTAGTTTGGCTTTTTTGTTTTGTTTTGATTTTCAAGACAGGGTTTCTCTTGGTTAGCCTGGACTCCCTTTATAGATCAGGCTGGCCTCGAACTCACAGAGATCTGCCTGCCTCTGCTTCCCTGAGTGCTGGATTACAGGCATGCCCCACCATGCCCGGCTCAAGATTAGTTTTTAATTATATCCCAAATAATAGTGCAGGGTAGAGTTAACTCTTATATTGTATGTAGCAAGTGGAAAAATGGTCTTTCCTAAATGACTTCAACTCAAAGGTCACTACTTGACACAGTCTTTCATAAACTTTCAGCCTAGCACTTAGGCGCTCCTCACGTGTATAATGGACTCCGTGTATGTACACTGTGTGTTTGATCTGTGTGTCTGTCTAACTAGACAGAAGAGGGGCTAGGGAGACAGCTCAATTGGTAAGCGGTAGGAGTAGGAGTGTTTGCTGAGAAAGCAAGAGGATCTCAGTTCAAATCTCCAGCACCTACAAACACGTGATTATAGCCCCAATGTTGAATGTGCAGAAACAAATGGAGCCCAGTGGTCCTGGTAAACCAATCTAACGGAAATGGGGAGGGTCAGGTTCGGTGTAAGGCTATCGCAAAAACTAAAGCGAACCGAAGTGGAAACAGAAAGAGGAAACAAGACAGAAAAGATAAACCAGTTGATCACAATCAATATTTATGAATTATTTTCTTCCCTTAAAATTAGTAAAGTTGCTGGGCGTGGTGGCGCTTGCCATTAATCCAGCACTTGGGAGGCAGAGGCAGGCGATCACTGTGAGTTCGAGGCCAGCCTGGTCTACAAAGCAAGTCTAGGACAGCCAAAGCTACACAGGGAAACCCTGTCTCAAAAAAAAAAACAAAACAAAAGCCAACTTGTAGAATGTCTGATTCCAGATCCCAGGCCAAGTTAGGGCCCCTATACATACATAGATCCTTTCTTGTGTTCAGCAGGTCTGTAAGGGGAATAAAAAGGAGCCTCCACTGGCGAGGTTGCGGCTCACTAGTGACTGTCCACCTCACATGCACAAGGCCCTGACTTCCATCTTGAGCTCCGTAGTGAACAAGCAGGCTCTATAAACTGGTGAGTCAGTGTGTTACAGCCTTATATTCCAAAGTGCAAGAAAAGTCACAACTTGAAAAAAAAACACGGCCTGTCATGTTTTTCCTGAGAGATTTTTTCTTTTCCTGGTTTTTTGAGAGAGGGTTTCTCTGTGTAGCCTTGGCTGTCCTGGACTTGTTTGGAGACCAGGCTGGCCTCGAACTCACAGCAATCCGCCCGCCTCTGCCTCCCCGAGTTCTGGGATTAAAGAGTGCTGGGATTAAAGGTGTGCACCACCACCACCACTGCCTGGCTTCCTGGGAAATTTCTAACATTTAAGCATGGAGGAAGTTATAGTTACATTTGTAATGCCAAGTGTGAAGTTTTTCAGTACAAAAGGAATAAAATATCAAAACTTAGTCTCTGAGATGCTCTCCACTTTCCCTGTAGAACACACTGATGACCAAGCACCCAATGCCACACATCAGCAAGCCACTAGCCAGCCGTCTAGTGTGCCTTCTCTCAACCAAGTCCCCGGTTTTTAAACTGTGGCTCATAGACCCACACCGGGTCATGTTAACTCAATGTGGAGGTTGAGAAATTTTTGCTAATAGTAAAATACTTCTAACCACCCAATACCCATGCTAGTTTAATGTGACGCAGTGGCTCGAGCCTGAGGCTTATGCAGTCCTTGCTCCTACTGTCCCCTGGGCACATGCCTCAAGCCATAAAATGCCAAGATCCACATCTGAAACACCTGGGCTCAAATTCAAGATTATAGTATGTCATGAATCACAGCACAATTACTACACACAGTAGTTTTCTGCTCTTGCAGAAACATTATCATTTAGTTATAGAAAATAAAGCCTCTTAATGTTTTCCTACCGTCATTCCTCAGCATGAAAGTATCAATAAGTATTGTTTAACACCTCAAGTTCCCTTTTGGGAAGCCTCCTCAGGAAACTAGTATTGGTAAGCTTTGGTAATTAACAAAGAAATATGTGATTATTATAAAAAATAAAATGAGCCAGGTGGTGGTGGCGCACGCCTTTAATCACAGCACTCGGGAGGCAGATGCAGGCGGATCTCTGTGAGTTTGAAGCCAGCTTGGCGGTCTACAGAGCAATTCCAGGACAGCCAGGGCTACAAGCAGAGAAACCCTGTCTCAAAATACTTTTAAAAAAAAAAAAAAAAAAAAAAAGGGAAATGAAATGAAAAAATTTAAGAAAAAAACAAATGGAAGAATTAAAATTCAACTTTTGGGAAAAAGACGAAAAAGATAAAGGGGGAAAGGCTTGGGATCTATAATGAAAACAGAATCAATCTTCACCATGAATGTTGCCTGCATTTTGTTTCTAATTTTTCAAGTTCTTATAGAGCCCAGGCTGAACTCAAACTTGCTATGCAGCCAAGGCCAGCCTTGAATCCTGCCTCTGATTCCTGAGCGTGTGCCAACACACCTTGTCTTCTAAATGTTTTTTAAACCTGCATATGAACCATGTATACTTAATTTTGCAATTCAAGTAAACTTTGTACAGTACAAAAGGCTGAAACCTAGCCTGTCTGCAGCAGGCATGCGTCGGGTTCTTCCCCATCTTCCCCTCGCTAGACCTCCACACCTTCTTCATACCTGGTGTTCTTACATGGAAAACACAGGTCTCCCTGACTTAGGACAAATGCATTCCTCAGCATATTGTTTTTTGTTAATTTGCCTGATGTGTGGTTTGGCTATAAAGTACCACCTCTCAAAAAAAGCTATGCTTAAAGGGTTGCTCCTCAGCTGGTAATACTATTGACAAGTGGGCTGGATTATAAGGCACTAACTTCACTAATGGACTAATTAACTCATCAATGGATTCACAGATGAATGGACTATTAGGAATTGGGAACTAGCTGAAAGAAGGTCACTTGGGGCATGCCTTTGAAGAGATTTCTTGTTGGATTGTATTACAGATCTCTCTCTCTCTCTCTCTCTCTCTCTCTCTCTCTCTCTCTCTCTCTCTCTCTTTCTCTCTCCCCCCCTCCCTCCCCTCTTATCTTCCTTTCCATTTCCTCACCCAGCCCCCACCCACCCCCACCCAGTCCTCTTCCTGACTGCCAGGCAATAAGCAGCTTTGTTCAAACAACCCTCTTCCATCCTAACGCCTTCCCACCAACTAGCCCATGACAATAAAGCAAGATCACTATGGGCTGGAACCTTACAAACCATGAGCCAAAACCATCCTTCTACCTTTCCAGTTGTGTATTCAGATATTTCTGTCATGGTGATGGAAAGACGCTAACGTGCCCCTCTACGCGTGTCTGTTCCTTTCCTTCTAACTCTTCAGAGAAGTGTGCCTCCCGTTAAACAAAGCAGAATATGGATGGATCTCAGCCATGAGGCATAGAGGCAAGGCAAGGCGTAGGTCCCACCAACTATGAAGAAGCACAGAGGCGAGGCTTAGGTCCCACCCACTAGTGCACTAGTTTTCTTTTTCAAAGTTGGAGAGTTAGTAAGGTAGCTCAGCAAGTAAGGTCGCCTGCTGCCAAGCCTGACCACCTGAGTTCAATACCCAGGACTGACAAGACAGGAGGGCACTGACTCCTAGATGCTGGCATCTGGCCTCCGTGAATGTGGTTGTACTTGCATGAACACAGAAACACATGAAATAAATTACTTTTTAAGTTTAAGAAAATAAACACAAGCCGGGCATGGTGGCGCACACCTTTAATCCCAGCACTCGGGAGGCAGAGACAGGCGGATTGCTGTGAGTTCAAGGCCAGCCTGGTCTACAAAGCGAGTCCAGGACAGCCAAGGCTACAGAGAAACCCTGTCTCGAAAACTTAAAAAAAGAAAAAGAAAAAAGAAAAAGAAAAGAAACACAAGCCACAAATTATGAAAATGTGTCACTAGAACTTATTTGAGAAGAAACCATATTTGCATAGTATTTTTACATCAGTATTAAAATTTACTGCTCAGCAGTTAACAGTACTGGTTGCTTTTCCAAAGGACCCAGGTTTGACTCCCAGCACCCACATAGTGGCTCACAATCATCTGTAGCTCCAGTCCCAGGGGGTCAGATGGCCTCTGTGGGTACTGTATATATACAGTAAACATACATGCAGGCAAAATACCCACACACATAAAATAAAAATTAAGTAAATAAAAACAGAGAGCATTAAATATTTTACTTCTGAGATTTTTTTTTTTTTTTTTTTGAGGAAAAAAGTATTATATGGTAAGCAATGAATAGAAAATTGGCTAGGTTTACCATTTGTAATCCATAAACGCACAAAAACACCTCGAATTCAGAGACCACCTACCTCTGCCCCCTGATTAAAAGTGTGTGCCCCCACTGCCTGGCTTTTGTATTTTTTAAACCCTACAGCTTCATTGTTTATCATCTTCACTATTAAGCTCTAAGCTCAACGAATGCAAGGATATTATCTGTGGTTTAATAATACATTCCAATGGTTTACATACACGTGGCATACAAGGAGCACTCAGACACCAGTTCCTGAAAGAATATTAGTTCTGTCTGGTCTGAAAGTCTGAAAGTCACTAAGTTGACCAGGCTGGCCTTGAACTCACAGAGATCTGCCTGCTATCTAGCTCCCAAATGTTGGCCTGACAAGAAATAACTTCTTAAAGTTATTTCATCAAGCACTATTTGATATTATACAGATTCTAACATGAGTGGAAAATTCAAAGTATCCTGATACTTTCTGTTATGGGACCTATATTATAGTAAAATCAGAGATTAAGAAAAACCATTATATTAAGACTATATTCTTAAGTCCTGTAAGAGACTACAAATCAGCCTGGTGTAGTGGGGCACATCTTTAATCCCAGCACTCGGGAGGAGGCAGAGGCAGGTGGATTGCTTTGAGTTCGAGGCCAGAGCAGTTTTTCGAAACAGGGTTTCTCTGTGTAGCCTTGGCTGTTCTGGACTTGCTTTGTAGACCAGGCTGGCCTGGAACTCACAGTGATCCACCTGCTTCTGACTCCCAAGTGCTGGGATTAAAGGCGTGCGCCAGCCACTATGCCCAGCTAAAATAGCTCCATTTCTAACATTTTTGTTTCCTTTTAAATCCTTAAAATATGCAGGGCATGATGGTGCATGCCTTTAATGCCAGCACTCGGGAGGCAGAGGCAGGAGGAGGTCTGTGAGTTCAAGTAGCCAGCCTGTTCTACAAAGCCAGCCAGGGCTCTGTAATCCTGAGAAACGCTATCTCAAAACAAACAAACAAACAAACAAACACAAAATAAAACAAAAAAACTTGCTAGAATTGCCATGCAGCAGATGGCCAGTATACATGTTAAATTAACAAAGTAAATAACAAGCACGGCCTTTCTTACTCCTGGTGTGTGTGTGTGGTGTGCACTCACATGCACAACTGTATGTGTTGGCAGCAATGAACTTCAGGTGTCTTCTTCTATAGCTCTCCACTACATATTTGGACAAGGTCTCTCACTGAACCTGGAACTCACTGGGCTGGCTGTCCAACAACTCCCAGGGGCACACCTGTCTTCAATGCCCTTTACCTCCTTCTACAGCATTAGGTTCACCAGCACTCCCTGGCTTTTTTGTGGGTGCTCAGGATATGAACTAAGGTCCTTATGCAATAAGCCAGTCCCTAAGGACCTTTTTAAATTTTGTTAATGTGTATGAGTGTTTTGCCTACATGTATATCTGTGTATTATATGTATTTCTGGTGCCTGCAGAGACTAGAAGGTGTCAGACCTCCTGGATCTGTAGTTACAAATGATGTGGGCATTAGGAACTGAACCTGAGTCCTCTGGAAAAACAGCCAGTACTCTTAACTGCGGAGCCACCTGTCCAGCCCCTAAAGACATTTAATAGCAAATTACAAGGCTAAAAAAGCAGGCCACTTTGCATTAAGAGTCTCACATTAGCCAAAGTTTTTGCTTCCAGTTACCTCCTGGCCCAGGACAGTGCTAACAGCCTTCTTCGCCTTTGTGACCTCGCTACCTCAGTTCTGTGATCTACCAAAAAACATGCTGCATGGTGTCAGAAACAGGAGATGCCTGACTCAACAAAGTAGAACTCAAAAAGAAATAAACAATCTATTTCTTCAAAACTGTATTACTGGGGAGAGACAGACAGACAGACAGAAACTGTATTACCGATTACAAAGGTCATCTTTTCACTTCATCAAACTCATGCCGAAAGTTCGAGCACAGAATTCAACTAAGCACCAGGAAGAGAGAATACGAAGTTAGAATTCCACTTAAATGTAAGATATATCCTTTGAGACTTGGCATTGTGACTATAGAGTTAAAGTCATTATAATCAAGTACAGGAACAAATGAGTATGACGGCATTCCTACCACTCAGGACTTTTTGACAGGAGGGTCCCAAGTTTGAATCATGCCTGGGCTACCTATGGGGTTTCAGCTGGGAAGGTGGCTCAGTGGCAGAGAGCACTTACCGACCACACAGAAAGCCCTGGGCTGGCGGCCCAGCACTGAAAGGATAAAACAAACAAAGAACATACCTACATTCCCAGAACTAGGGAGGCTGAGGCAGAAGATCACAAATACAAGACCACCCTAGGCTAGAGTTCCAAGCTAGTCTGATATACACAGAAAGGATCGCCTGCCTCTGCCTCCCTGAGTGCTGGGATTACAGGCATGCACCACCACACCTGGCTAGCCTTTTTTTTAAAAGAATGATTAATTGTATGTGTCTGAGAGATTTGTCTGCCTGTTTTCACATGTATACATTTGTGTGCCTGGGGCCCCTGGAGATCAGAAGAAGGCATCAGATCCCCGGAACTACAGTTAAAGAGTTAAAGATGGCTGGGAGCTACCATGTCGTATGATGGGAATCAAACCTAGGTCCTCTGCAAGAGCAAGGAGTGCTCTTAACCACTGAGCCATCGCTCCAGCCCAAATATCTATATCTATCTATCTATATTTTTTGTGTGTTTTTTTGAGACAGGTTTTCTCCAAGTAGCCTTGGCTGTCCTAGACTCATTTTGTAGACCAGGTTGGCCTTGGACTGACTCACAGGAATTCACCTGCCTCTGCCTCCCAAGTGCTGGGATTAAAGTCATGCACCACCACGCCTTCACAAATGTATACATGTGAAAACAGGCAGGCAAATCTCTCAGACACATACAATTAATCATTCTTAAAAAAAAAAAAAAAAAAAAAAAAAAAAAGGCAAGCTAGCTAGGTGTGGTGGTGCATGCCTGTAATCCCAGCACTCAGGGAGGCAGAGGCAAGGCCAGCCTAGTCTACAAAGGGAGTCCAAGACAGCCAAGGCTACACAGAGAAACCCTGTCTCAGGGAAAAACTAAAACAAAAAATCAAACAAAACTAAAAGACCTAAAACTTGAAAACTGTCATGGCTTTATCTTTAAACAACCAGAATTACTTATGGAGTATTACTATGGGTCACAGAACAACTTATCAAGTTTTGGAATTAGAATGGACACTGGTTCTGTTTTCTGTTCCACGAAGGTCTTTCTTGACTAAGGAACAGGGCAACCTAAACTGAACACACAATATCAAATTAAAGCTTGCAAGCAACTTTTTAGGAAAAAGATCACAAGGTCTTTAAACAAAGACAAATCAATAAACTAGTTTCTATGGAAGAATGCTATCAGGTTGCTAATCTAGCTCAACAAACCCCGCCTTCAGGTGTTAGGCGAGCCCCTTGCATACCCCAGTTAGCAGAGCAGAGGACTGAAAAAGACAAATAAAAGTATATTCTAAGGGCCATCCACACTAGGGAAAACCAAAACATACACAAATCGTAATTTTAATTTAGAGTGTGTGTGCAGAGTTTTTTTTTTAAACACACATCCCAAAATGCTCCTGTAGAGGGTAGAGGACAGCTTGCAAGTGGCTCTTTCTTTCTATTATGTAGGTTCAGATCATTAGACTTGGCAATAAGTACCTTTACCCACTGAGCTATCCTGCCAACACAATTAAAGCGCCTCCCTCGACCCCTCTGGTTTTTGGAGACAGGGTTTCCGCTGTGTTGTTCGGAACTCTAAACCAGGCTGACCTCTGCCTCCAGAGTACTAGGACTAAAGGTGTGTGCCACCATGCCTGGCTTAATTAAAACTTTTGTTTGGTTGGGTTTTTTTGGCTTTTCGAGAAAGTGTTTCTTTGGGTAGCCTTGGCTGTCCTGGACTCACTTTGTGGACCAGGCTGGCCTGTTACTCACAGAGATCTGCCTGCCTCTGCCTCCCTGGATTAAAGATGTGCACTACTGAGCCTGGCTAGAACTGCTTTCTTAAAACTTATACAAGGCAAAACTTATTTGATTCCGACACAGACACCCCATACACTCCCGACTTAACTTAATAACAAATATACTATATATCTTTTATCTGGAAAAAATCCTACATATATAGTACAGCAGTATTTGTAAGTACCTGGCTTATGAAAGGATTTTTGAAGCACTTTATTGGCTCTTAAGCACCACCTTTGTCTACTGAAGAAACTAAGGTTCATATAAATGAGACAATTTGTTCTAAACCTATATATTACATTGCTCAACACAAAACCCTGGTCTTTCAACTCTTTCTAGCATTATCAAAGTCTTTCCCCAAAAGACTGAGTCAATCTTACTAGCTGAACTATTATAAGTCGTCTGTGTCATCATCGAAGTTCTGAAAATCTTTTTTCTGCACAGTAAAAACTTTCACCTTCAGAGAGACTTTTCATTCGCCACGTGTCTTGAACTGTGTGACATTAATTAACAAGTATTCTTAGATTCCCCATGACAAAATCTATTATTATCAGTCCTCTCAGCAGCTGTATCAATGGTAATGCTGTGGCTAAGCTAAATGATTCTCTTAGCCCAACTTCTTTCCCATTTCTGCTTAGCTGATGGCCCAAAGCTCAACGCTAGAAATAGCAAACAGACCCTAATAATTTTTTCTTCCAGTACTAACACAAAGTAAGCGCACAGATCAAAATTTAAGGGAATGCAATTTTATCTGTTATTCAAAATATAATGGCACCCTAAAACAAAACAAAACAAAAAACTATGGCTGACACTTAACTTGGTCCAAATAAACTCTAAAAACAATGTACCATCAGTTTCCCCTCAAGTTCTTATACTTTCTCTCTGACAAAATTACTAATATTTCTTAAATATCTTAAAATTAAGGGTATGCTACTTCATAGTGACTATTTTCTTCAAAAAGAATGTAATGAAATTAATACACTAGAAGCTTAATAATGTTAAAAAAAATCTGCAGAAAACTTTATCTAAAATAATTTAACCACCCTCTGATTTCAAAGTTTTAAAAAGATTAGACTTTTATAGTCAGAGATGTGAACAGGTAAAGAGACATTGAGTCTGGTGTGGTAAGGGATGCCTTTAATCCTAGCATGTGGCCGGCTGAGGCAGGAGGATTTCTAAGAGTTCCAGACCAGTAGGGTCTACAGAGTTCCAGGGCAAAAGAGACTGCTGTACGGTTATTCATTAATAAAGTCATATATCACACATTTTCTCTCCAGGTACTCTTTCCTTAAAATCAGATCGGGAACTTCATTTCCACGGAGAACAGGAAAGCAACTCTGCTTTCTTAGGAAGGTCACAGCTGTTATGTCTCACACAATACCCAGTCCACCCTGGTCATCTAGGCACAGATCAAAAGAAAGGGGAAAGAAAAAAGTCCTACTTGGAAGAACGTTTCTTCTTCTGCCAAGGGCTGTACTCAGACAAAGGCAATGTTAGGAGTACACAAATAAGCCCTCTCTAAGGGAAATAAAAGTACCCGAAAAAGAGCGGCATGGATCGGGATTAACCGGGGAGAGAGGGTCAGCGTTCCGTGTGTGAAGACTGCCAGCAGCAGGCACAGCGCTGAGATGCTCAAGCCAAAGAACCACCAGCAGCAGCAGGAAGTTTCAATGGGGCCGGGCAGAGCATGCGCCCTGCACCCGCGCGGTGGCCTTATGTAGAAGGAGCACCACTTGCGAACACCAATAATAGACCAGCGGCACCAGAGAGAGAGAAACATGAGCAACAAGCACCTTCTTCAACTGTTTCCCCTGCCGTCTGAGCCCCTCCTCCAGCCTACAGTCTAACCACCCCACCCCACCCAGCAAATGGAAGAGTGACTTCTTCCCCCAAGCCTTGTAGCCGAGATAGGGGGAAGGGATAGAGAGAAAAGTGGGGAGATGCTTCTCTATTATTTTGGGGGAGGTGGCGAGGAGAAAAACTATGGAGGAGGAGAATTAACCCTCTCCTCCCCAGAGTGGAGAAGCTGTGCCGACTTCATTTTTCCCCCTCCTTGCGCGAGAATGGGGGGAAGCCCCCTCCCTGGTTGGAGGAACAGATCTCCCAAAGGAGGAAGGAGTTTGGGGGGTTAGACTAACCCTCCAGGGTACTGGAAGAGGCAGAAGCCGACTCCCTCCGGGGAGTTCCCACCACCGGGAGAGTGTGGAGTGTCCGCTGGCCCCCGCCCACTCAGGTGGAGTGAGCAGAGGGGGCGCCGGGAGAAGATGGGCCCAGCCTCCCCGGAGACCGTGGGGTGGATTGGTGGGAGGAGGGGAAGAGAAAAGCGCAAAGCTGGCCGGAACCTGCGCTCCCCTTCCCCCGCCACCTAAAAGGATAAGGACTGGGGGCAACATCGGCGTGGGGGACCCGGCCCCAGGGCGTCTTGTCCAGCACAATGCCCATTCTTGGGCCCTAGCCCACACCCGGCCCGCGATGCCCCCACCTCCGTCCCCGCGGGGCACGGTGGCCCTAGGGGGGCCTCCGCCCCGCCTCCCCAGCACCCAGGAACCCCCCCCCTCGAGCTCCCCGGAGTCTCTACTCTGCGGAGCCCAGTTCCTGGCGGGGGCCAGCAGCAGAGCCCCAGGATATCTGGGGAGAGCTAGAGCGCGCCAGGGCCGCTTCCCGCCGGGCGTTCGGGCCGATCGCTTACCTTCTCCGTTGCCGATGTCCGGCGGCGGCGCTTGCAGCACCCGCTCCAGCTCTGGGAACGGCAACTCGGGCAGGTCCAGCAGCGGCCCGTAGCGTTCCAAGAAGGAGCAGACTACGGCGAAGTTGGGGCACGAACCCGGGCAGCCCGGAGGAGCCATCGCCGCTGCCGCCGCCGCTGCCGCCGCCGCCGCCGCCGTCGCCATTTTGAACTGGAGGATGGAGGAGGAGGGGATGGGGGGGGACAGCGGGAGGAGTTTTGGGGGGGGGGGCGAGGAATGGCAGGGCGGCCTCACGGACGACAGGAGGCGCTCTCGAGAGGACGCCCCTGAAGATGCGAGCGTCTCGGGCCAGGCGCCGCGATCCCACAATACCACGCCGGCCCGGAGCAGTCGAGAACTGAGCTCGATCAGGGACAGAGAGGCTCTCTCAGGCCCTTCACTTTCCGCCCTCTTCCCGTCCCCTTCCCTCTTCGCCGCCTCCGTCTTTTTCCCCTCCCACTTCGGGATTGCCACTGCCTCGTGTGACAGGGGGAATGAAAACAAGGGAAGCGGGGCGGAGAGGCGGGCTGCGAGCCTAGGGGGCGGGACTTTCGGAGAACATTAGCCAATGAGGACGAGGGGGCGGGGCTTAGTGTGCCGGCTTTCCCTCCCTCCCCCCCCCTTCCCCCGGAGGCTTGTATCAGGTTTGGTAGTTTCCCTGAGCCACTCTGCGAGCTGCGGCGAGAGGTAAAGCATAGAGCCGCCTGGAGGAGCCGCCGAGAACGGAAGCGCTGCGTGAGTTTTCTGTGGGATCCGGGAACGGAGAGAGAGAGAAGTTGAAGAGGGACACTAAGACTCAGAAAGAGAGAATGGCGGATGGGAATGCGACTGTGGGGAGAGGTCAGGAAAAGGAAACGTGGAAAAGGTGCGGTTGGGGCTTGGCGCGGGACCCTGGAGAGCAGTCTCTCGGTTTGCTGAGGGCTCTTGCCCTCTACTGAGTGTTGTGTGACAAAACTTTTCCTGGGGTGGCATGTGTCATCTCAGCTAAGGCACCTACCATCATCAGACCAAAGGACAGAAAACAACAGAGTCCAACTTGGTGAACTAGGACGTTTCCTTTTTACGGGCGTGTGGGTGAGGGGCTACTTACAGAAATTACAGGAAATTGCTCACAGACAGCTGCATCACCTAGGCCCACCCCAGCTTGGGTGACAGATCGTAAAAAGCTGGGTACCTCAAGCATACTGCACAGCCTGCAGGCAGCTCAGTGGGTTGAAGAGTGTCCTTTCCGAGCGACTCAGGTCTGAACCTCACCCGTGCAGCTGGTCTGCCCTCAGGGTCTTAGTGGCTCAGCTTGTCTGAGAGGGTTTGTTTGTTTGTTTGTTTGTTTGTTTTGTTTTTGTTTTTTCAAGCATAGCTACCTTTGACCTGAGAAGGACTCTCTCTCTCATCTTTTAATGTTTACTCTGGCAGGGAGGGACCTCATGAGTCTGATCAGTTTCAGGGACTTCCTGAAGCTAGTTTGAGTTGTTTGGTGGTCCTTTTTGAAGACCTTCCTTGCTGGACGGAAACTGTTAACACGGAAGTACAAAAATCTCTGTAGAGGCCCAGAGCTCGCTCGCTCGCGCGCGCTCTCTCTCTCTCTCTCTCTCTCTCTCTCTCTCTCTCTCTCTCTCTCTCTCTCTCTCTCTCTCTCTCTCTCTCTCTCTCCCTCCCCCCCCCCCCTTGGGACCAGGGCCTGAGGGACTCTGAGAATCACTGGTGAGGAATTGCCTCTCTGGGTGATAGAATCAGAGAAACCACGCTCTATATGGTTAACCGTCGGGACCCAAGATGCAAGACTCTGCTTGGCTCAGGCTCTGGGGGGGGGGGGGGGGGGCATTCTACGTGAGAGAGCTGGGAGACTGGGAAACTGCAGTGAGTTTGCGAGGAAGCAGAGTTCTACTCCATTGCGGAGTAAGATGTGGCATTCTTCCAGAAAGAATCCCAGACGGGGAAAATAAACAATGTGAAACAGAACTTGGAGCTTGGGAAAACAGTATACTTAGGAGCCGGAATCTTGACTTGACCCAGACTTGAGTCCTACCCCTAATTACTGTATAACCTTCTGCAGTTTCATCATTTCTTTGAACTTTGGTAAAGTGAGGTAATAGTATCTACAGCGTGGATAATTCACATTAAAGTGGTTAGTGTCGTTCTCTGCCACATCATATGCTCTTTAAAGTGTCGTTTTTGTCCTGGCAAGTGGAGCACTTCTTTCATCCCGGTAGGCAAGGAGCAGAGGCAGGAAGAACTCTGAGTTCAGGCCAGTCAGGACTATATAGTGAGACTGTTTCAAAGAACTGGAACTTTCTTCTTATAAAAACAAAAACAAAACACCAAGAAGAGACTTGATACCCTATGAGCATATACAGGGGAAGGAAGTCCCCCTCAGTCACAGTCATAGGGAAGGGGAGTAAGGGGAAAATGGGAGGGAGGAAGGAATGGGAGGATACAAGGGAGGGGATAACCATTGAGATGTAATATGAATAAATTAATAAAAATTTTTTAAAAAAGATGTTCTTATAATTTAGATTGAATCCAGTTATATTTAGCCTACAATTTATTACTTTATGCCAAAATTTTAAGACTGTATTTAAAACTCACATAATATCTACTTCCTAAAACTAAAGCAACCCATTTTCTAAATCACATAAAATAAAATGTAGCTGGGCGGTGATGGCGCACACCTTTAATCCTAGCACTATGGAGGCAGAGACAGGTCTGTGTGTTCTAGGACAGCCTGGTCTAAAAAGCAAGTCCAGGACAGCCAAGGCTACACAGAGAAACCCTGACTTGAAAAGCCAAAAATAAAAAGAAAGAAAATGGGTGACTAAACAAAGATTTGTTGTTGTTTTTGTTGTTGTTGTTGTTTGAGACGGGGTTTAAGAGCACTGAATGCTCGTTCAGAGGACCCGGATACAATTCCCAGCACCCACATGGCAACTTACAACTGTCTGTGATTCCAGTTCCAAGGGATCTGACACCCTCACACAGACGTAATATGCAGGCAAAACACCAATCAGTGCTCTAAAAATAAAGAAAATATGGTTGTGGCAGAATTTGGTAGCATGGGTATTTCATCCTAGGACCAGAAGGCTGAAGCAGGCAGATCTCAAGAAATTCAAGCTAGCCTTGAAACCGTTTCAAAGGGAGAAAGAAAGTACTGCAAAAGGTGACTTTCAGTTAATAGCACTCTTTCCAGAGGACTTAAGGTAAGATTTCAGGACTCAGCTGCTCACAACCCCTTGTAACTCCAGTTCTCCGGGATCTGATGCCCCCCCCCCCCTTCAGGCCTCTGAGGCCGTCTGCACATAGGTAGTGAAGTGTCCATGCACTCAGGCACACACATATACTCATAGAATAATAAATATATTTGTTATTAAAAGGAAATATGGCCTGTATTAGTATTGTGAGCAAAGGTTTAATAAGTGGGAAAATAGGAATTTTAGGCAACCAAGGAAATTGGAAATATCAAACTGGGAATTTTAGTAGAAGTTTCCAAATGGAAAATGGGGTGTAGGAGAAGAGGAAGGGAGAACCTGGGAGCCCAAGTGAAGAAAATCTGACCCAGAAGCCCGTGAGATAGTACAGTGATGAAAGACCTGATGACCGGAATTTGATGCCTGGAACCCACATGGTAAACGAGAAACTGACTCCTGTGACTTCTCTTCCCTCCACAAGCATATTGTGGTACACATGCATTCATAAACGTACACATGGAAAATATAAAATGTTAAAGAAAGAAAATCTGATTACATCTTTATCAGCCATTTTGTAACAGTAACAGAAGTCTAAAATCCTTTGTAGAGTCGTTAATTTTACTAAAATCCAGGCACACAATATTTTAAATTATAGCTTTGTGAAAGAATTTCTATGAAAAGACACCTCAAAGGAATTGGACAATTTTATTACACGCTATTATAAACCTTATCTGGTTTCTATCTTGACTTTCAGCAGGTTTTGTTTTCAGACAGGCTACCAGGAGTCCTGGTTTATCTCTAACTGACTGTGTGTCTGAGGCCCCTTGAATGCCTCTGGGTCCTCCTCCCCACCTAACAAGTGCTGGGATTACAGGTGTGTTCCCCCATGCGTTTTCCTTTTCCGTTTTGTTTTGTCTCTGTTTGGTTTTTCTGTTCAGCTTTTTAGAGAAGATCTTACTCTATAGACTTGACTCAAACGTGCAGTGACCCTCAGTCTTTACCTCCCCTGCGCTGGCGCTGGGATTAGATGAGTTAGCCACCGTACTTCAGCCACCCAAGCACTGCACCTCCTACTTTCTCATGAGGTTGTAAAATGACATCCTAAAAAAAAAAAAAAAAAAAAAAAAAATGTGAATGCTGTAGTTTTCTCTTACTATACTTCAGCTCACAAGCTTATCCAAGGAGGACTGATAGCTAAGGGTGGAGTTTCTGCTTTTCTAACCCATACTGGAATGTGAGCAAAGTCCTTAGGCGTCTGAAAGGTATAGCACCCAAAAGATAACAGGTGTTTTACTGCAAAGCAAACTCCAGCTCATGCCTTCACAAAGCCTGTTGTCAGAAAAAATAAGCAACATACTTGCACAGTACTGTTACCATCTCTTGCTTTTCTGGATGAAGACAGATTATGAGAATTTAATACTGGTTGCAGGTTATTGGTACATAGCCCAGCACTGGAGAGGTGGGGGCAGGGGAGAGGATCTTGAGTTTGAAGCCACATTGAGTACACTGAGTTCCTGACCAACCTGAGCTACATGGTAACCCCCTGTCCCATCTCAAAAAGTGGAAACATAAATGTAAAAGGAAGATTAACCCCATTTGTGGATTTTAATAGCAGACACACACACACACACATATATATGATTGTGATGTAAAGATAAAAATTGCAGCTATTTATTAAACCTGTAATAAATTTATTGCTACATACTAGCCTACACTCTGTTTAATTTTGCTCAATGTTTGTATTATTGTTTATTAAAACAGTTAAATATCCAAAATAATTTGTAAATTGTGATATACTCCTGAAGTAAACTACCAACTCTGCTGGATTTTTGTTGTTTTTGTTTTTTGTTTTTCATTTTTCGAGATAGGGTTTCTCTGTGTATCCTTGGCTGCCTGGACTCTTGATTTGTAGACCGGGAGATCCACCGGCCTCTGCTGGGATTGCAGGCCTGCCACCGCACCTGGTTCCCTGCTGGACTCTTAATCTTACATTCTAGCTTTCAAAACTGAGAAAAGGAATTTCTGTCCTTTAAGCCACCTGTGGTATTTTGTATTGTAAACCATAGCACTTTCCTCAAGATACAGACATCTTCTGCTCTTACCAACTTACTATCTCCCATAGTTCAATATACTGCTTTTCAAAGGTTTTCTTGGAGACGTATCAGCAGCTAGAGGCTCAGCAGGTAAGCCTGCTACCTGAATTCAATACTGGGATCCCACAAGGTTACAGAAGAGAAGCAATTCCTATGTGATGTTCAAGCCTCTACACAGGCATGGAGTGTGCACTTACATACACACACACACACACACACACACACACGTTAATATTTGTTTTTACACAGTCTCTCTTTGTAGCCCTGCCTAGCCTCAGTTAGCTTGCCTCTGCTTGGATTAAAGGCATACACTACCATGTTCAACATAGTTGGGTTGGTTTGTTTTTTAAGATTTATTCATTTATTATTTATATAATGTTCTGCCTGCATATGTGCCTGCATGCCAGAAAAGGACACCAGATCTCATTATAGATGGTGTGACACGGGGAACCAAACTCAAGACCTTTGGAAGAACAGACAGTGCTCTTAACCTCTGAGCCATCTCTCCAGCCCCACCTCCAGCCCCCGCCCAACATAGTTTTAACATTTTATCTTGTATTTATGGAAAGGAGGGGAAAGCTATTTATTTATTGAGACAAGATCTCTATCTAGCCCTAGCTGTTCTAGAGCTTGTTATGTAAAATAGGATGACTTTGAACTCACAGAGGTCTGCTACTTTTGCTTTCCAAGTGTCAGGATTAGAGGAGTGCATCACTATGCTTGGAATGTCTTCTCTCCTGTGGTGTAGTATTATGGACTCAAAAACAGGAACCATGGTTTTTAAATTTGTCTTCCTCTCATAGTACTCAAAACAGTATACTTGCTTATCTTTTCTGTTACATGGTTTTTGTTCTGAGTGTTTAGAAATTGAAGTAGTAAAATTGCATTAGTAATTAATAGTGTTGGGTAAAAGTGTGGCTTTGTAATCGCCTGTACTGAAGGTTATGTATTTTCTCAAACATAGAGCGAAACATCTCCCCACTTACTACCATTTCTCCTCACTGCAGCCTCCTGGCAAGGCCATTTAGAGAGATGGCTCAGAGGTTAAGAGCACTGACTGTACTTCCAAAGGTCAGGAGTTCAATTCCCAGCAACCACATGGTGGCTCACAACCATTCATAATGAGATCTGGTGCCCTAAAAAGCTTGGGAGTGGTGCTGATCTCTCTAAGTCCGAGTCCAGTCTGGTCTACAAGGTTAGTCCAGGACAGCCAAGGCTACACAGAGAAACTGTGTCTTGAAAAATCAAAAGAATAAAAAACATTTTTAAACAAAAGAATTTTAACTGCTTACCAAACTACACACTAGTGTCACATGGCTACTCTCCAGAACCCTCTGTAGTTGAGCTGATACACCCAGTGGTGAAGGCTTACTCTCCTTGGGACCAAGGGTTTCATTCATACAAAGTCTGCTTAGCTGTAGGAAGACAGTGACTGCTCTTCAGGACATTACTGATTATTATGACAAAGGAAACCCATAAAAGCTTTAAAAAAGAAACCTGCCCATAATGGTATCTCAACTGAGCATCTCAGGAACATAGAAGTTACTCAGCTTCCGGGTGTCCAGAGGAAAACATGCCAGGTTCTTCTGCAAGGTTGGCCCTGCCAAAGAGACAGCTCAACATTCATGGATTCTAAAATGAATATGAATATGTGGAAAAATATCTTCAATGACTTTCTTCTCTAAATCTAGTCTGGTTGCCTTGTGATTTTCTGCAACGAGTAATGGCCATTTTATTCTTACTCATTCAAACTTACATTCACATCTGCAAGATTACAGCACAGGTTGAGTTGAATAGGATTTTTTTCAGCTGTGGTGTTTATATTGAGGTAGGCCATGCCACCTCCTCATTACATCATAATGAGGTAAATATCCATTTCCAGACTTTATCTCTAATAAAATATCCTGAGGTTTACCTCTGGAGTCTGAGAAATAATTGTCTTATCTGCTTTCTGTGCTTGCATGATTGAGGATCCCAAGAATAATGTATATGTCTTAGGTAAAATACTCAGTTAAAAGACCTGTATACACAGTGGGGTTAGAATCTTGTTAGTCTCAAAAAACAAAACAAACAAACAAAAAATATTGGTTTTTTTAAAAAATCAATTTATTCAGATTAAAACTCAATTGTTATCCCATTACTTGTATCCTCCCATTCCTCCCTCCCTCCTGCTTTCACCCTATCCCCTTCCCCTAGGTCTATGACTGAGAGGGACCTCCTCCCCCACTGTATGGTCCCTCTCATGTGGTGGAGAATTGGGGCTTTCTACCTCTGAATTTTGGAGCTGTTTCAACTTTCCTTGGTGGCTGACTTAGCACTTTCTCTTTTAATTTCAGATTTCAGCTCAGTTACTTATGGCTTCCCCTAAAATTGCTTCCCTCTCTTGGGGACAGATGAAAGTGCAAGGCTCTACCTTAACCTATAAGGATTGCAAAGTGTGGCCAGGAGGCAGTCGGGCTTGGGATTGGAGAGAAACAGGAACTGAGGTAAGACTCTAGCGGTGAGATTGGTTGGCATTGCAGGAGGCTGGTCTAGTAACTTCCAACCTCAACAGGCAAGTTATTCTCTCTCCCTGTTCCCTGCGAAATGTATCCATCACTATTAAACTTACCCATCTGAAGTGTAAGACTGAAGAGATGGCTCAGCAGTTAAAGAGACTGGCTACTCTTCCAGAGGACTTGGATTCAATCTCCAGCACTCACATAGCAGCTCACTACCATTTGTAACTTCAGTTTCAGGGTGTCTAACACTCTTCTAGCCTCTTCCCGCATTAGCCTTGTACATGGTACACAGACATGCATGTAGGCAAAACACCCATACACACAAAATAAACTACACATGTAATATAATGGGCCCGAAATTCAATTCATATGCATAGGTTAGTACAGTTACTATTATTAGCCCCCATAAGAACCCCTGCAACCCTGAGCACACAGTGCTGCTTTCTCTATCTCGCATCTCCAGCTCCTGGAAAACACTAATTGTTTTTTTGTAATCTTGAGAAGTGATGCTTTATTAAATTCCACAGTTGGTTTTTTCCCATTTGTTTGTTTATTTATTTATGGTTTTGGTTTGGTTTTTTTCGAGACAGGGTTTCTCTGTGTAGCTTTGGCTGTACTGGACTCACTTTGTAGACCAAGTTGCCCTCGAACTCATCAATCTGCCTGCCTCTGCCTCCAGAGTGCTAGGATTAAAGGCGTGTGCCACCATACCCAGCAAATTCCACAGTTTTAAATAAATATGTTTTGGAAAAAAAACCCCAGAATTTAGCCAGTTTTCATCTTTTTTGAAAATTTATTTTTCATTATGTATACAGTTCTGTGCCTGCATGTATGTCTGTCTGCCTATCAGAAGAGGGCATTAGTCAGATGATATTATAGATGGTTGTGAGCCACCATGTGGTTGCTGGGAATTGAACTCAGGACCTCTGAGCCATCTCTCTAGCCCCTGTCTTCTCTCTCTCTCTCTCTCTCTCTCTCTCTCTCTCTCTCTCTTTCTCTCTTATGTATTACATCTGACCACAGTTGTCCCTCCCTGCAGCCTCTCCCTCCCATCTTCCCTCTCCTTCAGATCTACACCCCCTCCACCTCCCCTCAGAGAAAAGTAGGCCTCCCCGGGACATCAACCAGGGACATCAACCAAACACGCATAACAAACTACAGTAAAGCCAAGCACAAACCATCATCACATCAAGGCTGCACAAGGCAACCCTTTAGGAGGAAAAGGGTCCTACTAGAAGGCAAAGGGTCAAGCAAAGACCCTGATCACACTGTCAGGACTCCCCCGAGAGTATCAAGCTACTCAGTCGTAACATATATGCAGAGGACTTAGATCAGACCCCTACAGGCTCCCTCATCTCTGAGTTCCATTGAGTCCTGGGCAGTTGATCCTGTGGGCTGTGTTCTCCTCGTGTGTCCCAATCCCTCTGACTCCTCTACTCCTTCATCTCCCTCCTCAGCGGAACTCTCTGAGCTCCACCTAATATTTTGTTGTCAGGAATTTAGCCCTTAGGGAGCAAAATTCTAGGCCAGATCAGCCACTTGCTTTGAGGTGCGAGGGGGACATTGCAAGTTCTTGATGTGTGGGTCTTACAGATGCAGGATTTAGACTTGGCATCCTTTGCTTCTGAATCTTACGCACTACCCTATAGGACATCCCGTTCCAGAGAATGCTGATCAAGCATGCAGCAGAAGGCCATTTCAACCTCCCCTTATTAGTGGGACCAAAGGAAGATTGTCCCAAGTGAAACTCAGGGCTTCTGTGGCCCAAGGCTAGAATGTGGAAGTTTCACCAGGCTGTGGCAGAAAAACAGCCAGTTAGAGATCAGTCAGGAGGCTGTTCATTCAGGCAAGGACAGTGAGAACACAACTCAGACAGTATCTGCAGGGCATAGATTCCAACAATCCTTTGACCTTCCCTTACAGAGCCTACTTTTATCACTTGTAGCCAGCTAATTGTACTCCTAGCCACTGACAAGCCTTTAATTTTGGTTGAAGGGAATGGTTTTTTGATAGTTTAATCTAAGCATATTTCCTTTTCAATTTGATTATAAAATCCTCTTGTTTAGTTGCTATAACGGGTAGTAGGCAAGACACTGTTCTACAATTAATAGCTTTTGCTCGAGAAAAAACAGTGAGCTTTACAACCCTGGGCTGTGTCATAAAAGTCTCTTAATAAAGAATGGAATCATGCTCAATGAGAGTCTTGGTAGTTGCCTCAAGGAACTGGAAGCATAGAGGAGCTGAGGGCAGGCTGATGATGCCGTAGTAACAGTGTGATGCTCCAATTCCAGATTCCACACGAAGCTGAGAGTAATTACCCCCAATGCCTGGATCCCTAGGCCCCTGCTGTTATCTTTTATTGCTCAATACAGGACACTGTGGGCCTGCAGGATAGTAACAACAGCAGCTGAATTCATCACACGTGTTCCACTGATCCACTGACTCTGATGGGACAACTCTAGTCTGAGTCTCCAGACGATTATAGTTTTGCACTCCTTACACCCCTGCACTATGTTTCTATGTAGTCAGTTTCTAGTAGTCAGTGTGATAGTTCCAGCAATAAGACAGTGTGAGCCCTATGAGTTTAGGATTCATGGCTCTACTCAAAACAGTTTGTTAAATAAAATAATTGCACAGGTATTTGCATAAGTGCATTTATTTAAGGAAAGATGAAGCTCTTCAACCCCGATCTATGATTCTATTAAACACTTGCTGTGGTCATAGCTCCAGGAAAAAAAAAGGGGGTGGGGGGGGGGAATTCTCTAAATCCTATTTGTTAAATTCAGGGTGGATCTAGGACTGATCACAGAATATGGGACTAAAAAGAACATCAGATCCAATTATTTTATTGTCATCATAGAGCTGGAGTGATGACTCAATGACTACGAGCCCTGGCTGCTCTTCCAGAAGACTCAGGTTCAGTTCCCAGCATCCACATGGCAGTTCATGGAGTTATAGACAGTAACTCCATGCCGGGGGAATCAGACAACCTCACACAGACATACATGCAGGCAAAACACCAATGCACATTAAAAAAATGAATGAATCACTTAAATTTATAAAACAAAATAGTTGTAATCATGTGAATATGTCTTTTTTTAAATTTTGCCCTTTAAAATGTTTAAGTAATTTTAAAACATTACAACCTGGGTCTGAAGAGATGTCTCAGAGGTTAAGAGCATTTGTTTCTCATCCTGAGGACCTGGTTTTGAGTCCCAGCATCCACATCCTGTCTCATAACTGTCTGTAACTAATTCCTTTTCTAGGATGATATGACACCCCTTTCTGGCTTCAACAGACACTAGGTATGCACATGGTACACAGATATTTATATAAGCAAAGCACCTACACATAAAAATTCATAAACATTTGTAAAGCATAAATAATTTTTAATTTAATTTTTTTGTGTGTGCCAGTGTTTTGCCTACATGTATTTCCATGTACCACTTGCACACAGTGTCCACAGATACCAGAAGAGAGTATAGGATGTCCTGGGACTAGAGTTATAGACAGTTGTGAGCCACCATGTAGGTGCATAGACTTAAAACTGGGTTCTCTGGAAGACAAGTGCAGCTTGTTTGTTTGGAGACAGGTTCTCACTATGTAGCTCTGGCTGTCCTGCAACTCACTTTTGTTGGCCAGGCTGGTCTCAAACTCACAGAGATCCATCCGCCTCTACATCCTGAGTGCTGGGGTTAAAGGTGTGCGCACTACTACGCCCAGACTACGAGAGTGCTCTTAATCATCGGAGCTATCTCTCCAGCCCACAAGCTTAAATATTTTTTAAGAAAACAATCTAATTCTCTAAATTTCTTGTGCCTTTTATAGAAAACAAAGAAACTGGAGATAGTCTTCAGAGTCTCTCAGCTCTGTATTCTGTCCCAAGATAAAGATTTATCTTTTATTTTGTGACTGGTGTTCTCTTCCATAGTTAAAAGGCAATGATTAAAATCAGGAATCTAACAAATACCATTGTCTCATAAACAGGCCTTTTTTCAGTTTAGCTGTCCAGGCCTGTTCACATGTGCACCATTAAACTGTTCCTTCTTGCTGATGACTACAGTCCATGGGCCAACCTGTAACAAATCAGTTTATTAACCAGCTGATGATCGTTTATGTTGTTTTCATCTATAGGCCACTGTGAATGAAAGCACTATGAACACTACATGAAAGCTTTTGTGTGAGGCCAGGTGCGGTGGCACACATCTTTAATCCCAGCATTTGGGTGGCAGAGGCAGGCAGATCTTTGTGAGTTCCAGGCCAGCCTGGTCCACAGAGTGAGCCCTAGGACAGCCAGAGCTACATAGTGATTCCCTGTCTTGGGAAGAAAAAAATTATGTAAACATGAGTTTTCATTTGAAGATTTTAAGATAAACACTTAAGAGGTATGATTGCACTTTTTTTTTTTTTTTTGGTTTTTCGAGACAGGGTTTCTCTGTGTAGCCTTGGTCATCCTGGACTCACTTTGTAGACCAGGCTGGCCTCGAACTCACAGCGATCCGCCTGCCTCTGCCTCCCGAGTGATGATTGCACTTTTAACCACTGACTCATCTCTACAACCCATAGGTTTTGTTTTTCACTTTTAATTAAGTATTTTTTAAATACTTTATTCTGTCTTCTCTGTCTTAGACTTTTAGCTCTCCAGTGGAAGAAGAGGAGAGAGATGGAAAGAGAATTTCCTATGAAATGGGACTTATATATAGGCCAGTTACTGGGCATAACACAATTTATTTATTATGGTTTTTTGTTTGTTTGTTTCTGTTTTTTCAAGACAGGATTTCTCTGTGTAACCCTGGCTGTCCTGGACTTGCTTTTGTAGACCCTGCTGCCTTCAAGCTCACAGCTGTCTGCCTGCCTCTTCCCTCGAGTGCTGAGATTACAAGCATGCAGTACACCCTCTTAACCGCTGAGACATTCCCTGGCCCCTGAACTTGCTTGCTAACCCTGCTTGTCATCCCACTGAAAGTGCCTGCTGGCCGCTGTGACACAACACAGCATAGCCAGAGGCAGAAGGGTCAGGAGTTTAAAGATAGACTGTCGACTGAGTCTGATGCCAGTGTGAGCTGCAGCAGCTCTGCCTGAAATAGAGATGGGGGAAGAGAAAAGAGATCCTCTGTGTTTCTCACTAGACTTGGAACTCCTTGGACACAGCACTGCATCTGTTTTGTTATTCCCATGCTCATGATCTGAGACTGTGCTTAGCAGAGAGTAAATCTCAATAGACATCTCGAGAAAGAACCCCATATGAATGTCTATTGTAGAGGCTGGAGCGATGGCTCAGTAGCTGAACATCTGCTGCTCTTCCAGAGGACCTGGGGTTTAGTTTCCAGCACTCCCATGACAGTTCACAACTGCCTGTGACTACCGTGGATCAAATACCTTCTTCTGGCCTTGGTGGCCACCAGGCACACACATGCTGTGCTTCCACGCATGATGGCAAAAGATGAATACACTTAAAATAAAAAATTCTCAAGCAGTCTATTGTGAAGAAAGACTAGTGCCTTTCTGCTTTCTCCCCATACCCAGCATTCTCCTGGGGTGCAGCCTGCAGATGTAAAGGAAGTTGCCGAGAGGGGTGTGCAGACTCTTGTGATTGGCAGAGGCATGAGTGAGGCCTTGAAGGTAGGTTCTGGTGTCTACAGCATCCCTGAGAACAGGCACTTACCTCTTGGACCTTAGCTTTGATCGGTATTTCCTTCATTAGTTCACCTCTAAACATCATGTCTCTCGTTTTGCTGAGCAGTAAGTGGCCCCGGATGAGTAAGACTGTGTACACTGCTCCACTTTGTAGTATTGGGCTCTCCAAGTCTATGTGCCCAACCCTGATTGTGTTGTTTCAGCTATTTCTCACCAATACCTCAATTCCAGAATTTCTCAGGTTCTTCAGTTACCAAGTCACAGTCATGTGTGGGTCAACAGTGGGGATTCACTCTGAGCCGTGCCTTGTCATGTGACTTTGTCCCTGTGTGAACCTCATAGTGTACGCGTGCACAGCCGAATGCCACTTGGCGATGTACTCTGATAGAACCCCAGTACACATGAGGTCCATTTTTGGCTGAAAAAGCCATTAAATAAGTACATAACTATAGTTGGTCTTTGAATTTTTGGGCCTCTTGCCCCTACAAGCTGAATGCTAAGTGTACAGGCATGCACTGTCACAGTTCACGCATGCTAGGGATTAACTCAGGGCTCCACGCATGCGAGGCAAACACTCTACCAACTGAGCTCCAGCTACGGTTCCATATCATTTTTATTTTATGTTTGACTGGATCTTCTTTTGTATCCCTGACTGTCCTGGATCTTGACTGTGGTCCTCCTGCCTTTACTTTCCAAGTGCTGAATGTAGAAGCATCGGCCACTGTGCCCAGCTCACTACTTTACATTTTGATAGTTTATTTTATAGTATTTCTTTTTCTTTCTTTTCAAGTTATATCTTTGCTGCTTTCAGAAAATACATTTATATTTCATTTCATTTGTAGAAATAATATCTGCTTATTGTAAAACATTCAAGAGTCATCTCAGCTTCAGAGTGGTAACTCAGTTGATGAAGTGCTTGCCTTGCAAACACAGTGACCTGTGTTCAGTTCTCCAGAATCCAGGCAAAGGATTAAGCAGCCCAAAAGAGACGGCTCAACAGTGAAGAGCACTTGGGGAGGACCCACCCAATGGCTCGCACCCACCTCTAACCCCAGCTCCAGGGATATAATACCCTCTTCTGCTCTCCACGGACACTAGGTACAAATGTACTGTGTAGACATACATACTGGCAAAAACCCCATACACACAAAATAAAATTTTAAAATATTTGTGACTTTAAAAAGATTTATTGATTTCTATTTTATGTGTAGTTGTTTTACCTGCATGATCATCTTTGCACTATGTTTGTGCCTGGTGCCTATGGAGGCCAAAAGGAGCAGATGCCTGCAACTGGAGTCACAGTTGTGAGCTACCATGTGGGTAGTGGGAATCGAACCTGGTTCCAACAGGTGCTCTTAATTGCTCAGCCTTGTGTGCCTTATTTATCTCAGTCCTCAGTGCCTAGAACAGTGTCTGAGCTGTAGAAAATACTTAAAATATATAAGTGTAGTTATAGAGATGATATTCCTCTTTTGGTTTGTTTGTTTTGTCTTGTTTGTTTTGTTTTTCAAGACAGGGTTTCTCTGTGTAGCGTTGACTGTCCTAGACTCACTTTGTAGACCAGGCTGGCCTTGAACTCACAGAGATCTGCCTGCCTCTGCCTCCTGAGTGCTGGGATTAAAGGCATGCGCCACCACTCCCAACTGGTTTGTTTGTTTTAGGTGTTGTTTTTCAGTTTTCCTTTTGTTTTGTTTGTTTGTTTTAGTTTGTTTTTTCAAGACAGGATAACAGAGCTTTTCAACACAGATTCTCTGTGTAACACAGCCCTGGCTGTCCTGTAGCTCCCTCTGTAGACCAGGCTGGCTTCAACCTTACAGAGATCCACCTGCCTCTGCCTTCCAAGTACTGGGATTAAAAGTGTGTGCCACGGGCTGGAGGGATGGCTCAGCACCGCCTGCTGTTCTAAGGGTCCTGAGTTCAATTCCCAGCAACCACATGGTGGCTCACAATCATCTATAATGTAACCTGGTGCCCTCTTCTGGCTTGCAGGTAAAACAAGCAGACAACACTGTATACATAATAATATAATCTTAAAAATATATATAAAAAGTGTGTGCCACCACTATCCAGTTTTGTTTGTTTTTTGAGACAAGGTCTCATTTTGTATCCCTGGCTGTCCTGCAACTCACTATGTACACTAGGCTTGCCTCAAACTCACAGAGATTATTTGGCCTACATGTATGTCTGTGTACCAGTTGCATTCAGTGTCCATAGTAAAACACCATACACATAAAATAATAAATTAAATCTAAAAAATTAGTGTACAAAGCCAAACAAGATAACTTCAGATAATAAATACTGTTAACAAAATGGTGCATTGGGGGAGAGAGGCTGATTCTGATTGGTCCACAAAGGCCACTCTGAGAAGACATTTGAGTTGCAGAGTATGCACAGTGTCAATGACATTCATACAATCTGATATACATCTTGTTAGCCCCACCTTAGTGGAAAGTGGAGGGTTTGACACTTTTAAAAAGCTGGTGGAAGGTCTTTTGGTTTGGCACATGGGAAAGTTCAGCTTTAGACTTAAGTTGGACTGACTGATCAAACTTTAACAATTTTATGCGGAATGGAATATGCACCATGCCAAAAATTTTCTTTCCTTCTTTCTTTTTTTCTTTCTCTTTTCTTTTCTTTCTTTCTTTCTTTCTTTTCAGGACAGGGTTTTTCTGTGTGGCCATGACTGTCCTGGACCAACTTTGTAGACCAGGCTGGCCTTGAACTCACAGCAATCTGCCTGCCTCTGCCTCCTGAGTGCTGGGATTAAAGGCTTGTGCCACCACCGCCTGGCTGCCAGACATTTTTTATTCCTTAACTCGGTTTTCATAACAACCCTGTGAGCTTGATTTATAAACATAGGAATGAATGCTAGATTGAGTCCTTACTCAGAATTACAGTGCTGGAAGAGCTTCAGTCCAAGGTTGACTCAAAAATACTGCACATCCCCTTCACTGTGGCTAAAGTGTGGGTGTAGTGAGACTTGAGAAGTTGACAGTGGTCTGTGTTTCCCACCCTGGTACTGGGGAGTGAACACAGGGCCTCATGCATGCTCATACACTCTGAGCCACTGCAGGATAATGCCAGCTCCACAGAGGCTTTTCTGAAACTCACTGGGGCTCCCTGCCAATCTTTGGAATGGTGACACACTAGATGATTGAGAAGTGACAGGTGTTCTTTCTAATTCTGTAAAGCACATTTGCCTTATTTCAGGAAAAGAAGTTCCGGGGCCCCTCTCCCCCTTCTTATTCATCTCTTCTTCTTTCCAGGTGCCTCCATCCACTGTGGAGTACCTGGAGAAGCAGGGCATTGATGTGCGGGTCCTCCAGACAGAGCAGGCAGTGAAGGAGTACAATGCTCTGGTTGCCCAAGGGGTAAGGGTGGGAGGCGTTTTCCACTCCACCTGCTGATGGGCCCACAGAGGAAAATAAATCACTGAACAACCACCCCTTGGTTCTCTGTCTTACCAGTCTCCACACCAGCCTCCACTGTGTATTTTGAAGACACGTTCATGTTCCTGGGGAGACTGATGGCAGCTAAGGTGAAGTTCTTGCCCTTCAGGTTGCTTAAGCCAGAAAGCGATATCTCCTGAAGTTTAGTAATGTACTATGTATTAGGTTCAAAGGATGAGAATCCTCATACAAAATTAAAGGCCAAAGAAAAAGTTGAGAGCATTAAAGACCTCACCACAGTTTGGAACCTTTAACCATTAATCCAATTTTTGGAGAGCTGTGAGGGCAGTGGGAGATGAGGGATTTGAACAGGATCTTCCAGGAACTTGCTAGGTAGACAAGGCTGGCCTCAAACTCACAGAAATCCTTCTCAAAAAAATAAATAAAACAAAACAAAAGATCTTGCCAGAGGCCTTAATCTTGTGTCAAGTTGACATAGCCAGCACATATGTTTAGATGTTTTGTCTGTATGTATGTTTGGGTATCATGTATGTGAGAGGCCAGAAGAAAATGTCAGATCCTGTAGAACTGGCGTTACAGATGGCTGTGAGCTACCACATGAGTGCTAGGGTTCCACTCAGCTCCTCTGGAAGAGTGGCTAGTGCTCTTAACCTCTGAGCTGTCTGTCCAGCTCCTATTTTTATCCCCATTTTAAAGAACCATAAAAGCTGAGTATAGTGGCACATAGCTGTACTCCGAGCATTCCAGAACCAGGGGCACAGGGTTTGATCTTGAGCCAAGTTAGGCTACATGATGACTTCCAGGCCATCTGGAGTACAGAAAAAGACCCTGTTTCAAAATAACAGCATGGGGAGGTGGGAGTGGGGAGAAGGGTTTTGAGTGCAGGCTTTGTTGTCTGATAGCCTTGGTCTTGAAGTCAGTTCACTGCCAGTCACTGGGAGGCCTTTATTTAATCCCTGAGCTTCACTGTTGCATCTGTCAGATAGTACCTGTACCACTGTAGGCGTTACAAGAGATAATTCACACTAGCTCTTAGCTCATTGCCTGGCGTGTGGTAAGGACTCAATAAACCAGAGGTACCATTGTCGTCATCACTCCATTAGAGGAGCCAAGGTAACCCAGCGAGCTTCATTTTATGGTTATTACATAGCATCTTACTACTTTACAAAGGTACAGAGTGTCGGAGCCCAAAAGAACTATCATTTATTCAGCCTTTATCTCTCTTGCTCACTTACTGTCTGTGTACTAAATTTCTTAGGATCAGTTGTTGCTGGATCCTAGGAGTCTGGAGAGCTGCAACTTACAGTTCTTAAAGACATATGGAAAAGCCAAGCAGGGCAATGCACAATTATAATCCAGTGGTGTGGAGATGAGGCAGGAGAGTGACCCCAAATTTCTCGCCAGTCTGGTCTGCATAGCAGGTTATAGGTCATCCACAGTTACATAGTAACACACACATACACACGCGCGCGCACACACACACACACCCTCTGCCTCTGCCAAGAATGTTACATGGAAGAAACAAACAACCCTATAATAGTTACAAGATTAATTTAATTTGACCAGGATGGGAAGAAAACTAGGAAGGATACCACCAAGGAGGTGACACTTAGCTGAGTCTTTGGAGATGGCTCAGCACTTAAGAAGACTGGCTGCTTCCAGAGGACCCAGAGCTGAGTTCCAGCACCCACCTGCCCACATGGTGGCTCACAGCAGTCTGTAAGTCCAGTCCCAGGGGACCTGGCACCCTCTTCTGGCCTCCATGGCCACTGCACACATATGGTACGCAGATACACATATAGGCAAAACACTTACACACATAATAAATAAATGAAAAAAAAAAAAAAAGACTTAAATGCCCATCAGCTCACTTGAACTAGAAATTTACCAGGTACTGTATTTACTGCATCTATTACTACATAAAATCACTGTACCCTAGCTGATGTTAAAGCATGTTAAAGCATGAGCCTTAAGAGGCTGATTTCTGCCCCCCAAGCTGCATGGGTGGCACAGTTAGGCATCTTTTAATTTTTTATTTACAAGCAAACATTTTAATGCAGAAAATAATGATAATTTACAAATAAATCACAGTGGGCACCTATACCAGCACCCCCTAGGAACTGTAAGGCCAGAGGGGAATGAGTGCTTAACACCTTCAGTATCTGCACACGTCCAGGCAACTGTGTACTGGCTTTAAGGTGCCTGGGACCTACCCCGTGCCTTCCACTGGTCACTCCCAAGTGGGAAGAACTGGGTTGAGTTCCGAACAGATGGTAGAGATGGACAGATGGTAGGAAGAGAAGCAGGAGACTGCTGCTGGCTCTTGTACCAGTCACCTGACCCAAGGCCATGCCACCTCTGGGAGATCTGACCATTCCCGCTCCTCTGCAAGGGCCTAACAGAAGCACTGCAGCATCAGGAAGAAGGAAGCTGAGGCAGAGGTGGCTGGGTGGCAGCTGCTTTGGAGAAGTTAGCAGCCTCACATAAGGCAGCTGCTGGTGGATGCCTCCACCTGGCCTCTGACTGCAGCCAATCCATACATTAGAGAGTAACTTAAGATGTGGCTACCTCAGAAAAGACAACTAGAGTAAACTTGGAGATACTGTTTGACCTTCACCCACAAAGTGGCTTTGTTTTCATCTCTGTCAGGCAGTACACTTTTTAGTGCCCCGGAGGTCTCTGAGAGCAAGCTCCCCAAGAACTTGACACCCAGGATAGATCTGGGAGGTCCTCCTTGGTGCCCTTGTCAGATGACTGACCAGATCTTTCTAGCTTTATACCCTTCGCTTATAAAGGCAGTCCATGTAGCTTTGAGGGATCTTTGGTAATGTAATCCCCACCTTACCCCACCCCTGCCATTAATTTGACTCCAGTGGGTCCTGAATCAGGTACGGTTGTTACTGCATTACAGTCTGCATTGTCCCTACATTATTAAAAAGAAATAACTCCTTTGAGTGAAAACTCCTTTGAGAAGTATCTGGCAGTTTGGTCATTAAACTTCATAAAAAAGCTGCTATGCTGGTCTATATGGCCAGTGCTACACACAGGAGCTGGAGGGAAGCTATTCTCCTGTGAAGTTCTACTTAGTCTTGTACATTAATCTTTTAAGTCCTTTGATTCAGTTTGTAGGAAGCTCAGCCCTCAATTTATTCTAGCCTGAGTGGTTCCTAAGACAGGAATCAGCCATGTGTTACATACCGGTTCTTCAGCTCAGTCACATGAATTCCAAATGTCTTCAGAAGTTTGAACTCAGGGTTTGTTCTGATGGGCATGTCATGACTCTTTCCTTGCCTGCCATATGCTAGGAGCTGGGCTAGAGGCACACCACCACGAACATTTCTTGTCAGCAGAAAAAGTATGGAGCGAGATGTTGAAAAATAAGTACTCTCATATTTCACAGAACCAGACATTTCTGAGCACAAGGAATGCCAAAAGTTGAGCCTACCTCCTCAGATAATTGAATTGCTCAGGAACAGGCTTGTCAGGATTTGTCAACCTCTGTCTAAACTCCCCCAGCATGGCAAATTCCACAGATCCTAGTACAGGCCATTCAATGTCCTGCTACCGAAGTCGGAGCCCGCCCATTAATGTATATCCACTTCGCACAGAAAAAGCGCAGCTGGACCTTTAAGAAAAGTGCAAGTGCTAGCCTGGGCTCTGAGGAAGCACACCATCCCTCAAAGCCTGTTCCCACCTATAACGGACGGTGGCTGGGAGGAAATTTTCAGATTTCTTATTTTAGCCCAGTGTGATGGCACATGCCTGTAATTCCAGCACTCAGGGAAGCAGAGGCAGCTAGATCTCTGTGAGTGCGAGGCCAGTTCAAGTTCTACAAAGCAAGTCCAGGTCAGCCAAGGCTACACAGAGAAACTGTCTTGAAAAACATTGTGTGTGCCCCTGCCTGGGTAAGTGTATTCCAGTGCCTGTGGGGCCAGAAGGCCTTCCAGACTCCTTGGAGCTACAAGTGCTCTGTGCCACCCCACATAACTGGAACACGTTTCACCACTGAGCCACCACTCCAGGCCTAGTAGGATTTTAAAGAATGGTACCATATCTGAAGAGTATCCAGCATATTCTTCCATTAGATTTTCAAGTTACACAATAATATAACTTTCAGTTCAGTTAGCAGCCATGAGTCTTAATGTTTTTGTTTTTACTGGCTGTTCTAGAACTATGTAGACCAGGCTGACCTTTAACTCAAAGAGATCTACCTGCCTCTGCCTCCTGAGTGCTAAGAATACAGGTCTGTGCTCCCATGGCTGGTCTAAAATGTTTTTCTTTTGCTTAGTAACCCATTCCCATAATAATGACATTAATCCAAACCTGAGGCAAGGCTGTACCACCCATTATGAGGCCTACTTCAAACAGCACTGCCTTATGGATATGGTTCTTACAGGTGAACTTTAGGGGACACACAAACCAGAGTGCCCACATACTTCCTCTATATGGAATGAATAGTTTGGGCCTTTGGACTCCTTTCAGATTTGAATGAATGCAGGCTTGACTGTTAACAGCACAGTTTTCAAGCCATGACTTAGTCTCTAAGCCTTATATGGATGCCATTAAGCTTAAATGGCAAGGTAGAGCACACAGCCCAGGCCAGCTACCCAGTTAATCTCACTGCAGCCCCGACTTATCCCACCCACCTGAACCTCTCATGCAGCTCCAGTGCCGCAGATGCCGCCGCACATGATTTCTTTGTTACACTGGGAGCCATCTTCCCATAACACTGCTTGCTTTCTCAAAATATGGCTCTTGGGCCTTTATTAAAAACAAATAGATTCTGAGGATAATGGCAGGCAGGATCAAGCATTTATCTCAGGATGGAATGACTTATTGTCCTGTTACTCTGTCATTTCTTGGCCTATCCATTGCCTGATTAGAAAATGGGTCTTTCAGGAAGACAACACGTGTCCAACGTCCTTCCGAATCTCTCAGGAAAAATATGCAGCTGAGAAAATGACTTTGGAGTTGGCTTTGGTAAACAAACTGTTACTTCAAGAAAGAAGTCTGTGGCTTGAATATCCAGGACTTTGGCTATGCCTTGAAAACCAAACCATCTGTTTTACATCTACCTCAGAATTAAGCATGTGTTATTGTTGCTGTGGATTTCTCTCCCCGCCTCCCCACCCATGGATTATTTTTAAGGAGCAGAAACTAGAACATCTAGGTGTTTTCTCAACTTTATTAATGGGAATGGAGGAAATAAACCAGAAGAGTTCTGTTTTCAATGAGGAAATGACTGATCCAGTGGATGATATGAAACGAGACTGTACAGTTTACATGTTCTTCATGCCCACACACACACACACACACACACACACACACACACACACACCTCCAGGTGAAGCTCCAGGTCTATTCACTGGTGCCTAGATCATGGCTGCAGGCTAGCGTCTTGCAGGCTTGGGCATTATGTAAACTTTGACAGGCTTACTGAAGGGGATGGTGCCCTCAATGCTGGTTTCCACCTGTGGTGACATCTCACCTCCCTCCATCCATGGAGACTTTGGAATTCGTGCACCAGAGTTATAGGCCAGCAATAGCCTCACTTCCACCTGGCATGGTTCTGGAAAAACGGAAACAAAAATTAAGAAACCTTTTATCACTGGGTAACTTGTAGAGATTCACATGAAACTGCAAGTAAAGCACCATCAAAGTTGGGCTACACAGCTGGGTAAGGTAACACACATCTTTAATCCCAACACCTGGGGCAGACGCAGGCAAATCCCTCTGTGAGTTCAAGGCCAGCCTGACCTACAAAGTGAGTTCCAGGATATCCAGAGCTACTTAGTGAGACAACGATGTCTCAAAAAACAAAATATGGACTTTTCCTATGTCTGCATCCTTCCTTCCATTTACTCTCAAACACAGTAACAGTTTTCCAGCTGAATCCTGTGAGGCTGAGGCTGAGTCTGCAGATGCTTCTCTGCCCGCCGCCGACTCCTTGGCTATGTCTGGGTTTCCTGTAGCTCAGAGCCACAGCTATTGAGCCCACCTGAGAGAAACCTGAGAGGGCCACAGCGGCTGTGGGCCTTTGCTCATAAGACAGGCAGTTCAATGTTAGCAGTCTGGGCTGTGTGCATCTTGGACTTGACATTTTAGTGAAGAGGAAAGCCTCAAGATAGAAAAGAGTTCTGACAAAAATCTGTCACCAATGGAAAGGAACATGTTTCACAGACCTAAAATATCAGGATCCTTTCTTTCATTACATTACACTGCATATCTAGTATCTATCTGTGGCAGGCCTAGTGAGTAAACAAACTCCCTTATGAGTTGCTGGCTGTTTCGGTTGAGTTGCAATGGAGTATAGAACATGCTCTAATTGAGTCTAAACGCACTGGGTGTAGGAAGGCTCCAGAATAGAATACCCACTCTGTGCCAAGCACAAAACCCCAGGAGTTCTTTTTCCTGCCACACCATGAAGAACAGATTGTCATGATCTTGAAAAAAGTCCAGGAGTTTAGATAGTTCTAACTGGCTGCCCAAATCCACTCTGTGAGAAACTGAGCTCAGTTCGTAATCTTTTCCATTAACCGTGTGGCTTCCACACGAAAGAGACGGAAAGGACTTCATGAGGACCTACCAGCAAGTGCAAGGCGCACAACAGAACAAGCTCCGGTATGCTCCCTGCTTTGGTGCAAGAGTTAAAAGATTAGTCTCCAGCTAAAAAGTCCAGAGGACAAGAGGCAGCAGGATGGGTCAAAACCAAACAGGACAAAGGCTCCAGGACTCTTAGTGGCTCTCCAACTCTATTTCTGCTCTCCCAGGGTCAGAACAAAGACTAGACTGCTATCCTTCGGGCAGTCAAGGCCAGAGCACCAGAGCCAATGGAGTTCAGCATGAGCACCGAGTGCAGCCTCCTCCCATCTCCAAGCCATGTAGCATGCACATACCCACACCTCAGGGCCTGCAGGCATGGGTGTAGTAATGACACAAGCACTGGTCTAACACCAGACTTCCAGGACAATATCACACTCCTGGTCCACTCCAGACAGCAGGTCACAAGTGCAGTGGAGCATTCACAGGGCTTTCAAGGAGCCAAACCCTGGACAAGTCAGAGGCCATAAAGACTGCCCTGCAGAGTCATCCTGCCTTCCCTCAACACCCTGGCATAGGAATGGCAATTCCAGCCATGCCATAGGAAGACGAGAGAGGAGCCAAGCAAAAGAAGAGGAAAAGGTCATCTGAGACAAATCCTACACTCTAAGCCTGGACGGCGCGCCTCAGCTCTCCACAGGGCAGCATCCTGCCTCCCGAAGCAGGTGCTCCCACAAACTCTGGACCCTACCTCCTGCATTAGGGAGAAGGATGGAGAGATTTCAGTTTAAGAACACACTTTACATTGTTGTCTCAGACAAGAGGGGATTATGAATGGGGACAAAAAAAAAAAAAAAGGAAGGGAGAGGGTAATCTGGAGTGAAGATGTCTTAAGTGCCAGAGCTGAGGACTTAGCTCCGTAGTAAGCACTTGCCTAGCTTGCTCAAGATCCTGGTTTCATCCCTAGCACCACACACAAACACACACAAAAGCCCTCAAACCATTTCAGCACCCCAAAACAATCTTATTACTAGTATTTGTCTAGTGCCTACCACATATCAAGTTCTGTGGACACAGGCTGTAGTGGGAGAGACCAGCATGTTCCCTGCCATAAAGCTTACTTCAGATTAAGTAGGAAAACATCTGACGTGAACAAGTACTTCCCAGAGACTTAGCGAGACTAGCCATAGTAACTAGGGGCGGGTCAGTGAGCTACAGCTCTCTAGGTGATGCTGTACTAGTGGGTCCTCTTCACGTCTGCCATCCCTGAATCAAACAATTTAGGTGGGCTGTGCATGTAACGCGGTGGTAGAATGCTGCCGAGCATGGGAGAAGCCCTGGATTTGATCCTCAGTCACACATGCACACACACAACACAGTGCACAAACATACCACAAAGATATAGGATGAAGGACAATCAAGAAAGCAAATCCTAGGTACCCTGAAATGCCAGGTACCGATCAGAAAAACACCAAAGGGGCTACCCTAACTTCTTAGCAAAAACTTCATCATTATGCATCTAACATGTCTGACAGGGAACCTTGATGGCACTAACAGTGTCTCATGTATGTCCTTTACCTTGTGCGTGTGCCGCTGCATGTATATGCACAAGTGGGGACCAGAGGCTGCTATCGTTTACTTTTTACATCCCCCCTCCCTTGTTTTTTTTTTTTTTTTCCCAGATTTTGAAAAAAAAAACCAACCCACTGGAGATAGCAGGGCATGCCTTTGATCTCAGCACTGGGGAGGCAGAGGCAGAGGCAGGCAGATCTCTGTGAGTCTGAGGCCAGCCTGGTCTACAGAGTGTGTTCCAGGACAGCCAGGGCTGTTATATGGAGAAAGCCTATCTCAAAACACGCCGCCCTAAACAAAACAAAACAAAACAACAAACAAACAAACAAAAAAACCTCACAAAATAAAAAGAAAGTATAAAATAAAATTCTAGAAGGTATTCCCCTACTTACAAAATCAAATTGGTAGCATTATTACCTTTCCTAGTAAAAGTCAATGTTCCTAAGTTTTAGGAAAACACCACTGTGGCCAAAACTGTGTTCTGTATCTTAGGATCTGCAGACTGAGGCTTTTCTTAAGTTTTCCAAACAGCTTTATAGGCTTAAAATGTAAAGTCCTGTGCATCTGTATTCTCCCATTGCATTCTTACAGATGATATATAATTTGTGTGTCTGTATGTCTCTCTGCCTGTGTCTATATGTCTGTCTGTACACAGACATTAGCTATCCAAGTTTAGTTCTAGGCTGTAAAAGCAAACAGGTCATAGGGATGGGAAGGACAGTTACTTATGATCTGATTTTTTCCTCAATAGAATAAGCTGTACTGTTCATATACAAAGAAATAATGATTTATAATGTTTGTTAAGAAACATCGAACTTTAATTTCCAATAATGCTCACTAATTAGTAAGTTGGGAATTATCTTCGTTTTGGAAGAAGGAGACTCAAGAGAGACTTCCCCAAGAATAAATGCTTTTTCTGAGGCACAGTTAGAACAAGAAAGCAAGTCTCCTGGTGTGTAAGCCCAGCCTCTTGCCATGAGACTCCACGCTACATATTACTCTTCTGCATGCCTTTGAACAGAGTCTTGTTTCTCTTGTGCAAACAGCACATTAGTCCAACTATACTCACGTTTGAGCTTATGAATTCTATACTTAAGAGATCACGTTCAATCAGGGTATGGTGGCACATTCCTTTAATCCCAGCACTTGAGAGGCAGAGCAGACAAGTTGGAGGCCAGCCTGGTCTACACACAGAGTTCTGGGCCAGCCAAGGCTGCATAGTGACACCCTATGGCAAACATAAAAATAAAACAAAGTGCACATCATAATGGGAAGATACCAAGATTAACAAGGAGATATTTTCCTGCCCACCTAACCCATTGATTCTTACCTGTCCAGGCAGTGTGGGAGAGGTACACCTGAGTGATGAGACGGTGCCGCCCTGGGCCAGGATTCCGAAAGTCTGCTGGCTTGGGGTGGATCATCTGAGCCTGGCCGTCTGGATACAAGACCTAAAGTGACAGAAATGAGGCAGACAAGAGAAGAGAAATGAGCCAAGAAAATTGATGATAACATTTACTGTGAACCTGAAATCAGTAGCAGAAAGACGACCCTAGCCATCATAAAAGGAAACCAAAAGTCAAAACCAAACCAAACCTGTTTCTTAAAGGGGACTAACACATGACTTTAATCCCAGCACTCGGGAGGCAGAGGCAGGACATCTCAGAGTTTGAGGCCACCCTGGTCTACAGAGTTCCAGGACAGCCAGGGCTACACAAAGAGACCCTGTCTAAAAAAAAACTGGGGGGGGGGGCAGGGGGAGAAGCAAACTAGGGTACAAGCAAACTAGAGAAACAAAGCTGACACTAGGACCAGACTGGACCAGCTCTGTAAACACAGATAGGAATTAGAGTATCCTTTCACTTTTGAAATTCAGGGGAGTATGTGTCTATCTACTTGCTCAAATCTTTTATCTTTCTACATATCTCATGCTCTTCCTAGGACTGACAGATCTATTTTTACTTCTCTATCTCTCATTCATGTTTTGGGGGTATATGGTGTGTGTGTGTGTGCGCGCGCGCGTATGTTACTGTTATACCCCAGGAGGTCAGAGGACACTCTGACCAGATCTGAAGCCTTCCATTTTGACTCACTAGACAGTGAGCTCTGAGGAACCCACCTATCTCCACTCCTACCCACCCAGGCTAGTACTGCAGAATGTATGGCCATGCCTAGGGATTTTAAGCTTTTTGCTCACTAAGCCACCTGTCCAGCCATGCTATTGTTTTGAGATACAGTCTTGCTAGAGCCTAAAGCTAGCCTTACACTTTTATGTTGAAAGATTAGTCCCTAAAAATAATGTTCAGAAATAGGAGTTTTGGGAGCATTAGGGGTCTGATCTAATCAAGGGATCAAACCACTGATAGATTCATAATTTCATGTATTTTTTTGGAGGTCACCCAGGGCCTATCATGAGGTGTGCAGCTATGCTGTGCCATGCACTCTTTGCCCTGACCTGGCAGCCTCACCCAAGGAGTACAGCAATGGAGCCAGCCACAGACTGAGACCTTTGAAACTGTGAGCTACTCAAGCCCTTCCATTTGAACCATTACAAGCTGGTTCTCTCCTAATTTGCTTCTAGGCTTTGTGGCCCCATCCTAGAACAGAAGAAAGCTGTAGATGCCCAAGCTTCTAGAACTTTGTCATCTTTAACAGCTCAGTGGGTTATTTTTAAAGAAGAGGAGGAAGAGAAGTTGGGAGGATATGGAGTGGGTGTCCAGGAGGAGCTGGAAAGGGGTATTCATATCTGAAATAACCGAAGACTAATTGTTAGAGGGGGAGGGGCACAGATAAAGCTCAGTTGGTGGAATGCTTGCCTCGTTCATGAGACCCTGGGTTCCACACCCACCATAACATACACGAGGCCAAACAGTACACGTCTGCAGTGCTTGGGAGTGGAAGAGGGAAGATCAGAAGTTCAAGGTTATCTTTAGCAATATAGCAATCTGGAGGCCAGCCTAGCCTATGAGACCCTGTATTAAAAGGTGGGGTGGGGGCAGAGAAGGAGGGGACAGGAAGAGAGAGACAAAGCAGAACTCCCAAGTGGTCTCAGTGAAGCTTCCCTTGACTCTGCTGTCAAACAGCTGCCAAAAGCATTCCTTCAGGAGGTTTAAAGACCAAGTAGGTCAGGGAAAGAACAACATGAGTTCAGAACATCTGAAAAATGTATTTCCTCTTGTCAGTGGATAAAATACAGCAACCCAGACAAGTCTAGCAAAAACTGCTGTAAAAAACAGACATCATGGTGGCACACGCCTTTAATCCCATCACTCCGAAGGCAGAAGTGGGGAGATTTCTGGGAATTTAGGCCAGCCTAGGCTGATCTACATAAACTGTTCCAGGGCAGTCAGGGTTATCTAGTCTCTCTCTTAAAATACAAACAAAACAAAACAAAAAACTCAAAAAACTAAGACATCCATAATTTTAACAGAGAATATAGCCTCCATGAAGTCTCTGAGTCATTGTAACTGTAGTCATGTCTAACACCCCTGGTTTTTTTTCGGGGGACGGTGTTTCAAGACAGGGTTTCTCTGTGTAGCCCTGGCTGTCCTGGGCTCGCTTTGTAGACCAGGCTGGCCTCAACCTCACAGTGATCTACCTGCCTCTGCCTCCCGAGTGCTGGGATTAAAGACATGTGCCCCCACTCTGGGCTCTGTTCTGGTATTCTGAGGGCGGTAGCTGGACTCTGAAACTGCTAAGCTGTCCCATGACAGGGCAGAAAGGGTCCCCATGACATCCCATGTAGGCATTCGTTTGCCTGGGAAGGCAGCAAAGGTGTTTTAGAATGGAGTTTTTTCAGTACAGCTTAGCTGATGTCCTGCAAAGGATCCACCTGTAATTGTTTATGCTTAATTGGTCAGAGAACTTTTCTCAGAGACATAACAACACAGCCAGCTCATTAGACTCACACTGCACACTGAGTTTACCTACGAACTCTTAAAAAGAATACTGGCAACTCTAAGCTGGGTCTCAGAACTCTGATTTAACTGGTACAGGATGAATGAGGACTGTTCATCAGTTTCTGAGCAACCTATAAGTACGGGCTAGGAAGGAGAAGACACAAAGACTCACTCAGAAAAGTTCTCTGTGGGTATGATGCGTGGTTATCCCACCTCCTCTAGGACACCTGCTGTGTTTGCTTCAGACTGTCAGCTCTCATCCTGATTACCTGTACTGCCAGTGCTCACACTGTCTCCTCAACGTACCTCCCCTGCCATCCTCTTTGCTCCTCAGCACTCTTTCAGGCTGCACCACATGCCAGCACCTCTACAGATCCTTCCGTGACCTTCACCACAGTGTGCTAAACTGTATGCTGAAGCACTGACCTTCACTTACCACTGCCTGTCCCTTTATCTAACTCTCTGAAACTGAGCACGCTGGGTGACTTTAGCGCAACCACCGCTGCACTCAGCATGTACACCAAACCAAGCACAAAATGCATGAATGGATGGAAGAAAAGATCGAGGGTGGCTGGAAATGAGGCTCAGCTGTAGTCTTTACCATATCATGTGATCTCTAACTTTGGAAAAAATGTGTCCTACTGATATTTTCTCTCCATCTATGAATTTTGTTTGCCCCCCATCAACCAACAGAACTTGTTTTGATGAACTCAATTTGTATGTGTAGAGAGAACTAACCCTAAAGTCTGTGTTATATAGAGACAGTCCTATCACTTAGTAAAGACTTACTAGATACTCAGGGCTTTACATACTTTCACTTTAATATCAGCTATTTCTTTTTTGTTTTTGTTTTCTGAGACAGGGTTTCTTTGTGTAGCCTTAGCTGTCCTGGACTCGCTTTGTAGATCAGTCTAGCCTAGAACTTACAACGATCCACCTGCCTCCCAACCATCACCCGGCTTAATGTTGACTGTTTCTATGTAACCCATGTCTGCTACTTTGTGGGTTCCTTTTTCTTCCACCTTTTCAACCCCTTAACACTAAGTAGGAGAGGAAAAAAGATAGGGGGAAACGGGGTGATGTTATTAATAGCCTAACTCCTGCTGGTTAGGGGGATCCAGTTCCTAGGGGCAAGTTTGATCTTTGTCGTCAGGATATCTAACTTCTTCTTCTTGTTTCTTTGCACTACTTAACAAACTGCAACCAACAGCATCCAACCACCAACCAGCAGCCTACACCCCCTATGGGGCTCCAGCACTTATATACCCTCTGAAAAGTCCCAAGAATTCCAAACGTCACACAATTGCAGAAACTACAAGGTCACGTCCTGCTAGAGCACAAGGCAAATCATAGCCACCTGCTGTGAAGCAGCCCCATATCCCCACACCTAGGATTAAAACAAAAACATATTCCCCTATTATTTCTGTGGTTTTTTTTAAAAAAAAAAGTAAAATTATAAAAGTCTCACTACATTACTATTTTCACGTGTAGAATTTGAGGTTTAGAGTTTAATTTGCTCAGCAATAGAGTAAGGCTCCAAGCCCAGGCTCTCGCCATGACGGATCCTTTTTTGTTCTGTTTTGTTTTTTTTTTTGTTTTTTGAGACAGGGGTTCTCTATGTAGCCTTGGCTGTCCTAGACTCACTTTGTAGACCAGGCTGGCCTCGAACTCACAGAGATCCACCTGCTGGGATTAAAAGCATGCACCACCACACTTGGCCGTGAAGGATCTTTTTTTGTCCCTTTTTAGTTTTGGTCCTCAAGTAGATAACAAAAGCACCTAAGTTAAATGCTCCACCAGGGTCAGTGAAAACACCCCAGGGGAGCCCAGACCTCACACACCTGGACCTTGACACTGTTCTGGGGGTCTTGCACATGTTCCAGGGTTGCATCCACATCCAGGGCTACCACTAACCCAGATGTAAAACGCAAGGGGTTGTCTGACTCGCCCGCTGGCTCAATGATGGTGGCTGAGGCTTTGTGGATCTGTAAACAACAAGAAAATATGCTGATTCTTAGACCAGTAAGATAGCTCGGTGGGAAAAGCCCCTGCTACCAAGGCTGATAACCTGAGTTTGATTCCTAGAACCCTATCAGGGAACCAGACATAAGCTGTGGCATTACCACCCCCCTCCCACTCCACCGCCACAAATACACGAAATTGAAATCAATTAGAAGAAGGACCATAGCTCACTTGCTCCCCTGATTAAAGAAGCTCACTAAAGTAAATGGTTTAAGAACCTGGCAGATTTGGCAGAGGGGCACCAGGGACGCTGACCTGCTCTGGAAGTGGGAGATGTAGAAAGGTACTCTGCCGCAGCATTGTCTGCAGAATTTTGACGACTTCTATAGGTTTAGATGCCATGAGTCGGGGCATAAGATCAAGGAGCTTGTCCACAAAGCTGTCTTGAAGGTGGGGTAAATCCGCAATGAAACACCTGCATGAACACACAGAAGCAACTGACATCCCCTCACCACAGGCTCTTGCTCTGCCAAGCCCTCAAGCAGGAAGAATACTGAAATGGGAAGAGCTTGCGGGTCATGCCTGAAATCAACAGGGATACAAATCAGCATGCCATAGGCACATGATCAGCAGAAGAGGCACTGCTGGCATGGACAGATAACCTTGTCAATAAATCCCTTGCCTGGCAGGGATGAGGACCTAAATCTAACCCACAGAATCCATGAAAACCACCACGCACAGCAGCATGGGCCTCCATCCCAGCACTGGGGAGGTAGAGATAAGAGGGCTCCCGGGGCCTATTGGGCAAACTCCAGGTGTAGTGAGTGCCTGCTTTAATGAGTAAGGGGTAAACTGGTGAAAACACTCTGCATTACCAGGCATGGTGGTGCATGACTTTAATCCCCGCACTCAGGAGGCAGAGACAAGAGGATTTCTGTGAGTATCGGGCCGGCCTGGTCTGCACAGAGAAGCCCTGTCTCAAACAAACAATGCCCCCCCAAACCAAACCAAACCAAACCAAAAAACCCTCTGCATCAACATCTAGCACACACAAAACATGTGTATACATACACACATTTAGGAAATTGGTTTGGTGTTTGTTTTAAAGATTTGTTTATTTATTATTATGTATACAGTGCTCTGCCAGCGTGTACTCCTGCAGGCCAGAAGAGGGTGTCATATCAGATAGATGGTTGTGAGCCACCATGTGGTTGCTGGGAATTGAACTCAAGAGCTCAGGAAGGGCAATCAGTGCTCTTAACTGCTGAGCCATCTCTTCAGCCCCTTTTTTTGTTTGTTTTAAGAGGCTATTTCACTGGGTGTGGTGGCTCATGCCTATAATCTCAGAACTTAGGAGGCTGAGGCAGGCTGCTTATTGAAAGTTCTAGGCCACCTTGGGCTATAGTTTTAGACTCTGCCTCAGAACAAACAAACAGAAGAAAGAGACTGTTAATAAATAACAGCGGCTGTCAGGCGTGACATGACTTTGTAATCATTCCCAGAACTCCTGTTCACTATTTAGGATTATCATACTCATCTTAGAGACTTGTAAGGACTCAGCAAGTGCCAAGGACTATTGTAGGTCTGGGGACATAATGATAAGGAAAAAGGAACAGAGCTGGGCTTTTGTCTACCTATTTGTAGTACTGATTGAGTCCTGGGCCTTACACATGGTATGAAAGTTTCTCCCGCTGACCATAATCTCAGCCCTGGTGGCTTTTTGCTGTGGTCTCACTAAAGCCCAGAGAAGCTGCAATCTTCCTGCCTTGGCCTTTCAACTGCTGAGATTATAGGGTATTTCCCTCACCAGGCCTGAAGAGATCCTGCTGTTTAAGACTTATTTTTGACAGATTGTGGTGGCACATACTCAGAAGGCATGAGAAGGCAGCAATCTATAAATCTGAGGCCAGCCTGGTCTACACAGAGTATTCTGTGCAGGCCATAGTTACATGGTGATATTCTGTCTAAAAAAAAGAATGGAAAACATTTATTTTTATTTTAAACTTTATTTATGTGTCTGGGTGTTTTTGCCTGCATGTATATATGTACACTGGGTGCATATTTGGCCCATGGAGGACAGAGGCAGGTATCAGATCCCTGGGACTGGAGTTACAGGCATTGTGATTTGGCATCTGGGTGCTGGGAATTGAACACGGGTCCTCTGGAAGAGTACTAGCTAGTACTCTTAACCATAAGCCATCTCTCCAACCCAAATTTATTTATATTTTATGTATTTGAGTGTCTGTCTGCCTGTGCATTATGTGCATGCCTGGCATGGGTGGGGTAAGGCAGGGGTGTGGGGGTGTGGGGGTAGGGATGGAGGCCAAAAGAAGGCATCAGATCCCCTGGAACTAGAGTTATAGGCAATTGTGATGTGGGTGCTAGGAACCACACCCAGGTCCTCTGCAAGAGCAGTAAGTACCCTTAACAGCTGAGCCATCCTTCTAGCCCTGAAAAGAACTGTTTAAAAAACAAAAAAACAAAACAAAACAAAAAAACCCTTACATTTAAGCTATAGGAACACCAAGATTGAGAGAGCATGATATTGCACTGAGGCTAAGAAAAGTTGTTACTCATGCCCAGCTTAAACTGACTGTACAGTACTTTGCTTTGTGGAAGGGAATGGTCACGCCTCTCCCTCCCCAGTAAAGAGGTTATAGTTACTCAGAGACTTAATTAAAGAAGATATGCAGCTCTAATTAAAAAGTGAGGAACTCTGCCTCAGAGGTGAAAAGAGAAGATTATCTATAGGTGAAGGGTCAGAACACAATCAACCCTATAGACTATTAAAGAATGAGAAGTTATAAAAAACCTCAGGTTTGGGGCTGGAGAGATGGTTGTGATGGTTTGAACAGGAATGGCCTCATAGACTCATGTGTTTGAATGCTTGGCAACAGGGAGTGGCACTAATAGGAGGCGTGGCTTTGATGGAGTAGGTATGGCCTTGCTAGAGGAAGTGTGTCACTGTGAGGGCGGGCTTTGGGGTTTCATATGCTCAAAGCTTTGCCCCAAATGGTTCAGTCTCCTTTGCTGCCTGCTGGGGAAGCTGTAGCCCTCTCAGCTCCTTCTCAGCACCGTGTCTGCCTGCATGTTGCAGTGCTTCTAGTCATGAGATAATGGACTAAGCCCTGGAACTGTAAGCCAGCCCCAGTGAAATGTTTTCCTTTGTAAGAGCTACCGTGGTCATGTCTCTTCGCAGCAATAGAGGCCCAGAGAATTATTTAGCTGTATGTTTACTTTTGAAGCTCTACATTCAGAACAGTTTGCACATCATTAAAGAAAATGCCACAGTAGGGCACAATGACAACAGGTGATGGATAGCTGGGCAGCAGATCTTGTTTGGTGCCAGGTAACTTATTTTCTACATAAACAAGATGAAAAAAAAAACCATCAAAAGAATTACAAAGTAGCTGGTTGGTTGTGGCACACACCTTTAATCTCAGCACTAGGGAGGCAGAAGCAGGCAGATCTCTGTAAATTTGAGGCCAGCCTGGTCTACAGAGAAAGTTCTAGGACATCCAGAGCTACATGGAGAAACCCTGTCTTGAAAAACTAAACAAACAAACAAACAAACAACAACAAAAACAAACAAACAAAACCCCCAAAAGTTACAAAATACTTACCTCTGAAAAAAATCCACTTGCTGTAAAAATTTTTCACACATTCCAAATAAGAGGTCAACTCTGTAGGAAAAAAGCAAAGTGTAAAAACCTTGTGACTCTGTGAACTAAGGAGTGAGGACAAGAAGTCCCAGAAACCTGAGCTTCCTTGAGAGGAGACAGAATACAGTACACTGTAAAACAGCTCTTAAGACAACAGCAACAAGCAAAGGCAATGGTCTCTGAGGGACAGAGGACCAGGAGCAGCATCTTCCGTTAGAAAGGAGAGATGTAATTTCCAAGGATCTAATCTGATCTAAGCACAGGCTTTGAAATATCTGAAAATGAAATAAGCAGATGCATCTCCTAGCTGCCCTTTCCTAATCCGTACCCATCATTCACCTCAGAGCTGGGAATGGGTCTGCCAACGTCCTCAGAAGGAGGATGCCACCTACTCTGCCTAGCTCAACGGCTTACCCTCGAGTAGTCCACGCAGTTACTATAAGCTGCAGAGCTTTGGCCTGAAGCCTCATGTGGTGTATGATCACCACCTGCTTGTTCTCCACACCACTGTACATAAACTCCATTTTGTAGGTTTCTTCCATGATCTATAAGGAAAAGACAATTAAGAGTCAGTAAAATATCCTGGAAGGAAAGGGTCTTATAAGCTTCCATCCCGAACTAAGGAGCTATGGACAGCTGATAGCTTCTGAGGAAAGAAGAGTTTTCTTTAAAAGTGTGGCTTCTGACCTGGCATGGTGGTGCACACCTTTAATCCCAGCACTCATGGAGGCAGAGGCAGACGAATCGCTGTGAGTTCGAGGCCAGCCTGGTCTACAAAGTGTGTCCAGGACAGCCAAGGCGACAAAGAGAAACCTTGCTTTGTAAAACCAAAATCAAACCAAACAAAAACAAAACAAAACAAAAAAATCAAACCATTGTATGAAATTATCAAAGAATTAATAAAAATATTAAAACAACCTCAAAATCAATTTTCATGTTTTTTTAGATGAAAGATTCACAACTGTATTTATTGGGTTTTAATCTATCTGAAACAAATATAAATTATAAATAATATAATGTAAATTGTGTGTGTGTGAGAGTGATATGTGAGCGCATGCGTACTTTATATGAGTTTCGGGGACTGAATTCAGGTCATCAGGCCTACATTGCAAGCACTATGACCCACAAACTGGTAAAATTTTAGAACACAAAAGAATCTCAGAAATCATGCAATTCAACTGCCACATTTTATAGAGGAAAGTCCAAGAGACTCAAACAGCTTGCTCATTTTATCACCTCATCAGGTGGAGAAGACACGAGACTAGAACCCAAGTCCTGACTCCAAAGCCCAGAGCTGTGCACAGTCATCATCTCACAGTCCTAGTTCACACTTCTGCCAGAGCCTGCATCTCAGAAGCCAAGAGACATGGACCCTAGGCAGGCCTCTGCACGGGGCAAGTGTCTCCATATGCTTACCTGTTTTGCTGCTGCTGAGGCCAAGTCACTCTGCTTTAGATATAAGGGAGCAGCCACATTCCACAGCTTTTCCTGCAAGGCCTACTCAGAAAAACGAGAGAAGAGACAGACACGGGCGTCACGAAAATGACACAACACTTGAGATCTGTGTTTTTGCTTTGTTTTGAAAACATACCATGCTCAGGGCTTCCTCTCCATCACTCTGTTTTAAGTGAGGAAGCCTTACGCAGCAGAGATATAGCTCAGCAGCTGGTGCTCAAATGATTGCCTGGAGACAGGAGTCATGGCAGGCATTTGAGGGCCTTGATCACAGGGTCACTGCATGACCCGAGCAACCTAAGCTGTCATGTTCGCAACGAGACTCTCTCTTTGCACCTGTGTTCAGTGTCCTTTGATGTGCTCTATCACTTACCCAACCTGCAGAACTACAAGTCAGGCAACTTTCCTAGATTCTTCTTTTTCTTAGTTTCTCTACAGTCAAAACTATCACCAACAGCCACAGATTTCACTATCAACCTCCTCTCTTTTTTGGGTAGTGGTGGTGGTGGTGGTGGTGGTGCTTTGAGACAAGGTTTGTCTATAGCCTTAGCTGTCCTGACTCACTTTGTAGACCAGGCTGGTCTCAAACTCACACTGATCCTCCTGCTTCTACCTCCTGGGTGCTGGGATTAAGTCCATGTGCCACCACCGCCTGGCCTCAACACCTCTCTTAACCATCCATGTCTGTAACCCAACTTCATTTACTTCTGCTGTGAAACATCATTTTCAAGGAACTTCTTTTGTTTTCTTTCTTTTCTCCAGAAAGGGTGTTCTTACGTACGTAGCCCAGGCTAGCCTCAAACTTATGATCCTCATACCTCAGCTTCTCTAGGGCCAGGATTACAAGTAAACATCATCATTGCCTGATTTTATATATATATATATATATATATATATATACTTAATCCAGCATATGAACATTTTCACAAATGTGGTAGCCTTTGCTTGTTTGTTTTGTTTTGTTGTTTTTATGTCTGCATGCCTGGTGCCTTTGAAGGACAGAAGAGGGTTAACTGATCTGCTGGAACTGGAGTTACAACCGGTTGTGAGCCACCTGTGGGTGCTGGGAATTGAACCTGGGTCCTCTGGAAGAACAAGGGCTGGGCCGTCTCTCCAGTCCCTAAAGCGGTATGTTTTAAATTACTAGTAAGACTATTGCAGGAATCTCTGGTGAGTGAGCACTCTGACACAAGTGAGAGCAGAAAAGAGGTGATGTCATCAGTGGACTGAAGCCAGGACAGGTCCTGAAAGGCCTCGATGGCAGCTCCAGTATTTTCATCTTATACTCTAGACCACAGTTGGGGCAGGAAGCATAAATGGCAGTCACCAGGTTGTCAAGGGCAACGACCAACTGTTTCAGCTATTTCTCCAGGTCATTCTGTTCCAGGTAGCAAGTGAAGTCATGCTTGGCAAACAGGCAGTACAAACAGTACTTCAAGTAAATCACTAAACAAATCAATAAATCAGTACCTAATAACTGAACCTTCTACATTATTCTACTTCAAGACAGGTTTATTTTCATAGTAATTCCAAAAAATCCAGTGGATGTTTCATACTTAACAGCACTTCCCGGTTTGAGTTATCAACACTCCAAGTGCTCAGTTGGCACAAATATGTGGCACCATCACACGGAATAGCAGTAGGTTCAAGATTGGTATGACAGAAAGCCTTTGATTTTTTTTTTTTTTAAGGATTTGTTTATTTATTATGTATACAGTGCTCTGCCTGCAAGCACACCTGCAGGCCATAAGATGGCAATAGATCACATTACAAATGGTTTGTGAGCCACCATGTGTTTGCTGGGAATTGAACTCAGGACCTCTGGAAGAACAGTCAGTGCTCTGAACCTCCGAGCCATCTCTCCAGCCCAACAGAAAGCCTTTGAATACTTACTTCTAATTATTTCTCATGACAAGCTTTATGCAGTGCGGTTGGAGCAGCATGCTTTGTTTCTCTAATTTGGAGTACATAATGCTACGCTGTGTTTTCTTGTACTGTGGTGTGATTCTCCATGTAGACCATACCACCATAGGCCAAACGGTTGCGTGGATGCCACAATTTAGTTAGTTCCTCCCTCTTACAAACACATTCCTGGCTCAGGTTCTAGCTGACATGAGTAATCAGCATAGCTAAACAATTTCTTCTCATTCCCCTCTTATCTTTTGCTATAAGAAAAGTGGATTTTGTTTTTATTTTTCAATAACCCAGGGTCTCATGTCAGCAATCTTGTCCTTTATTCCCACTTTCCTATCTACAACTGGGAATTAAGCCCAGGCCTTCACACATGCTAGGCAAATGATCTACCACTCAGCTCTGCTTTTAGGTTGAAAGCAGTTTCTCTAAGTTGCCTGGGCTGGCCATGAATTTCCAATCCTGTTTCAGTCCCTTGAGCAGGTAGATTCCAGGCCTGTTCCAACACAGGCCTGGGTAGTTGGCCTTTTTAAGAGCAAATAATGTGCCTCTCAGCTTTGACAAACAGAATCAGCCATTAAGAAAATAGGATAAAAGTTTATCTAGCCTATGCCCAATCCCATTAAAGGAAACACTCACTGATCCCTAGTACCCTTTCTGTTTTGGAGCAGGTCTTCTGTGGCCCTGGCTGGCCTCTGTAGGCAAGGCTGCCCTGTAACTCCTGCCTCCAGCTCCCACCTTTCCAAATGCTGGGGTTACAGTGTACCACACTTGATTTATGTGGTCCTGAAGATCAAGCCCAGGGGATAGGAACACTAAGCAGCTATTCTACCAACTAGGCTAAATATCCCTTGACCCAATCTGTAGGATTCTAGAATTAAAATCTGCTCTAATTTGGTTTTTTTGGTTTGGTTTGCTTTTTTCAAGATACAGTTTCTGTGTAGCCCTGGCTGTCCTGGAACTCACTCTGTAGACCAGGCTGGCCTTGAATTTAGAGATCCATCTGCCTCTGCCTCCCAAGTGCTGGGATTAAAGGTGTGCACCATCCTATTCTAATTTGATAATGATGAAAAAATTCTCCAAAAATTTTTAAAAATCCCATTATCTGCTGTCTAGATTTACGTCAACTTGGCACAAGCTAAAGTCATCTTAGAGTATGGAACTTTGAGGAAATGCCCCGATAAGACTAGGCTGTAAGAGGCTGATGAGATGGCTCAGCAGTTAAGAGCACTCTTGCTCTTACAGAGGCCCTGAGTTCAATTCCCAGCAACTACATGGTGGCTCATGACCATTGATAAAGGGATCTGAAGCCCTATTCTGTCGTGCAGGTGTATATTCAAACAGAGCACTCATATATTTAAAAAATTAAATAAAGAAAGATAGTGCTGTAGGCAAGTCTGTAGAGCATTTTTTAATTAGTGATTGATGAGGAAGGGTCTAGTCCACTGTGGGTGGTACCAACCTGGGCTGGTGGTTCTGGGTTCTATAAGAAAGCAGGCTGAGCAAACCACAAGGAGCAAGCCAGTAAGCAGCGCCCTCTACGGCTCTGCATCAGCTCCTGCCTCCAAGTTCCTACCCTGTTTGAGGTACTGTTCTGACTTCCTTCAGTGATGACCAACAATATGGAAGAACTCTTTCCTCTTCAATTTGCTTTTGGTCACGGTGTTCCATCACAGCAAGACAAAGCCTAACTAAGATACTACAGGAGTTAACATTTATTTATAAGTAGAGAAAAATATAATGCCACTGTAGAGAATGTGACTTCCCCATTGCTGGATGGTTTCACAGAACAATAAATTTTTCTACTTAACAAACACTGCTGGATCAATGCAAGTCCATTAGCATTAAAAATCATAAACATAGCCAGGCGTGGTATTCTTATAGTTTCCAAACTTAGGGGTTAAAAGTAATACACACCATGCTGGGCCCTGTGGTGCACACCTGTAATCCCAGCATTTGGGAGGCAGAGGCAAGCAGATCTCTGTGAATTCAAAGCCAGCCTGGTCTACAAAGTGAGCCCAGGACAATCAGGGCTACACAGAGAAACCCTATCTTGAAAAAAAGAAAATCATAAACACACTGAATTCAAACAAACCTTAATGAGGAGCAGTTGACACTGAAGATAAGTGGCAGTGAAGTCAGCTACCCCTGCCAATTCAGATTGAAGCTCTCCAAGTCTTTGCAGATCTCTACAGTAAAAACAAAAACAAAACCAACTATTCAAAAAGAACAAAAAAACAAAAGACCAATTCAAGTCAGATAGAGCAGAAGGGTGAAGCCACAAATAAACGCAAAGATCAAGTCACAACTGTTTAGCTATTTTATAACTGGTAACTGGTCCAAGTAACAAATAACACTACCAATACTGTGTGGTTGTTACAGCATTGCCAATGAGTGGCTAATAATGAAACGAGGTTACATTTTTTTGTGCTTTTTACCTGAGCCATCTCTCCCAGCCCATATTTTAAATTTTCAAAAGCAATTTAAGCTGATACACTCATTACAGTCACCTATGGAGGCCAGAGGCCTTCTGTGGACTCCACCTTTTGTTTGTTTGTTTTTGAGACAGGCTCTCTAACAGTACCTGGCACTCACCAACTGACTGGAGTTTGGGATCCCCTGTCTTTGCTTCCAAAAGGTAGGATTACAAGCACGTGCACTGCCATTGCCACTTTTTTTTTTTTTAAATGTGAGTGCTGGAGGGCTGGAGAGATGGCTCAGTGGTTAAGAGCACTGGGTGTTCTTACAAAGGTCCTGAGTTCAATTCCCAGCAACCACATGGTGGCTCACAACAGTCTATAATGAGATCTGGTGCCTTCTTCTGACGTGCTTGCTCACATGCAGGCTGAATACTGTATAAATAAATAGGAAGTAAGTAAATCTAAAAAACAAAAAGTGTTGGAGATCCAAACTCAGGTCCTGCACAGAAAGCAGTTTACCTACTTAGCCATCTCCCCAGCCCCTGCCTCATTATTTTTAATGGCAACATAAAAATTCTATACATAAAAGTTCCTAGGAAAGCTAAAAGTTTGAATCACCTGAGAAGCTATTTCAGACATAACAGATTATTTTGTAGCCTAAACAAAACTGTAGCCCTTCTCTTTAATCTCATATTCAGTGGGCAGCATAATTAATGCAGCCTCCTAGAGACCTTGATGGGTAAGAAGGCTCTCACAACCAAACAGAGCAATTTATAGCCAGTGACTGAAGAAATGAGTGTATCTATGGATAACATCATGTCATGTGTTTGAGTGACCGTCCTGAGGAGCCCAAACACATAAAAAAAGACCTGGGCTATCCACATCTATGAAGTACGATTTTGGTGACCAGCTAATCTCTGCAGTTCACTTCTTCAACGTGTCTCTTCTGAGAGAAGTTCAGAATCACTCTAGTCCTGAAGCAATGACTGTCAGCAAGATTGTGCCCTCTGTTACTATTAAAAGAGCACTGCTGAGGTGAGCATGCACTGCGTTAGTCTGCTGCCCTGGAGTGCAGCAATGGTTCTCGGTTTCACAGAACAAGATACAACCTGACCCAATTAGCAGTGAGAAATGTCAACTACTGTCCAGGCAAAACTGAAAACTGTCAGCCATGGGTAACTCCTGCATGCCCCAGGGTGTGTCAGCCATGGGTGAACTCCTGCATGCCCCAGGGTGCCCTTGTGCGCCTCTTACGTCAGGAACCTCGGTCTAGACACCCATCGGAAGACTGTGAACTCTTTACAGGGAAAGGTACAGAGAGCACCTTCTGTGTGCAACTGTACGGTTGCTAGGTATTTCCTTACTTGAGTTCATTTAATCCTCACAACATGAACTGTAGTTAATCTGTTTCACAGAGCATGAAACTAAAGACTGACATTATGTGCTTTGTCTGAGGTCACAGGATTAAAAATGGCAAAAATAGGACACAAGGCTAGGTCTGTCTGACTCTAAAATTATTTTCTTTTAATCATTATCATATAATACTGCATTTATTTGCTATTAAATTTTACTTATGAAATATATCAAATACTAATGAAACAAAATAAAACAAAAACCAACTATATTGAACTGTATTTCTACAATGTGATTTGGCAGAACAAAAGTGGCCCCTTGCAAAACATATATTAATGATCCTTGGTTCATAAAGCCAATAAACAGCATTTTTAAGATATCAACGTTAAATTGGCCATGGTGGGGCACACCTTTAATGCCAGAACTCAGGAGGCAGAGGCAATCAGATCTCTGAGTTCAAGGCCAGCCTTGTCTACAGATTGAGTTCCAGGAGAGGTGGGCCTACACAGAAAAACCTTACCTCAAAAACTAAAACAAACAGAAACAAAAAAGCTAGTATGATGTGAGACAGGGTTTCTCTGTGTAGCCTTGGCTGTCCTCAAACTCACAGCAATCTGCCTGCCTCAGCCTTCTTGAGTACTGGGATTACAGGTGGGTGCCACCAAGCCTGGATATTGTGTGTTTTTTGTGTGTCCCTGTTGGCACAGGTCACACCACATATGTGGAAACAGAACACACATGTGGAAATGAGAAGACATGGTGGGGAGTCTATTTTCTTCTTCTACCATGTGAGTTCTGGGGATGGTTCTTAGACTGTAGGTATTGGAGACAAGCACCTTTACTTAGTAAACCATTTTGCCTGCCCTGAATTTGTTAATTTTTAAAATCACTATTAAAAATAGTTAAAAAAAAATATGCTAGGCTTGTGTGTATATTTTTAATATACACACAGCAATTAGAAGGCAGAGGCAGGTTTGGGGCCAGTCTGGTCTACACAGCAAGTTCCAGAATGCCCAGAGCTACATGTCAGAGACTTTTTTGTTTTTGTTTTTGTTTTTTTTTTTGAGACAGGGTTTCTCTGTGTAGCCTTGACTGTCCTGGACTCGCTTTGTAGGCCAGGCTGGCCTCGAACTCACAGCGATCCGCCTGCCTCTGCCTCCTGAGTGCTGGGATTAAAGGCGTGCGCCACCACGCCCGGCAAGGATCTCATTTTTTAATATCCATACACATGTGTCTCTACCTCACCAACACTGGCCTTCCAGGCACACACCCAGCATGGCTTTGTGGCTCTGAGTATTGGATTCAGGTCCTAGTGTAAGCACTTTAACAACTGTGTCATCCCTAGCAGCCCAAACCCAGGGCTCATCTGCTATATAACATCTACCTGACGCAGGAATTCCTTTTACTATTACATATCCCACAACACGAACTTTAGAATCAGACAAAGCTACACTCAAATCCTGGTCCTAACCTGTCTAACGACTGCATCGTGCATGCAATGTTTGACAGGCAGGGTGGGCCCTCAGTTGCTGCTGCTCTATTGCTTGCCTTTCCAAGTTTCCCCATTGTCTTGATTACTCTCCTGAGAACACACTCAAGTCAGGAACATAACACCCCGAGCCAGCCAACCAGTACAACTGAGGGCTTGCCAGCTCCAAGCCTGTATGGGCTATTGCCCGATGACCTGGGTTCAATCCCCAGGACTCTCCCAGTAGAAAGAAAGAACCAACGCCTGCATCTCATCCTCTTACACACACACACCCAACACACCCTCCCCACACACACTAAATAAAATGTAAAAAAAGCAAATAAAAACAAAACACCAGATCATAAAGGCAACACATCCCAGCAGGTGCTTACTGAGAACCTACTAACACCACCACCACAGCTGAAGACTGAGCTGGCTTGTTTTTATGCATGCTGCACTTGCTTTAGTGCCAATAGGATAAAACTGTCAAGGACAAGCCCATAATGCTTAATTAGATGGGAATGAATCAGGACTCAGAGCTTATTTTCCTGGGCTCAGGGCCAGCAGCCTCTTGTAGTGGCCTCCAAAACTAAACACTATCATGGAGAAAACACGAAAACAAGAGCTGAGGCCCACTTCACAAGAACTACCAAGAGCAGCGGACCCTGGTGTCCAGAACCATGGTTGGCCAACAGCACACAAAAGGGTCAGTGAACTAGCGGGAAAAGGTCGGTAGGACAGAAAGTATTGTCGATTCTATGGGTCATGTGGTCTAGCTGAGCATCTTCCTAATAAAGCCATCATTCCCCAGAAACTAGTCACCTAGAATAAAGGTCATTGATTGACCCAGGCTCCCTAACGCTAGACACAACCACATCTCTGCAGCTGATATTCCACTCAACATTAAAGAAAACTGGAACCCATCTTTGAGAGTAAGTGAAGCAGAATGAAGCCCTTCTTTTGCCCTTTCCTTCTTCCCACAGCTAAGAGGAGACTAGACATAGGGATAGTGAGATTGCCAGGCACAGAGAATACACGAAGCAGAAGTGAGTGTGAACCCATGATGGTCTCAGCCACATCAGGCCTCAGGGAGGGTAAAACTGTTGTCTTATTAAACTATTAGTCCTCTGCATTTCTGTCACTCATCTCCCAAGTGCTGGAACTAAAGGTTTGCACTCTTTGTAACTATTTCTATTCGCATTACTCTTCAAATCATGAACACAGGGCCAGGCATGGTGGCACACACCTTAAATCCCAGCACTCCAGAGGCAGAGGAAGGCGCATCACTGTGAGTTCAAGGCCAGCCTGGTCTACAAAGTGAGTCCAGGACAGCTACACAAAAAACAAAAAAACAAAACCAAAACCAAAAATCAACTCATGAACACAAACAGAATTAAAAAATATTAACCACTACAATCTAATCTAAATATAAACAAATCTCAAAGCCACTCAAAGAGTAAAGACCAATAGTCAGAAAGAGAAGCCAAATAGCTAGCAATGGAATTCAGTGCAGTCAGGCCGAGCATGACAAAATGCTGCTGCCAGAGAAAGTAGACAAAGGCTTCTTGCTTACCTGATGGTGAACTCGAGCAGCTCCTGGGCCCCCTGAGGGTCCAGGTGCTGAACACTGTACACTCTGTCAAGGCTCTGCTGCAGGAACTGCTGGGAAGGATCTTCATGCGGGGCGATGTTAGAAGAGACAGCTGATGACACCAGTTTTCTCCCTGGTAGCTGAGAAAATAGTGGAACAACAGTATCAGCAAAGTCTGTGGCTCAGTTTATAGTCACACCCACACCCACAAAACAAACATCCACCCCCTCAACACACACACACACACACACACACACACACACACACACACACGGGTGGGTGGGTGGACATGAACACCAGGAAAAAAAGCTAGGAAGGCAGGCACAAATATAAATGAGAATGCTAGCGGGGCCCAATAACATTGTATGAAAAAAGAGAATAGGATATTTCTGTTGCTGAACATAGGAACAGAACTAAAATTTAATCTGTGTAGTACTTTTTGTTGTTGTTTTTGAGCCAGAGTTTCTCTGTATAGCCTTGGCTGTCTTGGACCTGCTTTGTAGACCAGGTTAGCCTCAAACTCACAGAGACAGGCTTGCCTGTGCCTCTTGAGTGCTGGGATTACAGGTGTGCGCCACTGCACCTGGCTTAGTACATTTATTTTTAAGCCTTGTGTTTCATTCCATGGGAGAGTGATGATTTATTCCCAAATAAGTTTATGAAGCACGTTATAAAATGTCTTATATGTGAATAGTTGTAATTCCTGTTCTAGTCATTAGAAAAAGTTACTATTTAAGAAAGAGATGGAAAAGCCGGACGTGGTGGTGCATGCCTTTAATCCCAGCACTCAGGAGGCAGAGGCAGGCGGATCGTTGTGAGTTCGAGGCCAGTCTGCAGAGTGAGTCCAGGACAGCCAAGGCTACACAGAGAGATTCTGTCTCGAAAAACCAAAAAACAAACAAAAACGAAAGAAAGAAAGAAAAGAAAAAGTGAGATGGCTCAGCAAGTAAACAAATTCATCATCAAGCCTGAGGACTTCAGTTTGTCCCTGAGACCTATGTGGTAGGAGAGAGGCAACTTCCAAAACATATCTTCTGACCTTTACATGTGTGTCTTGGCATGCACTTACCCACATACACAGACATGACCACATGGTAGAAAGAACTGACTCCCACTAGCTGACCTCCTTCCACATGCATGTCACACACATACACAAACTAATTAAATGTAAAAAAACAAATACTACAAGTTTATCCTAGTCTAGAATATAATCTATTGTTAAAGATTCTTTATTTTTTTTTTCCTTGTATGACATTATATAACTAAAAACTCAGGGACATTGATATAAATTGACAGGAGGGTGTCCTTGACTGTATATTCAGCACAAGGGGAGGAGTGAAGGAGGAAAAAAGAAGGGAGGGAGAAGGGGAGGGAGGGCAGAGAGGGATGGACAGACATGGTGGGGGGAAACAAGCACAGAAGCAGAAGCACAGGTTATAGTAGCAGTACTGGAATCTAAGTACTGGGGAGACTAAGGCCAAAGGATTACAAGTTCAAGGCCAGCCTAGACTACACAGTGAGACCCTTTCTCAAAATAAAATGTTTGAAGTACAGAATAAGAAAAGCCCAAGATAAAAATAGAATGGGTGGGGCTGGAGAAATGGCTCAGAGGTTAAGAGCACTGGCTGCTCTTCCAGAGGTTCTGAGTTTAGTTCCCAGCAACCACATGGTGGCTCACAACCATCTATAATGAGATATGGTGCCCTCTTCTGGTGGGCTGGCACAAATACAGGTAGAACATTGTATAGATAATAAATATTTTAAAAAAAGAGAATGGGTGGATGAATTTTTATAGACTATATAGTCTGCCTAGTGCTATTTAATAAACATAGGGCAACAAAAACTGACAAACCAAAAACTCTTTCAACATACCCTCAAGGCAGGAACAAGATGAGAAAGGCTGTCTCGGAGGTAGGCATAGTGTCTGAAGGTGTGGTCTGAGAACAGAGCTGGCATTGTTGGACAGGTTTTAGCAGCATTGAAGATAAGAACCAAAACTGCAATGTCTGATACATAAGTGGGTTAAGTGAACTTAGAACATAAATGATTAAGGACTGGCATAAATAATCTGTCATCTCACTTCCTATTTCCAAAGTTCCCATTAAGGAACCTCATTTTCCAAGAATCAAAACAGTGCAAAATTAGGGCTGGAGCCCAGCTGGTAGAGTGCTTGGCGAGCATGTAAGAAGCTCTGGGTTCAGTCCTCAGAGCCACATCACACTCAGGGGCATGCTTATAATCGCAGCAATAGCACCAAGGAGGTCCATCAAGGCAGAAGGAGCAGGAAGTCAAGATTAGATATGTCAGCTCAAGGCCAGGTGGGCTACATAATACCCTGGCTAAACCAATAAACAAACCCAGCATACTGTGAGGGCAATAGGACTAAGGGAGAATGCAGCGGTCCCCTTGTAATCACTTGTTTGGATGATTATGTTTCAATAATGATCCCTAAAACTCATGCTGGATCTGGATCTACATATGGAGAGTGGGGGTGCACTGGTGTAAATGCAGTCCCCTGCTGGAAAACAGTCCAACCCCATATCATGCTACAGGAGAAAGTCAGAACAACTGAAATTGAGCTAGAAGCAGTGAGTGTGCAGGCTGCTCAGGGCAGCACCTCCCTCAGGCTGCAGGTCACATGAGGCACAGCTCAAGTTCAATATACATGCTTTATAGTTATTTACTTATTTATTTATTTTGGTTTTTCTGAGATAGAGTTCCTCTGTGTAGCCTTGGCTGTCCTGGACTTTGTAGACCAGGCTGGCTTTGAACTCACAGAGATCTGCCTGCCTCTGCCTCCTGAGTGCTGGGATTAAAGGTGGGCACCACCATGCCAAGCAGTATACAAGCTTTAAATCAGACATTTTAAGCTTTAATGGCAGATCTGTTTGAGCCTTTGTTTGTTTGTTGTGGTGTAGGAGGTGGAAGAGAGCCTTGCCCATATTATCCAAGCACACCCAAGTCCTCCATCACTTAGCTGCACCTCCAGCCTCTTTCCCTTATCCCTAATCTTAAAAACAAACAAACACTTTCACAATGCATCTTAGATGAATGCCAGGTTAGTCTCAAAATTTTGCATCAGCCCACAAGTATATGCCTCAACATTTGGCTACAGATCTGATTTCTTTTTTTACTTACTTAAAACTCAGTTTCATCTTAAAAAAAAAAAACAAAAGCAAAGATCCTCTGCCTCCTCTCCCAAGGTTGTACAGCAAATCAGTAATAAAATGAAGAAAATGTATAAGGGACGTGTGAAGTGTGTGAGGTGCTAAGTAGGGCAATGGCACTGGCTGCTGTTAGACGATGTGGTGGTTTCAACAGGTTTGGCCCCCACAGACTCATGTGTGACTGCCTGGCCCACAGTGAGTGGTACAATAGGACATGTGGCCACCAGAGTCCCTCTGACATACAATGTTACCAAAAGAAAGCATTTTAAGTAAAATTCAGAGCACTGCAGAATCCACTGCTCTATGCTGGGACAGCAGGACCCATGTGAACTACGCGGAGGATACAAGCTGGATCATCCATGTCTGGTTCAGCTGTATCAAAAAATGGGTGAGTGCTCAAGAGCTCTGGCACCAAAGGAAGCACCAGGGTCGGGTGTCGACTTCCCAGAAACTTCAAGCACCTGAAACACATAGAAACCACATCAGTAAATTAACAAGTGCCTCAACAAACACAGGAGCTGTATCAGAGAGCCTGACTGGGAAATGTATTATCCAGTTCCGACTACTCTACAACTTCAGGGAAATCAGTCAATTGTTCAGGAACTCAGCTAATTCACCTAGAAATGGCTATTATGAAAATAAAAGAGTTCAAATGCAGATTACTGGTTGTTTACCAACAGCCAGTTCCTCCATCTTCCCTGCCAAGAAAACCGAATCTTTGGGCACCAGGAAAACAGTGAGGTGCTACCAGGAAGAACGTCCAGCCCACGGGTGGACCACTGCTGACTCAACCCATTGTCCAGCAGATGCTCTGCTAGCAGTCAAGTAATTCAATCCTGGCCAACGGAGCAAGAGAAGCCTGCTGGGAAGCTGCTCAATAATGACTTTCTACCTGCACAAAAAGAAACACACGAAGGAAACATCCCTCCCTCTGGGTCTGTAGATGCTATTTTATGAAGCAAGTGTGTGTGTGTGTGTGGGGGGGGGGTAGGCGGTCAACTGAACTCATCAACCAGGACTCTCACTCTGATAAGCTGGTCAATCTTGAAACCAATTTATCATGTATTGCTATGTAAAAATTAGATTTATTGTTTAAATGATTTGAGATAGACTTTTTAACCTGTAGTAAGAAAAAAAATAAAAGAAAGAAAGATCACAACTGATATCCTAAGGAATGTCCTGAGACTATGTAATCTTGGGCAGGCTCTTTATAAAACAGGATTTAAATGAGAAAAAATGCAAAGTATTTAAGAGTATTGTTTGTAAGAACCCAGTAAAAATTAGCTATTGCAGTGAAAAGAAGGAGCTTTTCCAAGCTTTACAAAACACAAGTGAGGCAATTGTGTATTTTTATTTTTTGCTAGGTTCTGGTTTAGAAGTGTTAACAGCTTGGCCACACTGAATTACAAAGAGGGGCCGAAGAGGTGGTAAACAGCTTGGCAGGAAGCCTGTGGGTGGACACCCTGAGCACCCATGCAAACAACAACATACAAAACTGGACAGCTTGTGCCTGCAATCCCAGCACTTAGCAGACTGAAACCAGCTGATCCCTGGGAACTTGTTGGCCAGACAGTCCAAGTAACAAGCTTTGGATTCTGTAAGAGACCCTGTCTCAAAAATAAAGTGGAGGACACTGGAGAGGTGGCTCAGTGGTTCAGAGCACTGGCTGTTCTTCCAAATGGCTGAGCTTGATTCCAGCACCCACACGGCCCCTTACAATCATCTCTAATTCCATAGGTTCTCTTCTGGCCTCCAGGGGCAGCAGCATGGCGCACAGGCACACAGGCAGGCAGAACACCATAGACATGGAACAATTTTTAAAAATTAACATCGAGGAAGCATTGACTTACACACACACACACACACACCCCTCATACCTCCCTCCACACAAGAAGAAATCTAAGTGCTAAAGCCTGTCCTACTGAGCTTCTGTGCCAGCCAGCTGAGGCAGAGGTAACCAGCACAGCAGGGTAATGACAAGTCAAATGAGACACTTTGCACTCTAACTGGCAATGAGGCAGTTAGGATCAGATAAAGTGTTCGGCTGATAGGACTTCAGAAGCCAGTGAGTAGGTAGATCAGCAAAAGAGAGAAAACAGCAGGAACAGGCTTGGTTAAGAGCATTTGTTCTTAGGAGGACCTGGCTTTGATTACCACACCCACAGTGCAGCTCACAACCACCTCTAACCCTAGTTCCAGGTAATCTGACACCCTCTTCTGACCTCCTTGGGTACCAGAGATACACAAGATGCAGGTAGGCAAAACCTTTTCGCACATAAAATAAAATAAATAACCTTAAAAGAAAAAAGGTTTCAGTTAACATTTGTTTACAAAAACAAAACAAAACAGGAAAGTGGTTTTCCCAACCTATTATTTTCCTTTTTTTTTTTTTTTTTTTTTTTTTTGAGACTAGGTCTCTCTCTACATAGCCCTGCTGTCCTGGAACTTGTTCTGTAGACCAAGCTAGCTTCTGTCTCCCATGTAACGGAATTAAAGGTGTATACCACCGTGCCCAGCCTTACTTTCCCTCTTTTGGAAAAGAAGGTCATTCATTAATTTTCTGGCCTATCAGCCCTTTACTCACTCTTCCTGCAGGGACACTAGAAAGACTGTAGTTTGATCAGCTTTATTTTCCTCCTTAGATGCAGAACTCGGGTAGGAAAAGGAAGTAAGCAGGTCCCTCTGAAGATGCACACAGTGGAGCCTCTCTAAACTAGACTTCATGTCTAAATGTTCACTACCGTAACTGATATGTTCACTGTCTTGTCCAACCTTCTATCTATGTACTTCTACCTCTCTTTCCTCTGCTCCCCGAGAGTGGACTGGATGAGCTGACCATTTCTAACCCTCCACAGCACTCACCACAGTGATGGCATTACTGCTCAGTAGTGAGCTAGACACAGAAACAGAATGCCTCAAAGCCCACCACTTGGAAGCAGACACAGAGGTAACTCTGAATTTCAGGACAGCCTAGTCTACACAGCAAGTTCCATGCCATTCAAGGCTACATAGAGAAACTGGGTCTCAAAAGACCAAAACCAAACAACCACTTCTACATTTTTCAATTATCATTAGTAACAATTTAAGAACACACCTCTGATTGTTCCTTTATTCCTTTTATCATACTCTCTTTTAGTATTTCTAGAGATTGAAAAAGCTTAAGTGATAATTAGAATAAATAACTTCAAAATATTTTGAAGTACTATAAGGGTAAGACCTTTTTCTCTTCTCTCCTTTTATCCCACAAATCACCCTATCATGACAACTGTGTAAGTATGTGTACGTACACACACACACACACACACACGCACACAATCGAAAGGTCAAACAACCACATACATGCAGTGACTTTGGAGAGCACAAGAATGCCTCAGACACCTTAGGCTTGGAGTGAGCCACCATGTGTGTGTTGAGAATAGAAGCCAGGTCCTGTGGAAGAACAAGTGCTCTTAATTGCCCTTGTTTGCTTTCTTAGGACATGGTTTCGCTTTGTAGTCCTGGCTGTCCTGAAATTTGCTCTGTTACCTTGAGCTCAGAGATCTGCCCACCTATGTTGGGATTATGGAGGTGTGCTGCCAGGCCCAGGTTTTTCTTTTAAGATGATTTTTTCCCCTTTTGGAATGACTTTATCAGATAAGTTCACTGGAATACATAAAATACTAAACCATGTGTCTTATATTACATGTATACAGGTAGTTCTTCAGATAGAGGCTCATAAACAGTATTAGCAGTTTGGCTGAAGTCAGTAAAGGTGACTGGGTGGAAAACTGATTAGATCTTCTATGTGCAGTCAGCTGCCAGCCTTGACTCTAAACTCAGTGACACTGCTGTGATGCCGTGCACAGTGCAGAAGAGACAAAGGCCCCATATGCATCTCCAGAGCCCCAAAGCCTGGCAGCACATGGCACTTACAAGACGGGTGGGTAGGAAGATCTAATCTGTGATATTCAATTTAGGAATCCAATTCTTAATAATTTGGAAAAGTTGAACCCAGCTTCTAATTAAACGTGAAATTGAGGGCTACACCTAGTCTATGATGATCCACCAAATAATGTGCGCTGTACAGTCATCGTAAACGAGGCACGCGTCCTTACTTCCATATGGAGTCCCTGTCAGTAGGGTACTTGGTTAAGTTTTTTAGTAGCTCCACCAGTGCAAGATGAATCCCTTCTTTCGTTGAAACATTAGTGCAGCACAGGAGCTCATGAAGGGCCTCTCTAATATCTCTGGATGAATCCTTTTTCAGGAGAGAAAAAAAGAAAGGTAATAATTAACAATAGTGACTGCCAGCAAACTCAGTGTCCTAATATTCTCCCCTTCTCCATAACCACCTTTCCATTTAGGATGCGCATATGGAAAATTATTTAGAGATTTACTAGCTAAAACTCCTGGGAAAGACCTCATTTTATTGATCTAAGTAGGGGCCTTGCTCCCTTCTATTCACTCTTTCCTTCTTCCCATTCTTATTTATTTTGTTTTTACATTAAAATTTGAGGCAAGGTTTCATTCACCATGTAGCCTTGGTTAGCCTAGAGTTTGTTATGTAGACCAGGCTAGACTTGCATTAAAGGCAAACACCACCTCGCCTGGCTTGTCTGTTTTTTAAGTAAGGTCTCATACAACCCAGGTTCAACTTCAGCTACGCAGTTGAGGATGTGAGGATGCCCCTGAAGGTCTGGCCCTACTGCCTCCACTCCCCAAGTACTGGGATTACAGCCCTGTCCCTCCATGTCCAGCCCTTTTTTGCTCTTTCATCTTCCTTTTTCTCCCTGTCTGAAACTTTTACCTCCATGCCCATGTTATAAGAGGTTCTGTGCAACCATGGCAAGAGCAGGTTATGTGGGATATGGTTTCACACACTCACCCCAGCACTTTGAAAACAGAGGCAAAAAGATTACAACTTTGAAGGCAGCCTGGACATATTTTTTAAAAAGAAAGAAAGAAAAAAGAAAAAACAAACAAACAAAAAACTGCACACTGAGCTAGCCATGGTGGCGTACATTTGTAATCTCAGCACTTGGGGAGGCAGAGGCAGGTGGATCTCTGTGAGTTCAAGGCCAGCTTGGTCTACACAAAGTGAGTTCAGAGCAGCTAGGGCTTTGTTACACAGAGAAATCCTGTCTTGAAGAAACAAAACAAAACAAAACAAAACAAAAAACAAAACAAAACAAAACAAAAAATATCAATACGTATATAAAAGGAGGCGAGCAGGTTGAATTGAGCATTTTATAATGAAAAGGAACAAAACCCATAAATGCCTTATAGTAGAATATTAAACAAACAACAAACAAACCCCCAACCCAGCATGGAAGTCTGTGTGGCCAGAGCAAACCAACAAATGAGCAGTAAGACTGTATGAACCGCCCTTACTCCCCTCCAGCACAATGCCACAGCACACTAGCAATTTTTCTTCCTAACACGCAGCTCTTTTTGGTTTTTCAAATGTGCCGCATTCCCATTCACACCCTAACTGCATCTGCTATTTGTCTATCTAGAATATTCTTCCAACTCACACCGTGGACAAGCCTTGCCAAACTAGTACCTAGCTCTTTCTTGTCTGAGTAACCTCATACCCTTGTCCGGACTGCTATCCTCTCTAACCACACAGAACCAAATTCCCCTGATACACTCTTACGGTATCTCACGCATGCTGTGGGCTTATTTCACTTTATTATTAAGCCTTTGCTTCACTATTTCCGACTCTCATTAAGTTATAAGGTTCTTGAGAACAAGATCATGGTTTTCACTCACTATTATAACCTCCCTAGAGCAGCACCTGGCTCATACAGATAGATAAACTAAAGACAGCAAGTAAAAGCAAAGACAAAAGCGACTCCAAACACTGTCAACGTAACCATAAGAGAATGCTTCCCACAGAAGCAAATCTCCATAGCTGACAGCAGGAAGCTATACTGATGTCCTGGAGAAACAATGTTCAAACTAGTAAAAAAACAATTTTAATTTATGTGTTTCTTAAGTACTATATAATTGCCAGGTATGTGGCAAACTTGTGTAGGTTTATTTCAGGAATATTAGCTAAGCATTCACCATGGCTAAGTCTCTAGATTGAGCCTGAAAGGAACACAATAAAAGGCATCACCTAGTAACTCTACTTACAGAGTTAATGATCTCATCAGGGAGAAAAAACAGATAGACAAACCTACTGACATGATAAAAGAAGAAAAATAAAGCGGAGACACAAGACTGGTATTCAATGTGCATCAAACGATTGACAGACTATAACAATGTATCTGATATAAATTTCAAAAGTTTTCAAGAATGAGAAATGCTGAAAGTGAATCAAGTCTATAGGTCAACTTTTCTCCACAAAATCCTTCAAGTTTCCCATAATGCTTAGAATAAAGTACAGTGGCCTGAGTTACTTGTTCCCTGACTAGATAGTCTACTTATGAGACCTCTACTTTCTCACTAAGTTCCACTCGGACTGAAATTCTTACTCTGCTGTACCTCAGCCTCTGCAGGAGCAGTTCTCTGCCTGTCTTCACAGGCATGGCCATTCTGTCCTTTAGGTATCATCTCCTCAGAAGCTTGACTAACTGGATGATGCATCATAAAATCTCCCACATGTCTAGACAGTGTATCTTCTGTACATGATCTGTCACCATCCGAAACTGTTTACCTCTCTTGAGACTATAATTATGCTCAATGAGAGCGGGTATCTATTTTTGCCACGACAATAATTCCAATCCACTGACAGTACTTGATGAATAAACACATTTCTCTGGGTAGGACAGTATCTCAGCATAGGCCAAAAATGCAAATTCCAACCAGAAGGATCATCTAGCTAAGGCTCAAAGCAAAGAAGGAGAGTAACAGTAAACGTAAGGGAGCCGTGATCAGCAGGGTGGAAGAGGAAGGAGTTCATATGCCTAAACTCCTGCAAAATTCTGAGTTGAGGCATTTATACACTGTGGAGATAAACAATCCCACTGAGTGAACAGTGACAGTTTTGTACACAGGGGAAAACTACAGGGAAGGCAAAGTAGTCAGGAAAGGTATGAGAACACAGAAGTGATCGTAGTATGAAATTCAAGGTCAGGAGCCATGATACAGAACACTAAAAGCCAGGCCAGGTGGCTCAGGTCTGCAATCCCACCACTGAGGAGGCTGATGGCTTCAAGGTCAGACTAGGATACAGTAAATTCTAACCAGTGTGAGGCACTGTCTCAAAACAAGAAAAAACAAACAAGAAACTAAAAAGGAAGAGACCACCTATGGCAAACAATACACACAGCATAAATTTGCCTTCTCAGAATTACAAACCTGTTTACAAATAAGGTGTGAATTCAGGAAAAGTTTTAAAAGAAGCACTATGGAACTGGGAAAGTGATAGGGATCTTTGAAACAACACTCTTCTGTAGAGGCTGCAGCAGGAGGGGCTGAAGGGTTGCCTCAGGGGTTAAGAGCATATGCAGCTTTCTAGAAGAGGACTGGGTTCAATTCACAGCACCCACATGACAGCTCACAACTACCTGTAACTCTAGTTCCTGGGAATCCAACACCCTCACACAGACATATATGCAGGCAAAATACCAATGCACATAAAGGAAAAATAAATAAAACATTTTTAAAAGCTGCTTATCTTTAATAAGACAAAAAACAGAACAGAATGCTGCAGGAATCTGAAGTAATTATGCCATAGCGAGGTATCATTTGTTCCCCCGCTCATGGGTGTAGGGGAGGGGCTGAAGCCAGATCCCGTTCTTCAACAGTGAGATGCCAACATCAACACTTAGAAATAAAATCCAGACACATCAGAAAAATAACCCAAGAACATGAGTTCTACAGCCTAGGGAGTGAGTCTCTGTGTGACACAAAGCAACCACTTAACTGACACTGTGACCCCAAAGTACTTCTTCTCTATAAGCTACAGGGTAGGAAAGAAACCTAAGGCCCTCTCCTGCCGCAGCAGTAAATGGAATAAAGGCGAAGGTGGAAGAATTCTTCATCACATGTCCCCTGCCCTCCGTGAGGTTGTCAGCTGCATGCTTCCACTGCAGTGAACACCTTTGACTCCCTGGGCGCCTTATACCTTCTAACACCTGGATCTTCAGAAGCCGCTCACACTGCTTTCCTTCTATGTAGCCAAAGGTACCACTTCCTCCTTAAAAATAAATGCCTCCTATGTCTTCTCCCTCTGCCCCAAAGTGTCCTCACAGCACTTTTTCTGTCTCCTTGACTCAGCCAGGGTGTCAGGTTAGACATTCTGTTTATTCCCTTCCCTGGTTACAGCAATAGTGAGCTATTCAGCTTTCCTGCTACTATCCAGCTCCACTTTGGGGAGGAATACGGTTAAGATGGTAGAGAGCTGTGCTGCCTGGTTTTAAAGGGGGATGGCCTCATAGGTGTCTGATGAAGAAATGAACGGCTAACTAGGAACACTCACCTCTAACACGGCCAGGACCGTATCCAGCTGATCTTCTCGGAGGGTGATATTGTTAGAGATTTTTCTCATGGTATGTATGGACTGTAGACGCACTTCCTCAATTTCATCATTAAACATGTCGACTAGGAAATCAAGGCACTTTTCAGCAAAAGAAGGTGAAGACTGGGCCAGCATACAGAGAGCTTCCACAGCAGCAATGCGAACCTCTGGTGAGCAAAAAACAAATTAAACTGAACACTATTTAAGAGCCATAAAAACATGGATTCAAGGCTGGAGAGATGGCTCAGGCTGCTCGTCTAGAGGACCCAGGTTCAATTCCCAGCAAGCACATGGCAGCTCACAACTATCTGTACCTCCAGTTCCAGGGAATTGACAATCTCACAGACACACATGCAGACAAAACATCAATGCACATAAAATAAAAATAAATAAACCTTTTGGAACAAACAAATATATAAACACATGGATACCTTCTCACTGAGGCCACTTTTATTCTCTACTCTTTTCCCAGTCTACAGATCCTCCCAGGAGCATCTCCTTTTTGTCACCATCACACGATGCTTAACATGGGCTTTGTGTCCCAAGGACTAAGGCTCACATTTTATCCGTATGGATGTGATCAGGTAACTTAGCTGCCTAAATTCACTGAATTTCTTGAAGATGGTAATGCCTTATTTCAGTATTCCAAATACATGAAAATATATTTAAAGGTCAGATGTTAAATAACTTACCAATATTAAGATTGAAATAAGCTAAGTATCTATTATCATCTTAGAACAAAGATTTGGCAAAAATGAGTCTACTTGCCTCAAAGTCAATAAGGGAAGAGAAAACACCAGCAACTCCAGCTGGCATCACACTGTGTGTGGTTAAGGGACATGCTGCTCCTACGAAGCCAGGTCTCAGAGCAAATTGTAGTAATCTCCTCACCACTTCATACATGCTAGGAAGCAATCTGCCAACTGAACTACAACCTCAACTCTCTAACTGAGCTTTTCTAAGGTTGAAAATAACAAAGAGAGGGGAAAGGAGGGAGATGAGGGAAGAGAAGAGGAAAATGGCAAGATACTTCTCAAAGGCCCCGCAGAAAAACTCCAGGATTATAACGCATATGTGGAACCAGGAAAGCTTTCAAGGAATAAAGTGATGATCCACATCTTTAAGCCTAGCACTGAGAAGGCAGAAGCAGGCCTGGTCCATATATAAAGTTCTAGGCCAGCCAGAGCTATCTAGTAAGACTCCATTAGACAGATGGATGGATGGTTGGATGGATGGATAATATGACACAAAAATTTTCAAAAAGGCCAAAGGAAGATAGAAGAAACACTTTCTGGTCACAAACACTTGAACTTAAATCTTGATGTCTGAGTAACTAAATTAGCATTATTAATAGGACTTTTTATTACTAAGTTCTTACTACAAAAAGATTGTGTATCATGCCAAGCACTTTACGTGTACAGAATCTTATTTAATTTTTACAGTTCAGAGAGTTGCTTAGGACTATCATTCTCACTTTACAGACATGCTGAAATCAGAATTTAACCACTGCATCATACTGCTTGGCCTCAGCCTCTCCTTCATAGTAGATACTTTACACAGAGACTGCAAGGCTAAAGGAAAGAAGGGCACTTTATAAACTGTGTTTGCACGCATGTGTGATTGTGATACATATGTGAGAGAGATATAATTAGGGCCATGGCACATGTGTGGAGGGACAGGACAAAGGCTGACTGAGTGAGCTTTCTTCTCCCACCTTTCCTGTGGGTTCTGGAGACTGTGCTGAGGGCTCCAGACTTGCACAGGAAGCACCTTTACCTGCTGAGACAACTGGCAGGGCCAGATGATGCATTTTACATCACTGCCTTCAATACCTAACACAAAGCAAAGGACATGGGAACTACTGATATTACCAGCCACACTTACCGTACATCTCATCTTCCAGCCCATGGACAAAGGCTCCACAAGCTCCTGACTCTATCAAGTTCACGGCCCCCGTGTCTATTTCTTCCTTGGGAGCATCATCTCCCCACTTCCTGCCACTGGAAAACTCCCCTGAACTGTAAAGTTCCTTGGCACGCTCATGTGCAGTGCGTTTCCTCTGTAGAAGATGACAACAGTTACTGCTTGAAGGAGAACACTAAGGAGCACCTAAAACTGACAGCAAGGAGGTAACAAAACTACTCTTGGAGATGCATGGACAGTTCAAAGCAGAGAAATGAGACGAAAGGTTCACAAGTCTATCATACATACATACATGCAGGCAAAACACTTATATAGATAAACTAAAAATAAATTTTAAAAAGTTAGACTGCTAAATTATAAACATACAACATTTCTGTGCTTAAAACACATTTAAAAAGCTAGGGAAGGTATCAAAATTGTCAAAGCCACTGGGACTATGTATAAATAAGCCATGTTCCCCTAAATTTATTTTATTTATTTATTTTAAAAACTCTAACTAGGCAGGGTTTGGTGGCACACGCCTTTAATCCCAGCACTCAGGAGACAGAAGCAGGCAAATCACTGTGAGTTCAAGGCCAGCCTGGTCTTCAAAGTGAGCCCAGGCCAGCCAGGGATACATGGATAAACCATGTCTCAAAAAAAAACCCAAACAAACAAAAGCTAAAAACAAAAAACCCTCCCCGCAAAAAGCCTCTATAACTCTTATAAACTGATAAGACCAGACCTCCACAGTTTCTAAGAACAGAAAGTAAATGCCACCTCTTGTTTAACATAACCTTTGCAAAGTATTTCATTACAGAACGAAATGCATGATGTAGCTTATAATTTGGTTCAAGTTACTATGATTTTGAATTAAAATGTAGCCTGGTAGCTGGTATTAATGTAATAAAAGTATGGACTGCTAAATTAAATCAACACAGCTCACCACATAGCTACACTAATGTTAATTATAGAAAGCCAGTTTAAACAAAGAATTCAAGTTACCCTTAGATCTGACATCAGCTTCTTGTCAAGAGTCTGCTCCAAGAAATGAGAACTGACTTGCTCCATAGAGCCCTGCAAGGAGAGTGAGTCCAGAGCATATGAAACAACTCTTGTGATTCAAACGGCCCTTAACATTCAAAGTTTACAAGTAAATGCATAAAGGTGACATCATCCTGTTGTTATTGAACCAATGAACTTTATTGGAGCTACTTACAGAAATATGGGGAAGGGGCTGCGTACTGGAGCTGAAGGTACTCAAAGACAGTTGCCACTGTGTAGCTCCAAACCAGCATGAGATGCAGCTTATGAAAACTGGACCCCTGAGCGCACCACACACGTGTAGGCATATCTACAGGTTAACGACTGTTCCTATCTTGGTGGCTCAGTTTGTCAAAGCCTCGCCTAAGCAGTATGAGGACCTGGGTTTCTTCATGGGAGTGAGAGTGAATACTGTCGGTTTCAGGGAGTTCTTGAAGCTATTTTAAAGTGTTTATGTCCTCTCACTTTTTTCCTCCAACATAATAACTTTATTAGTTATTCAGAAGTTTCATATGGTGCACCGCAATCACACTCACTTCCCCTTCCTCCCAAGTCCACCTTCCTACCCTTGTGCTCTCTCCAAAGATATATACCAAATCCAACTTATGTCTGTTGCCCATATACTCACGGGAGCATGGCTAAACTCCCAGTGGAGAGCCCCGTAAAGATAACTGAATATTTTCCCACTCCCTAGCCAGAAGTCATCAAGTCATCAGCTGTGAAGAACAATACTTCAGAATCTTGACCACAGCTTTTAAGGACTCTCTTCAATATTCTTGATAACTAAGGTGGCTGTATGTTCTAAATCATCAGGAATATATTGTTAAAATAAGAATACCAGCAACAGTTATAGAAGCTATCTCTAACTTTGACAGAACTTACTCTGTTCCATATACTGTTCTGAGAGCTTTATACATATCTCAATGCTTTTAACCCTCACTAGAATACTATTAATACCACCATTAATTAGTTCAATTTTTGCATGGAGGGAGCATAAAAATATTAAATAACACAGTTATAAATTCAGAGCTGGAATATAAAGCTAGGCAGGAGAAACCCTTTCTTTTAGCCACCTTTTCTCATCATCTTTTTCTATCAATCCTTCCCTTTTTGGGGGGCGTGGTGGGGTCAAGGTCTCATATAGCCTAGGCTAGAACTCACTATCTAGCTGAGGCTGGTCTTGAACTCCTGATATTCATGTATTTATCTCTCAATAGGCCTGAGTTCCGTTCCTTTTTATTCTATTCTTTCCACCCATCTATTTACCCACTCATATATTAAAATAAGCATTTATGCAACAACCATTCAATTATACGCTTACAGTTATCAGGAACAGATATACAAAATAAAAAGACATCAATTTTCTGTCAATGATCTCGAAAGCTAATGAGAAAAACTAACAAGACTTAACATAACTTCATTATGGTATGAAACGTTGTAATATACATTTATAAAAGATGCTACAGAAACTAAGAGACTAAGTAACATGAGGTACAGAGCAGAGATATCTATGAGTGGGGAATGGGAAATCAGAGTGCAATCACGTGACGAGAACATCCACGTGGAAAGGACAAGTGGCTTGATGAATAGAACATAGGTCCAGGGAGGCAAAGTGAGTTATGATGACTAGGATCATATTCTGCAGTCTTGTTATTAAGGAATCCAGAGTCTGCCTAATGAAAAATATTAGATAATCTCTATAGGGCATTTAATTTAAGGCAGGGGCCACAGAGGATGACTGGAGATATGGCTCAACTGTTCAGAGAACTTGCTACTCATTCTTGCAGAGGACCAGGGTTTGGTTCCCAGGACCAACATGGTATCTCATAGCCATTTGTTACTCTAGTTTTAGGAGATCTGATATCCTCTTCTGACTTCTCTGGGCACTACACATACATGGTGCAAAACACACACAATTTTTTTTTTTAATTTAAAAAGCAGCTGGGGTGGTGGTGGTGGTGGTGGTGGTGCATGCCTTTAATCGTAGCACTTGTAGCCTCCTAAGCTAGTGTTTTTGCTTTCATTTGACTATGTCTGGTCCATTCACCACACTGTTACAGGATGAGCCTTATGAAATACAAATCCACATTCATATGGCATATATCTAAGTCCTATGTTGGCAAACGTGGACATGTTCACACTGGCTTGGATCTTTCTTCCCTGTCTGGCCTGGAACTTACTAGATAAGAGTAGAGTGATCTCTAATTGCAGTGATCCTCCTGCCTCTGATTCCACAGTGCAGGGATCACAAGCATACACCATCACACTTTCTCCACAGTTTTATCACCAGCATTACTTGGATTTAAAGAGCATTTCTCCAACAAAGAAACAGTCTAATGAGAAACATTCATAGTAAGTTTGTCCAGTTTCCAATACCTCCCTTCAGAGCCTTGAGCTGCGCTCTCTCCTACCACAGGAGCACAGAAGAGGACCTCAAGAAATTTTATATCACTTGTAATATACGTTCAGTATCATCTGAGAATAGCCGAAGCTTCCCATTTTATTTTTTAAGTAATTTATTCAGCTTACATCTAATTTGTTATCCCCTCACTTGTATCTTCCTGTCGTTCCCTCCCCCCCTTCCTTCTTTCATCCTATTCCCCTCCCCTAGGTCTGTGACAGAAGGGGACCTAGCCCCCACTATAAGATCACAGCCTATCAGGTCTCTTCCTGGTAGCCCGCTTCCTGTTCCTCTGAGTGTCACCAGGTCTCCCCACCAAGGGGAAGTGGTCTAATGGGGGCACCAGAGCTCATGTCTGAGTCAGTCCCTGCTCTCCACACAATTGTGGAGAATGTGCTGTCCACTGGCTAGATCTGGATACAGAGCTTCCCATTTTAAATTCACAAATGTCAAGAGCATAGTAATCCAATTGAAAAATGGTAAAGCTTACATCAGTAGGACCCAGGAGAGGGAGAAAAGAAATGGTGGATTTAGGTAATATTACAGGGGCAGAACTGATACAAGCTGATGAACCGATGGATAAAAGACATATCAAAACTGGGTGGTGGGCCGGGCGCGGTGGCGCACGCCTTTAATCCCAGCACTTGGGAGGCAGAGGCAGGCAGATTGCTGTGAGTTCGAGGCCAGCCTGGTCTACAAAGCGAGTCCAGGACAGCCAAGGCTGCACAGAGAGACCCGGTCTCGAAAAACCAAAAAAAACCAAAAAAACAACAAAAAAAAAAACTGGGTGGTGGTGGCACGTGCCTTTAATTTCAGCACCTGGGAGGCAGAGGCAGAGGCAGATGGATCTCTGTGAGTTCAAAGGCAGCCTGGTCTACAAACTAGTTCCAGGACAGCTAAGGCTACAGAGAAACCCGTCTCCAAAAAAATCAAAACAAATCAAATAAAAAAAACAAAACCCCTGCAATCCTGAGAAAGCCCTTTCACTGGAGAGCTTTATACACTGGCTCTAAAACAAGAGAGTTAACAGTATTAAACGTGCTTCCAAAGCCAGGCATGGTAGTGCACGCCTTTAATCCCAGCACTCAGGAGGCAGAGGCAGGTGGATTGCTGTGAGCTCGAGGCCAGCCTGGTCTACACAGCAAGTCCAGGACAGCCAAGGCTACACAGAAACACCTTCTCTCGAAAAAAACAAAAACCATGCTTCCAGAGCAAAAACTGCTTTAAAAACTTGTCTTATCATTGTGTGTATGTGTAGGGTGTGTGTATGCATGCACGTCCATGTGGTGGTGAGGACACTTCCGGAAGTCAGTTCTCCCTTTTCACTTTTACAGAGGTTCCAGGCATCACACTCAGGCTATCGGCTTGCAGAAGCACTTTTACCCGCAGAGCCATCTCAAGCCCGTGTATTCATTCTTTTTTCTAGCTTTAAGGCTTCTACCTTTTATCTAATTAGGAGAGTAAAAGACAGCAAGATACCAGCAAAGACAACAGTGCATCAGATGTTAAGCTGCCACTAACTAACTAGAACGTGAGCATTACCCAGGACACCAGTGGTGGCATACTTGCAAGCACAGAGGCCTACAAGCAAGAGTCTAAAAAAGTTACAATTTCTAAGATCAAAGACTTAAATATAGTTTACTTTTACTGGGTAAGAGGAATTCAACATACTCTGTAGAATTCTCCACACAAAAACCACATCGCAGATAGACCTAAGTTCAAAGTAGTGACTGTAATTCTAATGGTGGCACTGATGCGCTTACTCGAAGGCACAGTTTGGGGAACTTCTTCTTAACCTCTTTGGGAAGTTATGAGTAATAATTATAATAATCAGAAGCAGCAGCAGCAGGCCTAATTTCTTTCAAATGGTCTCCCCGCCCCCCGCCCCCCTTTGGTTTTTTTTCCAGACAGGGTCTCTCTGTATATCCTTGGCTGTCCTGGACTCACTTTGTAGACCAGGCTGGCCTCGAACTCACAAAGATCCTCCTGCCTCTGCCTCCCGAGTGCTGGGATTAAAGGCGTGTGCCACCACGCCCAGCCCTCAAATGGTCTAAGTTCTCCAATACAACACACATGTGGAAGTTTCTTGTCTTGCTATAATGGAGAGTGGGGAACTCTCACTTTTTGTGCAGCACACATTATCATTTTACTGTAAATTTGTAAGGGGTCTGGCTTCTCCTTTCTCCTGAGCCTGTTACACATCCCTCACCCACTACTGGTAGTTCTAGCATCTGGCCTATTAGCATAAATGATTCTGTACTGCTTCTTAGCTGACTAACCAGCCAGCTCATACCCATCCCTCAGCTTCAGCAAGCTCAGCCTCTTCACTGAGCCATCTCCTCAGCCCTACTTTAGTCACTTTAAATTATGTAATTATGTTTGTACTCAAGAGTGATTAATAATCCAATGTTGCGAATAACATTAGTAATTATAGTTGCCACTATTTATAAAATTTCTAGCCAACTAGGCTTTTTAGCCATATATATGTACATATTTACATATAGTTATGCCTACTTTCTTATATAGAAACACATATGCATGCATACATACATATAGTCATATACACTTTTTATAGGCAATCTTTAATCCTTTTAAACTTCTAATTTTGTATTACATTCTACATTTTATAGACAAGAAAACTAAAATTTATGGGCTAATGAGATGGCTCACTGGGTTAAGGGTATTTGCTACCAAGCCTAGAGCCCTGAGTTCAGTCCCTGGCTCCCACATGGTAGAAGAGTCTGTGTGCTCTAAACGGGTGGTAAGGGTTTACCCGCCTTTTCTTTTCACTTGTGTGCTTGGACACCCCACCACGCCTGCCCCAATCTTCATGCAGGGACGCATGTATGGTGGTATCACAGCCCAGGGATGGATGCTTACTTTGGTTTAGAGTTTGGACTGATTCTTGACTTTATTAAGGATTTATAACCAAGTTAGTTCTACTTGTAAATAAACACAGTAAAGAAGCATATAGTGTAAAAAAATGTTGGGGGGGGGGGATAAGCTATTGGAGAAATTATGAGGTTTCTAAAATATTAAGACATAGCTGACCCTATCTACAGTTTCTCAAGATGTTTGTAAAAACATAACAGGCATTGTGTGCATTCAAAAAAAGTTTAACTTACCAAAAGCTTTGCTGCTTGAACTCGAACCACCCAGGAGCCGTCACTAACCATGTGGCAAATTTTTCCAAATGCATCATCAACCAAACGAATTTCTTCATTAGAAGAAGGTATTGGAACGATGCTAAATAAAGGAAAAAGGGGAGAAACCACATATGACAGAACATGAGCCTGAGCCTGCACTTCAGCACTCTGAGGACAACTAGTGAAAACTGTACGTAGGAAATCCTAAACTGAAAGATACACTTCAGCGCACTGGAAAAAGGGTCCGTTGATTTTAACTCACTGTAAACTTTCAGTGTCTTGAATAAGCATGTATAACCCATCAAAGGCTCAAAGACTTATGAAGAAACCAAGAACTTGGGGGCAGAAGTATAGTTCAGTGGTAGTGCCCTAAACCTATATAAAACAAACCTGTAAGTCTGAATACGACAAAAGCAAGTTCTAGATGCGTGCACATGCGTGCGTGCATGCGTGCGTGCATATGTGTTTTTGTGTAAATCACAAATAAATGAAGCTCCTTCCTATAGAATTCTCAGTCCATTCTGGCTTTCCAATTCTGGATAACAGATTAATGGAAAGGAACAATCAACTCTTTATCTATAGGGTAATTATTATAAATCTTCATATCAAAGAATCATTGTGAATCAATAATTTAAGTGCTATGAAAATATTTTTAAGCAGATGGCTTATAAAGTAAAAGTGCTTGTTATCAAATATGGCAGCCTGAGCTTTATCCCCAGAATCTACATATTGGAAGGAGAAATGATGCCTGGACTATGTCCTCTGCTCTGCACATGCACACGTGGCACACATGCCCATAGACATACACACTTGGTATCTTTTACATAGCGTTTGGCCTAAACCAAACTAACTAAAATTCTCATTCTCATTCCTTCTCTACCTGCCTGTTTCAAAATAAAAGTACAGAAAGGCACTTTAGAGACACAGTGCACTTTCTTCAGTAGTAGATGAGGATGCTGGGACCCAAAAGAGTTAAGTATCGTTCCCAAAGTTCAGTTCACAGGAATCTGACTGTTAAGGCCCATATCCTCCCCCTCTATTTCACACTGCCTTCCAAATATCTAAACATTTTTTTTTCTCTAGGTAGCTTTTAATATGGTGGAAGGTGACAGAAATGGCTCAGCAATGAGAAGGCTGGCTTACACCTACTGACCTCTCGGGATAGAGCTGGCTGACAACCCAGATAAGTTGGACCGCAGCGCTGCGCACCTGCTCGTAGTCATCAGAAAGCAATTTACAAGCCTGCAAAGAAAGACCGCACGTCTGTCAGTCTGTGTTCTCACTGATGATGTTCAAATACTTTCAAAATGAAGGCAGGACGGCTGGATAAGGATGCCAGTCAAAATACTTCAGAGCACTTTTAACTTCTTGAACTCTTGCCCAACCAAGAAATTTTGACAGCTGGATGTGATGGCACATGCATTGTAATCCCAGCACTCAGGAGGCAAAAGCAGGTGGATCTCTGTGAGTTCGAGGCCAGCCTGGTCTACAAATTGAGTCCAGGACAACAAAGGCTACACAGAGAAACCCTGTCTCAAAACCACAACCACCCCTCGAAAAACCCAGAAAACGTGTAAGCTTTTCAGAACGTATTCTCACTGTGTAACAGCACACCCCATGTGGAAAGCAGAACCACAGTGACAGATACCTAGAGCAACAACAGACAGCAAAGCTATTTAGAGTACTCAAAGCTCTCACAGTACCGCAAAAGATATATACACATTAGTCCCAGTAATGTGGCTAATTCTAATTTCCAACAATAGATAAAACTATTCATAGTAAGCTAACAAAATCTGATCTGAGGGTAGGTTTAGACTGCATCCTCCAGCAGGACAACCACCCTCTGGCAGGTGTGGTGGTACACGGCTTTAGTCCTAGCGACTGGGGAGGCAGAGGCAGGAGGATCTCTATGAGCCAAGGTCAGCATGGTCTAAAGACCTAGTTCCAGGATAGCCAGAGTTTTACACACACACACACACACACACACACACACACACACACACACACACACACACACACACCCTGTCTCAAGAAAGAAAGAAAGAAAGAAAGAAAGAAAGAAAGAAAGAAAGAGAAAGAGAAGAAGGAAGACCACTTTCTAAGACATTTGATTAAGCTGTCAAACAATCTTTTCACAACTTCATTATGCCCCCTTTTTTAAAAAAGCAGTATTACATTGATGTGCCATCTTCTCATATGATCCACGGTCACCCATCAGAAACATTCAGTTTACCATGTGTGGTGCCAGAATTGACTTCAAGTATGGCCCAGACAAAGAGAGATAAGCAAGACCATGACGTGTCCTAATTAGTACTACGTTTCAGTACTAGGAGTTCACCCCAGGACCTTGAGCATTCTAAACAAGCTTTCGCCCACAAAGGTACACCCCCAGCCCACTTTCCTTACTTCTAATCATACTTTCTTCATGTAATTAGCATTCGTGCACCTTACTACAAGTCTCTGTACATGGGTTCATATTGAATTACATATATAGCTTACACTGTTCTCCAAAGTCTGTTTAAGATATGGCTTCACAACCATCCCAACAAATGTGGCCATGTTTAGGCAGCTAAAGCCCTCATGATTTCAAATTCTGAGAAGTGTGACACCCTCCCAGCTTCATGAACCTCCTCCTCCTCCTCAAGAAAGCCATGATTTTACAGTACCTGGTTATAAATTGTTTGGTGTAACTTCAGTCCTCTTTCATGGAGCTGCAGCTAGACAAAGAAAACACAGTTAAGTCTTTGTGGAAAAGGTCCATATTTCCAACATCTCCACACGATCCTACGAATACCACATTCTATCATAGTAACACTGTTACCTTTAGCCAGAGACAGTCCTAAATGTAAGACATGGCCAAATACTTCTATATAAACACTCAAGATATTTAATAACTTTAACCCAAGGACTATTTCAAAGTACTAGAAAAAATAAGAAATAATGATAAAAAAGAAAAAGAAGGCAGCTGGGTACACAGCTCAATGGCAGAACACTTGCTTTATAAAGCCCTTGGTTCAGTTCTGAGCTCCAGCAGGAAAAAAAAGGCCAAGGAACAAATGGTTAGCAAAACCTCCCCTGAAAACACTTCTCCTTGTAGCTACATTTCTGAAGGGGCCACCTATTGTATGCCTATTGTAACATAATACCAAGTCGCACTCTTTCCTGCTGGAGCCAGTCACTGAAGGAGGGATCTAATTTGGCATTTTAACAGACACAGGTTACATCGTCAGGGAGCCCAAAGAAAGGCGTGCTCTCTAGATAAGGTGTGCACTTGGGGGTGGGGGGACCTCAGAATATATGCAAAGCAGCACAAGTCATAGCCTTGGAGATGAGCTAATAGGCATGGGGCTAAAACAGGAGGACGGCTCCAAATTCCAGGCCAGTTGGCTACACAGCCAGACCCTAGCTCAGAAGAGAAAATAAACCAAAAAAACAAAACAAACTTATGCCCAGTCACTTTTTTATGGTGTTTACCATGGCCTTTATAGCTGCTGTTCTGACACGCGGATCTTGGTCACTGAAGTAATCCCCAATAATCTTCTGAACATCTCTGGCAGTTAAGCCTTCAGCATCTTTTGTGACACTTTTCTCCAAAGAGCCGAGATTGCCAAGCAATTGCAGGCACTTATTTCTTACACCATGGGAAGTATCTGTCAAGTGCTATAAAAAGAAAAGAGAACGCAAAAGAATATGATTAAGATACCCTGAAAAACAAACAAAAAATTGGGGGAAAAGCACTCTGTCGACCCTACGGACACACTCACAACCATTCTCACTGGTCTGTGCAGCATCGTATTGCCTAAGGATTTATCTTCCACCCAAAAACATTGTGTCTTTGTCATTAGATTAGTTTATTTATTATTTTTGTGGTTGAGGGGTCGGAAGGAGCGTGGGTGCCACAATACATGTGTGGATGCCAGAGAATAACTTTGTGGACTTGGTCCTCTCTTTTCACTATTTATGTAGGCTTTAGGAATTGAACTAAGGTTGCCAGGCTTTCATAACAAGCATTTTTACCCAAAACTAGATCTTTAGAAAACAAGAGCTTTACCTCCCCCATCTTCATATTTCCAACAGCCAGAACTTTGCTTTGTACAAAACATTACTTTAATTCTGTCTCTGTATTTTATTTATTATCAATTTTTTGGGACATAGGGTTTCACTATGGAGCCTTGGCTGGTCTGAAACTCATTATGTAGACCAGGCTGGCTTTGAACTCACAGAGATCCTCTGCCTCTGCCTCCCAGGTGCCCTGATGAACAGAGCACACCACCATGCCAGGCTCTACTATCAAATTTGAATAGAAATAAAAGTGTAAAATTTTGGGGACTGGAGAGATAGCTAAGCACTGGCTGCTCTTTCAGATGACCTAGAGTCAATTTCCAGTACCCATATGGTGGCTCACAACCATCTGGACCTCTAGTCCCATGGGATCAATTACCATCTTCTGACCTCCACAGGCACCAGGCAGACACACGACACACAGACATACATACATGTAGACAAACTATTCCAATACATAATCAGTAAGTAAAAATGTAAAAACTAATCAGGACATAATAGAATTATTTACAAAAATGTAAATTAAGAAAGTTTCCTTAAATTTATTTTTATTTAAAAAAATTTTCCGTGCATGCACGCATGCATGTGCGCGTACATGTGCGTGTGTGCACGCACATGTGCATGGGGACATGTGAGTGAGGGTACCCAGAAAGAGTCCAGAAAGAGGGTGTCAGAGCCCCCAGGGCTGGAGTTACAGGTAGTTATAAGCTGTTTGTTAGGAATCAAACTCCTGTTCTTTGCAACAGTAGAGTGCACTCTTAATTGCTGAGTCACCTCTTCAAACCCAATTTTAGAAAACTTTTAATATCCACAGAGAAATGTGAAAAAACTCTTGAGTGTATAGCTCAGTGAATTCAAAAACTAAATGCACAACTAAACTATGAACTAGACAAAGCAATGGAACTGTACACCCAGGCATGGTGGAGCGCACTTTAATTAGTCCCAGCACTTGGGAGTCAGGCAGATCTCTGTAAATTTTAGGCTAGCCTAGTCTACATTCAAAGTTCTAAACCAACAGGGCTGGAGAGATGTCTCAGAGGTTAAGAGCACTGGTTGTTCTTCCAGAGGTCCTGAGTTCAATTCCCAGCAACTACATGATGGGTCACAACTATCTATAATGAGATTGGGTGCCCTCTTCTGGCCTGCAGGCAGAATATTGTATACATAATAAATAAATAAATCTAAAGCAACAACAACAAACAAAACAAAGTTCTAGGCCAACAGGGCTACAGAGTGAGATGCTCTGGAAGAATTTGGGATATCTTGTACGAGAAGTAAAAACAACACTGCCTTTCTGTTGTTGTCTGTCCTTAATTTTCTTTAGTACCATTATGTGTTTGTGTTTGATGTGCACATGTGAGTTTGGTTACACATATGTCCCTGTGCGTATGTAGAAGTCAAAGAACAACTTCCAGGAGCCAGTTCTGTCCCTCCACTATGGGTTCTGAGGATTGAACTCAGGTCAACAGGCTTATGAGACAAATGCTTTACCCAATGAGCCATCTCTCCGGTCTAAAAATACTTATATTTTCATGACACCAAAAGGAAGCAATCAAAACACACTATGGGCTGTTGCACAAGGTAAGTGACTCAACGGCATTTAAATAAATACAAAAACAGTCTTAGGGACGGACAGAATTTCAAGACTGTCCACGCATAGTATGTGGGTTCTTTCTTTTTAATCTTAATCTAAAGCAAAAAGAAAAACACCACAAGTGTGTTTGGTGCAGTTAGCACAATTTTATACAAATGTATGATTATTAAGGAGTTACTGCTAAAAGCTGTACCATGAATGTTCTTTAATATATTTATTGTTTAGAGATATTTACTGAAGTACTTGTGAAGTATAACATGATATCAAGAGAACCATGTTGAAATACTACGGCACCCAACAACAAAAAAAAAACAAGAACAGGTAAAAAAGACTACAAAATTAATTATCGAATACATAGTCCAAACTGCTAAGAAGCTGGGTACGACAGCACATGCTTGTACTCCTAGTCCTCACTCAGAGGACGAGACAGGAAGATTGCATAAATGAGGTCAGGCTAGACAACATGAGTACCAGGGACACATGGCGAGACTCTCTTTAAAAAAGAAAAAGGAAAAACTGGAAATAGTCAATTTTATTTTATTTTTTCTGAGACAGGGTTTCCTTGTGTAGCCCTGGCTGTCCTGGCTGTCCTGGCTGTCCTGGACCAGGCTAGCCTCCAACTCACTGAGATCCACCTGCCTCTGCCTCCCAAGTGCTGGGGTTAAAGGCGTGCACCACCACCGCCCAGCTAAGAATAGTAAATGTTAAATCATCCATGAAATATATAAAAGAAGAAAGCTAATTTTAGATTGTAGCTCTAACAACTGGCTGAGTAGTCTGTTCAATTTCTGGCTCTCAGAACTGCAGGCTTCTCATCTGTCTTCCTTATAGGCTATCAGAAAAGCTAAGTTTAGAAATAAAAATACATTAAAAATAACCTTATTCACTTTAGACCATAGTATTAATATTAGCTAGTTACCATCGTCTAAAACAGTGTGGATGGTAAAAAGCTACAAGGTCTCAGTAGGTAAGATCCACACACACAACTGCCAAAACAAGTTACTTCCTTCAAGTCCAAACGCCAAGTTTGTTTTTATGCATGAAATCACTGATTTAAAATATTCACTACTAGTCTCCCTTCACCTTCCTCCTGCTCCCGCCCCTGCCCCATGTCTCTGCCACTCTGTCTTCCTCTCTCTGATGTGGGAACAGGGTCTCTTCAAGAACTCTTAGAAATCATCTGTTCCTCTCCTCTTACTCTAATTCAGCACCCCCAATTTCACAAGTAAAGAATAACGGGGCTGGGGCTGCAGCTCAGTGGCAGAACACTTGCCAAGCTCCTCATGGGCTCTGGGTTCACTCCCTTCTAGCACTGCGACCAACCAGCCGATGATGAGTTAAATAGACAGAGCTAAATGATGTGACAGGTACTAGCGACTGTCAACTTGGCCTGGTCTGCACTCACACAGGAGACAAAGGACACTATGATTCTCCACTCTAGGAATCAGGGCTTCCTGCAGAGCGAAGCAGCCGCCAGGACTAGAGCAGGGAAAGCACAAGATGTACCAACCCCCAAATGGAACTATTAAGAACAGCAGAGACATCAAAGACACAAGCACACGCTTGAAGAGGTGCACACTTAGTCAAACTGGAGAAATAACAGTAAGAGATTACATTCCACTGAGAGTAAAAACAATAAATTCAAAATGAATATAAATTAAAACTTTGGCATCAGAATACACAGTTTCAAAGTACCTCCCCACAAAATACTAATTTCACAGGGGAAAAAAAAGTGACTTTACAGTAAAGAAGGCTAACAGATACCACATAAACAATGGTGAAAGTAAACATTATCAGTAGTAAAAAAAAATTAAAAATAATGTATCCCTCATATTATGCAATGATAACTGCCTCACAGCTATATTTCTGTGAAAAATAAGGCAGTTTTAATGTAATCAAAAGAAGTCATCAGGCAAACACAAGTTCAAGAATATTCTACAAACTAACAATTCCTTAATTACCAAAATGCCAAGGTTATAAGATCAAGGTGGCACACAGGAATTATTCCACATTTAAAGTAACCATCAAGATATGACATTTGACAGGCAGGGTGGCACACACTTGTAATCCTAGCACTGGGGGAGGGGGGAGGAGGGAAGGGGCAGAGGCAGGTGGATCACCGTGAGTTCGAGTTCAGCCTGGTCTACAAAGCAAGTCCAGGATAGACAAGGCTACACAGAGAAACCTTGTCTCAAGAAGCTTTAAAAAAAAAAAAAGACAGTTATATTGTAGTTATTCTGAACTGATCATTTTTCTAAGAGACATTATAGAGGAAAATCTGAGTGCCTGGAGGTGACATATTAGTAATATGCCATATGCCACTGCTAGTCCTGAATCTGATGGTACTATTGAGATCACAGAATTTTTACAGAACACACACTGAAGTGTTCTAGGCATCATATTGACAACTTACTTTCAGATGGCTCATAAGAAAAATATCTTTATGACTATAATTGCAATCGTTCTATCAATCTGATGTTTTATTTTGTTTTGTTTTGTTTTGCCATATTGGAAATCAATGTGAGGGCATAGTGTATGCTAGCAAAGCTCTCTACCTCTGTGCCACATCCCTGGCCCAAACTTGGGGTTTAGAAAACAAAACAAAACAAAACCAAAACAACAACAAAACCCAAATATTCTTTAAAACAAAAAACAAACAAACAAACAAAAAACCCTAAGAAATGAATATGCTGTTTCACAAATAACATGGAAGTTTTACCTGATACACAGAATAAGTGTTTAGAAAACTTTTGTTTCAATCCATAGATTTACACGGGCAGGAGACAAGGGAAAGCTCATGAGAAGCACCTTTACAGGAAGCTGGACTCTCAGCATGGGAATCCCTATTGCAAAAATGGCTCACTCAGGGGCTGAGTCTTGCCTACCATGCCTGAAGACTTGGGTCTAACCTCAACCCAGGAAAGAGAAACCCAAAAATGTTCCATCAGGCATTTTACTCCAGTTAATTCTTTGATGAGATGGTTTAGCAGATTAAGGATGCCTGCCGTGAGAGCCTAGCGTAATCCTTGGAGCCCACATAAAGGTGGAAGGGGAGAATCAATTCTACAAAGTTGTTATCTTGACCTCTGTTCATGCGCTAACACACAGACACATACACACACACAATTTTAAAATATTAAACTTATTCTTATGTTTCCACAAAGCCTCAAAATATCCATGAAAATATGATACTGAACAGAAAAGTGAAACCCAGATATGAGACAGTGACCATCAGTTATTAGTTTTTAAAGTGACTTGTTATATTTAGTATATTTAGTATGGAAACATCATTTTTCATAACCAACCTGCTGACTGCATCAGCCCCTGGAAGGTTTGTCACACTGTTATTCATACTTTCATTTTCAAACCAACTAGCCTTCGAGCCTCTACTAAGGTAACCAGGCAACAATGACGCATAAGCAATGTATTACTCATCTTAGCACACTGAATCACAGCCTCCAGGTCATTTCTTACATCACAGTCATCAACATTAACAACTGCCAAATGGGGCTGAGGCAATGCCTCTGTGAGTAAAATAACTGTACTTTAAGCATGGAGACTTGATTCTAATCCGTCATGGCAGCTCAGTGCTCCTGTAACCCCAGTGCAGCAGGGACGTAGGGGCTCATAGCCCAAAAAAGACAACTCCAAGGTCAGTAAAAGACCTTGTCTCAAAAATAATGTAGAGGAAGGACGCTTGACATTGACCTCTGGCTTACACATCTCACGTATGCAATCCCTCTTCACGACATCCAGCTGCCTGTTGTACACTTTGTTAGGCCACAAAGGGCCATCATTTTCATATTAATACAGTAAGTATCCAAATCATATCTCCAGTCACAGTAGCAGTCTACATGCAAAATAAAAGCAGGTTTGGTGTGTGGTACATGCCTTGGGAGGCAGAGACAAGTAGAACACAGTGAGTTTGAGGCCAGCCTCATCTACGTAGCAAGCTTGAGGCCAGCCTGGATCAGAAAAACAAAACAATAAACTAAATCAGTCAATTTAAAACTACTTCCTAAATAACTCTCAAAATCACCCATATCTTTCAACTTTCCACTCCTTTAATCCAAGCAACTATGATTTTTTTTCGTTCTTTCTTTCTTTCTTTTTCTTTTTCTTTTTTTTTCTTTTTTTTTTTTTTTGAGACAGGGTTTCTCTGTGTAGCCTTGGCTGTCCTAGACTCACTTTGTAGACCAGGCTGGCCTCGAACTCACAGAGATCTACCTGCCTCTGCCTCCCTGAGTGCTGGGATTAAAGGCACCACCACTATGATTTCTTACAGGAATCATCACAGTAGCCGGCAGGTTGGCTTGGTGGCAGCCAGGTTCAATACAATCTTGGAAACACACAAGGTGGAAGGAGAAAGCCGCTCCTGCAAGGTGGCCTCTGACTTCCAATATGTGCCATGACTCTCCTGTCCTGCACACTCGATGAATACATAAATGTGTTTGTTTTAAAGAATTACTACAGCACTTGGCTTAATTTCCATCCAACATCAAGGACTAAAAAGAGCAGCTTTTACAGTCACTCTGAGGACTAACTGGGCAGACTTCACAAAGCCCACAGCCTCTCTGTTCTGGGATGGAGACTGTTACCCTCTTACCTTGCAGGCTACATCCACCAGCCGCACCTGGGTAGCTTGATTTTCTGGTAGTTTACTGCCAATTGCAAGCAAAGTGTCTAACAGTTGAGCTAGGACTTGATGAGACTCTAGGAAAGAGGAAAGATCGAGTTAAAAAATTTCAAAAGAAACCATTGCCAACACTAATTTACTTTGGGAAGGAAAATAGATTCTATCTATCTATCCATCTATCTATTTCTGTCTAATCTTTCCTCCTCTCAATTAAAAGCTAAATTTCCAAAAGAATTGGGTCTTGAAAATTTGCAACTTCCACAGGAGTAGGGATGAATTAAATGCCTTCCACAAAGGACTAGCAGTGGCTATTTAATTAGAAAAGTTGGCTGAAGCAGGAAAGCATTCCATGTCAAACAAATAAACAACAGTATACTGGGCTGAGTGTGGTGGGGTACACCTTTAATCCCAGGATGAGGCAGAGGCAGGCAGATCTCTGAGTTACAAATCAAGTTCCACTGAGAAACCCTGTCTCAAAGAACAAAAAACCAGCCAGGCTCAGTGGTCACACCTTTAATACCAGCAGTAGGGAGGCAAAGGCAGGAGGATCTTTTTGAGTTTGAGGCCAGCCTGGTCTACAAGTGAGTCCAGGACAGCCAGGGATACACAGAGAAATCCTGCCTCAAAAAACTGATCCAAACAAAAACAGAAAACAAAAACTCAAAAAGAAAAAGAAAAACCAAGCCAAACAAACAAAAAACAAAAATAAAAGCCTTCCAAGCAAATTCCAAATATGCAGCCATACCAGGTGCCCCATGACCTATAACCTATACTTTATAACTCATTTCTTCAAGTTTTCAATTCTTTTCCTTTTCCTTGTTTGTTTTGAGACAGGGTCTTGTGGCAGGATATTTGATCCCATTGTGAACTCCGAGATTGTGAACAGTAAAAGCCTGTTTATTGTTTGGTGTGGCTCAGCCCTAGCACAAGCCTTTAATCCAAGAACTTCCTGTTTATTATAAACAGGTGATTATGGTGTGGCCCAGCCTTAGCACATACCTTTAATCCAAGAGCTTTCAGTATACAGGATTTAATAAAATTAATCCTAGCTCAAGAGGCGGAGCAAGAAGCCAGATGACTGGGATTAAACAGAAAGGAGGGACTTTGAGGAAAGGTATTTAAAACAGCATGGAGAAGAAAGAACTGACATTTTCCTCCTGGGTTGTTGGGTGAGCTATCAAGCTTTTGGCTTTGGGCCTTTTGGCTTTGGGGGCTTTTAGCTTTTGGGTTTTGGCTTTTTCCTTTGGGATGGGAGCTGAGTAGGAAGGTCAGCTGGAGGCTTTCTCTGCCTCTCTGAGCTAGCAGGTTTTCACCCCAGCATCTGGCTCCTGAGTCTTCATTGGTAAAAATCAACGGTTGGAATTTTCATTTTTAATAACGACAGGGTCAGGGTCTCGTGTAGCCTTGATCTCCCAGGGTAGCCAAAGAGGATCCAGAACTCCTGATGCTGCGGCCCCATCTCCCCCAGCCGGAAACGCAGGTGTCCCCACACCTGGCTACTCTTTCAAGTCTTCCCAGTACGTTATCCAACTTGCTGCATTTCTCACTCCTCATCTCTCTCAGGCTAACTTGACCACCTAGAAAGTATCCTCCTGGGCTCACCTAATCCCCAAGAGAATTAACTGTCCATCTCCTCTTGGTTCCACAGCAGGCATACTTTACCCTACTTTCATATTACACTAAACCAGAAACAGAAAGAGGCTTGAAGACATAGATAGTTTTTTATTCACCTCCATTCTCTCAAAATCTAGAATAACTCATTATGTACTCAATAAATACCTAATAAATGGCAAAGAGCCAAATCAAAAAACAAGCAAACAAAGACCTATGTCAGTCTTCTTAACCGGCTCCTCATTGTATAAAGGCTCTTCTGGAACTTCTATAATTGTATGTATGCTTTTGGTGTATTTTTCCTTTACAATGATCAAATGGGTATTTGACAAGTGAATATTAAACAAATCTGCCACCAGCTGAAATTGCTGCTAGCATGACCAGAGGAACTGTTTCATAAAGAAAACATATAAAACAGTATTAAAACATGAGCAAAAAAAAAAAAACAACACATACATACATAATACATACATACGCTCTGTCTTTCAAGTTACAGCCCTTATAAACACACACATGCACACATTCTTTCTTTCTCTCTCTCTCTCTCTCTCTCTCTGCCCCTGAACTCAAAGAATACAATAGGGTGAATAACTAGGAGCCTCCTAACCTATGGTGTCCATAAAATATTAAGGTGACTTTAACAGTAACTTTATTCACCGAGTTCAACTACATGATCTCTACGGTTCATGTTCTATTCTCTGCATACCTTAGAAGGCCAAAAACTTGGAACTCAGGAGAGGAATAGATCAAATTTCTAAGAAATGATTAAGAGACAGAATTAAAAGACTTAGCAAAAAATAAGCTAGCTATTTGCCATGGATGCTGTATAATCTGAGTCTCTCTTTTTTATTTTTTATTTAAATAGCATCTTGTCTTCTTTATTTTGTCCTCTATAATCAAAAACAATTTTAAAACTCTTTATTATTATAATTTATTTACATTACATCTCGATTGTAATCCGTTGGCTCTTATCTTCCTATTCTATTCCCACCCTCCCTCCCTCTTCCACCCTATTCCCCTCCCCTAGTCTGAGTCTCTTTTTAAAGGCTATGATGAGGCTCATATCGAAGCTCTCTGTGGTGCTGTGGGTAAGAATGGCCCCCATAGGCTCATATAGTTGAATGCTTAGAGAATGGCACTATTTGAAGGATGAGGAGGTGTGGCCTTGTTGGAAGAAGTGTGTCACTGGGGTGGGCTTTGAGGTTTCAAAAGCCCAAGCCACACCCAGTAGCTCTCTCTCTTCCTGCTGCCTGTGGATCCAGATGCAGAACTCTAAGCTACCTCTCCAGAACCAGGCCTGCTAGCCGCCCGCTTCCGGCCAGGACATGATGGACTAAACCTCTGAAACTGTAAACAAGCCCCGATTAAATGCTTCCCTTTGTAAGAGCTGCTGTGGCCACGGTGCCTCTTCATAGCAACAGAACTTCAATGGACGCTGGCATCAGGAGTAGATATTGCTGTGGCAGGTCTGAGCATGCTGCAGGCTGGTGAAATGTAGACTCTGGGGCTTTGAGTTAGGAAAGCAGCTGAACATTTTAAGCAGGGCTTAATGGGCCATAGAGTGCGAGTGTGGAAAATGCAGTGCTGAGAGCAGTGTAGATGACGGCGGCCCAGCTCAAGGGGTTTCAGGGAAGAATGCCAGTAGGTGGCCTAGAGACCATTCTTGTGACATTTTAGCAAAGCCTGGGGCTAAACTGAAGAGTTTAGATTAATAGCACTGGAAGAGAGTTCAAGATAGCCTAATATTGACTATCTCGGGGGGTTATTAGTGGCCACTCTTAAGCAGAGCTAGAATGAAAAGGAGCAGAGCAAGGAAAAATATGAGTTTGATGAGAAAAGGAGCACCATCCCAGGAAGTGTAATGGAGCTAAATTTAGTACTCAAGGGGATGAGACATTAAAAAACAAAAAACAGCCCGATGCTAAATGGAACAAAGGGAGTGGTGGCTTCAGAGCAAGGCCCCACCACAGCTAAGTGCCCATGTGTAAAAAGGAATTAAGGAAAAGTGTAAGCAATGGAGGAGGCCATCAAACACAGAAAGCTGGGGAAGCGGATTTCAATGAGGAGGCCAAGTTCGGCTCCAGGAAGTGGAAGAACTTGGCAGCTTCAATCACATGGTTCTGGCTTTAAAATCAAGGATTCAAAAAAAGGGTTGTGGAATCTCCCTCTGCAGCTAAGGAAAGCTCCCGAGGCCAGGTATCACAGGTGTCCCTGCATGGAGGCTCAGGGAGGCCACGTGTGATGTTCGGAAAGTGAAGTCTGAATTTCAGCGGAAACCCCAAGCTATTAGAGATGCCAGAATTGTAGGATCCCTGCCGGGGAGAGCTGCTAACAGGGAGTGGAACCAGCCCAAGAGAGAGAAGTGTGTTGCAGTCAACAAAGCTGAAAGGAGATCTGAACATGTGTCTTTGACATCAGACATGGACGTGCAGAGTTTGGAGTCAGCTGGTTTTTTGTCTTACTTTGGTCCAATATTTCCTTGCCATGTTCCCTTCCTTTCCTTTCCCAATGGCCTGTGCCATTGTGTTGAAAATATGTGGTCTGTTTTTTAAATTTTTATTTTACAGGGGGTTACAGTTATGAGACTGTATGACTCTCAGAAGAGACTTTGAACTTTGGACTTTTAAGCAAGTTTGAGGCTGTGATAGCCTATGGGGACTTTTGAAGTCAGACTGAACGCAGTTTCTGCATTGTGCTAGGGCCACAGCCTATGGGGTCAGGGAATGGAACACAGTAGTTAGAATAAGGTTGGCCCCCATAGGCTCATGTATTTTAAATGCTTAGGGAGTGACACTTCTTGTTGGAATAGGTGTGGCCTTGATGAAGGAAGTATGTCACTGGAGGTGGGTGGTTCGCGCTCTCTCTCTTCCTGCTTGCTGCCTGCAGATCTGGATGTGGAACACTCAGCTCCTTCCCCAGCACCACGCCTGCCTGCATGGGGCCTTGCTTCCCACCATGATGTAATGGACTAACCCTCTGACATTGTAAGCAACACCAATTAAATGCTTTCTTTATAAGAGCTGCTCCCGTCATGGTGTCTCTTCACAGCAATAGAACACTAAGTCTCTTTCTCTTAGGTTTCTACTTTGGAGATAAAATATTTCCAGTTAAAGCTAGTATATAAGAAAGAACATTAACCCAGGAGCAGTGGTTTGCACCTATAGTCCCAGCACTTGGGAGGCAGAGGCAGGTGGATTGCTGTGAGTTCAAGGCCAGCTTGGCCCACAAAGCAAGTCCAGGACAGCCAAGGCTACACAGAGAAACTGTCTCGAAAACAAACAAACAAACAAAAGGACATTACAGCTGGATACAGTGGCGCACACCTTTATTACTAGCACTTGGGAGGCAGAGGCAGGTAGATCTCTATGAGTTTGAGACCTTGAAATTATTTTTTAAAGGGAAATTAGTATCTATCTTCTATGTTAAATAAGCTGTTACACAGCACTTTGTAGAGGTCACAATGATAGTTATTAAGTTAAATCTATAGGCAGAGATAGAAACACTGTTTTTTTAAAAAGTCTGACCTTTAACTCCCTATGCAGGCAACTTTGAGTCGTCCACCTCTACTGCCCAGGGCTAGGGTTACATTGTGAGCCACCATGTGCACTTTATGTGGGGGGGGGGGGGGGGGCTCACACCTAGGACTTCATCCTAGGCAAGCACTCTACAACTGAGCTATGACCACCCAGGTTATGCAGTGACGGCGACTAAGCCCACAGCTTCATGAAGGCTAGATAAGCACTCGACCAACTGAGCCACATCCCTGCCTGACATAAAGCTCTATTTCAGCCCTAATATAAGTAAATACATGTATAGGTTTCTATTAAAGCATCTTCAAGTTCCCTTTTCAGAAGAAGGAGTGGCTTATGCATATAATCCCAGGAGACTCAGGCAAAGGATTGCTTCATAATTTAGGTCGCCTTGGGTACCTAGCAAGTTGCAGGACTGCCTGGACTAGTAGAAGACACACACACACACACACACACACACACACACACACACACATTCTCTCTCTCTCTCAAGTTCTTTTTCTTAACAACCAACACAAAACTTTGCTGTGAATTCTCTGCATGAGGACTAGATTTCTGCCCTGACCACATAGCTTGTAGGTTGCAACTTACTTTCATTCTGCAGTATGTTAATGGCATCATCCATTATGCAGTCTGGAGAGAACCCTGCAGTCTTTGATAATAATCCCAACAATGATGCAATTTTCAGCCTCACAGATGGGTCATTCTCCTAGGGGGAAAAAGCACCTGTCATTTGATGATCTACTCTTAGCCAGGACACAGGAAAATGACATCCCAAAGGAATTCAAAGATCCAACTACTCCAGAGCTTCATTTCTGAAAAGTTAACTTCATACGCCTCAAGAGAGAGCCTTATCCATCAGGGCTATACTCAATACTGCAAATGGAATTCCTTTTTCTTTTCAAGACAGGGTTTCTCTGTGTAGCCTGAACTGTCCTGGAACTCACTCTGTAGACCAGGCTGGCCTCAAACTCACAGCGATCTGCCTGCCTCTGCCTCCAGAGTGCTGGGATTACAGGCATGTGCCATTATGGCCAGCACAAATGGAAATGTTTATGTCTTCCTGATATCATTATTCTAAAACTAAAACATGTGCGTTTGACACTAAAAGTGCCCCATTTCCACTATTCAGTCAGTGTTGGCTGTCACGGCCATTTTGCCCACCAACACCACTGGGACTGCTACTCCTGGAGTCACTGGCGCGTGGGAGCTATAGCTGCCACTGTTATCACTAGAAGGAATCTTTCATCACTGACTTTTGTGCATCAGCAGATCCTGATTGGATGGTTGGGACACGCAGGCGCAACTGACTGAGGAAAGATCATGTGCCTGGGCTCCAGCTGTGAAGGAGAAAGAGGAATGAGATGTCTGGCCATCTTAGCTTAAAAAGGAGCAGGCTCAGCCAGGCCTGGTAGCGCACGCCTGTAATCCCAGCACTCAGGAGGCAGAGGCAGGAGGATCGCTGTGAATTTGAGGCCAGCCTGAACTACAAAGCAAGTCCAGAATAGCCAAGGCTACACAGAGAAACCCTGTCTTGGGGAAGAGGGGTGGGGGGGAGTAGGAGGTTCATCTTTAAGATTGCTGTGGGAAGAAATTTCTCTCCCTATGACATTTAAGAATGAGTCCTTTTCTTTATCATACTGTATAGTTAAATATGTGGCACAATCCTCAACACTGAATATATGAAATTGGGGGGGGGGGTGTCTCGTCAGTGTTGACATTAAGTAATCATTCTATACCAATGACAAAAATATTTAAATTTGGGTTGAACATATTTGACCACATCCCCTGGATGGGGAGGCCTGGTGGCACTCAGAGGAAGGATAGCAGGCTACCAAGAAGACACTTGACACCCTATGAGCATATACAGGGGGAAGACGTCCCCCTCAGTCACAGTCATAGGGGAGGGGAGTAAGGGGAAAATGGGAGGGAGGGAGGAATGGGAGGATACAAGGGATGGGATAACTACTGAGATGTAATATGAATGAATTAATAAAAAAAATAAGTAAATAAATAAATAAAATTGGGTTGAAAAAATCAGCTGCCATCCAAATGTGACCACCGTCACCCCCCTCCTCATCTATATATTTTTAATTGTGGTTTTTTGTTTTGGCTTTGTTGTGGTTTGGTTTTTTTGAAACAGGATCTCTCTGTGTAGCCTTGGCTGTCCTGGACTCACTTTGTACAATAGGCTGGCCTCAAACTCACAGCGACCCGCCTGCCTCTGCCTCCCTGAGTGCCGGGATTACAGGCGTGCGCCGCTGTGCCTGGCTGGGGTTTGGGTTTTTTTCTTTCCCATTTATCTACTTATGTCTGTGCACGCGTGTAGACATGTGCCACAGCACATGTGTGGTGGTCAGGAGACAGCTGCTGAGAACTGGTCCTCTACTTCCACCTTGCTGAGGAAGGGTCTCTCTCGTCTCTGTTGTGCTACATACTGCTAGCCAGCTGGCCCACCAACTGCCAGCTGACTCTCCTGCTTCTGCCTCCTATCTCTCCATGGGAGTGCTAACATTACAAATGTGCTACAACACCCAGTTCCTTTCTCTCTCTCTCTCTCTCTCCCTCCTTCCCTTCCCTCCCCTCCTCATCCTCCCCTCCCTCCCGCCTCTCTCAGTTTTTCGAGATAGGTTTCTCTGTGTAGCCTAGCTGTCCTAGATCTTCCTTTGTAGACCATCCACCTGCCTCTGCCTCCTAAATGCTGGGATAAAAAGCATGCACCATGGGCTGGAGAGATGGGCTCAGAGGTTAAGAGCACTGGGTGCTCTTCCAAAGGTCCTGAGTTCAATTCCCATCAACCACACAGTGGCTCACAACTATCTATAATGAGATCCATCTGGTGCCCTCTTCTGGTGTGCAGGAGTACATGCAGGCAGACACTGTATACATAATAAATAAATCTCTAAAAAAAAAAGTGTGCACACCACAACCTGGCTGGCACCCAGCTTCTTCAGGTAGTCAGGTAGTCAGATTTACACAGCAAGTACCTTTACCCCACTGAACCAACCTCACTGGCCTGGTTTTTGGTTTTCTAAGTCAGGGTCTGCTTCTATAGTCCAAGGTGGCCTGAAGCTCACTGTGTAGCTCAGGCTGGCTACAACGTCTCAATCCCCCTGTCTCCACCTTCCCAGCACTGGAATTACAGGGATGCACCACAACCAGCTCATCCAAAATCAACCAGATAAGGGAAAGGAAAGCAGGTGCCGAGCATGCTATGCCTTTCAGTACATGCATTACTTTGGGAACATCACTTTTTGTAAAATTAATCTTCGAGTGTAAATGCAGAGAAAGAGAAAGGGGTTGAAACCAGTGAAAGCTAGCGTAGAGACAAACTCATTACAAAATGACCCCGGCAGGCGCTCAAGACCTTCTTACCTTGTAATAATGTTCCAAGAGAATCCTGACCACCCCCTCCACGCTCTCCGCCTCTACGGGTTTTCTGGCGAACTGGAGTAGGTACTGCAAAGCATCGGCGGAGGAGGTGGCCTTGCACAGGTCTATGTGCAGAGCAGCGGATTTACTGGGTTTTGTTAATCGGAGCTTCTTGGAAGCAATTTCCTCCTGCTGTTGCTGTAAGACAGTAAAGAAGGTAAGATGTGAACACAGAGTCTATAAATGTAACTTGGGTTCACCGTATGGAAATAATTTTTCCCTCCTAACACATACGCTTAGCTAATAGAACTTAAGAAATACAGTATTGGGTTGTGTCTGGCTCCCACTCTCACAGCTCCATACAGATAGCACCTGGGCAAGCACCAGCCCGACGGGCACCCGGTGACTCTGAGCCTCTTGGAAATTTGAAGATATGACAGAGGCTCGTTATGAAAGAGAAACGAAAACCTACATTTCCACCCCCAAAGGGGAGACCAAAAAGTTCAAGGACCCCGACGCATCCAAGAGGCCTCCTTCAGCCTTCAGCCCCGAAATCAAGGGCGAACACCCTGGCAGGTCCATTCGTGATGTTCCAAAGAAGCTGGGAGAGATGTGGACAGCACCGTGCAGATGACAAGCAGCCCCGTGGGAAGGGTGCTGCTGAAGAAGAAGCACGAAAAGGCTATTGCTGCCTACAGAGCTGAAGGAAAGCCTGGTGCAGTGGAAAGACGGGTGGGTGGTCAAGGCTGAACAGAGCAAGAAAAATAAGGAAGAGGAAGATGAGGAGGAGGATGAAGGGGAGGCGGATGAAGAGGAGGATGAGAAAGTTGGTTCTAGCGCAGTTTTTTGCCCTGTCTATAAAGTTCTTAACCCCCCTGTACACAACTCCTTTTGAAGAAAAAAGCTGAAATGTAAGGCTGTGTAAGATTTGTTTTTAAACTATACGGTATCTTTTTTTTTTTCTTTTTTTGGTATAGTTAACACACTACCGAGTGTGTCTTTAGCTAGCCCTGGCCTGGTGGTATTTTCAATGGCCACTGGCCTTGCCAGGTACAATCTGGAGATTGTAAATTGGCATGGAAATTTAAAGCAGGTTCTTGTTAGTGCACAGCACAAATTAGTTATACATGAGGGCAGTAGGGGTTTTTTTCTTTCTTTTTCTATTTTGTTTTTTTTTTCTTTTTCTTTTGTTTTGTTTTTCCATCTTCAGTTGTCTGTGATGCAGCTTATAGGAAGATAACTGTTGTTCTGTTAACTGAATACCACTCTGTAATTGCAAAAAAATTTTTAAAAAGTGCCTGTTTTGTTGACATTCTGAATACTTCTAAGTAAATACATTTTTTTTAATTAGGGGGAAAAAAAAAAAAAAGAAAGACAGTATCATCAGGCCAGTGAGAGGGCTCAGTGGGTAAAAGTGCTTGCTGCCAAGCATGACCTGAGTCCCATCACCAGAACCCACATGGCAAAAAAACCAAAACCTTACGCATACACTTGCACAAAATAAATAAACTTTTTTTTAAAAGTTTAAGTTTGTATAGAAGGGAACATATCCTATAGGTTCCTTAAGTCCTGACATAATGAGCAGGAACAGAAAATAACTGTAAGATAATTGTCATACTCAGTAATTTTCTTTACTCTTAATATATTATTTTAGTGTAGGTAGCAGTCATCTCCCTCAAATCTGCTCTATCAGGGTAATTGCAGTCAGGAACATTATATAACATGAACAAAGAAGCGGCTTTGAAGTGAAAAGAATTGTACACTACTAGCTGAGTGACGCCTCGTTTATAAAATGGCACGCCAACACCAGCCCAGGGGCACGCCTGAGAACCCTGCTGTCCTGTCTTTACTGTGCATGCATGTGACAAGCACTAAACACACGCCCTCCCTCCTTATCTTCACAACAAACAGGTCACCAGGAGCAGACAAAGTATAAAAATGAATTCTTCCAATAGCTGGGGTGCACACCTGTAACCCCAGTATTTGGGAGATAGAAGCAGGAGGCTCTAAAACACATTTATTTACTTGGACTGCAGCTGGCTCAAAAGCGAGGAATGACTTTCTCCCCGGGGGTGGGGGGGACAGGTAAGGAAGGGAATAATATCTGCCAACGTGGTAACATTTTATGGAACCGGGTCCTATCACTTTTGCCATCAGGGAGCACAGACTGGTGGGGACACAGATACACTGGCGCCTACAGGAGCCCTGAATGAGGTCGGACAGAGGGTACAACAGAGCGCACGGAAACAGCAGCAGAGGAAACTAAGCTCTTTCAGTCAAGTCTTGAAGCAAAACCAAAAGGCCACTCAGTATAGAGTAAAAAGTAACAAAGAACAGCATGTGTTTTGTGTAAAACTGACAACTACAAAAGTTCTCTGGGGTGTGACCCGTGTCATGCTAGAAAAGGAATGTAAGGGGAGGAAGAAGTGGCACTATATAAAAACGTGACTAGCCAGGCGTGGTGGCGCAAGCCTTTAATCCCAGCACTCGGGAGGCGGAGGCAGGTGGATCGCTGTGAGTTCGAGGCCAGCCTCGTCTACAAAGTGAGTCCAGGATGGCCAAGGCTACACAGAGAAACCCTGTCTCAAAAAACCAAAAAAAAAATAATAATAATAATAACAATAATAAATAAATAAATAAAAATAAAATAAAAATGTGACTTCTTTGGCGCCTCTAACTGTAAAAAACAAACAAACAAATCCCATTAAGCTGGCAAGCTTATTCTACCTATATTTACAACAATAGAAAGAAAAGGAGGCGTGGGGGGTGGGGGGCGGCTAGAGAGAAGGCTCGGTGGTTAAAGCACTTGCTGCTCATTCAGAGGACCCAGCACCCAGCTCAGGTGGTTCACAAACACCTTTAACTCCAGCTCCAGATTTCTGACACACCTTCTTCCGGCCTTCGCAGGCGCGCAAACACATGCAACACACACACACACACACAGACCATCACACAAATAAAGATAAATCTTTAACGAAGAACGGGGAGGAGACAAAGGAGAGAGGAGGTAGGAAGGGGAAGGAATACAGAGCCAGGAAAAACAAAACAAAACAAACAAACAAAACAGAAAATCAGCCACAGATGTTGGCGCTCTGCAAAGCTAGAACAGCTTTCTGACTCTTACCTCGTTCAGAAAGTTCAGAACTAGTTACATGCAAAAAGGAACCAGAAAATGTTCTACAGAGCCCTTTGCCATGCCCGTGGGGCTCTGCATACAGCCCTGCTCGTCTCTGAAAGTTGGGGAGCAAGAGTTAGGAGGAGTTCTGCCTCCACCCGAGGACAACAGGATGCAAATGTAACCAGATCTGGCACAACCGATTTGTGAGACGTCAAAGTCAGACAGCGGACAGTTTTTAAAAAATATACAGTGATTTGTTTTTGCTAATTTTGTTTGGTTTCGTTTCAAGTGCGGTCGGGGTGTGACTCAGAGGTAGAGTGCTTGCTTAGCATGCTCAACACCCTGAATTCGATGTCCAGAAACTTAAAAACTAAACAAAACAAAACACACACACAAGAACAGCGGCTTCGACCTAACACGCCCCCTGAAGTGCAGCCTGGAGCTAAAACCTGAGTCGGCTACACACAAATTTAGGCGCCTATCTGGAGAACAGCGTGGACTGTGGACAACCTTCCCGCGCCGACCGGCCCACGACTTTTCCCACCACAGCTTACCTGAACCACTTTAGTGAACTCCTCATACACCCGCTTCTTAAGGTGCGCCGCCATGGCTGAGCCGGACTTCCTCGGCTTCCGTACTCGCTAGGAGCGCCCAGGAAACGCTTTCAAACGCACCGACTCCGCCGCAATCCCAGAAGGCAGTGGGGCTCCTGGATAGAGAGGCCGCTTCCTGAAGCTCGACTGCTCAGGCACGCTGTGAGCCGATTGGCTGACTTTACGGCGGCGGATACGGAAATTAAGAGCGCGTCCAGAAAGCTGGGCGGTCCGGAGCTCGAGGCAAAACCCGGAGCTGTGTCCTGGAGGCAGAGCTGAAGTTCCGGTCTTCCTTGACGGTTTCCTGCTAGAATCTTACGGTGAATGTTGCTTTAGTTCTAACTCTCCCCTGAAGTTCATTTTCCGTCGTTCCAGTAATTTAAAAGTTACCCACAATAAGAAATAAAAAAAAGAAAGAAAGAAAGAAAAACGCCAGCGCGCGCGCGCGCACACACACACACACGGAGGGAGGGTCTGTCTTCCACTAGCCTCTGTCAGAACTGTCAGCGTGCTCCACATATCCTTAGAGAAGAGACTAATACTTCCTGATAGCTGTGGAACACACATTTTTTATAGGAATACTAATATGAGGTAATAGCAATACCTTGAGTTTCCTAATGTTAAGTAATAGCAATTCCTTGCGTTTCCTAATGTTAAGTAATAGCAATGCCTTGAGTTTCCTGGCTTTTGTTCATGGTCTTTATTACTTTATCACAATATAAAGCAAACCAAAACACACCATACAAAAACTTACTTGTAGCTGGTCGATCATTTGGCTCTGGGGGAAATGTATTTTTAAGTTCACGAAGGGCAATGTAAAATAAAAGCATTATAAAGTGCAATGTCTAGACCAAGGAAATCTATAATAATAAAAAAAAAAATTCCCCTTACAATAAAATAGGATTTCAACCATGGGGGGGGGGGACTCGGAGGAAAGAAAAAGAAAAAAGAAAAAAAAGAATCCTGAGACTGAGGCTGCAGCCACGTGTGGTGTCAGAAACCATGAGCCAACACCAGGATATTGAAAGGCAAAAGTTTTATCTTTATGACCAGACCAAGCTTATACTCCCCCCTTAGTAGGAGGTCTTTTATGACTTTTGCAAGCAAGCAAAGCTTTACAAAGCATAACTTTGATAATGGGTGTTTAGCAGAAACATGTTATTACAAGTTTTTAATGTCATTGTGGTCAGGCTCCTGTATGGGAGGGACTACATTCCTCTTGAGTCACCAGCTCCTGCCCCAGACGCCTCCACTGGCTAGGAACCTACCTTACCTCTTCCTCTTCCTCCCACCATCCCTTCTCTGGTCACCTGCTGGCACTTATCTACCTGCTCCCAAGCCTGCCCCCACTCTCCCCAAGGGACTGGATACCCCTCAAGCAGTTATCTCCTGGTGGGAAGACCCGTGCACTGTTGACCCTTCAGCTGCCAAGCTGTGCTGATACCACGTCTCTAGGCTCAAGAGGGCACCTCCCCAAGATGAGTGGTCTGTCTAACACCTGGGACCCTCCACCTTCTGGTTCTCCAGAAGGCTCCAGCGAGGGGTCAAGATGATCAAACCTATCTGTTCTTACATTTTCATCTTTCCAGTCAAGTCTCGGGTTCCCAGAAGGTCTTTTTGGTCCGTTGGTTTGAAAAAAACAATCTGTACACTAGGGACGCAAATCCCGTTTTATCAAAGAAATACAAGTACAAATATCAAGACTCTAGAAACAAGTCTGGAAGCTCAACAACGGGAAGAATGGAGGCCCTGTTATTATTTAACCCGTATTAAAATCAGTAGCCGTCAGCCGGCCGTGGTGGCACACGCCTTTAATCCCAGCACTCGGAAGGCAGAGGCAGGGTGGATCACTGTGAGTTCGAGGCCAGCCTGGTCTACAAAGTGAGTCCAGGATAGCCAAGAATAACACAGTGAGACTCTGTCTCGAAAAATAAAAATAAATCAGTGGTGAAGGCAGAAATGGGGTAGTCAGCCTCTAACATTCCCCACTGCTGTTGAGGAGCTTCAAATCTTTGAAGACCAATATGAGTGATGAGAGACTGGCCTTAACTGTTCATATTGACTCCTCAGAAGTGTAAGTTTTACAGAATTAATGCACGGATTAATGAGCTTAACTATTTTAAAGACAAGGTCCGCAAGTAAAGACAAGCAGAAGGAAAAGAATTGGGCCTGCTAAAGCATTCAGGAGCGTTGTTAACCAGGGAGACCCTGAGAACAGAGATCCATGCCAATTTTGGCTATTTGTAGGACGTTGTCCTCTTTCTTTAATTCTTTAACTAGATTCAAGCTCTCCTTGATTATCCCCGAGTGATTGGCATAAAAACATTGTTCACCAAGAGTTGTGCATAGGCCTCGCTGTTGCATGAAGAGATGCTCGTCAGTCTCAGTACTACCTCTGCAAGGGAATCAAGGGAGGAAGTCAGATGACTGATGGACTCCTCCAATCCAGAAAGATATTGGTCAGTTTGTTGATTTAGATCTTTAAAGCTTTGGTCTCCCATAATGAGAAATGCAGTTCCCAACCCAGCAGATCCAGCTATACCTAGACCTGCTACCCTAGGCACTTACACCTAAGCTGTCTGTCCTGGGGCTCAGGCCTGCCCGAGAGCATGGGCTGACTCTGAGGTGGGTAATGGGAATCGGGGAGCGGGAAGGCCGAGATAACCTGAGCTGAAGAGAGAGCTTAAAAAGCTGCTGTGTGATGAGTGCTTTGGCTCTCTCAACATTTCCCAAGGACTGTGGAAGGTAGGGGATTTGGATTTTCCAGGAGATGTTGAAAGCTTCAGATGCGAGCTCGATGACCCTGGGGGTGAAGGCTGGACCACTGTCTGTTTGGATGGTCTGCTGCAGGCCAAACTGAGGGATATGTTCAAGGAGCACCTGAGCCACCACATCTACCAGTTCTCTGGAGGTGGGGAGGAATGCCTCGATCTGTGGAGCACTTGGGCTATGGGACAGGGGAAACTGGCATGGAGCTAGAGTGAGGTTGAGAAGTACCCAAACCTGGAAAATCTCAATCTTGAGACTGGCAAGAGTAAGGATTGCTCCTCGCTATCCTGTGTCTGCATGCCCCAGTGCACATAGTCCTTTGACACCCCACTACCACCACCACCTTTCAATTCCCAAGGTGGGTATGTAGCCTGGCACCTGGGATTCCTCTACATGCAAATGAAGCATTCCTAACACTTCAGCCCCAGCCAGTGATGTTCACTCACCCAAAAGTCCCTACGCACATCCCCAAGGCTTATAGAGCCCTTATCCCCACCCCCACCCCCAATAAAGAGAGCTGTGTTACTGGAAGAGCTGTGTTGCCCAGAAGTCAGTGGGGTCAAAGAGAGGAACTACACAGTGGAATAGAGCCTTGGGGCCAATGTGTAGGGTTTGGTGGCTATCAGAGATGGTGGAGAGCACCCAATTCTGGGGAAGAATAAGACAATTGTTCAAATAGAACCATCTATCCTTTGTGTAGTCCCTTTATTGACGAGTGTGTAGCTCTCCTCCTATTGGTATTAGGACTGAGTGGAGGGTGCCAGGAAGAGGCTTTGTCCTGTGGATCTAGTGGAACTAGAGGCCAGTCCCTGGGCCACCGTGGCAGCTCTGGCATTGCCCAAAGCCACTAGGTCTAGAGGGGTCTGATGCTCCTGGCAGTGGATTATGGCTACCTCTGACAGGAGTTGGAGGGCCTCTAAGAGTTTGGCTGTGGGGGGTTAGGGCGTTGACAATGGGAGTGCCCTTGGTAGTGAGGAAGCCCCTTTCCTTCCAAAGGACAGAGTGGGTATGGGCTTTTTAAAGAGCATAATTAGAGTCAGTGTAGATGTTAGCCCATCGGCCCTTGGCTATTTGGAGTGTGCCCTAGTTAAGGTGATTAACTCAGCCTTTTCTGTAGAGGTCCTTAGCAGCAGATGGGTTGCCTCAACCATTTGAGTGGAGGTGACCACCGTATAGGCTGCCTGGCGGTTTCCCAATCTGTCTATGAGAGAGCATACACCCACAAAGAGGGTGAGTTGGGGGTCTGTGAGGGGTTGGTCTAGGATACCAGGCTGGGTGAGCCTAGGACTTTTACTGCCTCTGGGCAGGAGTGAGAGGGGGTATCAGAGGACAACAGAACAGGGAGTGGGGCGGTTGCAGGGTTTAGGACAGGACTGGAGGCCAAGGTAATTTGGGGGGTCTTCTAGAAAGAGTAGAGGAAAGACTTGGACCTGTGAGGACCCAAGGAGGGAAAGAGAGAAATGACTCAGGAGGTCCAAGAGGCAATGTGTGGAGTACGCCATGATAGGCTGGAGCAGAGTGATCTTCAGGGCTTCCTGGGTGAGTTTGGCCACCACTGCTGGGGCTCTCAAACTTGGCTGCCATCCACATAGCATGGGATCTAGCTGTTTGAACAAAAAAGCTATAGCCTGATGGGCAAGCCCAACAATCTGAACTCGGACACCCATGGCCACTCCCATCCTCTTGTCCGTAAATAGGTGGTAGGGGCAGGTGGAGTCTGGAAGAGCCAGATTCGGGGTCACTACGAGGGCTTCCCACAGTAAAGAGAAGTGACAGCAGATTGTGACTGGGTAGGTCACTTCTCTCTTTACCTCATTGGGCCATCATGGGCCCAAGTCTTTAATACATTCTCTTGACCAATGGGGTTAGAGCCAATGGGATTTGGACACAAGCCCTTGGATAGCTAATCACTGTGAGGACCAGCTGGCCTCACTGAGGGAAGTGCTTGGTGCCTAGGTACCAGGGAACTTCTGTGATGATGGGGGAAGCAGCCACTGCTCTCTAGGTCCTGCCATGAGGTTCTTCTGGTTTGCCTACGTTTTGTGTTGGACCATTGTCCCGGCCCCTCAGGCATCCCACAACCACATTGAGAATTGTGGGGGTAGGGAACGGAGACTACGTGTGTTGGGGCCGTGCAAGCACAGAACAGGGAGGGAGTGATCCTTTCTCCCGCTGGTCTGGAGACTGAGATTCTTAGAGTTTGGATGTTTCAATCTCACTCTAGCTCCATGACTGTTTCCCTGGTGGCACAGTCCAGGTGCCTCACAGAAAGGGGCCTGGTGGGCCTTCCTTGTTTCCTCTTCAAGAGTGCCATCTTCCTCAGGGTAGCTACCAAGGCTCGGGCCTGGGATGCCATAACCTTCTGTGGTAGCCAAGCCTTTCAGGAAGACTGGGCTGCCTCCTCTCTGGTGTTAAAGACCATTTTCACCAACTCCTGTATAGGGGCTTGGGGACCATCCTCAGCCTTTTCTATTTTTATCTTTTCTGTTAATTTTGTAGAGCTTATCAAAATTAATAACCTTGTTTGAGATTTTCATACCCTGAAGGATGCAGTGGACCATGAGGTCCCTCCTCTGGCAGCCATTTTGACCCAGGTGATACTCCCAGTTGGGTTCCATAGCCAGCACCGCCACGGTCACCCACAGGGACTGTACTGTTCACTAGATGAGTCTGGCCTGCATACTGCCTGGAAGCTGCCTGAACCCATCGACAGTCCCTGGGAGTGAGAGTGGAAGCCTGGATGACATAAAGACTGTGCCATGTTAGGTCATGGGCCTGGGAAAGGTAGCAGAGCTCCTTAATACAGGTGGATGTGTTAACAGAAAAGGAGCCTAACTAATTTTCAATCTGGGAGTGATTCTGGAAGGAGGAAGGGACATAAACTCAAACAACCCCCCTCAGCTCCAGCTGCCTCCCAGAGGGGCCAGAGGAAAGCAGAGGTCGGCTAGGACTATGTATGAGAAACCACCCTTCTTTTCCACTAGCTTCCACTTCTACCCTCACATATCTCTGAGGGAGTTTGCCACCCTCGTCCACACCTTCAATTCTTTTTTTCATTCCTTCACAGATTTATTGTTCTTTGTCTAAAAAGTATGAAAGCACCATTCATTCTTTAGTTATTTCTTCAAACCACTTGTGTGTGTGTGTGTGTGTGTGTGTGTGTGTGTGTGTGTGTGTGTTTACAATAAAGATCCTGCTGCTAGCTCTGTGTAACCCTATGACTTTGTGACTGCTTTCATTAAGAGATGGGATCTTCCGGGTGTGGTGGTATGGTGACACACACCTTTAATCTCAGCACCCCAGAGGCAGAGATAAGCAGACTTCTGTGAGAGTTTGAGGCCAGTTTGGGGTATATAGGAAGTCTCAGGCCACTCAGAACTACATAATAAGACCCAGTTGTTAAAAAAGGGAAGGTAGACTTCATCTCCCCTGCCTGTGAATTTTGGTTGTCTTTAAAAAATCACCAGCAGAGGGCCTGGAGAGATGGCTCAGTGGTTAAGAGCACTGACTGCTCTTCCAGAGGTCCTGAGTTCAATTCCCAGAAACCACATGGTGGCTCACAACCATCTATAATGTGATCTGATGCCCTCTTCTGGCCTGCAGGGGTACAAGCAGGCAGAGAACTGTACACATAATAAATAAATAAATCTTTAAAAATCACCAGCAGAGTGTGGCAGAAATAACAATGTAATAGACTTGACTTAAGCATAGTATGCATCTGACCTTTGAATAAAGACTTGGTTATACTCCATCCCATGGGAGACTATCTTAGCTCCCTGAAACGACTCCCAAGAATGGAGGGACACTCTAGTGTTACTACCTCATTATGTAAAGTAAATCTGCTCCTAGACTCTCAACATATTTGTAAACATCCTCAAACAAAGCTGTCAGTACCATTTGCTCAGAAATGCCAGAATGCCTCCCAACAGTTTGGTACAGTTAGCAGAGCTGACTGATGTGCAGTGAAAGAAAATCTGCCACCACAGAGTACTGGGAGGTAGCTCTGTTGGTAGAATGTGTGTCTATCATGTATGAAGCACTGAGGTCAATCCACAGCATCCCAAAAGGAGCCAGGTGTGGTGGCACATACCTATAATACACCATTCGGGAGGTGGAAATGGAGAACACGGAGTACAAGCTCATCCTCAGCTGCACAGCAAGTTTGAGGCCAGCCTATAAACTGTGTGAAGCCTTGTTTCTAAAAGCAGAATGATGCCCTATCGTTGGTCTTTGCTGTGGACAGGTTAGGCAAGATTAGCTTTGATGAGACGTCCATAGTGTAGAACCATGCCTAGCCTCCAGCCCTGCCTTTGTGGCATTTTGATCTGTCATTACTCAATTAAGCAAGTATATGAGGAGCTGGTCAAAAGGACTGACACCCAGAGGTTGGACTATTGTGTCATTTTAATTATTTAGAACCTCTTCTTGAATGGATGCTCTCTGGTGGACATGCAGAAGAAGCAATGTTTTCACTCAGGGCCAGTTGTCACCAGTCTCTTACTCTTGACTTATTGGGACTTACGTGATTTAGATGTGGCATGTCCACCACAGACCCATGTGTTGGAACATGTGGCTCCTAAGACACCTGGTGAGCTGTTTTGAGAAGTTTTTGAACCTTCACTTAGAGGAAATGGGTTCCTGGGGAACCAGGTGGAATGTTTCTTGACTGCTGTCATCTGCCTCCCCATCCCTGGAGCACTCCTGCCACAGCTGAGCTTACTGTACCGATGGACTAAATCCCTCCACTCCCCAAGCCAGTTAATTGCTTCTTGCCAAGTATCCAGTTACAGTGATAAGAAAAGTAACCAACACTGGCCAACCAGGAACAGGAATGGGTCTGCTGTGCCTTAGGATTAGTCTTACATAATGTGCAGAGTGGGAAAGGGCACAGGTGAGGAAGTCCTGGGATGCAGGGAAGGATGGAGAAAGTAAGTAGGAACTGAAAAGGATGGGTACCCTAGGGTAGCAGTGTACATCTGAAAACCCGGTGTAGTGCATGGAACTAGGATATCTCCACGAGGGCAGACTGTAGAGGTTTTAGCCTCTTTGCATTTTTTTCTCCTTCGGATTATGGCAGCCATGTTTAACACTGTCTAAAGTTGTCATCTTCCAGCTCTGCCATGTTTCTAAGTTAGCCCAAGCAGATATGCAAAGCCTTACTCATAAGTGAAACATGCTATCTTGAACATTGGGTTTTGTTTGTTTGTTGTCTTTTTGACGGTTGTTGGTTTGGTTTAGTTTTTTTAAGACAAGGTTTTTCTCTGCAACATCGCTGGCTGTCCTGAAACTCACTTTGTATACAATACTGGCCTTGAACTCTCAAGGGGCCCCCTGCCTCTGCCTCTGCCTCCTGGGTTCTGGAATTAAAGGCGTGCACCACCACTGCCCAGCTGTTTTGAACATTGTTAATACTTTTACTTTTTCTGTTAAGAAGAAAGGAGAAAGCAGTGTTTTGACTTAAGTGAGCATTTATTTCTCCAGTAATTCGAAATCATCCATAAGAATAATTATAACCTGTATAACATTGCATTATATAGGCATACCAAAATAACTTATTTTAATCTATGACTTAATTTAGTCCTCTGTACAATTTTCCTGATGTTGCCACAGTGAATTGCCACGAATTTGGTGACTTAAAACCGTATAATTGAGCCAGGTATCGTGGTACACGCCTTTAATCCCAGGACTTGGGAGGCAGAGGCAGGTGGATCATTGTGAGTTTGAGGCCAGCCTGGTCTATAAAGTGAGTCCAGGACAGCCAAGATAACATAGAGAAACCCTGTCTCAAAAACAAACAAACAAACAAACAAACAAAACCTATATCATTGTATTTCTTCATAGATTTTTTTATGTTTTAGTCTCTCCTCTCTCTCTCTCTCTCTCTCTCTCTCTCTGTGCGTGCATGCATGCATGTGTGTGTGTGTGTGTGTGTGTGTGTGTGTGTGTGTGTGTGTGTGTGTGTGTAGATCAGCGGACAATTTGCTGGAGTTCTCTCCTTCCATATGGGTCTTGGGGTTTGAACTCGGGTCATCCGGCTTGGCGGCAAATGCTTGTAACCACTGAACAATTTTACTGACTCTCCAGCTGTATTTATGTGTCATAGAACTTCAAAATGAAAATGTTGATAAAACCTTGTCCTGATGAGGATGAGGGTTTTTAAGGGCAACCGTCTCCTCCAGTTTCTGGTGGCTACTTCAGCCTTCCCAGGCTCCATGACCTTTCACTCACCACATAAAAACTCAGGATGGGGAGAGAAAAGATCTCACTTCCCTCTGTGTCTTTTATTCATTTTTTAAAGATTTATTTTATTTTAATTGTGTTTATGTCTGTGTGAGTGTATGTGTTAGGGCATCCTCAGAGGACAGAAGACAGCTAACGTTGCAGGCATTTGTGAGCCGCCTGACATGGGAACTGAACTGAGGTCCTTGGCAAGAGCCGTATGATCCCTTAACTGCGGAGCCATCACTCCAGCCCTTGGTGCGCCTCTTATGAGTTTGCCTGTCATTTGATTGAGAATCCATCTACAATATATTTATTGTAATTGCTTCTACCCTTTTCCCAACTATGATAACATTTACAGGTTTCAGAGAGTGGAATTGAGGGGTGAGCATGTGTACCATTTAGAGGACCACTGTTCACCCCACTACTGTCACAACAGTGTTCTGCAACAGGTTATTTTCTGTTTGAATGGGTTGTTTTTATCTTCTGTCTGTGAGTGTTCTGCCTGCATGTATGCCTGTGCACCTCTGGTGTCCACAGAGGCCAGAAGAGGGCATCAGATCCTCTGGAACTGGCTGGACAGATGGTTGGTTGCTGCCATGCAGCTTCTGGGATCCAAATGCAGGTCCTCAGAAAGAGCAGCAAGTGCTCTGGAGTGCTGAGCCATTTCCCCAGCCCAAGGCAAATTTTATTGAAGCGGATTTCAGAAAAGAAATTAAGGAAAAATGAAGGGGAGCCTTAAGGTTTAATGTAGAAGGAAAGTAAAGCTCTCAGCACCAAAGAGAGGGGCCCTGAGCTGCTTGCCAAGGTAGGCTGGTCATGGGGCTTTTTTACGAGGGGCTGGCCAAAGACTTTAGTATTATTCGTTGGCCAGTCGGAAGACCCCACACTCTATGCATGGCCTCCAGGTCCAGCCAGGGAAAGAATCGTGGGGTTTGTATGTCCCTCACCCCTTTTGTCCACTCCTAACTCTGGCTTTGTCAGCTGTTGGCTTTGACTGCCTTCCAGCTGCCATATGTGTGGCTGGCTGCGTTGCCACCTCAAACTTTGCAGCTATCGCAAGTGCCCTTTCTTATAGTAGAGCGCATTGTTCTCACGGCTACCAGAAAGTAGCTGTAGTTTTTCTTAGTTATCTTAACTAACTCCTTGTCTATGGGATGGCCTGGTGCAGCGGTTCTCAACCTTCCAGCAAACCTCTATCTCCAAAAATATTTACTGTAGCAAAACCTACAGTTATGACAATGAAAACAGCTCTATGGTTAGGGGGTCACCATTACACGAGGGACTGTCTTAAAGGGTTGCAACAACAGGAAGGTTGAGAACCACTGAGCTAGTGTCTCCTTTCTGAAACAGGTAGAGGCCTTCTTAGGAGCCGTCTGTCAGAATTAGCTGTAGTAGACGCAACACTATGTAAAAAGGGCGGTAGTGCCTAGCATGTTACCCCAGAGTTGAGGATGTGGGGGCATCTCCTGGAAGCCAGGCAGCCTGCCCACCAACACCGGCTTTGCTTCTCAGAGCCTGAATGTCTGTCTCTTATCAGGTCCACTAGGCTGTAAGCATCTTTGTCTCTCATTCTTAGGGATCCTGGCCTTGCTGTTTTATTCCTAATGGCCATTCTGACTGTAACTTTTGCAAGTCACTTGTAGTTTTTATCATGATCCCCTTTCCCTCGCTCCCTACAGTAAGCCGGCTACTGTATCAACAGCACCTCATTCCATCAAAAACTCCAATCTAAGCCAGGTGTGCTGGTGCACCGGGTGAGTTCGAGGCCAGCCTAGTCTACAAAGCGAGTCCAGGACAGCCAAGGCTAACACAGAGAGACCCTGTCTGGAAAAACCAACCAAACAACCAAACAAAAAACTCCAATATAGTGATATTTGGTATTTGTATTTGTTCCACACCTCAGTGATGCTTTGGGGTTTTGTTGTTGTTATTTGTTTTTGATATTTGTATGTGTGTGTGTGTGTGTGTGTGTGTGTGAGCGTGACCATGTGTGCATGCATGGGTGAGTGCATGCATTCACATGCATTCAGAGCCCAAGGAAGCCAGAGAGGGTATCAGATCCCCTGGACCTGAAGTTACAGACAGTTGTGACTCACCCAGTGTGGGTGCTGGGAACTGAACCCGGGTCCTCTGGAAGAGCAGCAAGCGCCCCTAACTTCCCTGCCACACTCTCACAACAATGTTCTGGGTCAGAGCCCTCTCTCTAGCCCTGGGTATTTTTTAAGTGGTTCTTTCCTTCCCTGTGATTCACTTTGGAGATCTTCTGTTGCTCTGACGTCAAGTCCACTGTTTAGGGAGAAAAGGGCCGAAGTGTCCCATCTGTTGTGAATCCCACTTAGTGTGTTTTTAAAGTATTCCTTATTTACTTTTTATGACATGAAATCTCACCATGTTTCCCCTGAGCTCAGGATTCTCCTGCCTCTGTCTCAAAAACAAGGTGCAGGAAACAGCAGGCAGCTCAGTAACTGCAAGGACACTGCTTTGCTATCTTTATCTGGTTCCATCTGTACTTTTTTTTTCTAACATTGTTTAATACATTTTGTCCAATTTTTTTCATTGTTTCAACTAGAGGGGTAAATCTGGCTCTTGCCATCTAAGTGAGACCAGGAAGTTAGAGGCCAGAAAGATGGCGGAGTGGGTAAGAGCACTCGCTATGCAAGGATGAGGGCCCAAACTCAAGACTCAGCACCTACACACAAAAGCTGGGCACGGCTGTGTGTGCCTGGGTCCCCAGCATTGGAGGGGCAGAGACAGGTGGGTCCGGGGAGCTCACTGACTAGCCAGCTTAGCTCAAACTGAAAGTTTTCAGTTCAATGAGAGACCCTCGTTTGAATGAGAAGTGTACCCCAGCCGCAGTCCCAGGCATTTGAATACTAGATCTTCCTGGGCAGTTGTATTGGGGACGTTTAGGTGGTGTGTCCCTGATAGAGGATGTGTCACTGGGGTAGGCCCAGACAGCTAAATCCTTCACCATTACAGTTCACGTTCTTTGCTTTGTACTTATGGTTCATAACAGAAGCTCTCTGGTGCCATGATAGATGCCAAACTTCTGGAACCAAAAGCCAAATAAAACTCTTCCAGAAGCTGCTTGTCATGATGTTTAACACAGCAAGAGAAAAGTAGAAAATACAGGGAAGCACATGACATCTCCCTCTGGGCTTCATATGAACATGTGCAGACATGCTGCCTGCACCCTCACATGCATACATTACGTGGGCCACTGTGGCCCGGCCAAATGTTGCTTTTTCAACTATTTGTTGTTGTTGTTGTTTCTCTGTGTGTAAGCCTGGAGATCAGGCTGGCCTTGGACTCGGAGATCCACCTGCCTCTCCTGATGGACTTTTATCCCTCTGGAAACATAAGCCCCCCAAAACAACCCAATAAATTGTCTTGGTTGTGGTATCTTCAGCAGAGCATCAGGGAAGTAAGTAATATGCCACAAAGTATTTATTCCTGCTTCGTTTTTGGTGAGTGGAAGTGAAGGAGGGGCAGTAGTAGCTCACGTCTAAAATCTGAACACTCAGGAACCAGACTTCTTGGGGACTTAAGTTTTTAACGTATCTTGCAGTTTCTTCAAAAAGCTGAGCAATTCTCTCAAATGCTTATAATCTCTGAAGTGATCCAGCCCAGCCCTTTAGCAGCTCCAGGTTGGAACCTATCTGCTAGTTGCTTGAGCAAGTATTTTGTTTTTGGTTTCTGGTTTTTGATACAGAGTCTTATTATGTAACCAAAACATGCCTTGAGTGTGTGATCTTTCTGCCTCAGCCTCACAAGTTCTGGTATTTCTAGCCACCTTGCTTGGCTAGAAAAAAAAATGGCTTAAATTTTTTTGTATTCATTTACTTATTTATGTGTGTATACAGAGCAGAGGAAAATATATTGGAGACATTTCTCTTTTTTTCTTCTGTGAGGGTCCCAGGGATAATAAAGCTCAGGTTGTAATGCTTGGCAGAGAGGGCCTTTTCCTCCTGAGCCTTCTTGCTCAGGATACCTTCTGTTGTTGTTTTAGCTTCCTTGCCAATTATGTGTGTCTGTGTGTATCTGTATGGAGGTGTGCTAGCTGGCCTTATGTCAACCTGAAGCACAAACTAGTTATCTGAGAAGATACCTCCCTAAGATCCAGCTGTGAGGCATTTTCTTGATTACATATTGATGGAGGAGGGCCCAGCCCATTGTGGGTGGTGCTTTCTGCGGGCTGGTGGTCCTACGTTCTACAAAAAAGTAGGTGGAGCAAGCCATATGATGTAGGCCAGTAAGCAGCATCCCTCCATGGTCTCTGCATCAGCTCCTGCCTGCACATTTCTGCCCTGCTTGGGTTCCCATCCTGACTTCCTTATGCAGGACTATGATCTGAAAGTGTAATCCAAATAAACCCTTTCCTGCCCAACTTGCTTTTTGGTTACGGCGTTTCACAGCAACAATAGAAAAACCTAAGACAGAGGGTATGTGCATGAGCATGTAGTTGCCCATGGAGGCCAGAAGAGGGCGTTGGATCCTCTGGAGCTGAGGTTATGAGCAGTTGTAAACCACTGTGCCAGGTTGTTGGGAAGTGAACTCAGGCCTTCTGCAAAAGCTTTCATCTGCTGAGCCATCCTTTCAGCCCCATGTTGTTTCTTTCGTGTGTGTGTGTGTGTGTGTGTGTGTGTGTGTGTGTGTGTGTGTGTGTGTGTGTGTGTGTGTGTGTGTATTAAAGATGTGTGCCACCACTTCCCAGCAAGGCCTACTATTTTAAAGATACTGTTACAGTTCACTGGAGAAAGCTACAAACCACCACAAACACAAGGCCAGATAAGAGTCCTTTATTTAATCTGGTGGCTGACATCAGACTCCTGCCACAAAGAACTCTTGGTCCCGAAGTTAAGCACTACAGAGTTTATAAAGACAAAACCCACAGTACCTCACACTAGGTCCAAGCTAGGGGAGTTTTACTTCAGGATTATTTTCAGGCAAGAAAGGAAGACCCTTGGATCTGTTAAGCATTTGACAAGCTTTATGTCTCAAAAGATGGGAGAAGCCCTACTTTGTTTTCTGTCAAGCAGGATGTGGTTCCAGAGTGGAGCAGGTGTGGAGTTAGGGCAGCCTGACCTCCCCTGGACCATTTCAATAGGGTCTCCACCTATAGCCGAGGCCGACCTCAAACCCAATGGCCATCTTCTTGTCTCAGCCTCCCAAGTGCTGGAACTACCACAGGCTCGGCTTTAGAACATGGAGTTTGATGGCAGCCGATTTCACAGAGTCCCACCACAGCCGCCCCTCCCGCCCACCCCTGCCCCTCTGTCCCTGGGGATCACCACCAGATGAAGCTGAATACCCAGAAGCAGGAGTGTGGGTCCCTATTCAGGTACCTGTGCGAGGTCACCTTATACCCCTGGTCTCTAATGTCCTTCTCCAGGCAGTACAAGAAGTCCTCTGTCACAGGGCCTGCCTTCCAGGGCCCAAATTTGACGACGGGTGTCTTTTTGGCCTCCAAGATATGCAAAGGCTCCACACACTTGGCACTCTCCTCCTCCGTGCGCGCCACACACACCATCACCTTGGAGGAGCGCATCGCCACGGCCTCTGCCCGAGCCAGACGCAGCAGGACCTCCAGGTTCTCTCTGTAGTTTGGCACTCCCGACAAGAACTGCATTCGAGCCACTTGTTCGCCAAAGATCTGTGGTGTATCTTCCAAGATCTTGACCAGAAGGTGGATTTGGTAGAACTTAGCCTCACGGTATACCTCAGGAATGAACTCTGTGGGCACCTGCCCGGTGCGTAGGTAGTCCAAGAGAAGCCCAAAATGGGTGCCAGGCCGATCAACAAAGAAGCGGCCCTGTGCATCTCTCTGGTGTCTAGCTGACTTGGATAATATCTCTGAAAACTTTGAGCCCGGATGTTTCATCAGGGTGCCCATGGTGGTGGTGTAGAACTGGCCACCTACGTTCAGCTCCACAACCTGCAGACATAAACAGCAGAGTGAACCAACACCACCACCTCCAGGACACACACAGCTACAACTTACAACTTATTAGAGGATGTGCTGTCTGCTGCTACAAACAAACAAACAAACAAACAAGCAAGCAAAAGACCCACAGCAACTCTGTGCAGCGATAAAGGTTAAGTCTGGATTTCTTTCCTTCTTTCTTTCTTTCTTTCTTTCCTTCTTTCTTTCAAGATGTATTTATTATTTCCCAGCAAGGAAGAAGGACCCTTTGATCTATTAGTATATAGTGCTCTGCCTGCATAGACACCTGCAGGCCAGAGAGGGCATGACATCACTTTACAGACGGTTGTGAGCCACCATGTTGTTGCTGGGAATTGAACTCAGGACCTCTGGAAGAGCAGTCAGTGCTCATAACCTCTAAGCCATCTCTCCAGCCCAAGTCTGGATTTCTAATCTGAAGATTCAAGCACAAGTCAGTGCGGGACCAGTGACGGGGACAGTCCTTCAGTTTGATGTAGGTGAGACCTCATTTTCAGCCTGTCGGTGGGGGATGGAGAGATGGATGGCTCAGGCGTTAACAGCATTGACTGCTCTTTCAGAGGACCTGGGTTCAATTCCCAGCACCCACATGGCACCTCACAACTGTCTGTTATCTCCTGTTCCAGGGGATCTGACACCCTCACACAGACATACGTGCAGGCAAAACACCAATGTACATAAAATAAAAATAATTATAAATATGTGTATACACACACACACACACACACACACACACACACACACACACACACATCAACCTGTCTGTGGCATTGCCTCTTAAGATTTAAGTGTTATACTGGAATTAAGACAGCCAAAGGTAACCAAGCTGCTGGGGAGGGGAGTGCAGAGCACTGAGTTGCCATGGCAACAAGTACTGCAGGGGCCATTTCTGCTATTTAGAGAGGAGAGAGCAGAGGAAAAGAAGGAGCCAGACCATACAGCTGAGGAAAATAAGCTCAGAACCTGTGTCCTTCTGCCTCCCCTAAACTTCAAGGCCCTTGACAAGGCTGTTTGGTTAATGATGAGGTCACCTCTCTAAAGCAGACAGTTAATCTAGCAGCTATAGACTAACCCTTGAATAAATCAATATGTAGGTGTTTGTATTCCTCTGAAACACAGCTCCTAAGTCCTCTCAGTGTCTTCATATGACAGATGAAGGAAACCATGTGAAAAGATTCAGAGAGCTAGGAAGCACTGAAGGGCAGCTCGAATTAGATGCCCAATCCATCAGTCTAACTCATGGCTAGGGTGGGTGTTCTGGCCACGCCCACCACCCACCTCTTGCCTCACGCCTCAGTGCAACTACAGTTAGCTCTCTGCCTGGGGAAGGAAGTTCACTATCTTTCTCTACCTTAAGCTTCCGCGTCTGTGAGAGGGGGAAGCAAACTGGACATAGAGAACTCTTAAGTCCTCCCAGCTCTCAAAGTCTACTCTGCCCAGCTACTTCCAAAGTCCTTTCTGAAGCTAGTTTACAGAAACCAGTTTCCTAGCTAGCTGTGGTGGCACAAACATAAGCCAGCACGCAGGAGGATCACGAACTCAATGCCAGCCTGGGCTGTACAATAAAACCAAGCTTCAAAAAACAAAACAAAACAAAACAAAACAAACAACAACAAAAAAACCCCAATAGTTTCCTACTCGAACGCCCTGTGCCCACGTCTTTTGTTTATCATCAAATAAGACCTCAGCCCTGTTCTCAAGCTTCCTAGTTTTGCTCCTTTTTTATTTCTTTCCCCCCAAAGTTCCCAACCTCAGTGCAAATGCTAGCTATCCTGTCTCATCCGTAAACACTGTCCAGTGTGTTTCTAGCAAGATGAACTCCCTTTCCGTTCTCTGGAGGAAGGCCCGCTCTTCCGTGTGGCCCCTTCTCACCTTTGCTACCAGCCGCCCTGCCAACACATTCCTGGGAGGGTGGGAAAGGCTGTGGTTGGAAGAGACTTTGCCTCTTAGGGGAACCTGCTGGGGTGTCATGTCTAAGAAGATACAGGATGGACCTGACTCCCCTCTCACCGAGTTCAGGCAGAAGGGTCCCTACACATCTTACCCTGCTCTGCTCAAAGCTCATACGTTTCCTTAGATGACCCACGGCTGAGTTAATATGTGACATCTCCATTCAGATGTCCTCTAGGCCCCTCAAGATCTCTCTCTCTCTCTCTCTCTCTAGGGGCTGGAGAGATGGCTTAGTGGTTAAGAGCGCCATCTGCTCTTCAAGAGGTCCTGAGTTCAATTCCCAGCAACCACATGGTGGCTCACAACCATCCATAGTGAGATCTGCTGCCCTCTTCTGTAAAGCACTCATATGCAATAAATAAAATAAAATTAAAAAATCTCTTTCTCATCCCCAACTCTGACCTCTCCTTTTGCTTCCCATTTTAGCTGAGCCAGAAGCCTAGGATAACGTGGCTTCTCCTTCTTTTCTGTCTCCTCACACACTTACCACTGAGACCTGGCAGTTCTCTCTGGTAAGCTTCGTGATTGCTCACCTGCTTTTTGATCCATTCTGTACATTGAAACCAGAGTCCTTTTTCTCCGAAGCAAACCTGAGTCTCTCATTTCCTGCACTAAACACTTGAATGACTCTTTGCTATTTCTTGAGGCTTCCAAGGCTCTTTGCAAACAGGCCTGCTGCTTGGCCCTTAGCAAACAAAGAACAAAATCACCAGCTGCACCCCTCCCTCCATCCCGGGCAGGTTGGGGCCCTCGGCTTCCAGGACTTCAGTCTCTTACAGCTCACCTTACCCATCTTTCTTCTTCTCCACCCTACCCCACCCCCAGCCCTGCCTTTTTTTTTTTTTTTTTTTTTTTTTAAGACAGGGTTTCTGAGCAATCCTGGCTGTCTGGAATTCACTCTGTAGACCAGGCTGGCCTTGAACTCAGAGATCCACCTGCCTCTGCCTCCCAACTGCTGGGATTAAAGGCAGGTATCATGATGTTTGTCAAGTCTACTGTCCTTCAAGCTAGTTCCCCAAGGTCCCTTCCAGATGGGTAGTCTCATGATCCTAGATTGACACTATGACAGTAGCTGCTCCCTTGGAATCCTGTTTGTTCATCCTCCATTAGCCTGCGAGGTTTGAAAGGGGACACTACTCCTGGTCCATAGTCACATGACCAGCACCCACTAGCAGGCCTGGGCCGGCACACCACAGATGCTCAATAAATACCTCTTATATTGAGTGAAGTTCACCCCAGACGCCGATCCATGGGAGAAGCTGGTATTCTGATAAGCACAGATCTTGCCCTACCTGATATCGAGCTCAGTAATAGCTCCATGGATGACCTTTGCCCAGGAACTCACTCAAGCACTTCTTCTTGAGCAGGGAAGATGGACCGCCCTGAATGCGGAGCACCTGGACACTAGGCAGGTAGCTTTGAGAACGGCCAACAATGACATACTCATTGGACCGAGCCACTTTCCCTACCATGGGAGCTGCTTTCTCTCCTGCTCTTGAGGAAGGCACCAATCCTGATGAGAATTAGGATTTTATGCTCTCAAAGTGTACCCACACTTACTGTTAGTTGCTGAGTGAGGCAGGCACCTCTAGGGGGGACGTGCCACCCACTTAACACACCTTCAATGTTGTCCTTTCTCTTTTTAAAATATTTTATTTAATTTTAATTTATGTGCACTTGTGTGAGCGTGTCAGATCTTGACCTTGAGCTGCCATGTGGGTGCCAGGAATTGAACCCAGGTCCTTTGGAAGAGCAGGCAGGGCTCTTAACCACTGAACCATCTCTCCAGCCTGTCCTTTCTTTAATTTAAACTAAAACTCTGGAGAAATTCCATTGAGTTTTCTAATTTACTCTTTTAGGCAGCTCATTGTAAACTTGGTTCATTATAATTCAAAGTTGAACATGTCCCAAAAGAATTCACGTTAGCCATCTTTCCTTTTTTTTTTTTTTTTTTTAAAGACAGGCTCCAGATGCCAAAGCAGGACTGTAGGTGTGTGCGGTAGGGTTCAGTTATAGATGACTATTGTTACTTGTTATTCTGGTTTGGGGCAGTGCTGGGGATTGAGTCTAGGTCCTTCTGAGTGCTGAGTGCTATAAAGCGGCCTCTACTGCTGAGCCACATCCTGGGCCTAACTGGCCTCTTTAAATATTTTGAGTATGTCATCTATGAACTAAAACTGAGAATGCGCTTTCCTGTTTGGACATTACAGTCTTCCCAATATTTCCTTCTTGAGGTCTAGAATTATTTTGAGAAAAGCTCCAGTGCTAGTCTCGTTAACTTCAGTTAATCTTTCTCTCTTCTTTTCCCCCTGGTGTGTGTTCTGGGTTTTCACAGTAAACCCGGCTTGCACTCCCAAAGTCTTCTCAGCCGATCTGAGAGAAGGCCAATGTGGGAGTCAAGGGAGGATTTGAACAGACTACCTCTGCCAGATGGCAGCGCAGAGGGACTGACCTAAGTAGCCACTTCCATCTCCACTCCCGGGACTGCACCCAGCCAGAGGCTTTCAACGGGGACACACCCAGGAACTAAAACTAAAGACTAAGTGAAGAGAGAGAGCAAGAGCCAGGGAAGAAAAAGCGAAAGAGAGACTGCACAGAGCTAGGTGGAGCCGGAAGCACTGGAATCAAAGGAGTTTACTGACAGGCATAAAAGAATCCTTTTCTGGGGTTAGGGGTGGAGGTGGGGGTGAGGGATGACTGGAGGGTGGAAGACGGAAAATAGACCCGGAGCTAGGGAAGCTTGCGGCAGGTGTGGGGGTGGGGCGTTCAGGACAACCAGAGCGGCGCAGGGGTGCACTTACTGCGTCAGGGTCAGGGCACACCACCCGGGGCGCCTGGCCGTACTCCTTGGGTTGGTTTACGGTCTGAGAGTCTTGACTGTGCTCCTTGATCTGGTTTGCGGGTGGACACACCTGGTTGGGCAGCTTGAATTGGTTTCCGGGCAGGCTCATCCTGGCGGGACAGGAACAGCTCGCACTAACTGCACAGCTTGCCGTGAGTGTATAACTTATGGGCAGGGAACACAGTCTTGCCACGTGTAGATAACTTTCTCGACCCTGAAAGGCTCGTGACTCTCCGCCCCCAGAGGAACCCTATGCCAGTACCTCCCTCTTGCCTCTTTTGTAAAATACTTTTAGTTCCTGTTTATTTAGCTGGACTAAGGAGGTGCCCTGAAATGTTGAGCGGACCTCATGGGTTCTTTGGGCTGTCATCAACGTCTGGTAACCTATAACTTCTCAGGGTTGGGGTACTAGGAGACAAATCCTGGGGGTCCCGGAGGGTAGGCTGTCAGAGCAGAGACTATAAAATGGTAAATTAGAAGAGAAAAAGCTGTCACTCAAAGGCGAATGCTGTGAAACTTGCCTGGTTCTTTCTTTAGTTCTGTGTGAGAAAAATCTTCTCTAAAATTATTGACACTACAGGAGGGAGCACAGCTAGGTCTAGAGCCCAGGATGGTCATCAGCAGAGACAACAACCAGAAATCTAACTCAAAGGAAACTGAGTAGGCAATGCAATCACACACTGGGTCAAGAAAAGGGATCCTGAGACTGGGGCCCAGCTCAGTGGTAGCACACTAGCTTAGCATGTATACAGTCTTGGTTTGACCCCCAGCAAAACACATACACACACACACACACACACACACACACACGGAAGGAAGGAAGGAAGCTAGAAAGGAAGGAAGAGGAAGAAAGGAAGGAAGGAAGGAGAAAACAAAACCCATCCCTGAATGAAAGTATAATCAAACCAAGTTTCAAAGGATTTACACAGATTGCAAGCAGGCCATCAAACAAACTCACAGTCCAAAACCACAAACCAAGGCACCGTGAAGAAAAGTCAACGGAAAAATGCACAGTCCCTTAGATATTGAGACGGTTGGGCATACAGTGTAAGCTTATTTAAGGTCATTAAATAAATAAAAGAGGGCATTTTAAACATGAGTAAATTGGGCCGCAGGCATGTCTCAGTGGTAGAGTCCTGAGTCCTAGCCACACATCTATAAAACCAAAAGCAAACAGAAACCTAAACATGAGTAAATAACAAGAAGATAAAAAAAATTTTTTTTTAATTTTTTTTTGTTGTTGTTGGTGTTTTGTTTTTTGAGACAAGGTTTCTCTGTGTAGCCTCGGCTTTCCTAGACTCACTTTGTAGACCAGGCTGGCCTTGAACTCACAACGATCCGCCTGCCTCTGCCTCCCGAGTGCTGGGATTAAAGGCGTGCGCCACTATGCCCAGCAAAAAAAAAAAAGAAAGAAAAAAGAAAATATTTTTTTAAAAGACCAGGGAGATTTTTTTTAAATACAAATAGAAACACTAAAAATTAAAAAGCTAAAGTAGCTGAAATAAATCATTACTGCAGCTTAGAAGGTAAATGAGCACAGCTGAAGGAGCAATGGTGTGTACTATTTTTGTTGTTGTTGTCTTGTTTTTCGAGACAGGGTTTCTCTGTATAGCCTTGGCTGTCCTGGACTCACTTTGTAGACCAGCCTGGCCTCGAACTCACAGCAATCTGCCTGTCTCTGCCTCCCTGAGTGCTGGGATTGCAGGTGTGCAGTACCAGGCCTGGCATGGTGTGTACTATTTTTAATCCATAAATTTGGAAAATATAAGAGCAAAATGCCTGAGATGGTAGAGATGCAAGAAAACAGGTGCTCCTATCCTGCTGGGCTGGAATGTAAACTGCTGTTAACTTTAGATATTAATATGACCATCTCTACAAAAAAGAAAAGAACTCCACTTTTGGAAATCCATCCAACGGGGGGGGGGGGACACCTTTCAGAAGGGGTATGTGAGTGAATGTATTCACCACTGATCTGTTTGTGTTAGCAAACTGAGGTAGTTAGTAGGTGACCAGATCGCCGTCTGTCTGTGCCATACAGTGCACACGTCTGTAAAAAGAGATAGCGTTTGGAGAGATGGCTCAGCAGTCAAGATTGCTCGCTGTTCTTTGAGAGGACTAGAGTTTGGTTCCCAGCACCCACATCAGGATGTTCACAACTACCTGTTAACTGCAGCTCCAGGGCATCTGATGCCCTCCCACACACACACACCTGTGCACACATCCCTGTGATCCCAGAACTTGGGAGGTAGAGGCAGAAAGAATAGATGGTCAGAAGGTCAAGGCAAATTTTAGGCCAACTTGGGAGACACAAGAACCTGTCCCAAAACAAACAAAGGAAAAAAAAAAAAAGAAAGAAAGAAAAGAAAAGGAGAAAAAGTAGGCCTGGAGAGATGTCTCAGTTCACAGAGTGCAAGCTTTGCAAGCATGGGAACTTGAATTCCACCCCAAAGAAGCCATCAAAATACTCAGGCTGGCTGGGTGTGGTGCTGCAGCACTATGGTAGTCTCAGCACCGAGGAGGCAGAGGCTGGGGAGCCCTGTGAGACTGAGGCCAGCCTCTTCTGCATAATGAGTTCCAGGCCAGCCAGGGCTATATAGTAAGACCATGCCGCAAAAGCAAAAACAGAAGCAAACAAACAAACAAAAAAGCAACACAAAATATCAACCCCCCCCCAAATCAACAACTTAGTATAGTGGTACAAGTTTATAACCCTGGAGCTGAGGAAATAGATACAGGAGAATCCCTGGGGCTCACTGGCCTGCCAATCTAGCCTAAGTGATGACCTCCAGGCCAGTGAGAGACCCTTCGCAAAGGCAGGCACCATTCCTGAGGATGACATCAGAGGTTTCCTTCTAGCCTTTACACACATGCATACACATGTGATTGCCCATACTTATATACATGCAGCCCACAAACATGCACACACACAGTTAAAAATAATAAGATAGTAAGTATTACAGCAGTGATATAGTGGGGACACACCGGTGAAAACCATAATAAACACAGCAAGCCATCTCTTGGGCAAGTCAATATCTGTGTGTATCAGCATATTATATGAAAGACAGTGTGGAAAGCGGGACCTTAACTGAGAAAATGCCTCCCTCACATTGGCCTGTAGACAACCTCGTGTGTGCGGAGTGTTTCTTTATTGACGATTAATGTGGAAGACCCCAGTCCACTGTGGGAAGTACTATCCCTGGACAGGTGGTCCTAGGATGTATAAGAAAGCAAATTGGGCAAGCCCAGGGGAGCAAACCAATTAAAATTAAATGAATATGAGCAGTGTTCCTCCGTGACTTTGGCTGCAGTTCCTGCTTCCAGCTCTCTGCTTTGAATTCCTGCGGTGGCTTCCCTCAGTGGACTGTAATATGGGATAGGTAAGCCAAATGAAGACATTCCTCCCCATGCCGCTTTTGGTCATAGTATTTACCACGGTAATAGAAACTAGTGCTTAGCCGGGAGGTGGTGGCACACGCCTTTAATCCCAGCACTCAGGAGGCAGAGGCAGGAGGATCGCTGTGAGTTCGAGGCTAGCCTGGTCTACAAAGTGAGTCCAGTACAGCCAAGGCTACACAGAGAAACCCTGTCTTGAAAAAAAAAAAAGAAAGAAAGAAAGAAACTAGTACTAACAGTCATTCAGTCGGTTGGGTATAGGAATGTAGAGACCCTCTCCCCTTTCTTTTTGTTTTTGTTGTTTTTGTTTATACACCTTTGCATTGATATTAATTACAGTAAAAGGGTAAATAAAAAAAAGCAACACTACAAGACAAATATAAGGCTTTTAAATGTGAGGCTTCAGAAAAGTGGTGGCATGTAAGCTTGGTCTTGCTGCAGGAAGATGTTTGCTTGAGAGAGACCTGATTAGATCATTTTGTAGAGGGTTGTATAAGTGAAGGGGAGAAAGAGAAAGAAAACGAGCGTGTGTTGAACACTGCTTTTCTGTTGTTTTGGTGGTGGTGGTTTGTTGCTTGATTTAGTTGTTTGTTGTTCTGTTTTTTTGTTGTTTTTTGAGACAAGGTCTATGTAGTCTTGGCTGTCCTGGAACTCACTATGGAGGCCAGGCTGGCCTCAAACTCAAAGAGTTCCACCTGCCTCTGCCTCCTGAGTGCTGGGATCAGAGGTTTATGCCACTATGCCCAGCTTGAACAACCTCTCTCTCTCTCTCTCTCTCTCTCTCTCTCTCTCTCTCTCTCTCTCTCTCTCTCTCTCTCTCTCATTTTATTTTGTTTTGTTTTTGAGACAGGGTTTCTCTGCTGGACTCATTTTGTAGACCAGGCTGGTCTGGAACTCACAGAGATCTGCCTGCCTCTGCCTCCCTGAGTGCTGGATTACAGGTGTGTGCCACCACGCCAGGCTGCTGAGCTCTGTCTCTCATGTAACACCTACAAATAAGTATCTAGAGATATTCTATGGGCACAGGAACTGAAGCTTGAAGACATTAAACGAAGACCACATAGGAGGCCATTTTCAGAACCAAGTCTGAATACCATGACTATAGTATGGTCAGCTGGGAAGACAGTGGGATGACCTTAGAATTGGCCTCTTGACCTGTCTGTGGATGAGTATCTTTTCTTTTTTTTTTTTTTTTTTTTTTTTTTTTTGGCTTTTTGAGACAGAGTCTCTCTGTGTAGCCTTGGCTGTCCTGGACTCCCTTTGTAGACCAGGTTGGCCTCGAACTCACAGTGATCCGCCTGCCTCTGCCTCCCGAGTGCTGGGATTAAAGGCGTGCACCACCACGCCCAGCTTTGTGGATGAGTATCTTAATTACATCGACGTAAGAAGATCACCCACTGTGGGCGGCACCATCCCCTAGGCAAGGGGTCTTCTACTGCATAAAATTGAGAAACCAGCTGATCATGAGTGAGGATGTGCTCCTGTCACTGTGACCTCCCCACTATTACAGACTATGACCTTAGCTGTGTGCTTAATAAACCCTTTCTCTCTTAACTTGCCTTTGCCAGAGAACTTAAAGCAGTAGAAAAGTAACTAAGACAACGACTTTTCTCTCTGAATAGTCCTCTCTCTTGACCACACAGAATTAACTGCTTTGTATCAGACTGTATTGGATCTTTTTTTTTTTTTTTTTTTTTTTTTTTTTTTTGTCGTCACTATAGCCAAATTCCTGAAGTTAGGTGTTTTATAAGGAAAAGAGATTTATTCAGCTTACAGTTTTGGAGGCTAAAAGATCATATGTCCCTGTTGAGTCACATTATGGTGTGTGACATCAAGGTGTGAGAGAGAGGGAGAGAGAACATTTTATACTAAAACCCAGAGAGAGACCAGTGAGGGGACAATAACAACCTCCTACAAAGAGATCCTACCTTTTAAAGGCTCACCCCTTGCTGACATCACCACCCTGAGTACGAAGTTTCCAACACATGGAACTTTGGGGTGCATGCTCACATCATATCCAAACCACAGTCCCGGGCAAGCCACGTGCCTCAAACACCATCATTCTGCAAAAGGGTGGAAGCCGTGTGGAGAGGCCTATGATCTCCTCAGCTCATGCTTCCCGGCTTTACACGCTTTCTGCAGTTGGACTCCCAGAGGAATTAACGGCATAGACTGGGATGGCTCCCCAGGAAAGCAGCGGTCCCCAAAGACCTTCAACCCAAAATGGAGGGCTCCACATTCTGAGTAACCGCTTTTGGCTCTATCTTCTGTCTCCCTCAGCCCAGATGTCCTGAAACAGCCCGCACTCCTTTTGCGGGACGGCCCTTTCCTCTGCCTAGAAAACTCAGACTGAGCTTTGAAGACGAATTTCCGTGGTTCCCCGCCCCCCACCGCCCTTTTGTGTTCATTAGCACATTTGACCCTCATGGTTCAAATGAGGGAAGGGCACCTCCATTGTTTTGATCCTTAGGCCTCTTTCAGAGTCAGAAGCAAACAAGAGACCAGAGGTTAGCTCTGGCTCTGCCATGTGTCCTCAGTTACCTTGGGCCAGTCCCTGTCTCCCGGGTCTCATTTTCTATCTGTAGTAGGGTAGAGGTTGGGCATTATCTGAAAGGACCCTCGTAATCTCATCCTGCTTCGTGCTGTGGCCACAAAAGAATTCAAAATGCTCCTTGTTCTTGTCTAAGACTGGATTTTCTTTCCCTCTGGCCTCGTTCTTCTGAGGACAAGCGCTGCTCCCTTCTGCCCTCCTACCACCGACCCCCAGCCCTTTGTCCTTCCTCCTGAGACAAAGCTGCCAGCCCCCACCCCGCTCCCACTCCGCTCCCGCAAGCAGATGGGCTTCATGCCAGCCAGTCAAGTGGCAGCTGGGACTCAGATGAAAGGGCCCTCAGAAAGCTACCTGTGGCAAAATGCCCAGCGCAGCCTTGGCAGCTTTGAGCCCAAATGTCCCGTGAGGCATCCTGTCCACCACTCCCACACAAAGCTCTCTTTGTGAGCCCCACACAAGGACACGTCCCTGCCAACCCATGGCTACCCCTTTCCGTCCCCTCGGTGCCATAGTAGTTCGAGCAGTGGCCCATAGGGAATGAATGCTTCAGGCTCTGACCAGGTCATCTTGCCGTTGTGCCAGGAAATTTGGACCGTTGTATCCCATTTAATCTTCAGAAACGTACTGGTAGCAATTATTACCTTTTTTAGTCAGGGTCTCACTTTTTATGTAACCGTGTTAGCTCAGATTTGCAAGTCTCTTCTGAGCACTTGGATTACGGTGCCTACCACACATCTGGCCACCATTAGTCCTTCTCCCCCTCTTCCTCCTCTTATTACTCCTCCTTTTTTCTTTCTTTCTTTCTTTCTTTTTAAGATAGAGTCTTTAGCCCTGGCTAGCCTTGAACTTTCCAATGTAGCTGAGAATGAACTTGAATTTGTGTTCCTCCTGCCCCTGGGATTACAAACTTGTGTCACCACATCTGGTTTTAATTTTTTTTTTTTTTAAGTTTATATAGCCCTGGCTGTCCTGGATCATACTATGTTGACCAGGCTGGTCTTAAACTCACAGAGCTCCACCTGCTTCTGCCTCGTGGGTGCTGGGACACTTTTGCCCACCCCCCTTTTCTTTTCTTTTTCTTTCTTCTTTTTGAATCAAGGTTTCACACAACACAGGCTGACTTTGAACACTTGGGTCTCCCGCTTCTGTCCCAAGTACCGAGGTTACAGGTGCGCTGCCACACATCTATCTACTTTGAAAGAAGAGCACATGGACCTGAGTGTCTGCTGAGGCAGAACAGAAAGACAGAGAAAAGTGAGGAGACACGGGAAGAGCAGGGCCCCCCTCACACTGGGCTCTGGGAGTCAAGAGAGCTGCCTACAAAGAGCCGGCATCACTTCTATATAGAGACATTTCAAGTAAGAGTGTTCAGACCGCAATGTACCATGCCTAAGTGTACATGACCTTTAAGCGTGACTGCACTCCTTCTCCAGACACAAACATGCAATTTTCTGAGACTCTCTTATAAGCAAGACTGCAGCGCACAGTAAAATCGTGTCTTAGCTTCTCTGTGCAACCCTTGTGACCTGTGGCTTTACCTTATGGGTTGTAAATCTACCAATCACTTCAGCACACAGCCTGTGATTTCATTCAATGGTGGACGGCTGGGGGCGGGGGCAGTGAGGACTTCTGGGAGGTGACGTTTCAAAAGGGAAAAGGAGCTAGATGGAAAAGCAGAGTGTGGGGGGGGTGGGGGGGGGGTGCACAGGACACTGAGCCCTGAGGGACTAAGAAGACCAAGTCTGTGGAGGAATATGGAGAAACACAGGCATCTCTTTTGATCGTTTTTTGGCTGATGCAGTCTCTGTTAGGAGAAACTATATATGAACTTGCATCATGCAGTGTCTCTGTTAATCGCTGCCACATCAGTCAGTGTGTCCTCTATTCTCCCAGGAAATCCCACCTACTCTCCACCCACCCCTCCTGGGAATTCTTTACTATGATCTATACATATCTTTTTAACTCTAGGAACCTCTGTGCTAGCAAGCCTGGCAAACTGAGTTCAATCCCTGAAACTCACATAAAGGTGGAAAGAAAGAGCCAAGTCCACAACATTATCCTCTCACCTCTGAGCATGCACTGTAGCATTTGTTCATTCATCTACCTCCCAAATTTCCCTCTTTCCCCCTCTCTCTTCTGGAAGCCTCACATTCTTTGCTTGATACTCATATAGAATCTGGGGGATTATGTACTGTCAATGTCTAGGCACAGGCAGGCACCCACATAGATAGAATGAATGACTGAGCAACAGCTACTGTTTCTTCTCCCCCTCCTCCTCCTCCTCCTTTTTCTTTTTCTCTTCTTCTTCTTCTTCTTCTTCTTCTTCTTCTTCTTCTTCTTCTTCTTCTTCTTCTTCTTCTTCTTCTTCTTCTATTTTGGTTTTTGAGACAGGGTTTCTCTGTGTAGTCCTGGCTGTCCTAGGCCAGGCTGGCCTTGAACTCAGACATCTGCCTGCCTCCACCTCCCCAGTGCTGGAATTAAAGATGTGCACCAACACAATCTGACTCTGCGCTTCTTGTCCAAAGGTGCCAGATCTAGCCAGGAAAAGCAGGTACTAGAGTCTTTGGGTAAAGGGTGTAACTCAGTGATAGAGCGCCTGCTTAGCATGTGCTAAGACCTGGGTTCAGTCACCAGCACTAAAGGCATTTAATAGCTTGGTCAATTTAGCCTTGACTAGAAAAACAGGGACTGTGGCTGGAGGCCAGGGATACTCCTAGTTCACCAGTTTACATAAGAACTCCTCTTGCAAGGAGAACTTAAGAGGCCCAGAGTGTTGACAAGAGATAACCTTTGTTTCACAGACATTATCTTTTATTTTATCTTTTCACATGGATTATCTTATTTAATCTTTGCAACAAATCCATAAAATAAATCTAAAGAAAAAAGCATTCCCGTTATGAACCTGGACCATTTTATGCATCACAAAGCAAGCCAATCACTGTGATGAGCTTTTGGAAAGGAAGTTTATTTGTAAGCAAGGCAGCCAAAGGAGAGACCATGGAGGTGGGAGAGTAGGAGGACTCACACCTGTCTCCCTGAGGGAGGCAGTCTGGGTGTGGAGGACTCACACCTGTCTCCCTGAGGGAGGCAGTCTGGATATGGAAGACTCACACCTGTCTCCCTGAGGGAGGCAGTCTTGGTGTGGAGGACTCACACCTGTCTCCCTGAGGGAGGCAGTCTGGGTATGATTTTGGGATATTTGTTGAATAAAGAAGTAGGTAAAGTGGGCTTTGAGGTTTCAAAAGCCCACACAAAGGGCCTGGAAAGATGGCTCAGCAGTTGAGAGGACTGATTGCTCTTCCAGAGGACTTGAGTGTGACTCCCAGAACCCACATGGCAGCTCACACATGTCTGTAACTCCAGTTCCACGGGACCTGACACCCTCGCACATGCAGGAAAAACACCAATGATCAAAAGCTCCCATGAGGCCCAGCCTCCCTCCCTCCCTCCCTCCCTCCCTCCCTGTTTCCTACAAGTCAGGACATAAAGCTCATGACTACCTTTCCAGTGCCATGTCTGTCTGCTTCCCAACATGATGATTTTAGCCTAACCTCTACAACTGTAAACAATCCCCCAGTTACACGGTTCACAAGAGTTCCCACGGTCACAGTGTCTCTTCACAGCGATAGAGCAGTAACTAAAATGGTCCTTATCCCATTTTATTGACAAGAAAACTACTGAAGCCAGAGAGGAAGTGTGATTTTTCTCAAAGTCACACAGCCCTGATCTGGACTTCAAATATGGGCCCCTCTATTGTCACAAACATTTTCATTCCTTCTGTCCCTCACTCAAGAGTTGACCAGAGTATAAGAGGAAAGTCTGGCCAGTGGGACTCATGTGAATCATTCTTGGACAAATAGAAACTTGGTGAGCAAATACTGTCTACTGTGAACACTCTCCTGTAGCCAGCCACTCCCAGACCATCTCAAGCACAAACTCTCCAGCCCAGCCAGGAAGCCATCTCTCCTCTGTTTGCTCTTAGACTCTGGGCCCAATTCCACCCTATCTGTGGCCGGTAGGGAGTCTCCACTCTCTTTGCAGTGCTGTTCTATGAGCAAACTACTCACCAAGTTCCCAGAGGCGGACTTAAACCCCAGGTCCTGGGCATGGTGCTCCTGAGACCCCGAGTTCAACATGCAGGCCAGTTTACCAAATTCCAATGATTAAAAACAAAACAAAACAAACAAACAAACAAACAAACAACAAAGGAATTTCTGCTAAGTCCTTAGACATGTACATCAGCCCAAGCTGCTGCTGGGGGTCTTGCTTTTCCTTCTCCTCTGGCTCCCAGACCCTGCACTGTAGGCAAAGGTTATTGTGTAGTTTAAATTCTGATTTCTGGCTCAATGTTGTGTAAACACTGCTCCCCAGATGTTCCGGGTATGCTAATAAAGCAGTTTAAGCCAATCGCTGAGCAGGAGAGAGAATAGGGTTGGACTTCCTGCCAGCTAGAGGAGGAGGAGTTAGAAGAGAAAGTAGGAGATTCTGCAGGCAGAGGTGCACAAGAGATTAAAAAGATTAAACTGGCCAGGTGTGGTGGCTCACGCCTTTAATCCCAGCGCTTGGGAGGCAGAAGCTGGCAGATTGCTGTGAGTTCGAGGCCAGCCTGGTCTACAAAGTGAGTCCAGGACAGCTAACAGCCAAGGGTACACAGAGAAACCCTGTCTCACAGAAAAACCAAACCAAACCAAACAACAAAAACATAAAGATTAGGCTGGAGCAAGGAAAGAACTAAAACACAAATAACCTGGGGATTGTGGCAAAGGTGGAGTCAGGATAACAGAGGTTAAGACACTGCTCAAGATTGTGTTGTGAAGCTTTTTTTTTTGTTTGTTTGTTTTTGGTTTGGTTTGGTTTGGTTTTGGTTTTGGTTTTTCAAGACAGGGTCTCTCTGTGTAGCCTTGGCTGTCCTGGACTCACTTTGTAGACCAGGCTGGCCTCGAACTCACAGAGATCCACCTGCTTCTGCCTCCCAAGTGCTGGGATTAAAGGCCTGCATGACCACCGCCAGGCATGAAGCTTATTTTTAAACAAATATAAAAGAGTCACAATTGTTTGTATCATAGCCAGGTTAAGAGAGAAAGTAATAGAAACACTGTTTTATAAAAATAACTGTAACACTGCACTGTCCTCTTTAGAAAGCCCAACAAGGCATGCTGACTTAATGCTGTAATCCTAGCACTTTGGAGACCGAGGCAGGAGGGCCAGGAGCTTGAGGTCTTCCATGGCTACTTAGTAAGTTCAAGGCCAGCTTGAGCTATGCAAGACTGTCTCAAAAGGAGCTGGAGAGATGGCTCAGTGGTTAAGAGCACTGTCTGTTCTTCCAGGGGTCCTGAGTTCAATTCCCAGCAATTGCATGGTGGCTCACAGGCATCTATAATGAGATCCAGTGCCCTCTTCTGGTGTGCAGGTGTATATGCAGGCAGAACACTGTGTACGTAATAAATAGATAAATAAATAAATGTTTTTAAAAAAAAAAAAAAAGACTGTCTCAAAAAACCAGAATCATTGCCTTGGCCTAGAGAGATGTTTCAGTGGGGGAAATGCTTCCCTTGAGGTCTGGAGACCTAAGTTTGGATCCCCAGACCCCATGAAACCTGCATGTGGTGCTGGTGTGCATTCTCACACTCCTGCAGAGAGATAGGAGGCAGAAATAGGAGAATTCCTCAGACACTTGCAAGCATACACAACAGTGGACAAAAAGACTGATTCAAACAAGGTAGGAGGTTGTCATCTGACGTGGCACATCTGTGCACATAAAGAGAAACACACATCTTATACAGGCATAGATTCACACACAAAGAATGAAAATAAAATAAAAAGCTTTGCCTCTCAAATGAGTTTCTGGGATGCTAAGCAATGCTTGTTTTGTTTTTGTTTTTGTTTTTGCTTGTCTGTTTGCTTGTTTTTAAGATAAGGTCTTACTGTGTGGCCCAGGCTGATCTCCAATTTGAAACCTTCCTAGCTAGGCCTCTCAAAATGGGGGGATTAAGACAGAATTTCTTTTTTTCTTTTTTTCTTTTTTTTTTCTTTTTTTTGGTTTTTCAAGACAGGGTTTCTCTGTGTAGCTTTGGCTGCCCTGGACTCACTTTATAGACCAGGCTGGCCTCGAACTCACAGCGATCCGCCTGCCTCTGCCTCCCAAGTGATGGGATTAAAGGCATGTGCCACCTCGCCCGGCTAAAACAGAATTTCTAACAATTTCAGAAATGACTCTAAACAGACTTTTGCATATATATTTATGCAAAGTGGCATTCTCAGCACCAACAATTATAAAACCAAAATAGCAATCAACTGAAAAATGTTGGCAGGGTTCTGTAGCCTACAACATCAAAATTTAGCCATGATTTAATTCTTTGCATAAAAATAAACAATCAAATCTATCTCATTGGTTTGAAAATCTGTTTTTATCTTTAATGAACAGTAAAATTATATGCACAACAAATAATTACTTTGAAATAAACGTGTTTGGCTTTTTGTTGCTTTTGTTTTGTTTTTTCGAGACAGGGTCCCTCTGTGTAGCCTTGGCTGTCCTAGACCTGCTTTGTAGACCAGGCTGGCCTCGAACTCACAACGATCCACCTGCCTCTGCCTCCTGAGTGCTGGGATTAAAGGTGTGCGCCACCACGCCTGGGCGAGATAAGCGTGTTTGGGCAGTAGATAAAGGTGCTTATCTTCAACACTAATGCCCTGAGTTTGATCCCCTGAAGAACTGACCCCTAAAAGCTGTCCTCTGGCCTCCACATGCATGTCATGGCACACCTGTCCACAAACACACAAAATAAATTTGAAAAAAAATTCTTCATGTTTATTAGTAATAAATGTTTATTTTTATACCTATTTTATATCTTTGCACACTCAGGATCATGTAAAAATGCCTTGGGTAGGAAAGAGTCACAAGTGAAAAAAGTTTAAGAAGCCCTGCCATAGAAACCTGTCTGTGGTGGCTCATCGATTAAGAGCACTCTCTGCTCTTCCAGAGGACCCAGGTTCGATTCCCAACACCCACATAGCAGCCTACTGTTGTAGTGCGGGCGAGAGAGCTGCAGACCACCACAAATACAGGGCCAAATTAGAGTGCTTCATTAGCCGGCGGCTGAGAACAGGTTCTTACCCCCAGAGAATTTTCACTACCACAGCTCAAGGGTACAGTTTCTTAAATGCAAAAACTAGAGGAACGTTATTGTCGGGTGTAGGCAGGGGAACCTGGCGCCATTCGTTCTGGTTACCAATCCGGTAGATATTTGGTCACGCATCTGGGTGTGGTCACGTCCATAGGAAGTCATGATACTTCAAGGAGCTGAGGGCTGAAAAGCTCCTGAGGAGACATAAGATGATAGAGTCTTGTGGTGAGAGTATACCCCCTCCCCAGAGCATAACAGCCCCCCCCCGCCACCCCGCGCTTCTTTTAGTTACTTTTGGATCTTTGATTTTTATGCAGAAGCAAGTGCTGGGCCCTTAGGGTCATTGATTTGACAAAGGCTGGCTGCTGTTTTACAACATCTAACAATCGTTAATTAAGGAGGACCCCAATCACTAGACTTTGGAGGCGATGGATGAGAGGCCTTTCAGGGCCTGTGAGGAAGGCTGTCAGCCATGGCATGGACTCCAATCAAACCAGCCATGGAAATAGGACTGTTGGCCTTTTTATTACTTATGAGGACCAGCTGTTACATGCATAGTCAGGCATAACTTATTAAAGAAATCAGGTTTTTTTTTTCCTCGAACGTATTATTTTTAGATACAGCAGAGCTAGTAGAACTTTGCATCAGAATCCAGTCCTGGGGAGCCACTGGGTTAAGTCAGCCCTGTATGAAGCATTATGGCTAATGTCACCAGGAGCCCAAAGGGAAGAAAGGTCGTGGTGATCCCCACCTCCAAATGCGACGAGGCTAGAGTGCAACTTACTCTAACGGGGTCTGGGCTCCTTGCACATGGGTCTGTCCTGCCGTGCAAGGACGAATTTAACCCATTTCACTTGGGGATTTAAATTTCCATAACCAGTTTTAAAAATTAATTTTGAATATTGTTTTACATTAAAAGTTACGTTTACTATAAATTTGTTTTGAGTTACTTGCTTTAGGGAACTTCCACAACATATCCAGAAGACTGTATAATGGGAGATATAACTTGGTCTCTCCCTCCTTTGTCTCTGAAAACGAATTACATTTGTATTTAGCATGACAAAAATTCTTTTTAATGAATTAAAGATAGAATTAAAAATAAATTCTTTAATACAATTCCATGTTAAAGACATTTAATTATTTATAAGATGAGTGATCATTTTATATCTTAGTTACCCATGTTTTAACAGTTTACATTAAATTAGTAACGCTCATAAGATTAGAATTTTATAATTTAAGGTAATTTATCCATGTTAAGATTTTGAGCTTTATTTTTATTTTTTAATTCTCATGCATTTTACTTCTTGTGGCACATAATAGCTTCCTCGTTCTTATTTACTTAAGCACATCTTGATTCCAAAGCTACACAAGGGCTACATAGCCACAGAAGTCCTCGCCCCCGACAGACACCGTCAGCCACTCCTATTTACAAAGAGAGATTTAAAAATGCAAGGAATTGCAGAATAAAATGTAACAATGTCTTAATAATACAATTGGATTGTTCATTATACATATAAAAATGTAGCCTTGATTCATCTTTAGGAAGTATGTTAATGGAATCCATTAGAATAAAATACTTTGTGAAAAACAGCCCTTGATAACCTGAACAGATTCGTAAGGCATTATTATTATTATTATTATTATTATTATTATTATTATTATTAAGATTTAAATTTACAATTTTTTGTTTGTTTTTATTTTTCTGAGACAAGGTTTCTCTGTGTAGCCTTGGCTGTCCTAGACTCACTTTGTAGACCAGGCTGGCCTCGAACTCACAGCTATCTGCCTGCCTCTGCCTCCCCAACTGCTGGGATTAAAGGCGTGTGCCACCATGCCCAGCTAAATTTACAATTTTTTTTAACTGAGGCTCTTTTAGTATCAAAATAAGCTTTAGATATCAAATGTAATCCATAGAGAAACGGGGAACCTTATTCTCCTGATCCTTTTCATAGTGTATTTTCACAAGATCTAAATTGACTTAATAGACATTTTTTATTAAGAAGCTTAATTTATCACAAAGAATAAAGTTGCAGAGAGAACTGCTTAAGCTTTGTTTTCATAAGGAGACATTCCGAAGAATTTATTACAGTTTTTGTTATGACTTAGTGTTTCTCCAAAAGCTTAACAATGTTAGCAAACGCAAAAGTGATGAGACATGGGGCTGGAGAGATGGCTCAGAGGTTAAGAGCACTAACTGATTTTCCAAAGGTCATGAGTTCAATTCCCACCAACCACATGGAGGCTCACAACCATCTGTAATGAGATCCTGTGCCTCTTCTGGTGTGTAGGCAGAACACTGTATACATAAAAAATAAATCTTAAAAAGAAGTGTTGAGACATAAGTTGGGTTTTGTTGCCATGAATAGACCCTTATTGTCTTTGAAATTTATAGATGTCAATCATCAAATGTATCTCATCCTGAAGTCCCCTCCTCCATAAACGTTGTCTAATGTTCTCAGGCCTCCTGTGACAAAATTTATCCGTATCCAAAATACGTTTAGCCAGTTTTACTGAAACATAGAACCTCATATGTTATAACCATGGGAACTTTGAATACCTCCTCACTGTTTCTTTTGCTTTTATTTTTCTAAACAAGTGTCAAATGGGCAAATTAAGATTACTATATACATACTTTCCTGAACCTTTTTTACTGTGAGTTTGAAGAAAACTTTCTCTCTGCTTAGAATTTTACAGTTTTTTAAAAGCTCCTGCACCGAGGTTTTATGGGTCCCAAGAGGGAGATAGTTTACCTGTCAACAAGAGCCTCAGAGACATGGATGACCCTGGGATGGAGAAACCCAGAGAGATGCTCAGGGCTAAGACACTTGATTACAGAGGCAACTTTTTTTTTTTCGAGACAGGGTTTCTCTGTGTAGCCTTGGCTGTCCAGGCCTTACTGTGTAGACCAGGCTGGCCTTGAACTCACAGCAATTCACCTGCCTCTACCTTCTGAGTGCTGGGATTAAAGGCATGTGCCACCACTGCCCAGCTCACAGACATCTTTTTTATCTTAGCTGTTTTTAAGTGCACAAAGCCTTTTTCTGGGTTGTTTTGTTGTTTTTCTTTTCCCTATCACAGAGGGAGTGGGCCAGCCTGACCCAGGATAGGGGCTTTGGAGGAAACTTTGAGACAAGTGTGCATGGGTCTGAGAAAGGAAGGACAAATCCCCATCCCCAGAACCAGCTTTTCAGTGATCTGAAACAGCGTGACAATATATTTTGAATATTATCCATCCCCAAAGGCATTTGTTTTTCTAAAACTGAAAAGTAGAAACAGCAAGATTGTCCAGGCTAAAGCTGGGTATGGTAGCGCGCCTTTAATCCTAGTATTTGTGAGGCAGAGGCAGGAGGGTCTCTGTGAGTTTGAGACCAGCCTGGTCTACAGAGAATTACAGGACAACCAGAGCAACCAGAGCTGACACACACACACACACACACACACACACACACACACACACACTCCCTATCTCGAAAAACTGGAAAAAAAAATACCCAGCTTGGAGAAGCACAGTCAAGGCGGACCCTGAGTCTGACCCTGGGCACAGGGCAAGCGAGTCCTGGGCACAGAGGAAGCAAGATTGGGAACCCAACAGGAGGAGCCCAGCACAGATTTCTCTCCAGGCTCCCACCTAAGCAGTAGAGCTACAGGAATTTCCTGCACACAAAAACTGGCCTCATGTCCCTTGGCCACTCCGAGGTGAGGCCCTGGACACCATGGCTGAAGAGGCTGCCTGGATACCTGGGCTCTTAGCAAAGATAAAGAAGGGGGAGGGGTTGCTCCACTCCTACCCGCATTTCATCTCAAGACAAGGTGGCGTTGTTCTGGTCATTTCACTTACCCCAGGTCCAGGAGTTCTGATGGCCGTTTGTGGTCTCCATGCCATCGGGCAGAGATGTGGCACTCAGACATCCATACAGGCGCACACTCATAAACATACAATCAAAATAGTTATTGTTTTGTTTTTTTTAGTTTTTGCAAGACAGGGTTTCTCTGTGTAGATCAGGCTGGCCTTGAACTCACAGAGATCCGCCTGCCTCTGCCTCCCTGAGTGCTGGGATTACAGGCCTGTGCCACCTTGACCCACAGTTTTGCTGTTTTGAGACAGAGTCTCACTATGTAGCACTGACTAGCTTGAAACTTGTTATGTAGATCAGGCTGGCCTTGAACTCACAGAGATCCGCCTGCCTCTGCCTCTTGAGTACTGGGACTAAAGGCATTCACCACCATGCTAGGAATACTGTTTTGTTCTGTTTGGTTTTACAATATTTTTATTTTTTAAATTTGTTTATTTATTATTTATACAGTATTCTGCCCATATGTGTGCCTGCACACCAGAAGAAGACACAAGATCTCACTATAGATGGGTGTGAGCCACCATGTGGTTGCTGGAAATTGAACTCAGGACCTTTGGAAGAACAGACAGTGCTCTTAACCTCTGAGCCATCTCTCCAGCCTGATTTTACAGTATTTTTGAAAACAAAATAATCACATCATTTCTGTCTGTCCCTTTCCCGCCTCCAACCCTTCCCACCAACTCCCTTTGCTCTCCTCCTCAAATTCATTTCCTCTATTGCTTTAACTACTGTGACATACATACATACACACTATATATGTGAGTATATATGTACATATATGAATATATGTGTATATAGACTTCTAAATGTATAAATAAATCGGCTTGGTCCATATGAAGTTACACACACAAATACACACACACACACACAGAGGCGTGCATGCATGCTTTCAGGGAGGAGCTCTTGGCACTGGTTAACCAATATGGAGGCTCTTCCCTGAAGAAGACTAATTAGTTCTCTTGCTGTCGGCATTACTTCAGAGCTGTAGTTCTTTGTCTAGGATTGAGGCTCCATAAGACACCCCCTCTGCCCCCCATGACCCTCTGACATTTCTAGGAGGCAAAATTTCACAGCCAACTTCCTGTTCCTCTGACTCTTAAAAATCTCTCCCCTACACCTAACCCCCCCGTTAAGAGCGCCCCCCTCGGTGCAGGAGGTGTATCTGTCGAGTTGGACCGCGCTGTGGCTTTTTCTCTGTACTTAAATCATTTGTGGGTTTTTGTTGTTGTTGTTGTTGTTGTTTGTGTGATGGTCTCTATGTGTTGCAAGGAGACTTTTCTTGGATGCGGATGAAACCTATACTTTCTGTGGGGACAGGATATTTAGATATTTAGAAGTTAGGAACCGTGCAGGTTTGGTAAAGCAGTAGATGTAGGTTTTCCTCCAAGAGCCAGGATTCACTAGTCTGGGGTTGTTGACCGGGTTTCCTGTCGGGGACGCGGTTTCTCTCCTGTCGTGTGGGCCTTAAGTCCAATTAGAGAGCTGTTGGCTATTGTGAAAGGACTAGAGCTACTGCAGCGACCTTGGGGTTATTGTGCCCCGTCGCTCATTGTTTTAAGTTCCCAGGCGTCGTAGCTGGGAGGAGCCTTGCTTGCTTCCCTCTCTTGGAGGCTTGCGCAGCACCTTCACAAAAACAGTTTAAGCCGTCTGCTTTCACGGAGGACGGCAAGCCAGGGTGCCCCAGTGGCAGAAGCCTGACCTAGCGTACAGCTGATGACCCTGTTGCTATGGTGACAGGCAGGTTTCTGGTAAATTCAATTACTAGGCTTTCACAGCGAGAGCAAGGGATTGGCCTCCTGCCAGAGACTGAGAAAATTCACTACACAGGGAGAGCGTGGGGGCTAGGAGGGAGGGACCAGTCTGGCTTTTAGAGGATTGAAAACATTTACCAAGGGTGGAAACAAACTGAAATTCAAGGTGACTCTGAACGGGGTGGGGAGATGGAGGCTGGCGCCACCCTGTTATATGTTCATCCGTTCAGAAAATTTGAATTGCACTGTTTTAAATATTCCTGTGCACACATACATACATATGCACACTTATTTCCCGGCCTAGTATCATGGGGATTTTTCTCATGTTATGAAGGGCCTTTCTCTGTTCTTTTTCTTTATTTCTGTTTACTCATTTGTTTATATAGTTTTGAGAAGGTCCTTACTAAGTAGCTGGGCTGACTTCGAACTCCCAACCTTTCTGTCCCAGCCCTCTAAATGCTGGGACTATAGATGTGGGCCACCACACCTGGCATTGCATTATCCTTTTCCTCCAAGTACTGTGACTGGAAACCAAGGTTTCACACCTACCAAACCTGTCTCAACACTTTCATTTTTGTTGTTTTTAATTATGTGAATGTGCCTGTGGGCATCTTAAGGTGCTCACGGAGGCTAGCGGTGTCAGAACCCTGAGCAGCTGGGGTTATAGGCAGTTGTGAGCCCCTGGATGTGGGTGCTGAGAACCTAACTTGGGTCCTCTGCAAGAGCAATGCACACCCCCCCCCAACATGTCACACATACACAGGGTTTCTCTGTGTAGCCATGGCTGTCCTAGAACTTGCTCTGTAGACAGGCTGGCCTTGAAACTCACAGACACTCTACCTGCCTCTGCCTCCCAAGTGCTGGGAAAAAGGCAGGTACCACCATACCTGGCCTCCTTATTTTCGTTTTTTAAAAGATTTATTTGGGACTAGAGAAATAAGTTATTGGTTAAGAGCATGACTGTCCTGCTCTTCCAGCGGACTGGAGTTTGACTCCCAGTACTACCCTGATCAGAGACTCACAACAACCTGTAACTCCAGTTCCAGGACAGCTGAGGCCTCTGGCTGCCTAGGATACTTGCACTCACAGATACACTCACACACACACACTTTTAATATAATAAACATTAAATGAGTATTTTTATATTCTTGTATGTGGTGTGTTTTATGTATGAGAAATAAGGCAATAAAATAATAAGGTACCAGCTATTATATGAGGTTTACTAAGTGAGCATGGGGAGAGAAGGAAAGGGAGAAGGGGTACCCCAGAGAGAGAGAGAGAGAGAGAGAGAAACAGAGACAGAGACAGAGGAAGAGAGAAGCGGGGGTAAGAGAGAGCGTAGAGAGAGAGAGCCATGAGGAGGGTCTGTCCTTTTATATGCCCTGGGCAGGGCCACGCCCCTGTGGCACATAGGCTATGACATCACAGGTAGGCAGACTGAAGCAGAATCCTAACAGTGTGTGTGTGTGTGTGTGTGTGTGTGTGTGTGTGTGTGTCTGTGCGCGCGCACGCGCGCCTGCGCAGGTGTGTACTGTGGGAGCACAGTGGCGCCAGGGTAGGATGTCGGTACCCTCTCATCGCTCTCCGCCTTTATTGTCAGTTGTTGAGATAGGGTCTCATGTAGCTCAGGCCGCCCTTCCACTCACTCTGCAGCTGAGGATGACCCTGAGCTCCCAATTCTCTTGCCTCCACTTCCAAAGTCCTGGCATTGCAGACGCGTGCCTCTGGGTGCCCGGGATCAGCCCCAGGTTTTCATGCATGCTAGGTAAGCATTCTACAATCGAACCCCAGCCCCAGCCTGTGCCAATACCAAAGCTCTACAGGACTGTGTTGTGTGAACTTCCATTCTGGTTCTTCCTTTACACTCTCTGTCTCTGTACCATAAACAGCCTTGCAACGAGCAGTCATCATGGCTAAGTACGTGTGCAAAGAGTATGCACTTTTTGGGGACTTTATCCGGTTGCTAAATTCCTAAGACTACTATGCCACCCGCTGGCCCACCAAGTGTGAGTATCCCTGGGTTTTGCTTTTGCCTCGAGTTCAAAGTCTGGTACCACACGGCCGTTCGACTTGATTTAAACTCGATTTACCTGTGGCAGCAGGATGGCTTAGTGCACAAAGGTGCTTGCCTTCGAGTCTGACCACCTGAGCTAGTTCAGTGCTTGGATGGACTTATTCCTACAAACTGTCCTCTGACGGGGCACTTACTGCAAGCCAGGTTGGCTCGCAGCCAGACCTACAGCTGCGCCAAAGGCTTCCCCCAGCTGCCTTTTGTGTCTTGCTGAATCTGATGCAGGAGCATTCTTCTGAAGGACTCCAAAGTCCAGCCCTATTCCCCACTCCCATGTTCTCTCTCTTTTTCTGTCCCTGTTCTCTCTTTCCTGCTTTTTCTTCCTCTCTATGATATTCCTGTTTTGATGTTTTTGTTTTACCGAGGCAGGGACTCACTGTGTAGCCCTGACGGGCCTGGAACTGGCCATGCAGATAGATCAGGCTGGCCTGGAATTCACTGAGATCCACCTGCCTCTGCCTCTCAAATGTGACATTATAAATGTGTGTCACCCATTTAACCACACTCTCCTATGCTTGCAGACAGGAGCCTAGTATAGCTGTCCTCTGAGAAGCCCCACTCAGCAACGGATCGAATCAGATGCTGAGACTCACAGCCAAACATTGGGCGAACTCAGAGAGCCTTGTGGAAGAGTGGGAGGAAGGATAGAAGGACCTGGAGGGAACAGGAGCGCCACAAGAAGACCAACAGAGCCAACCAACCTGTGTGTGTGTGTGTGTGTGTGTGTATGGACCCCCTACACATATGTACCTGATAGACAACTTGGTCTTCATGTGGGCCCCCCCAACTAAGGGGAGTGGGGTGGGACTTTCTTGCAGGCGAGAGGATGTATTCAGTCCTGATGTGACTTGACCTGCTGGGATGGGGGAAGGGGCTCCCCTTTTCTAAGGGGTAGGGTAGGGGGGAATACAGGGAAGAGGGATGGAGAGTAGGACCAGGAGGAGAGGAGAGAGGAGGCTACAACTAGGACGTAAAGTGAATAAATAAATAACTTATTTTTTAAAAATGTGTTTCACTAGGACTGGCTTCCCTTCTATGACTTTAACTCTGGTCTTTGTCTTGACTTTTTCCCCCCATGTGTCTGTCTTTTCTTCTTCTCTGTTTCCTTCTCCTTTCAGTGTTCTCTCCCTTGAACCAACCCTTCTTTCTCTCTCTTTCCTCTCTCATACCCACCGCTGTCTCCCACCCACTGCTTCTGTGTGAGTCACTATTCAGCCAGCCAGGCTTCTCCACCTCGGACTGGAGTCGAATGAAGATGAGCTAACCTCCTCCAAGGCAGCGCTAGCAGATCCCAGAACAAGGAGCTAACCCAGCCTGTGTGGGCTTCCAGGATTTGGAGACACAATCCATGGAGCTTGCCTCCATGGCTTCACCACCCGGCTCTATCCCCCAGTGCTGATGACTCAGCCCAGTGGCTCCCAGAGCAGACTTTCTCCTTATGGCCAGGTTCAGGGTTCTAAGCAGCGAGCGCAGCGACACAGCGGGCTACCATAACTGTGCTTCCCAAGGTGTGGCCTCGCATCACAATGTCAAAGTGAGGATGCTTCAGGAACCAAACTCCTACATTCCCAGACATCCCTGTTAAACCAGAGGGTCTGAGATGGGATCACGCATCCACTGTTAAAGCTGGGTGTGCTGATCACTCTTTGTTTTTGTTTTGTTGGGTGTTTTTTTTTTGTTTTTGTTTTTGTTGTTGTTTGTTTCAAGACAGGGTTTCTCTGTGTAGCCTTGGCTGTCCTGGACTCGCTTAGTAGACCAGGCTGGCCTTGATCTCACAGTGATCCCCCCTGCCTCTGCCTCCCAGAGGGCTGAGATTACAAGCATGCGCCACCGTACCGGGCTGTGCTGCTCACTTTTATGTCTCTGTAGCCCATTTCCAAGACTTTCTTCTATCAAACCATCCCCAGGAGTCCTATGTGGGCCATAGGTGTTATAGCACTGTTTGTTTTATGGTAGGAAGAGGGAAATTCTTGGTCTTTTTTTTTTTTTAATGCTACCAAAAGAAGTACTGGATTATGGATGATTCTGGTTTTTAAAAATGTATTTATCTAGTGGTGTGTATATCTGCCTATGAAAAAGATTTACCATACTAAAACCCACCATCCTTGTCTTCAAAGATCTCAGAATCAAGTGAGAATTCATATCGGGGCAGCATCTCAGAGTACTTAGTGTAGAAACAGTGGAGGAACAGCCTGGACCAGCTTGGGGGTGTCAAGTGAGGTGCTCCCTGGAAGAGGTGACGTTTGGCTTCAAATACCAAAAGATGGTCACCAACTAGAGGGCCAGAGTTCCCAGAATGAGGCCAGCCTTTTCAGATGACGCCAGATTCCAGACCCCAAGGACCCCAAGGAAGGCTCTCTCAGAGTCCTTGTGTTAGGTGAGGGACAACTCTTTCTACTCCCTGGTTTCATAGGGACAATCCCGAAGAGCTCTGACAGTTTTCCAATGAAATTTCCCTTCCAAGTTCTTGAGGGAGTTCAGTTTTCTCTCTGAGGTCAGGAGGTGGATTTTTAGCCCTTTTCCCTTAGGCTGCCTTCATGTGTAGTATTATCTTGGAGGCACTGGCTCCGCGGAGGTCCGCAGAGCTGCCCGGCAGCGCCCTCTGCTGGCCAGAACCAGAGAGGCAGGCTCTCGCCTTGCAGTGCCCTCTGACCGCACTGGGTTCTCACAGTCTATAGTCTGGTGAACTGGGCGATTAGACAAGAGACAGCTTGGGTGGATTATCACAACGGCAAGATAGCCAGTTACACGGTGGGAGAGGGAAGGTCTTGTCCGAAAATTCAGCTATTGGGAGTGAGGCTGGTTTTCAGGAGTTAGGATAAAACAGATTGGGACAGCTGCTTTGGAAACCGGGAAAGAGCTGCAGCCGCTGCCAAATCCTGTGTGTATGGTTGCAAGTTTGTGCCTTTGAGCTTTTTACTCAGGCTGGGATTTCTACCTGGAAAATCTCCCCCCTCCCTTCCCTTGCTCCCCTCTTGCTCCTCCTCCCACTCTGTTACAGGGTCTCACTAACTAGCCCAGGCTGTCCTTGAACTCACCACTCTTCCTCCGTTAGCCTCCAGAGTGCTGGGGTCACAGCGTACACCACGTGTCTGGCTTTTTTCTAAGTAGCGTTAAAAAAAAAACCCAGATATTTATAAATACCAACACGCCCATTTCTTAGCTTGATACACAAGCCTAGCAAATGCAAAGTAAGTGTACCCCCATGCCCCAAGACTGACGTCTAAGTCCGGCTTTCATCATCTGGTGAGTTTTTCTCATGTACAATGTTGGGAACTGAATCCACAACCCTACGCTGATACTCAGTAAGAACACTGTCCCTGAATTACACCTAGCCCCCTTTATTAAAATAGCTTATTTTTGTTTTCTAGGTATAGGTGTTTTGTCTGTGTGCACATGAGTGTTCCGTGTGTGTGTAGCGGTGCATGGGGTTCATAGGAAGGCATCAGATCCCCTGGAACTGGAGTTACATATGGCTGTGAGCCTCCATGTGGGGGCTGGAAACCAAAGCTGGCCTGCTGGCAAGAGCAGCCACTACTCCTAACCACTGAGCCATCTCTCCAGTCCCTATCCCCACTCATGCCCACAGGGTCTCACCACATGGCCCAGGATGACCTCCAACAGGCAATCAATCCTCCTCCTGCCTCAGCTTTCAGGTGCTGAGATTACAGCTTTGTGACACCAGGCCTAGCCCTATGTAAGTTTCCACTTACTGCCTATTTATATACTCGTAGATAATGTAAAGATATATGAAATTATAAAAAGTATAATGGATACATCTTTTACTATGTACACTATGCCATGCATGTCGATCCTGATGTGTAATGTGTAGTGTGTAATGTGTAATGTGTAGTGTGTAATGTGTAGTGTGTAATGTGTAGTGTGTAATGTGTAGTGTGTAATGTGTAGTGTGTATGGTATATGCAGTGTAGCAGTGTCTATCTGTGTCTATGTAGCGTGGATATGTACAGTATACGGAGGGAAGGAAGAGAGGGAGGAAGAGGCTGTTTCTCCCTTAGCACTTAAAATTATTCCCAGCCAGTTGTGGTGGCGCACGCCTTTAATCCCAGCACTCGGGAGGCAGAGGCAGGTGGATCACTGCGAGTTCGAGGCCAGCCTGGTCTACAAAGCAAGTCTAGGACAGCCAAGGCTACACAGAGAAACCTTCTCTTGAAAAAACAAAACAAAACAAAACAAAAAGATTATTCTCAACTTTTGCATTGCTAATTCTGCCAAGCGATTAATCCTTCTGGAAACTTCTCCAAACTCCCAGGCTAAGCCAAACACTTCGTATCGCCATCTGCCTGTGCTTTTGTGTTCCTCGATTTCTGCTGATGCAGCACATTTGTTAGCGTGCTTGTCTGTCCTTCCCTGCTGTGGGTCCCAACTGTGGACATCTTGGAAAGATGGGAGGATTCTTCTCCTACCAGCTGCCACCCGTGAACAAGCAGATGACCCTGAGTCTCAAAACGCATGATGTGCGCGCCAGCACACACACGTCTGTGGGCACGTGTCCCTCCACTTGGCCTGGAACTTGGCACAGGGGTGAGGTCAGGTTAGTTCACTGCTGGCTGGCAGGGAATAGGGTCAGAAAGGCCGGGGAGGTCAGGGTAAGGCTTTGGACTTTAATCGACAGGTGGCTCTCCAGATGGACTGTGTGGAGCGCCCTCAGTCTCTACACGCTGACCTGAGGGCTGAGGTAAGATGACCACCACAGTCTTCCTTGTCCTATTCCACTCATGTCAGCATCTGCCTTCCCTTATTTGCTGGTCTTCAACGCAAAATTTCAGTTAAATAAAAGCATAGGCTGTGAAATCAAAATTGAAAAGAGATGAGAAGTCTGGCAGGCATAATAATAATGACCCTAAAGGCATCCATGCCCTAACCCTGGGACTTGTGACTATGAAGGCTTACATGCCAAACAGGAATGGAGGCTGCAGTCAGAAATACGATTACTAACCAGCAGACAGTGGACTAGGGCATCACCTGGGACCATCCAGATGTGCTCAGTGTAAGTAGGAAAGAAAGGCGGAAACGGGGAGGGGAGGGGAGGGGAGGGGAGGGGAGGGGAGGCAACAAGGCTGTGGGAGGGAGGCTGCAACCAGAGAGGAGGGCATCACTGATGAAGGAACACAACAGCTTCTAGAAGGTGTAAGAAAGGGCACAAAGTGCATCCCCTCCCCCAGCACTGGAAAGCGCTGCATCCCTGCTTACCTCTTGATTTTAGGCCAGTGAGATCCATTCTGGAACGTAGACCTCCAAGACTGTAATATAATCAACAAATCTTTGTCCCTCTGAGACACTGGATTTATGGCCTTTGTGACAGCAGAGACACAAAACTGACAGAAGAAGCCTGGAAAATATGTCAGAAGGGAGGAATGGGGTCCTCGATTCATGCAGAAGCTGGAGCAGGAGCCTAGCCCACAGGGAAGAAGATGGTTAAGGATAGCTAGGGGTAGCTGAGAAGGTTCGAGAGGATGTTGTCTAAGGGCTGAGCTTCACTTGTGCGTTCCTGGATTCTTTGATTTGTCTTTTGAGATGGAATCGGTTGTGTAGCCCAGGCTGCCTTTGAACTCTGGATCCTCCTGCTCCTATTCGCCTGCTAAGTGTGAGCCACCACCCAGCCAAATTATGGATTTTGAGCAAGGTCTCCCTCATCTCCAGCAACTCCTCCTCCTAGCACTCAGTCAGAGTGAGAAAGAAGCCCCTGTCACCTCCCGGACACTGGCTAGGGTCCTAGCTTGGGGGCTGGCTCTGGGGGGTAGTTCTCCTAAACAAGGTGACTCATTGACGAAGGGCTGACCAAGGCAAAGAATTCAGGTAAGCTCTTTGGGTTCTGGGCTTTCCAAATGAACTCTCACACACACACCTCTCTCTAGCCAGCTTTTCACTCAGGAGAGCCCAGCAAAAGTATGTGGATTGAAACAATAGAAGAAGCAAAACAAAACAAAACAACCCCCCCCCCCAATAAATTCAGAAAACACCTGGAGCAGAGAGGAGGAAGCTGGACCTTCAGGCTTTTCTTTCATCATTTATTGTTTTAGAGCACTTGAGAGGTGGAGCCAGGAGATCACAGAGTTCCAGGCCAGCTCTAGCATATAGGGAATTCTAAGCAAGTTTGGGATATACAAAACCTGTTTAATTAGATAGATAGATAGTTAGATAGATAGATAGATAGTTAGATAGATAGATAGATAGATAGATACCACCCCTCCTTTTGGAAAGGAAGGAAACAGGATCTTGAATTGCAGGGGGAAATAGGAAAGACCCAGAGCTCACCTCCCAAGGCCTCCCAGATAGACAAGAGTGACAAGTGTTGGCTGGTGACAGAGTTTTAAACTATCAGAGCCTTATAGTGAGTGATAAATGTGGCAGGTGCAGTTCTCCCAGCAGAGGAGGCGAAGCGTAGATGGAAATGCAAATTGGGGTCTCCGTTTCCTCATCAGTAAACTTTAGGGACGCTTTGTGGCCACGGCAAGCCTGCTCCGCAGTCTCAGAAGACCAGTGTGGCCTGGGGCCTTGGCCTGTGAGCCCATTGCATCAGCAGCAGGAAGGACTGTTTTTTTTTTTTTTCCAAGAACTAGGGGTGAGGTGAGGTGGGGTGGGGGAAGTTGAAGAGTAGGGCGGGATAGGAAGACCTGCCAGCTTCCTGGGTCCTCTCTGGTCAGGACCTCACACAGTGCCTCTAACAGCCATGCTTGCAGCAGGTTCTCTGAACAGCAAGGACTCACATTATAGCCAGCAAAAGTAGGAAGAACGTGGACCTCCTGTATGCCTGAGGACCCCAGGGAAGGGTCCCTGTCACCTCTTCAATAAACTCTTGGTGCCTCCATAGCCAGATTTTTTTTCCCCAGCTTGAAAAAGTCCTCCATTTAGCTCAATATCTCCAGTTTCCAGGTAGGAGACTGAGGCCTACAGAGGTTTCGTGTGTGGAGCCAGTTGTCTCTTTAAGGGCTCCTTGGGTGGGTGGTTGGGTGGGTGGGTGAGTGGTAGCACCTGTTCCTTCTTGGAGGGTATTCCACAGAGGCTGAGTGCCTCCACTGTCGTCTGTTTGGAGTCAGGCTGGACAGGGCCTGAGAAACTGCATGGCTGGTCTGCACATCACACTAGTGACTCTAGCTTATGACCTTAATTTATTTCCTCCCTGACATACACCGCGTCAGATTTGATATGTTTATCTTGGCTTCTCCCCACCCCCACCCCTACCCCAGATCTCAGCTGCCACCTGTGCTATTAGGAGGCTTCGGGGCAGGGCCATCTCTTGGGCTTTGAGTACACTGTGTGGGCTAAGTGACTGAGGGCGGAAGCAGGGCAGATCATGGGTATAAGACCTTTGACCTTGGGGGGCGGGGCGATGTATTCGCGGAGGTCAAACTCAGGGCCTATACCATGCTAGGCAAACCCTCTCTACTAAGCTACAGCCTCGGCTCAGCAGTGCTTCTGACCCTGGACCTCACCGGAGCAAATCTGTCAAGGAAAACAGCATGGGAGATGGGGGAATATGGTTCAGTGGAAAGATGCAAGCCCGAGAAGGCCCTGAACTCGATCTTAGCCCTGAAGCAGGGGAGGGAGAGATGGGGATGGGGGTGGGGAGAGATTCCTAGCAGCCTAGCTGAGCAGCCTGGAACCCACCGACATAGGTGACATGTGTGCGTGTAGATACCATGCTGGAACTGGAAAGGCTGTCCCCCTAGCTTGGGCTGTAGCCACCTGGGCTCAGGGCCAGCTGAGGTTGCTTGGTGTCTGGCAGCGTACCACTTGCTCATCTTACCCTTGTACCACATTCACATGGTGTGCCTGGCCAGGCCTTTGACCCCAGCCTCTCTGGGGACAATTCAGTTTGTCCAGCTTGGGGCTTTCAGGGTGAGGTTATTCCAGGAGATAGATATGTCAGCCATCCTCAGTTTCTCTGTATGATTGTAGTCTTGGAAGGACTAGAGAAAGTGTGTATGTGTGTGCGCGCGTGCGCGCGCTCACGCAAAGGTCAAAGGTCAACCTTGGGTGTCATTCCTCAGGAGCCATCTCTTCCCTCTGCTTGAGATAGGGACTCCCTCTCTTGGATCTGGAGATCCCTAATTCAGCAAGGCTAACCCGCTGGATGGCGCCAGGGCTCCTCCTGTTTCCATCTTCTTAGTGCTGGGATCATAAGCAGACACTATCACCCCCTCCTTTTTATGTGGGTCCTGTCGAGCAAACTAAGGTCCTCACACCTATGCAATAAGAACTTTACCAACCGAGATAGTCCCCGGCTTAGTCTGCCTTCTGATGTGACACGTAGCCTGCTCCCATTCTAGCCAGGGCTTTGTATCGGCCATGCAGACCTGGAGACTGTCTTGGTCTGTCATCTGCTGGCTGGATCTGGTCATGCAGACACTCTCACTCCTTCCTACGGCTCCCATGTGTTCAGCACACTGGGCAGTGGTGGCACACACCTTTAATCTCACCACTCGGAAGGCAGAGGCAGGTAGATCTCTGAGTTCAAGGCCAGCCTGGTCTACAGAGCAAGTTCCAGGATGGCTAAGGCTACACAGAGACTTGTTGAAAAAACCAAAAATACCAAACCAAACAAAAACCTAAATAACAACAACAAAAGCCCGGTGAGGCCCGAGGGCCAAGTTCTTGCGGAAGCCCCCGCCCTTGAGTCTGAGGTGCAGAGGCCTTAACAAAAAGTAGCCCTTGAGTTTTCTAACTGTAGCAGAAGAGACGCAGGGCTGACCTGGCCACTGGGGCAGAGGCGGGAGGCAGCTGTTTCCCGAGGCTCCAGGGCCCCTTCTGGCTGTTCTCCATGCCACGCTGGAGTCAGCTCTCCAAGACCTGACCACAACAGAACATTTTGTTTGCCAGTTCTCACTCGGTGGCCCTGGGCTTGGGCACTAAGGCAGAGAGTAACGCCCTCAGGGACCTAAATGTGGATTCAGAAGGAGTTACACAACCGGGGCTGGGAAGGGCTCCCTTTGGAGATTTCCAAATCTTTCAGTTTGCAGGTATAAGCTAGAGCCAGGGAGGCTGGCTGCATGGCAGCTGTCAGCGACACCAGTGTCCTGCCTCATGGCCTTAGGCTCAGCATGAGCATAGGAAGAATTTCGCCCCAGAAAATGTAAAGTGAAACGTAGAAGTGAGTCGATAACACATTTACTTAAAAGAGTACTTTTTGCTCCTACAGAGGACCCAGGTTCAGTTCTCAGCACCCACATGATGTCTTGAAACCTCCGTAAATTCAGTTTCAAAGGACCCAACACTCTTCCTCTTCTGACCTCTGAAGGCCGCAGTACACATGTGGTGCACAGACATACATACAGACAAAACACTCATACATACAAATTAAAGTGAAATAGTTTAAAAACCAACCAACCAGCCGGTGGTGGCGGTACACGCCTTTAATCCCAGCACTTGGGAGGCAGAGGCAGGCAGATCGCTGTGAGCTCAAGGCCAGCCTGGTCCAAGCCAGCCGAGGATACACAGTGAAACCTTGTCTCAAAAAACAAAAGACAAAACAATCAAAACCCAACTGCCAAACCCTTCACTTATTTACTTGGCTTGTTTGTGGCGATGTGATCGAATGCAGAGCCCCAGCATGTTCTGAATCCTACCGCTGAGCTACATCTTCTAGTCTCTTATTTTAGTTTTGGTTTTCTCTGAGACAAGGTTTTACTTTGTAGCCTAGGCTGGTCTGGAACTTATTATGTAGACCAGACTGGCTTCAAACTGGTGGTGATCCGACTGCCTCAACCTCCTGAATGTTGGCATTACAGGTGTGAGTCACCACAGCTGGCAGATCCTTTAGTTTAACATATTAATTTTGAAAAACTATAGCTGGGCATGGTGGCGGCGCCTGCCTTTAATCCCAGCATTCAGGAGGCAGAGGCAGGCAGATCTCTGAGCCTGGTCTACAAAGCGAATCCAGGACAGCCAGGGCTGTTACACAGAGAGACCCTGTCTTGGGGGTGGGGGTGGGGAAGAAAGAAAGAAAAGAAAAAAGAAAAAGAAAACCCTACTCTTTTCTAGTTCAAGTTAGGAAACAACTTCATGGCACATCTTTAACTACTGACTGCTGCTGGACAAGTGTCCTGCCATCAGTTCTGTTCACAGACAAGTGCTGTACCCGCTGTGACTGGACTTCCGGCCCTGGCTTCAGGGCTCTCGGTCTAGGTACCGAGATTGAAGACATGTGCTGTGTGCGTCAGGAGGGAAGCAAGCAGCAGCCAAGAGGCAACTTGACTTCAGGTAACCTGAAAGAACTATCGATAGCCCGCAGTCAAGTGTATTGGGTGCCAAGAGGACAAAGCTTCCCTCTAACTGGCTGGGCAAGCTGCTGAAGGAAGAGTTGGCCTCTCACTGAGGCAGTCATGCAGGCCTGAGATGACAAGCAGAAGGCTGGCAGGGTTTGTCCCTTGGGTAGATGGATCACCTGATATACACACTGGGAACCAAACCCTGGGATTGGTTCAAAAACAGGGCTGTGTTGAGCCAGCGATTGGGCTTTGGCACCCTGTCAATCTGCTGTCTGCTCAGAAGCCTAGAAATAGCGCTGGGGCAATCTGCTGGGCTGTGAGAAAGGAAGCAGCCATGCAAGTGCTAACTAAACGCTATCCCAAGAACTGCCTGCTGACGGTCATGGACCGGTACTCAGCCGTGGTGCGGAACATGGAGCAGGTGGTGATGATCCCCAGCCTTCTGAGGGATGTGCAGCTGAGTGCGCACGGAGGCTCGGTCCAGGAGGGGGCCCCTGATCTCTATACCTACTTCACCATGCTTAAGGCCATCTGTGTAGAAGTGGACCATGGGCTGCTGCCAAGGGAGGAGTGGCAGGCCAAGGTGGCCGGCACCGAAGCCAGCGAGGGTGAGAATGAAGCTGCTGACACAGAAGAGGCTGAAGAAGACAGGATCTCTGCGGAGCTGGACCTAGAAGCCCAATTCCATCTGCACTTCTCCAGCCTCCATCACATCCTTACCCACCTTACCCGGAAAGCCCAGGAAGTGACAAGGAAATACCAGGAAATGACAGGACAGGTCCTGTAGGTCTCCAGCGCTAAGGAAGGTAATGGTGGCCATGCTGGTGGGTTACAATCCACAAAGGACATTCCAAGGGAGGAAGGGGGTGAATGGTGGTGGCACTTGGTAGGAGGGGGTGGGTTCTCACATAAGGGACTGTCACACAGGAAGGCCCAGAGCTGGGCCTGCCTCCCTAGCCTTGTTATCCGGGGTTGATAAGCAATGACTGTGAACTCCTGCAGGGAACAGAAATGCAGCCTATGAACATATCCTTCCTGAGTACATGGGCCTGCGTGTGTGTGTGTGTGTGTGTGTGTGTGTGTGTGTGTGTGTGTGTGTGTATTGGTTAGTAAATATATGAATGTTTGTAGATTGACTTGAATGAGTCTATTCTCAAGGTCAAGTTTTTTTTTTAAACTTTAAAATCATGCTATTTAGTGTGTGTTTGGTGGGGGGGGGACACATGTGCATACATGTGGAAGTCGGAGGAATTGAACTCTGATCACCAGACTTGGTGGCAAGCTCCTTTATCTGCTGAGCAATCTGGCTGGCCCTTTTATGAAGTTATTATTATTGGGTGTGTGTACATGCTGTGTGTTATGGACCAGTGTGCTCTGGTGTGTGTGTGTAGAAGTCAGGGGACAACTTTGTGGGTTACTACTCTCCTTCCACCGTTAACTTGGGTTCTAGGGATCAACCTCAGGTCACCAGGCTTGGGAAGGTGAACTTCACCCACTGAGCCACCTCACCATCCCAAAGCCCCAAAGTCATACCCACTTCTCTTCCTTCTCATCTATCTTCCTTTTTTTTTTTTTTTTTTTTTTTTTTTTTTTGGACAGGTCTCTATAAAGCCCTGGCTGGCCTAGAAACTCAGAGATTCTCCCTGCCTCTGCCTCCAGGGCACACACCACCCACAAACCCTGAGACCTCTGCTGCCATTGATTTCCCCACACTAAATGCCAGTATGGCTCCCAGCTGCTGTATAAGTCCTGTGCCTACAAAGATGAAAGTAGCTTTTATATTTTGATTACTTGTGTTTTGGAGCCAGGGTCCCACTATACATCCCGTTGGTCTGAAACCTGCCATGCTTCTGCATGTCTCTTGAGTTCTGGGACCGCAGGTGGTGCTGTCCGTGCCTGACTGCCAAAGACGAGGCTTGTTGTTTTCATTTCTCGAGGGAGAAGTATTCATGTAGATGTGCACTGTGAATTCTATGTGTATGTGCCCGCACTGTCTCATAACATGGTAAACTATCCTTCGCTGACACATAGGGGCATCTAGGTAAGGCTGCTCACAGTGCTCCTGAAACTGGCAGGGATGCTCCACCTATCCCAGGTTGCAACCAGACAAACAGCAATTACTTTGACATTTGAATTATTTCAGTCACATGAGGGCATGGAAGCCCCTGTTGGGAATTCCTGGGCCCATGCGTAGAGGTTGGGTTTGTGAAATGAGAATAAACAGCAAGCAGACAGGTCATGGTATAGAGAAGGGTGTAGAAAGGGGGCTTGGGACACGGGTCCCTCATAGGCAGGGATTGAGAGAAATCAGATTGCAGTGTCTCCTGGTTTTGACCATGGGCCACTTGCCAGCCCCACTTGATTTCAAACTGGCATCAGTTATACCCTGCCTTATATAGGACTGAGAGACTAGAGTTGTACCTCCAGGGAGGGTGAGATGGTTCATCAGGTAAAGGCACCTGCCACCAAGTCTGATAACTTGGTATTGATCCCCAGGACTCACATGGGAGAGAGAGAATTAACTTCTGCAAGTTGTCCTCTGTCCTCCACGTGTGCACTGTGCCCTGGGCACTGGCCCACCGACCAGTGTAAAAGAATTGTACCTCCACTTACTAGTAAGGAAATTAAAGTTGGAGAATTGAGTGATCCATCTGAAGTCGGGTGAGTCGTGGCATGTTCCCAGCACTCAGGCAGAGGTAGGAGAACTGGTCTTCGCTGGCCAGCTTGACAAGCCCGCACCTAACCAACAAGCACGCAAACAAAGAGCAAAACTGGCCCCAACTTTGAGCTGAGGGTTCTTCCCATGCCTTGCCATTTTGGAAAGGTGGGGAATCGACGTGCCTCCCTTCCCTCGCAGATACCAGACAGACATTCTGTGCTAAGTACTTTCCTAGCTGTTTTCTTTTCTCCACTTCAAACCTGAACTGTCAACCTCAGCCCTGTTTCCCTCTCCCCTTGAGACTTCCTGGGCTACCTTCCAAAGGATCTCCTTGAATTCAACTAGACTGGGTCAACAGCCACGGGTGTCAGGGGAGCGGAGCCTCAATCCCTGAGCTCATCACCAAACACTAAAGAGCTGTGAAGCAGTGGCGGGGCCACTGTGATATCTTGTTTGTTTCTTCACTGCACAGTAATAATAATAAAAACAACTGGCATTTGAATAGTGTTTAAATTCCTTGCATATACATTATTGAATGAATTATCATTACTTTAAAAGGATGTTATAATCGAGTGATTGGGGATGTGATTCAATGGTAGAACACTCGCCTAGTAAGCCCAAGGCCCTGAGTTTGGCCCTCAGCGCCCTCTTTGTGTGTGTGGGGAGAGACTTTTATTATTGCTGTGTGTACATGTGTATGCAAACACATGCAGGCTCCTGTGCTGAAGGACAACTTTTGGAAGTTGGTTTCTCCTCCCATCAAGGGTTCCAGAGATCAAGACTGGGCCACCCAGAGTGCACATGGCGGTGCATTCCTGTAATTCCAGCACTTGGGAGGTAGAGGCAGGAGGACTAGAAGTTCAAAGCCACCCTAGGCTACGCAGCATGCTTGAGGTCAGCGTGTGATATACAAGTCCCTGTCCCCAAACCCAAACCAAACCAAAAAAACCCTAGAGGATTGAGAAGTAATATAAGGCCCGACGTTCCTCGCCCTGGCTTGAATCTCACTCTTTCCTTCTACACTGGTGGTTTTGTGCTCCTCAGGGCAATAAAGCCTGCAGCCTAGGGTGGGAACGGCAACTGGGGACAGCAGGGCAGGTGGAAACCACACTCTCCAACTAACAAATAGCTTTAAAGGCTAGAGAAGCACTTCTCTACCACGATAGTCCAACAACGCTGACCTGGTTTTCATTCACAGAGGCCGTATGGCATAGCAGAAGTTCAAAAATCTGGGCTCTTTTTTTTTTTTTTTTAGCTCCGCTGTTACTTTTTGCCACCCTAGGCCTCTTGCCTTAGTGTCTGTAAATAGGGTGACAGGACAAAGGACAAGTAGCCCTGGCTCTGACGGCCTTTGATGCAGTGGTTCTCAACTGGGGGCTCAAACGACCCTTTCACAGGCGTTGCCTAGGACCACTGCAAAACACAAATATTTACAGTAGCATAATTACAGCTATGAAGTAGCAACAAAAGTAATTTTATGTGGCTGGAGAGATGGCTCAGCATTTAAGAGCACTGTCTGCTCTTCCAAAGTCCTGAGTTCAATTCCCAGCAACTACATAGTAGCTCACAATCATCTATACTGGGATCTAATGCCCTCTTCTGGCCTGCGGATGTACATGCAAATAGAGCACTTATATACATAAAATAGATAAATAAATAAATCTTTTTGGGGGCGGGGAGGGAGGAGGCTCACTTTGTAGACCAGGCTGGCCTCGAACTCATGACAATCTGCCTGCCTCTGCCTCCTGAATGCTGGGATTAAAGGTGTGCACCACCACATCCAGCTGTAACGAATCGTTAAAAGAAGTAATTTTATGGTTGGGGGTCGCTTCAACATGAGGAACTGTGCTAAAGGGTCACAGCATTAAGGAGGTTGAGAACCACAGTTTTTATGCCTCAGGCTTGAAGTACTACCAGCTTCCAAACAGCAAATCAGCATTTTTTGCCTCATTCTGCTTCAGTAGGTGTGGGATGGTGCTTGTTTAAACGTATAGACATTTGGCTTTTTAAACATTTCCACATTCTACAGATCACTTTACACGAGAGAGAGAAGATTGATGAGGACACAGCGGTGCGTCACCCTTGAGACCAGAAAGGAAGGCCTGGACCCAGCTGGACGTGAAGGCAACTGTGTCTCTGGGTGCCTCCCTATGCCCCTCTGCGGACTCCGTCGCAGGCTCGCCTTTAAGATGTGTGTTGTATTGTCTTAGCAGTTTGAGGTTCACAAGGCAGCCAGGATCAGTAGAAAGCAAAGGTATTAGCAAGTGGCCAAACGGCCTCTTGGATGTCACTTAGTGCCTGGTGTGGCAGGGTCGGGGCGGGGGGGGGGGGGGGCCAGGGGGGGTGTGTGTGTCACAAATTATTTATTCACTGGGGCCAAAATTCCTTCGTGTGTAAAACCCGGGATGCTGTATCTACCTCACGAGGTTACTAAAAGGAAACGTGGAATCAAAAGCACCTGGCATGTGTGGGCCTTTGAACATCCGGTGTCTCATCTACCTTCCTCGGAGTACATGCTATAGGTTGGCTGTCGCTTTCCATCTTAGGAAGATGCTGAGGTAGTTGAGCGCATAGGACGAACTATTCACCCTGTTGGGTATGATGACCACTGAGGAGGCTGAGCACAGCTGAACTAGGAACCTAATTATTGCAGTAGCAATTAAAAGAGGGAAGAAAAGCCCAGCATGCTGCTATGTCTTTTTTTAAAAAAAAGTTTCATTGATTCTTCGTGAATTTCACATTATCTCCCAGTCCCTCCATATCTGCCCTCTGCCCTTGCAACCTCCCCGAGAAAAGAAACAAAGAAAATCTATCTGTGGAAGTTGTATTGTGTCGCACAGTATATACTCTTTTGCCCAAACAGCTTTTCTTGCAAATGGCTTGAGGCCTCTGGTTTCTGGTACACTATCAATACTGGATGCCCACGGGGACTCCTCTTGGACATCCTGTTGTTGCCCTCTGTTGTGGAGATCTTGAAGATTTGGTTCTGGAGGGCCAGCCCTTCACCCACTTTAGAAGTTCATAGATGGCGTAGGTGGGTGAGCCAACTCAAAGCCCTGGATCTGGGTGTGGGTGGTAGCTGAGTTGGTCAGCCTGACAGCTCTCCCACACCCACTACAGCAGGGCCAGCTCTGTGTTGCCCAGGTGAGGTTCAGGGATGCTCTCCCGAGTGCTGCAACCACTGAGGGGCAGGGCCAGCTCTGCATAGCCCTCAGACCCTGGGGCATCCACCTGGCCTTTGGTGGTAACAGACCCCTGCTGCTTCAGGGCCACAGACAGACATGGCCTTTAGCAGTAGCAGGGGCCAGGACCTCACCATGGCCTCAAGTGGTATCACAGGCTATTCACATCAGGCTGCTGCTCACCACCCTCAAGTCTCCAGTTCTGCCTCTCTTCATTGTGCACACATGTGTGTCTGTACCTTTGTAAAAGTAATGTTTATTCATCTGATGTAACTGCTGAATAAGCTCACTCTTTCTAGTTCTTACTGAACTCTGCCTGGTTGGTTCAACTCAGACGTCTGGCTCAAAACTCCTCTGCAAGCTGACTGATTCAAACTGGCTTCTCTCAGTTGCTGACTGAATTGCTCTGCTTGGCTTCATACTAACTTTGGCGGTATGTTCTAGCCTTCTGGCTCCTTCTCATTCTCTGGTTTGTCCTATCTTCACCTGTGTCTAGCTTATTCGCTCTTCCACCTGTCCCAATAAAACTGCCTCTGAATTCCATGGACTGCACTGTTTCTCAACTGTCAACAAACAGTCTGAACAGCACTGACTAGACCTCAGAGATCCACATGCCTCTGTCTCCTGAATGCTGGGATTAAAGGCATTTGCCACCATGCTTGGACCTAAGCTTTTCTTTACCTGAAACTTACTCTATAACAAGCTGGCCTTGAACTAAGAGATCTGCTTGCCTGTCTTCTGGCATTAAGGTTGAGTCTGTATTCTAGCTTGATCACACAGACCTACAAGGTCTCTGGATGTGATCTCTTGCCAGAGCAGCCATGTTCTGGATTAAAATTCCTCTATGTATTTTCTCTAATATAATTCCCACAAGTGAACTCATGGCCACCAAATTCATTTGATTTTTCCCAAGAAACAATTTGTTATATTCCAATTTGTTACATATCCAATTTGAAATTAAGTACCTACCAATTTTACTTACCTTGAAAATATAATCTGAAAAGGGTCTGGACAGCATTTGGATTTGATGAGCTGTAAAGAATTGTCTCCCTGGAGGCAGAGACAGGTGGATCGCTGTGAGTTCTAAGCTACCTAATGAGACCCTGTTTGAACAAACACTTCTGGCTTGCTAGGTATCGTTTTCTAGTGGCAGACTATGGTTAGCTACTGAGCCATCTTTTCTAGCACGATCCATCCAAGTGCAAAACTTTATCAAACTATCCATCCTGTTGAATCTTCCCAAACTCTACTCTGTACTGTTACAGAGAGAGCTCAGAAATACAAACCTTTTCTCCTTAAAAAGATTTAAGGGAGCCGGGCACAGTGTTGCACACTTTCAATCCCAGCACTCAGGAGGCAGAGGCAGGCGGATCTCTGTGAGTTTGAGGCCAGCCTGGTCTACAAAGCAAGTCCAGCACAGCCAAGGCTATACAGAAAAACCATATCCAAAAAGAAACAATCAATCAAACAAACAAAAAACCCCAAAACATTTAAGGGGGGCTGGCAAGATGGTAGTGGGTCCCTGAAACTCACATAAGGAGAGAACCAACTCCCACAAACTGTCCTCTACTCATATGCCTTGGCATGTGCATATGCACACACCTTAAATGTAAAATGAAATAAAAATCTTTTGGTGAGCTAAGAGTACGTCTTAATCCTAATGCTTGGACAAACTGAGACAGGAGATCAAAAGTACAAGGTTGGCTGGGCTACATAGGAATGAAGTCTCATAAAAACCCAAACCCAAACCCAAGCCAAACACTCCTCTAGCAAGTTCCCAGGACTTATTGGGATCAAGTTTAAATCTCTTTGCACGACACAAACCCTTCCTAATCTGGTTTGTTTTGCTACCTTCCTTGCACCAGAAAAGGAGCAGAGAAATGTTGGTGAAGGGTCAGACACTATCTCAGTCTTAACAAGGCAAAAAATTGTCACAACTAATTAAGTCTCAGTTGTAGCATTAAAGCAGTCACAAACAACACAAAAATAAATGAACATGGTTGCCTTCTAATAAAACTTTATCAACACTGGGTTTCAGATATAGCTCAGTTGGTTCTTGCCCAGCAAGCATGAAGCTCTGGCTTCAGTCCCCAAAGCTGTATAAAATGGATGCTGTACGGCACACCCATAACAGAAGTGCAGAAGTTTAAGGTTAGCTTCAATTGCATAGTGAGTTCAAAGACATCCTGGACTAGAGACCTTGCCTCAGAAAAAACAACCCTCCTCATTATTAGCCAGATCTGACCATACTAGTTTTTCTGTCTGTCTATCTGTCTATCTATCTATCTTGCTAAGAATGGAACCAGCGTCTGTCTGTCTGTCTGTCTGTCTATCTATCTATCTATCTTACTAAGAATGGAACCAGGGTCTTGTAGCTGCTAGAAATATTTTAATATTTAATATTTAAATATTTAATATTTTAACTGGAGGGACGGGGCTGGAGAGATGGCTCAGCTTGTAAGAGCACTGGCTGATCCTCCAGAGGACTTGAGTTCAATTCTAAGCACCCACATATTAGCTCACAACCGCCTGTAACTCTAGTTGATGGGGATCCAGCACCCTTTGCTGGCCACTGAGAACACCTACTCAGTGCAGAGACACACATGCAGGCAAAACAACCAAATAAAGTAAAAACAAATGTCTTAAAATCACATGCACACATAATACATAGAATAAATTAATGCAAAATACATCTTTGTCTTGGAAATGGGTAAACAGGGGGCCAAGGAGCTGGCTCTGTGGGTAACGGCGACAAGCCTGATGTCCTGATCAGTCCCTGGGTCCCAGTTGGTGGAAGGAGAAAACTGACTTACAAGGTGTCCTCTGAGGGCCACACATGGCATGGCACACTCAAGTGCACTCTCTCACCTAAGACACACACACAAAGGTGTGTATTGCCATGCATGGCTAAAATGATTTGTGTGTGTGTAATGAGCTAATTGCTTAAAAAAAAAAAAAAAAAAAATTCAAAGATGAGGAGGAAGAACTGTAGGACCCAGAGGGGTCAAGGACACCATGAACATGGCCCATAGAGTCAACTCCGCAGGACTCACAGACTGATCGGCAATCAGAGTATGCATGGATCCTCTGCTTATGTGCTATGGTTGTTGCTTAGTAACTCCTGAAAGTGGGAGCGGGGGTGTCTCTGATCCTTTTACTCCTACTGGGTGTTCTTGCCCAGCCTTGATGTGAGGGCTTGTGCCTGATCTTATTGCGTCTTCTTGTGACTTGGTCTGGTTGACGTCCATGGGAGGCCGGTCTTTTCTGGGGGTAGACAGAGTCAGGGCTGGGTCTAGGGGAGAGGGGAAGTTGGGGTGGGGTGGGGACTGGGAGGAGTAGAAGTTGTCATTGGGATGTACTGTATGAGAAAAGAAAAATTAGAATAAAAAGACAACACAGAACCATGCCCACCAAGGGTTCAGAAGTCAGGCTTAGTGGTGGCACACACTGGAATTCGAGTTGGCAGGCTGAGGTAGGATGGCTGGGTTGAGGCCAGCCTGAGCTACACAGCGAAATTCTGTTCAAGATGAATATGGCAGTATACACCCGAAACCTGTAAACTTAGGAGGTGGAGGTATGAGGAGCAGGAGTTCAAGGCCACCTGGGTTACAGAAGACCCAGCTCCAAAACAAAACACCAAAACCAAAACCATCCGTCATACAGCGCTTCAATATATAACCCTGGCCTTGCTATGTGGACCAGGCTGGCTGAAAACTCATGAATCTACCTGCCTCTGCGTTCCCAGGGCTAGGATTAAAGGTGTGCGCCACCACACCTACCCAAATACATTCAATTCTTTTTTTCTTAAGGAGCCTTGCTGGAGAGACCACAGTTAAGAGTGTATACTGTTCTTAATTCAGTTCCAAGCACACACATTGGGCCACTCACACCCACTTATAAACTTCAGTTCTCACACACACTCACACACACACACACACACACACACACACCAGAAAACAAGAAAGGACCAGAGTACTCATAATAACCATTTTAATTATAGGTATTAACATATTAACCTAAACTTCAACTGTCACAGAAAGATATTCCATAAAATTCAGAAATATTCAGGCTGTGGTGAACAGGAGCAAGCCTTTTGAAGACTTCAACGCACTGGATGGAATGGCTCAAGAATTTCACCATAAGTTTTCTTCTCTGTGAAAGAATCATAAAGGATTACTTTTAAAGTTATACTTAAAAATTTGGTTTCTTGGGCCAGGGACGAGGCTCAGGAGTGGAACAGTTGCCGAGTGTGTATAAGGCCCCTGGCTCATTCCTTAGCATTCAAAAAATAAAAGTCACGGGCTGCTCTTCCAGAGGTCCTCAGTTCAATTCCCACCAACCACATGGTGGCTCACAACCATCTATAACGTGATTTGATGCCCTCTTCTGGCCTGCAGGTGTACATGCAGTCAGAGCATTGTAATCATAATAAATAAAATAAAATAAAATAAAATAAAGGTCAGGGTCAGGAGAGAGCTCAGTAGTTAGGACACAGGCTGCTCTTCCAGAGGACCTTGGTTTGATTTCCAGCGTCTATGTGGCTGCTCATAACAGTCTGTGACTCCAGTTTCAGGGGATCCAACATTCTCCTCTGGCCTCCTCAGACACACATATGATACACAGACACACATGGGCAAAAATCCATACACATAAAATAATGACGATGGTGATAACTTAAGTAGATAAATAAAGCCATATTAAAAAAAAAAAAAGACAACACAATTCATCTTTCTGACGGAAGCCTGCTGAATGCTGGGCCTCCTCATAATCCACGCTGGAACTCAGTTCCCAGGGCGTTGGTATTACTAGGTGGGGCCTTAAAAGGTGACTAAGCAGCAAGGGTGTCGCCATTCTGAATGGATATGTTCTTGTAAAAGACATGGATTCAAGAGATTCTATCTACAACCAGCCAGCACCTGAGCCATAGACATGGACAACGAGACGGAATAAACAGGCTTTTCATTCTTCAATTAGCATAAAATACCTTTTTCAGGAAAATCTTCTGGATGTAATTTTATATATCCAAACATGTCACGGTCCTTCACAGCATACAAATAGTCTTGACGTTTTAAAAAATAATATCCAGCAAAGAAGAAGGAAGTAACATACAGAAGCTGGCGATGCAAGCCTGTGATTGACAAGAGAACAAATCAGCCAGAATGCACAGAGAATTACATTTGGAGGTTGCCCCTCAGACACACTACTGTGGTATTCTTGCCAGTGTTCTTTCATAGAAGGAAGACCCTCCCGCCAGGCTCTCACACAGCCCCGGCTGGGGCCTGCACTTCAGCTCTTTCCTCTCCACCCCTTTCTCCACCTCAGCCAACACGGTACTGCTCAGCAAACACTGGAGCATGTTTTCACTTTAGAGCCTCTCTCCCATACTCAGACACCGGCTCCCAGATTCTCCCCGTCAGGGAGCTCATCCTTTTATCAGAGCCACCTGCTCGGATCCACTTTCACCTGGTCACCCTTTGCCTCTCACCCAAACACTCATCTGTGAGACACTGTGCACCGGCTGCTGCAGTGCCCAGAGACTGCATCATCATATTCCAGGCGCAGACATCACCGCCTCTACAGTGGGTCCCTAAGTGTGGAGTGCAAAAGGTGCACTCATTTCTATTATAAACTGTATCATAATGTGTTCCTGTCTCTACTACCATCAGGGCAAGCAATGTCTAATTCATCTGGCTATACCAGTCAGCAGATAGCGCCTAATATATATTTATTAAATCAGTGACTGGCTTTGGGCAAGTAAATTTACTATCTTTGAAAAAAAAAAATATCTGATGGGTGGTCGTGCACACCTGTAATCCTGGCCCTCCGGAGGCAGAGGCGGGTAGATCTCTGTGAGTTTGAGGCCAGCCTGGTTTACAAAGTGAGTCCAGGACAGTCAAAAGTTCACAGAGAAACCCTCCCTCCAAAAACCAAACACAAAAACACACCCAAAAAACCCATATGATACATTACCAATGTTTAGACTTAATTACCAGCTAACTTGGAGTGGTTATCAACAAAGCTTTTAAAATACAGATGACAGGGACTAGAATAAAAAGAAATCCTATTTAGTATTTCCACAAACGTAAAAGATACTTGTGTACTTTACTTCATTGCCAGAACATGCTGTCCTTATCTGTAGAATGCTGTGTTCTCTAAGGCTACAGCCCAAAATCCCGCATTCACCTCAGTCCCCACTCCTTCAGCTCTCCGAGCAACGGCATGCATGGCCGCACTCGCTACTCCACGTCCTCCACTTACGCCTTTGGTCCCCAGTTCATGGCATTATTCTGGGAGGCTGGAGCAGAAAACTGTTACACCTAACTCAAAACTTTTAAAATAAACTCCTTTATGATTTATGTAATGTAATGTTTGATTTAAATACCTATTTAAAAATACCACCGGCCGTGGTGGTGAGCACTTGGGAGGCAGGCAAATCCCTCTGAGCTCTAGGCCAGCCTCGTCTACACAGTGAGATTTTTGTCTCAAAAACAAAAAACAAAAATAGAAACAAAAACAAAAAGACTGGGGGGCGGGTTTAAACATTTCTTGGGCAGAAGTGTGCTGTGAGTGGAAAAGGGTTAAGAATACTGATCTAGAACAACTCAGAATGTGTTCAGTAAACGCTGCAGAGGAAACAGTCTTCAGCACTGTTATCTCCAAAGCAGTAAGGGCAGACAAGGAATTCTGAGGCCTAGTCCTAAGTGCTGTCTAAACAGTATTTCATTTCTTACAGAGATAGAAAGTTCCCTTGGAATTAAATCACTAGTAGGGTAGAGACAGTATCACACTCTAAAGCATATGCTCCTCTTTTTCTTTTTGGAGAAAGGGTCTCACTGTATAGCTTGGCGGGCTAGTCACACTGTAGACCAGGCAAAGGAAAAGAGAACCAGCAGCCTCTGCCTCCCTAGTGTGGGGATTAAGGGTGTGCACCACTGTGCCTGACACAAAGCGGATGCTTTTCTCCAGCTTCTAGAAGAAACACTGAACTGGAGACAATCAAGTGCTACTAGCTGGCACAGAGTCCATATTTCAGCCAATTTGTATTTCCTATGAAACATAGGAATATATATATTTTCTTTTCTTTTCTTTCTTTTTTTCTTTTTCTTTTTTCTTTTCTTTTTTGAGACAGGGTTTCTCTGTGTAGCCCTGGCTATACTGGACTTGATTTGTAGATCAGGCTGGCCTTAAACTCACAGAGATCCACCTGCCTCTGCCTCCCTGAGTGCTGGGAATACAGGTGTGCCCAACTGCACCCAGCCTGAATTTGCACTTCTTTTATGCTCCCAAAGTACGCTATCATGCCATCTCTATCAAAGCATGTGCCTATCACTCCAAGATCAATAACAGACATTTATTTTTGTTTCTGGCTGACTTGCTTCTTGAAGTCAGCTCTTTCCCCCATACTCAGTATGTATACCCGTGGTCTGGTACAGAGAAAATTCCTTCTCACTCAGCACCTTTTGTGTTAGGCTCCTTATCTATAGAACTCACTGAACAAATACACAAAGATCTATTATTCTCATGTGATGGATGAGGAAACTGGCAGATTGGACCACATGGCTTGCTAAGGTGACACAGAGAGGAAACAATGGAATAAAACCATGTAGTTCCCAAGTGACGGGCTTGGGCAAACGTGATATGCAGGAGGGGGTGGGGGTACAAACAAAGCCCATTTCCAAGAGAGATGAGCTTCCAGTAGTATTTGAGTCCTAATGTTCCAAGATTTCACGGATTCTGACCTTCAGGCCTAAGGCAGAGAGGATTCGCTGGGCTAATTCCTAGTGGTTGGAACCATTTCATTAGCGTTCTTGTAACTGTAGCCCTTAGCAGCCAACTGAAGGCTTATATTGCTGACAAACCTGACCCTCACCAGTGAACTCCCTCAACCCTCAAAAGTCCAGGGGACAAACTGCCACCACTGACATAATGTTTGCAGCCTTACTACCCCAATCTTGCACACTAGGTAACCAAAAGCACTCGCTTTCAGAAGTTCTTGCACCGCCTCCTCACGCCTAGGAAACTTGTAACTTTTGCCTGATATTAAAGGTTAAGTTCACGGATAAAGACATCAGCCACTAAACCTGACAACTGGAGTTCAACCCCCGGATTGGTGGCGGTGTGAGAAGCCATTTCCTTAGGTTGTCAGCTGCCCTCCACATTCCCACCCACAAATAATAAATGCAATAAAGTTCAAAGACATCCAAAGTTAGTTTGTCTGTTTTTGGAATTCTAGAGTTCTTAGCACAGTTACTTTGTCAGCTATAATCAATCCTGACAGGAAGCCAGTGACATACTAGAGTATACCAGTTTATTGACAGTCTCCTATCCGAAATGTTCCCTGAACGGCAGCAGTGGTAGCATCTGGAGTTTGTACTCATTAGTCCCCTCCCCAGACCTCCTGGATCAAACCAGTATTTTAACAGTAGATCATTCTTACATGCTTGAAGTCTGAGAAGCTCTGGTTCTGAACACATAAACCAAGCTCCGCTCCTAACTGGCCATATGTCCGTGGGCAAGCTGCTTTAACCTCTCTTTGGCTTTGGCTCCGCGTTCTTGTAACAATACTTTCCCAAGTCTTTTTTTTTGGGGGGGGGGGGGCTGAGCGGGGGGGGGGAGAGACCTACTGTTACCACGAACTTCAGAGCGGGAACTGTGAGGCGCCCTCTCGGGTCCTTCACAGATCGTGGGGTTTAGAATTCCTTGCTGCGCCGCCCTTGGCTTTCTTTAATGTGGCTAAATTCTGAAGAGCTCCAGGGGGTGCACAAACCGGGAAAGCCAGAGGCTCCCGGCTAGGCAGCAAGGCGCAGAAAAGCCCGGATCCCGGCGGGCCGCAGCCGGGAGCACCGCAGCCGGGAGCACCGCAGCCCCTCCTCCCGGCGGCCCCCGCGCAGCCCTCACCTGCTTTCAGCACAGGTTTCATCCGCAACGCGTTGTCGAGCAGGCCGGAGCAGTAGCCCAGGAAGCCGATGTAGACGAGCCGCGGGTCGTTCAGCCTGGGCGGGGGCAGGCTCCGGGCCTCATCCGGCAGGAATTTTAAGGGCTCGCGGCCCGGCCGTCCGTCCATCATATTGATGCCGTTTCCACCTGAGGTCTCACCTCAAGATTCCAACTATAAGAAAAACCACGAACGCCGCGACCGAGCTAAGGTTTTCCTCCGAGCTCCAGGCTGAAGGGCATAGGGTACGGCGGTGCAGCACCGAAAAGCTTCCCCGTGCGTGCAACCGTAGGAACTCCTGCACGCGAGGTTCCGGGTTACTAAGTGGCCCACAATGCGTGCAGGCTTGCGCTGACGTCGTAGCGAGGGTTTGGGGGCCAGGCACCAACGCAGTCCAGGGGTACAGTGAGGGATTCAAAGTGGGCAAAAGGTAGGAAACATTGATATTTGTTTGTTTGTTTGATCCAAAGTGGGCAAAAACTAGTAGACATTGATATTTATTTAGCCCAGTTCTCGCATACGAAATTGTCTCACTCACCTGCCCCCTACCCCAGCCCCATGGCTCTTCAGAAAAGATTCTCTTTGCAACCAACAATCAACACTCACAAGTGGTTGTGATAGTTCTTTTATTGAAAGCCCATAAAAGCTAGCTTTCTGGGGTTCCGGCCTTTCATTTGCAGTTACACGCCCGACTCTCCAAGCCTAAAGTTAAGGTACGGTCAGCAATAGAGTGTTCGGAGAAGGCCAGGAGCATATCTTTAACCTATTCTTGAGATCCAGTTCTGGTGATAGTCTGCTAAAATGATTCCCTCCGGGCCTTTAGGTGACTGACGGGAGTGTTCCCTATAGGAGTACGGAGCGAGAGAAGGAATCTATAACGCTGTCAAGCCGTTGTCCAGTCTCTCTCTCTGCTCACCAACCTAGAATAAAGGACGTTTCCATATTTGAGGAGCTCCCTTTCCAAAGCCCTTCCTGATACTGAGCTAAAATGCCTTAGCCTTTTGTCCATCTGTTTGTGACTTTTAGCATTTAATCCAGAATGCTCACTAAACCACAGATCAACACTAGTGGCTATGCGTCAAAGACCTGAGCGCTAAATACCAGCTCAGAGTTAAGTGTGGAGATAGCTCTACATTTTTGTACTCTTTAAGAACGATTTGTAAGACACATAGATAAAAGCGTTGGAGTGTGTGAGCGAATCTTTTATAAGCATAGCAGTTGGCACGCAGGAAGGTCATCCTTGGGTACAGGATGTACAGGGTGCAGGACTCCTGAGTCCCTGCCTAAATAAAAAAATAGATAAACAATACATAAAAGCAATACAGTTACATCAGCAATGGGCAGACCATGGATGAGAGGAAGACAAAGGGAGAGTTTTGTAGGGTCTGGGAGTCTACCTAAGCCTCACCAGAGTCCTAGAATTAGCAAGTATATTTAATTAATTAATTAATTAACTTTATTTGGTTTTTCGAGACAGGGTTTCTTTGTGTAGCCTTGGCTGACCTAGACTCACTGTGTAGACCAGGCTGGCCTCAAACTCACAGTGATCCGCCTGCCTCTGCCTCCTGATTGCTGGGATTAAAGGCGTGTGCACCACCACGCCTGGCTCTAGAATTAGCAAGTTTAAATGGTTTTCTTTTTTTTTTTATTTTTTTTTTTTATTTTTTATTTTTTATTTTTATTTTTATTTTTTTTTTTTTTCGAGACAGGGTTTCTCTGTGTAGCCTTGGCCATCCTGGACTCACTTTGTAGACCAGGCTGGCCTCGAACTCACAGCGATCCGCCTGCCTCTGCCTCCCGAGTGCTGGGATTAAAGGCGTGCGCCACCACGCCCGGCTTAAATGGTTTTCTTTCTCCTGTGTCTTTGTTCAATACTGGTTTGAACTGGAAGCTATTTATTCCTTCTTGAGGTTTGCTCAGGGATTTTCATTTGGTCCCACAGAGCTTGCTAGTTAATTATTCTGTCTTAAGGTAAGGAGGAATAGGACTTAAAGGAACCAGGACTAGGGTCTTCTATTAGGGTGTCACCCCCCAATAAAAGAGTGAGACCCCTTTCCATGGCTCTACTGATCACCTCTACCTTCTAATTAATAAAGGCCTGGGGCTGCTGTGGTGCTTATTATGCATGAAGCAAGTAGGTGGGTTTATTTTTATTTTTCAAGATAGGGTCTTTCCATGTCTCTGTGTAGCACTAACTGGCCTGAAATTTGCTGTTTAGACCAGGTAAGCTTCAAACTAATGGTAAGCCTCCTGCCTCTACCCCAAGTGCTGGGTTGATAGTCCTGTACCACTCTCCTCACCTCCACCCCACTAAGAGGACTCTTCATGCCCATAGAAAGCGTGCCCAAACTGACATATGTTAAGAAAGATTTTTTCAAATAAAAATTATTTAAGAAAGCATATGTTAGACTTTTCCTGGAACGCACCAAAAGATGTGAAAGTTCATACTTTATGGCCCAGTAACTATACATCTCCTAATCTGTCCTATGGAATAGTATAACACTGCAGGGTGTGTTGGCTCACACCTGTCATTCCAACACGTGGGGGCTAAGAAAACAGAAGTTCCAAAAGTTGAGGTCAGCTTTGGCTACAGAGTGAGATCCTGTCTCAAACAAAATAAAACCAAACACCAGGGCTGGGGATACAGTGATACAGTGCTTGCCTATTATGCACTAAGCCCTGAGTTCCAGCCTCAGCTCAACAAAGCACAAAGCAAATGGAACAAAAAGAAAAATAACATGAACTATCCTTTCTGCATTTCTTTTTTTAAGGTAGAGTCTTGGAGGCTGGAGTGATGGCTAAGAGTTGAGTGCTTTCTGACCTTCTAGATGACCAGCACCCACATTGGTTGGCTTTTTAGCTGCCTGAAACTCCAGCTCCAGAGGGTCATATGCCTTCTGTGGCCATATACACACAAAGATGCACATAGACACACAATAAGAATAAAGCCAAGCTGGCCTCAAGTACACGATGTAGCTTTGACCGGCTTTGAACTCATGACCTACTGTCTCTATCTCCCACATCCTGGGATCACAGGTGTGTATCAGCACACCCAGCTTGCAGAATGACCTTTTGTGGTTGTTTTGCTTTTTGCCACAGGATTTGTTTTACAATTATATAAAAACAAGTAAAACCACCAAAAATATTCTCCAGAGAGAATTCTGGATAGTTAAAACTATAAACACACATTTATACTATCACACATATTTTTGCACTGAACACAGGAAGGCTCAGCTTCTCAGCTGTGTGCAAGGGGCTCTGTAATGGCAGCTCACCCACCCATCCTTAGCACACCACTCCCACTCTCCTCTAGGTCTCAACCTGAGACTTAGAACAATTTTTGAAACAATATGCATATATGCACATGTGTCATGGAATCTTGTGGTGGACAAAGGGCAGCTTTTGGGAGTTTGTTCTCTTCTTTGACTGTGGGTTCTGGGGATCAAATGAGGGTTGTCAAGCTTGGTGACATGTGCCTTTACACACCCGATCATCTCACCTGGCTGATTTGAAAAAATACAAAGAAATTTACCTGGTGACACATGTTTGTCATCTTAGTACTTGAGAAGTGGAAGCAGGGTGCTTAGGAGTTCAAGAGTATTCTCAGCTACATAAGGAGTTCAAGGTCAGCCTGGGCAGTGGGAGATCTTGTCTTAGAAACAGTAACAAAGAAGGGCCACCTTGAACAACATATATGGAGATCTTGTGTCAATAAACAAATGAGTGCAGAGGATTGACGGCCTCATTCCAGTCAAGGATAGCTAGTTAGAGGGAAGAGAAAGGAAACGGCCCATTTATGTCTTTATGTCATTTATGCCTTATGCCTCTTCCCGGATGGCACCAAGGAATTTTGGCATAACTGCCAGTCTACATGAAAGAAAAGTACATGTATCTCTTTCTTACAAAAGCATTTATTTGTGTGTGTGTGTGTGTGTGTGTGTGTGTGTGTGTGTGTGTGTAAGTGCCCTTGGGGGTCAGAAGAGGGCACTGGATTACCGGAGCTGGAATAGTTACAAGTAGTTTATGAGTGACCTGATACGGGTACTGCGAATTGACCTGGGATCTTCTACAACCATATGGACTCTAAAGCACCGAGATGAGAGTTGGTGCATCCGTGCTCACAAGCAATACTGTTAAAATGCTTGATGCACCACGCCTGAAGCCCATTCTCCTTGTTTGTACAAGTAAGGATCTTTATCACCCAGTGTCCTGGTACTCCCTTTCCATCTGTAAGCCTACAGTGTGCCTGGTAAGTCTGTTCAGGGAGAGAGCAGGGCTGGAGCTGTATCTCAGTTGGTAGAGTGCGTGCCTAGCATGCATAAGGCCCTAGGTTCAAACCCCAGCACTGCATAAACTGGGTGTAAAATCTGTATGAGCTCAGGTTGTCTTTTCTTTGTGTGTTATTTTTATCAGTTTTAAAAATTACATGTATTATCTGTAGGCCCGGCTAGCAATCAATCAAGACACAGACACTATATTTTAAAATAGTCTTAGTTAACCTGGGGCAGGGCAGATCTCAATCCTCTAAACTACCTCCCATAGTGGGGCAGGCAAGGGATCCCTGCCTCAATCCCATGCCATCTGCTTCTAATAACTTCTATCAAGCTACCTCCCATCCATAATCCCAAATACTTGTTAATGTTCTTCATCAGGGCTGGATTCTCCATCCACACCGCGGGCCATGTGCTTCTCCAGCTAACCCATGGCGGCCTTCCTCTCTTCCCTTCAGGTCTCCTTCTCTCCTCCTAGCAGTCTTTTTTCTTTCCAGAATTTTTCTCTCTCTCCTAGCCCCACCTATCTCCTGCCCAGCCCAGGTGGGACGGCTTTTTATTAAGCAAAAAGTGGGTCAGACAGCAAGCAGTAATTAGCATCAAAATACCGCAGACCATCCCCCAATAAAGACACATTTTGATGTTTCCCAGGATGGCCCCAAACTTGCTGCGTAGTTGAGGCTGACTTTGAACTATTGACCTTCCTGACTTATGTGCCACCACACCTAGCTATAAATCATTTTAAATTATTTATTTGTAAATTGTGTGTTTGAGCTTTTGTGTGTGTGTGTGTGTGTGTGTGTGTGTAGTATGTGCATGTGAGTGCATGTACTGAGGCCCCAAGAGCGCATCAGATCCGCTGGAGCTGGAGTTAGTTACAGGTGGGTGTGAGTCACCTGAGTGCTGAGAACTGGAGTCAGGTCCTCTGGAGGAGCAGCACACACTCTTAAGCCATCTCTCTAGAGACATGCCCCGCCCCCCCCAACTCGACATCCTTTTTATGGGTCTGAACTCACTAAGACCCACTTGCCTTTTTGCACTTTTACCCACCGAGCTACCTTGCTAACTCTCTTCTTCTTCTTCTTCTTCTTCTTCTTCTTCTTCTTCTTCTTCTTCTTCTTCTTCTTCTTCTTCTTCTTCTTCTTCTTCTTTTCTGAGACAGGGTTTCTCTGTGTAGACCTGGCTATCCTGGCCTTGAACTCACAAGGATACACCTGCCTCTGCCTCCCGAGTGCTGGGATTAAAGGCCTGCACCACCATGCCCATAGCCTAGCCAAGGTGGTTTCAACCTTCTTCTGTAGCCATGGATCCCCTTTATCTCCTGATCCTCTGACTTCTACTTAACTGTTGGAACTTGTGCCAAAAATCTAGACTTCCCTGTGTACTTTGAGGAAAACAGATAAACACACTCATGGTGGCAGACCCCCTGGCACAGCAGGAGCACAGGTAGGATGGAAAGACAGAGGGTTAGAGGATGCAGATAAACAGCAGTTGATAAGCAATGGAAACTTACGTTTCAGGCTGGGCCAGGAGTGGCGGCAAACAGCTATGATGCCACCACTCAGGAAGCAGAGGCAGGCAGACATCTGTGAACTCAAGGCTAGCCTGGTCTATGTACTGAGTTCCAGGCCAGCCAGGACTACAGAGACTATCTGAACCCTCCTTACCCTCCAAAAATTTCAGGCTATCTTTCATTTTAGAAATAAAGACGCTATGATAAAGAATGGTTAAATAATTTGTGAGATGGCTCAGTGGGCTAACGCACTTGCCACTAAGTAACTGGAGTTCAGTCCTGGTACCCACATGGAGAAAGGACAGACCCGACTCCCCTATATAATCCCAGACTTCCACAGGTAGGCGCCAGTGCATACACATCCTTCACATAAACACACAAAATAAAGGAAAAAAAAAAAAAAAAGCTTGATCTCCCAGGCCCCTACTCTTTAATCACCATGCTGTGCTAGGTTTACTATTTATAGCATACACACATAGAGAGAGAGAGAGAGAGAGAGAGAGAGAGAGAGAGAGAGAGAGAGAGGGAGGGAGGGAGGGGGGAGAGGGGAGATTATTACTTATGGGGGGACTGAACAGAGGGTGTAAAGTGGATGGCTGAAGCTAGGTGTGCATTCCTTTCCCTTTGGTCCAGTCCCCATGTCTACGACTGGATCAGCACCCCAAGATGACACTGACTTTGGACTTTCTTAGTTCTGTAGGGGATAATGGGTAACTATAATGTATAAAAGCTGTGGTGACAGCTAATGTTGGCTGATTTTGAATGTGCAGTATAAATATGGTGGGAAACCTGAGGACCTAGATAAAAAAATGTTTATAAGGTAGTCTCAAGAAAAAAAAGAAAAGGGATTGGAGAGACAGCTCATTGGTTCTCATTGGTTAAGAACAATGGCTGCTCTTACAGAGGACCAGAATTTGGTTCCCAGCTTCTAGACATGTGGCTCATAGCACCTGTAAGTCCAGTTCTAGGGGATCCAACACCCTCTCCTGGTGTTCGGACACCAAACACACCTGTGGTGCACACACATACACGCAAGCACACATAAACATAATATAAAAATAGATAAATCCTAAAAAAGTTAAATGGAGGAACTAAAACCACTTCAGAGTGTTCAGGAGAGGAAAGGGTACATTATAGTCTTATGCAAACTGCAGGGCTTGCTGAGAGGAAGCTATTGTAGATGCTTAATGTGTCTGAGTCTCAGTGGCTTGGGAAAGCAGTGCCTTAGACATATCTGGCTTGTTGAGTGTTATCACTGTATCATGTCAGTGACGCCCATTCTCCTGGAACAAGGTGTACAGAACAGAGACAATACACCATCGGTCGATGTGCATGTCAACAGGAAGCTATTAAGAGCTGGTAATGACCCAAAGCATGTTGGTATTTTATGCATAAGTACAAAATGACATTTTATTTGTATTTCCTTAGGCATGGAATCTGATTTGCATTACATCCGAACAATGGACAGTACGAGCTAGAGACGTTGCTTCTGGGCAGCTCCGGGGCACTTTCAGTGGGCACAGCGGTCTCAGTGATGGCAGCCTGTTCTAAGAGAGGAAAGTGAGAGGGTGAGTGGCTTCTCACCATGGAAACAATCCGGTTGCTAGGCAAGGCAAGGCCAAATGTGGAAGAATGGTCCTTAAACAGATCTACTGAATAAATAGATCCTGCCATCGGCAGCTTTCTTCAAGTTCTGATTAATATCCCATGAAGTAACTGCTTGGCTTTCATCCAAACACTTCTTTAGTCATTGCTTCTTTGTCTTGCTGACAAGACAGCCAGTCAACACTGAGACATACAGCCTGGTCCAGGCGTATGTGATGCCCACTGCACAATACACTGAGGTCAGCAGCAGAGGGATGAAGGGGAACTTCAGCTTCCAGGAGGTCAAAGGGAAGAGGAATTCACAGCAGACTTCCAGAGGCCCCAGCCAAGGAGGTAGACAGTTTCCATCCAGTTAAAGAGAGGTTTTTCTTTTCTGAAGGAGAGAAGTCTGATTTTAGATGAGTTGCACCCTGGTATAGCAAACATCCACAGCTAATATTTTCCCGCCTGTACTCTCTCACTGTGTGACAGCCAAGGCTGAAGTCAAAAGGACTGTGTTTCAGTTTCCCATGTAGAAAGACATTTAATGCTATGGCACTCATTATCTCAACAATTTTAACCTGCCACATTTACCTCTGCCGCTCAGATAAAATTAGTCCTGATTTAGAAGACAGACAGTGGCTGGGCACTGTGACAATACAATAAGAACATACATGGAATCAGGGATTCTAAACATGCTTTATGTAAGTCACACAGACTTTGCTATTTCAGTAACCTTTGAATATTCACCCAGTGCTCATGGAGTGCCTATTACAACCACTGTCAAAACATGATGCTGGCAGAGGCTTACAGGAATGCTCCCCTCCAACCTCCAGTCTATGCATTTGTCTGCCCCAGAATCAAACAACATTCATGTTTTTATGTCCAGTTTCTTTTCTTTTTCTTTTTTTTTCAGAGACAAGGTCTTCTGTGTAGCCCTGGCTGTCGTGGAACTCTCTCTGTAGACCAGACTGGCTTAGAACTAAGAGATCTGCTCGCTCTGCCTCCTGAGTAGGGGATTAAAGGCCTGTATCTGCCCCCCCCCCCCCAGGAATTAAGGATACAACTTAGGCTGTCATGTAAGAAGTCAGGGTTAGGGGAATTCCTTCCTCTACTTATCAAGTATCTGTATTAGTTATAATACTGCTATAACTGTACGTGTGCAAATCTGTGCATATGCCATATATACACATCTCTAGAGGCCACAGGTTGAAGTCAGGTGTCTTTGTAATTGCTTCTCTACCTTTTAAAAAAATTCATTTTATGTGTATGAGGGCTTTGCCTTCATATAGCTGCCTGGTGCCAACAGAGGCCAGAAAAACAGGTGTTGGACCCCTGAGACTAGAGTTACAGATAGTTCTGAGTCACCATGTGGGTGCCAAGAACCATACATGGGTTCCTTAGGAGAGCAGCCTGTGCTCTTAACTGCTCCAGGCCTTGACATTATTTTTTTAGACTGGAACACACACAAACAGACATACATACACACAGACACACATATACACACAGACAGACCCAGACCCAGACATACACAGACATACACACAGACACAGACATACACACCCAGACCCAGACCCCACCCCACCCCCACATACAGACAGACACACACACACATACAGACACACACACACACACACACACACACACACACACACACACACACACACACACACAGTGCTGGGACTGCTTTCAGAGCACATGGCCCTGTTTAGTGGGTTCCTAGGGATCTGAGCTCCAGTCTTCCTGCCTCCACAGAAAGCTTTACCATCTGGACCATCACCCCAGCCCCAACTTAAAGACATGTTTGAAGCCCCCTTTGACTACTTAAGAGCAAACACCTCACAGATTTACCTGAATAGTGTTTTCAGTGAGGAAATACTATAAACGGTGAACAGTAACATGAGCAAGATTTTAATGGGAAGTTCTGTTAAAAGAAAAAAAAAATACTGATGACAAAATAGCACATGGACACTGCTAATATTCCTTTCTTTCTTCCTTTTTAAAGATTTATTTATTATGTATACAATGCTCTGCCTGCGTGTATGCTTGAACACCACAAAAAGGCGATCTCATTATAGATGGTTGTGAGCCACCATGTGGTTGCTGGGAATTGAACTCAATACCTCTGGAAGAGCAGACAGTGCTCTTAACCTCTGAGCCATCTCTCCAGCCCTCTTTCTTTCTTTCTTTCTTTTTTTTAGACAGGGTCTGTTATGTAACTCCAGCTGGCACAGAACTCTCTATGTAGACCAGGCTAGCTCTGAACTCACAGGGATCCACCTGCCTCTAACTCCTGAGTGCTGGGATTAAAGGCATAAGCCACCACCGCACAGCCCGGCTAACCATTTTTGAGGCATTTAAATATACTCAAAACTAGGGGTAAACCAGAGTTTATATTTAAGAGAAAGAACAAGTCTCTTCTTTCAGAAGACTTCCAGTTGTTTAAGTTAGAGCTCACTGGCTTTAAGCCTGAATGGAAAGGGCATGGTGAGAAAAGGCATCTTCCTAAGCAGAAGCTGCTTACCTGCTGCAGTGAAGAGCAGAGGGAAGAGGGAGTAATGTCCTGTTGTGGTCAGAATCAGAAAAATTGTCGCATCTCCTGCTTTTTCCACAGACAAAAGGCTAAAAATAAAAATTCTTACAATAATTCCTTAACACAACTGAATGTGACTGCAAAGAGCTTAAGTAAATATGTCTGTTATTATTCTTAGGACTGGCTAAAATAAATACTGTTAATCTCTTTATAAAATGAATATTGATAAGCCCCCTGTGAAATAAATACTGGTTTTGTTGTAAGTCCAATTCAAATGAGAACTATGTGTGTTTGTTTTAAAGGTTTTATCACCCAAAGGTTTGTTTACCTTATGTGTATGTTTTGTCCGCATGTATGCTTTGTCCAAATGTATGTCTATGCACTATGTGCACGTGTGCTTGGTGCCTGTGGAAGAAGGCATCAAGTCCCTGGAACCAGAGTTACAAGTGCCAAATGGGTGCTGGGAACTGAGCTGGGAAGAGCAGCCAGCACTATTAAGTGCTGAGCCATCTCTCCAGGCCCCGGGTGTCATTTTTAAAGAAATCAATAAAACACTTCAAAGAGAATAGGGGAATAAGACAGACATCCTCCACAGAGAGAGAGAGAGAGAGAGAGAGAGAGAGAGAGAGAGAGAGAGAGAGAGAGAGAGACAGATAGACAGAGAGAGAGAGAGACAGAGAGAAAGAGACAGAGACAGAGAGAGACAGAGAGAGAGAGAGAGAGAGAGAGACAGAGGGTGGGAGGGAGGGAGAACTTTGCTCTGCTGAGTAATGAGGACTGGAAGCTGCTCAGTAGAGACAGACAGGAAACTTAAGCATTCACCTCCAAACCTACAGCTAACCTTTTAGCTGTAGTTCAATCCCTGGCCCTGCAGGATGAGTTCAGACTGGAGTGTGCTCCATTTGGCAATCTGGAAGTTCTATGGTTCCAAAGAAAACATATTGCTCATAGTTTAAATGCTTTCTCATGATATGAAAAACCACCTCAAACCCAGAAAAGGGCAGACTGCATTCCCATCTGTGTGCTGGATTTAATGAGGGTATCAAGTGGTCACCTGCTCCATTTACGGGGAGAAGCTCACAGGACTCCGCAGCATAAGCCACTGAAGTCCTAAGTGTGACTTATTCTCTAAGGCAGTGTCTTGGTATTTACCAGGTGGCCTTGGAGTCATGGTCCCTCTTGCCTCAGCCTCCTTACTACTGAGGGATACAGGCGTGTGCCACCAAAACAAGCTTAACTGTGTAACTCTGCTAAGCCACAAGCTCTCTAGGCCCTGGTTTCTGCAGATTCTAAGACGAAATTACACCAGTTTATTACCCTAAAGGATCTGAGCAGTGCAAAGTAAGGCGTGCCAATGATTAAGACAAGAAAGGACCAATCAAACAGCTCTGGAAAGTCTGAAGTGGACACATATGGAGCCATTTTGTGACCCTCAGTCCTTGGACTAACATGGAACAGGTGACCCCACAGCTTTATTTTTACTGATGTGTTGATGCTAAGGATGCTAGCTTTCCAAGGCCACACTCCTTTCCAACACTCAGACCCACGACAGTGTTTACATCATCAACAATATAGGACCAGCACATGGATTTCTGCATATCTGAGGACCCTCACAGGTCTAAATAGCCAATCAGCCTTGGTCTGTCCAATACCTCAGGCCTGTCGAGGGCAGCACAACCATTAGGCAGTAAGACAGTGGGAAACATGCCACCACTGAGCCCTTTGCTTACCTCATTGGAGAATCGCAAGGAGAATGGCTTTTTCATGGACATGCCAACCAAACATGAAGGAACTCAAGGCACAAAGAACCAGGCATCGGAGAAGAAAGCTCTGGGCCCTTGGGGTTTAAACCAAAGACAGAAAACAGAGGGCTGGAAACAACAGGCAGAGACAGAACCTCAGTATCATTTAAAGCGAGCTTCACAGAAGCAAGGCACGCGCCAACAGTCTGTGTCATGCCTGGAAACAGCAGAGCTGGGGACTCTCCACTGCACTGGGATAACCCCTCACTCTGTGTACACTCCCCAAAGCTAGCTTTTCAGACGGAAGTGCAAGCCCATAGGAATATTGTATTTACTTCATTAAAACGAACCTATCCAAATTAACAAATTTAAGTTCTGGGGTGTAAAATTTAACAGCTTACTATTTGTATAATAGCTAATACTTACTGAACTTACTAGGTCAAACTACAAAAATTCATAGATGCTTTGGGGATAAGTGCATTAGATCTTTCCAGTTTTGTGAGCTACAGTGTAATTACAATAATAAGCAATTGCCTCTATATATAGAGTTTACAAAACTGAAATTTTATGGCTTTAAAAATTTTTACTTCTCTCTCTGATATATGTATGTGTGAGAACAGTTGTGTGTGGGGAAGGGCATATATACAAAAAGGTCAGAGGAGGGTGTGGGTATTGTGCATTCTATCACTGCACTGTTCCTTTGCGGCGGGGTCTCTCGTTGAATCTAGAGCTGGTGGTCAGCAAGTCCCAGCCGTCTTCCGGCTCTCATGCTACGTACATGTGCGGCTATGCCTGGCAGTTTGTATCATGGGAGCTGAAGATAGGAACTCAGACCCTTGAGTTTGCACATCGTGTGCTCACTCACTGGACCGCAGCTCTGGACCCAAGGCTGAGGTCTGAGAATTTTTAAAACCTTAGCTAAAGCCTGTGAATAAGCAGAGTAGCAGGACTCAGTTGCCTGCATACCAATACGGCCACACAGTGAAGTGGGGCCAGGTGTCCTGCCAGGAGATCCTTTAGAAATCAAATCAAAGCTAAAGTGTAACTAGCCACAGGGATGAGATGTTTATGCTGAATCCTACTGAAACTATTGCAAAAATTGAAGTCATCAAGCAAGTGACAGGTGTCAATGAGAACTCTAACATTTGACTCAACTATAGCTTCTACTTTTTCCTTTTCTTTCTTTTTTTCTTTTTCTTCTTCTTCTTCTTTTTTTTTTTTTTTTTTTTTTTTGAGACAAAGTCTTGCTGTGTAGCCCAGATTGGCCTCCAAGGGTCAATCTTCCTGCCTCCACCTCCCCTGAAGAGCTGGGGTTGCAGGCTCGTGCTACCACGCCCAGTTTCACAACAGACTGTCATGTGACGTGCAAAGAGCTGTTGCTCCTCCCAACTCATTATCACTAACAAGACAAAACATCCTGTTTTCCAGACACATTTTCATCATTTAGCCAAGGATGAGAAACACAAAACAGAGCCTGGGTGTTCTGCCACAGAGAGTTCCTTTCTCCACAGCATGTTCCATGCTTCCCACTTGGGCTTTTCTTTCTCCTCATAGGCCAGGATGGACAGATGGCTTAAACAGCCACTGCAAGATTCTCTCACAGAGGCTGTTCTGGTAATCCTCCCTCCACTGTGCTCCAAGGTACTCTGAGAATTGCTAGGAAATACTCCAGTCTGCAAGATGTCAGCCATGGAATTTCTCCTGCAGTTGGAAAGGCCTTGAAAGCTGCAATTCAGTCAGCTCTGTGACAGGAAAAGCAGAGGCAGAGCTAACAAATGAGAACCACATGCCAGCTTCTTACCAGGATGGCTATCAGTGTGCAGATGAAGGTCGCCAAAGGCGAAACTGAGGGAAGGACTGTGTGCTGGAACTGCTGAACCAGACCACTCGTCATCGAGGCCCTGGGGATCTCGCTGGGATCAAGAAGTTTCAATTCCAAACCTAGCAAGGAAGCAGACATCTTATGTTAATCAACATGCCTCCATTTCTTATGAGTCAGATCCTTGAGTAGTAATTTTAAATCTTTCAGCGTCTCATAGGCGAGTTTTCTGAGTGTAAGTCTGAGCCGTGCTGCCTCCAGCAGATGCTTCTTGCTGGTTTCAGATGATAATCTACTGCTGTAGACTAAAACTGGAGTGAGCTGTTTGTGCAGCGTTCAGGAGCCTCATGGGCAGGAGGCATGTGAGTAACAGTCCTTCTCTATCACTTAAATGATGCAGCTATTTAAAGTGCAGACCATGTCACACCAAAGCTTTCATTTCCTGTAGCATCCAGTTCACGGTCCTACATACAGCAGTCTTCATTGATCTGTCACCTTCCTACAGTCTCAACTGTGCTAATGTGGGCTTAGTCTCAGTGGACTGACTGAGTCCTCAGCATACCACCCTTGACAGCTGGGTCCTTCTGCTCACAAGACTCCCTCTGAACTACTCGTCCACTCTAACTGACTAACTCTGTCATGCATAGAGATCTTCTAAATTGAGAGGCAAGGCTGCTTTGCAAGTTCCCTGAGCTGTTTCTGTGCTTACTTTCTCTACTGTAGTGTGGCTGTCATTCTATCCCCAAACACAGAAGTTCAACAACTCCTTGTCAGATGATGCAGGCCCCACCTAAAATGAACTCCAGAGTAAAAACGGGGCAGTCAAGACAGCCTGAGCACCTGTATAGCACTGTCTATTGCCACTGAGAGCCAGCAACGTGGGGAACACGTAGCCTACCCAGTGTCTTTTCTATTTACTCCTTTCCCCTTCAGTTTTTGGTTCTTTTTTTTTTTTGTTTTGTTTTGTTTTGAGACCCAGTCTCATGTAGCTCAGGCTAGCTTTGAACCCCTGATCCTCTTGTGTCTACCTGCCAAGTGTTGGGATTACAGCTTATACCCTATACCCAGCTCCCTGCCCTCTTTTTAAGACAGGCTCTCCTGTAGTCAAGCCAGCCAAGAATGACTCTGAACTTCTCATCTTCTGCCGCCACCTTTGGAGAGCTGGGTCTGCAGGTGTACCCATCGCACCTGGCTGTGCCATGCTGGCAGTGGAAGTTAGGACCTGCACTCCACCAGCTGAGTTAATCCCCAGCCCCTGATCCTATCTTAAAACTAACAGCTGTTTCCCCTGCATTGCTGAATGCCACTGCTTTCCACCTGAGGCATCGTTGGGGCGCAGGTACACAAGGTAAAGTACAGCAGTTTCCCGACTCAAGCGGGCTAATCAGGCCTTGTACTGCACTCTGGGTGACTGGTGACAGCTTCTCTGCACACGTCTGAAGTAGCTTTGTAAGAATGCTATTATACTGATGCTGGACTCATGAGTGAGGGTTGGAACCAAATTATGATTTCTAAAACTAAATAAGCAAACAAAATATCAATTTCTCATAAGTACATAACAAACATACTGGAAGCCTCAGTGCAGCTACCATCTACTACCATGTTCCCAGGCTTTGTTTCCTTACTTTAGACCCAAGCACACAAACTGAGTAACCATTGGGTACCACGACCAAATCTGGGTCTAGGTGGCTCCAAAGTCTCTACTGCTGATAACACCGTGTGTGTGTGTCTGGTCCCAAGGAGGCCAGAAGAGGGCATCAATCCCCTGGAAGTGGAGTTCAGGTAGCTGTCAGCTGCCAAGTGGGAGCTGAGACCCAAGCCCAGTTCCTCTGTAGGAGCAGCCCCTACAATTATTTTTATGCTGGGAGGGGTGTGTGCACATGTGCAGGTCAGAGGACAACTTGAGAGAGTCAGCTTTCCTCCTTTTATTACATGGGTTCTAGACTCAAACTCAGGCTGTCAGTCCTGGCAGCAGGCTCTTCACCTGCTGAGCTATCTTGCTGGCTCAACCTAACATATACTTATTCTTGCTTTCACTCTTGACAACATGCTTTGCAGGAAAGTAAGGTCAAGGAATGCCCCAAGTATCGTGAGTAATACTAGGGTAACCAAGTGACTGGGCAATGGTGCACAGCCATCAGGTTAGGTAGGGGTGGATATCAGGACTCAGCAAATAGCATAAAGCTCAAATGCAGCCTGTGGCCTGCATCTGTGCAGCACTGACACTATCAGAGCTTTTGACTCTTTGTAAAGACAGGCTTATTTTTCTTATCGGTCCAATGCCCAGAGTCACAGTTCATATTTATTTTTCCCTTCTTCAAATATTTCAGTTTAAAAGTAGGGTCAACTCTGCTGAATAATGTTTTACTTAAGGCAAAAACTCTCTTCAAGAAGTGTCTGAATAAGAGCTGGGCTATAGAAAGGGCTTGGAGGTTTAAGAGTTCAACCAAGAACCCGAATGTGGTTCTGAGTACCCACGTCAGGTGGCTCACATCTGTCTGAAACCTCAGGTCCAGGGTATCCAACGCTCCGGCCTCTGTGGGTACTCACACTCCAGTGCATCCTCCCATTAAAGATACTTTTTAAAAGTGTCTAAATATTTAATCTACTCACCCAAGGAAAGCAGCTACAACCTCATAGGCATGAGGAACTTTTATAAGGAACGCAGTCCACTTACTGCTCAAAAGACTTGGTCTCAAGCAGTGTGGGGTTGGAGACCAAGTACTCCAGAACACACATCTAAACACGAAACATGGGCAGCTGCTTCCACCTCCTGATGGGACTAGTCCTTTCAGTACTCATCGTCTAAGTGAAAATGCTGGGTACCATACCAATGACAGACAGCACTTTATCCAAAGCATTGTACAAAGCCCAGAAGTTCGGAGCCCAGTAGGCATGGCAAAGGCCCCTCTTGAAAGGAAAGAGTCGGGAAAAGACTTGTGGCAGCTGGTTCTGTCAAAAACAAGAAATGAAACCAATTAAATAGTCATCAGTTTTTTCCCAAATTCTAGAACAGAACAGTGGAACTGCGTGTGGTATAGTGTGTAGCAAGCTCAGCAGCCTGGGTTTCCATCTTTGTTTTTGACTCCAATCAAGTCACAGACTTTCTTTTTCCTAGCCTTTTCAACTGGGCCAGTGAGACACGTAAGAATCAGTGAATATCCATTCATGCTACTAGGAACAACAACAGAATTTACGTGGTGCAGACACACAGAATGTAGTCAATCTAAGTCTGCTGAAGTGCTGGGGAGCAAGGTCTACCACAAAGATGCGGTGTTTCTCAATTAAAAAAAAAAAAAAAGATTTCTTTATTATGTACACAGTATTCTGCCCACATGTGATCCAGCAAGGCCACCAGAACTCATTGTACATGGCTGTGAGCCAACATGTGGTTGCTGGGAACCGAACTCAGGACCTTTGGAAGAACGGACAGTGCTCTTAACCTCTAAGCCATCTCTCCAGCCCGTTTTTCATTCTTAATACAAAGTAAAACTTGTTTTTGGATGCGGAGAGAGAAAAGAAAATATCTGAAGACTTGTCCAGCGTTTGCTGTGTACAAAGGACTCATCTGGGAGGCTAAGGTAGCTGCATTTAAGCAGAGTCCACGATGAGAATTGGCTCTCTCGTGTAAGAGAGTACAGTGCTTCACATACTCCCTACCTTACTGTGACTTACATTATTTTTTAAAAAGTAAAGCAGAGAGTTGGGTATGGTGGTGCACGCCTTTAATCCTAGCACTCGTGAGGCAGAGGCAGGCGGTTCACTGTGAGTTCGCGGCCAGCCTGGTCTACAAAGTGAGTGCAGGATGACCAAGATAACATAGAGAAACCCTGTCTCAAAAAACAAAACAAAACAAAACAAAAAAAGTAAAGAGCAGAAATAAAATAAAATGTCTTACCAAGGCTAAGAAAGGGCCCAGCGAAAGAGCAGAAACCAGGAGAACAATTAGTCCCAGGGAAATAACACGGACAAAGCTGAAGCTAGTCCATCGCACACTGCCATCTGTAGACGAGAAAAGCCAGCATTAGCAGGAGCATGAAGACATGCTCTCCAACAACTCATGAGGTTTCCATACATAGCCCGAATGTTCTGGAAGCTACCATCCTTCCACTTCCGCCTCCCCAGTACTATGATTAGAGGTGCCTGCCACCATGCCCGAGTGTACATTGATCTTTGTGGATGATGACGGGCTTATAGATCAGGACCTGAGAGACACCTGCTGTGCTTCATAACACTGTAAGCTGCAAGGAAGAAAATACGAATTTTGCAACCACTGCTAAGACTTACCTGATTTACTTGCAGTGAAACAGTAAGATCGCAGCAGATAGATACCATAAACTGGTGCTACATAGAGGTAGATGTGCTTGAAATGGAGGAGAACAGCGAAGAGAAACGCCCCTTCCATATGCCTTTTCTAGGAAAAAGAGAGGGGAATGTATCACTTTAAATTCAAGGTAGATGAAATGCAGTATGTAGTACCCTGGAGTGAATCCTGGAACACAAAGTAAACATTAGTAGAAAAGCTAATGAAAGTCAAATAACGCAATGCTGGTTTCTTAGTTTTGATAATCCAATGCTGGTCTCTTGGCCTTGATAACCCAATGCTGGTCTCTTGGCCTTGATAACCCAAAGCTGGCTTCTTGGCCTTGATATCCCAATGCTGGTTTCTTGGCCTTGATATCCCAATGCTGGTTTCTTGGCCTTGATATCCCAATGCTGGTTTCTTGGCCTTGATAACCCAAAGTTGGTTTCTTGGCCTTGATAACCCAATGCTGGTTTCTTGGCCTTGATAACCCAATGTTGGTTTCTTGGCCTTGATAACCCAATGCTGGTTTCTTGGCCTTGATAACCCAATGTTGGTTCTTGGCCTTGATATCCCAATGCTGGTTTCTTGGCCTTGATAACCCAATATTGGTTTCTTGGCCTTGATAACCCAATGCTGGTTTCTTGGCCTTGATATCCCAATGCTGGTTTCTTGGCCTTGATAACCCAATGATGGTTTCTTGGCCTTGATATCCCAATGCTGGTTTCTTGGCCTTGATAACCCAATGTTGGTTTCTTGGCCTTGATAACCCAATGCTGGTTTCTTGGCCTTGATATCCCAATGCTGGTTTCTTGGCCTTGATAACCCAATGTTGGTTTCTTGGCCTTGATAACCCAATGCTGGTTTCTTGGCCTTGATATCCCAATGCTGGTTTCTTGGCCTTGATATCCCAATGCTGGTTTCTGGCTGCCTTGATAACCCAATGTTACAGTAAAATGTATTGGTTTGGCATAAGATGGCTAATAAATGAAACAGAGTCTGAAACATAATTTAAAGCTGCCAGTACTATGCTGGGCAGAATCTAAACTGATAACATAAACAGACTACTCGAAACCTCATAACATACATACATCCCAAGCACTTGCCAATCTGGTGATCGTCTGGCCATCTCTCTCCCCTGTCTTCATCAATCTCAACCATCTTCCTCTCTCAACTGTTAATCTTGGTGCCAATCTTGGCTTTACCCTCTCTCCAGGAAGTCCCACCTTCCACTTCCTGTCCTTCTGCCCAGCTAATTGGCTAAACAGAGCTTTATTGACAGTTGTTACAGCCACTCAAGACATTTCTCCACATTTCCCCTTTTTAGTCTAATAAAAAAAACTCTTTTACCTAAACATTTATAGCATTACACCAATATACAATATACATACACAAGAACCATAAAACAATCATTATGTTTGTTATATTCATAATGTTTTGCTGTCTTCAACCCCATCAGAGACTTGCGAAAGAATAAAATTAATTAGCTGAGTAAATAGGAAGTACAGGTTAGCAGCTTCCAAAATGAAAAAATGACAGAGACACTGCTGCCTTAACAGTTACTCAAAACTCTAACATGGTGGAGCATCATCTTCAGCCTTCTGCCCCAATATATCTGACAGGCATATTTGTGAAGCAGGGACTATTGAGGACTTGCCTACCCTGTCTTGGCAGAGTTTGGCCATCAACTCCACCTGCATCCAAGCTTGCCCATTTCAGGCAGAATTCTGTCTGTGGCAGAAAACAAGGACATTTTTGCCCAGTGGCCGATTTGCCACACCTGAAGCCATCTCCACGAGGAGGTTCCCTGATGCTCATTACCTTCTTTGAGGCAGTCTGGGTGTTACCAGGAGTCAACCTGTCTCATTTTCAAAGAATCCTCAAAACAATACAAATTTCCTTAAGTGTCATACTTTGTAGGTCTCTGAAGCCTTTGAAGACCTTATCTAAATATTTACCTTATCTATCTATTGAACCTAGGATATATATTCTTGTGATAATATTGAATAGTACAATTGAAAATAAACTTATTTTACATCAATATCTAATATTCTATACAAATGAATTAAAAATAGCCTTATGAATAACAATTAAGGCCTTAAGTTGAAGAGTAGATTCAATAATTTACCTTTTGTTCTATCATTCCTATATATTTCCATATTCTCAGAGAAAAATCCGAGTTCAACCTCGTTTTCTCTCTGAACAAAACCAGTAATAACACAACCAATTCCCAATGAAGATAAACACCCATAGCCCAAAACTTTACCCAATCCCCCTTTAAGGGAAATGGGACAGTGTTCTCTTTTTAAGGCTTCTTCAGGCTGATTTTGGGATGAATAATACCTATGCAGGGGCCCAAATAAAACTGGGGAAAATGGTTAAACAACCTAGAGATAGCATTTGTGGTCCAGTTTCTAAATGTTGAGAAATTCAGGCTTAATAAAAGTCCTGTGTGGGACAGTCTGAAATGCAGGACCAATTGGAATCAGGAGCTTTCTCCAAAGCTATCTTGGGAGATGTTCTGTTCTGATGACAACAGCAGCCGAAGCAGTTGTGGATGGAACATGAGAATGCAGCATGTCAGCATTTCATCGTGCTGGAGGATGAATCCTGTTGGGTCTGATCCAGCATCAGTGTCTGGTACTTTGTTCTGAAAATAAATGATTTCGTACAAGTATTATACAGTTCTAAATCTATAAATGCACGAGGTGTGCAGGATACACAGAACAATTGAGGCTGTTTCTGCAATTTGCATTCATGTAAATATAGACTGACTTAAGTTAACAGTCTCCCTTTCAACCAGGTCTGTTTTATTTTGACTTCTTTCAAAGAGGAGTATAATATTACCATTACCAAAGAACATAAAATCATTATTTAACTGAAATTAAAACAAGATTGTATAGTTCTAAATGTCCTTTTCTAAGCTCTGTGGTGCCTGATGTATGGCCAGGCTGCTACCTGTCTCCCGAGAGAATGTATCCCGCTTTAGAGACAAGCCGGTTGCCCTGAGCAAAAGAAGAGGCATTAAGCCTTAATTAAACTTATGCATAGCCTAGGCATCTTGCACCTGGGTTTTTACACTTATTGAAGGTGTTTTTGTCTCACCCCTTCTCTCCATTAGGGATGGACACTTCCACCTTTTAAACTTTATATAAACTCTCATTTTAGAATTTATGCATACCCTAGGCATCTTGTACCTGGGTTTTTCACACTTATATAAACTCCCATTTTAGAGTTTATCCATACCCTAGGCATCTTATACCTGGGTTTTCACACTTATATAAACTCTCATTTTAGAGTTTATCCATTCCCTAGGCATCTGTACCTGGGTTTTTACATTTGTTGCAGGTGTTTTTGTCTCAACCTCTTCTCTCCATAGGGGTGGACACTTCTACCTTTTTAAACTAAATGTCCTTCTCTAGGCTCTGTGGCACCTGATGGATAGGCCAGGCTGCTAGCTGTCTCCTGAGAAAATGTACCCTGTTTTAGAGACAAGCTGGTTGCCCTGAGCAAAAGAAAAGGCATTAAGGTTACCCTTTTAAGTATATGAATTTTAGCCTTTGAGTTTTGGGGACCTAACTAGGCTGACGTGTACTTTGTCATCTATAAGTCTTCAGTGTCTTTTTGTATCTGGTGTGACTGCCACCTGTCCCCCATGAAAGTAGCTCACATTTAGAGGGATATGTCAGCTGCCAGAGCAGTGACACCTCAGCTCAGCATACAAAGGCTTTTCGACATGGGAGGCAAGCAGTTTGCATGTCTGTCTCCCTGCCCAACCTTGGTCCTTACATAGACCAACAGAATATATCTCCTAGGCCAATTACCCTTTGGCATCAGCTCTCCCAATGGAAGCTCCACTTTAAAGGAGATTGGCTGGCCTTTTTAGAGCAATGACATTTTCCTTACATAAACCTAAGATTGATGTGTAGCCATCCTTTAGATTAGTAAGAACATATAATCTATTGTTAAGACAAAGGAACATAATAAATTTAAGGACAAGTTTGTCAGTTTAAATGCTAGGTTGTCTCTGCGAGTAACTTAATTTATCAGTAGGGGGTCATCCCCTGACTTATTGTGGAGACCAGGCTGGTCTAGAACTCACAGATATCTGTCTGTCTTTGTCTCCATGGTGTTAGAATTAAGGATGTGTGCCACTACTACCCTGCACAAACATTTCATCTCAATTCCAGTCAAAATCTACAAAAATATCAAGTAATATTCAAAAGTTAACAAAAAATTCTAAGTCTTGGGTCAGTTGGGCGAATTTAGGCTTCAGTAAATGAGGCTCTGTCCACCATTCTTTTGAATTTAGTTATTGCTAAGTTGCACAGGTGTACTCTTTCCAGAGAGAGAGAGAGAGCTGAAAAACACCTTGCAGCTAATAAGTTCTGAATTTCAGCCGTTATCAACACTATGAAAAGGAGTTTGGTTCCTTCTTCCCTTCTCATTATTGGTAACTTAGCCCGGCATCTCTCAGCTTTCTGCCTCTCTCCCTGAAGAACAAAAGCCAAGAAAAGGCCAAAAAAGGATCCAGGAGCCTTCTGGAGAGTTGGAGAGTGAGCTGGAGAGGAACCATAGCAGTCTATTTCCCCAACCAAACTATAAAAAATTATCCTTTATCAAGGGTTTGGATACACTAAATAAGTTGGGCACCAATTTGTTACAGTAAAATGTGTCCCTTCAGCCAAAGATGGCTAATAAATGAAACAGTCTGAAAAGTACTTTAAAAGTGCCAGCACTATCCTGAGCAGAATCTAAACTGATACACATCTACTCGTAAACTAACATAAATGAACTACTCTAAACTCATAACATACATATATTCCAAGCACTAGCCAATCTGGTGTTCCTCTGGCCATTTCTCTCCCCTGTCCTCATCAACTCTCAACCATCTTCCTCTCTTAACTGTCAATCTTGGCTCTGTCCTCTCTCCAGGAAGTCCTGCCTTTCACTTCCTGTCTTTCTGCCCAGCTGATTGGCTAAACAGAACTTTATTGACAGTTGTTACATCCATTCAAGACATTTCTCCACAACCCAATGCTGGTTTCTTAGTCTTGATAATCTAAGACTGGTTTCTTAGCTTGGTTAAGCCAATGCTTGTTTCTTTCTTTCTTTCTCTTTTCTTTCTTCTTTTTTTTCTTTTGAGACAGTTCTCTGTGTAGTCTTGGCTGGCCTTTGTAGACTAGGCTGGCCTTGAAATCACAGCGATCCACCTGTCTCTGCCTCCTGAGTGCTGGGATTAAAGGCATGCGCCACCATGCCCAGCACAACCAATGCTGGTTTCTTGGCCTTGATAACCCAAAGCTGGTTTCTTGGCCTTGATAACTCAATGATGGTTTCTTAGTCTTGATAACCCAGACTGATTTCTTAACTTTGATAACCCAATGCTGGTTTCTTGGCCTTGATAACCCAATGCTGGCTTCTTGGCCTTGATAACTCAATGCTGGTTTTTGGCCTTGATAACCCAATGCTGGTCTCTTAGCCTTGATAACCCAATGCTGGTTTTAGTTCTTGATAACCCAATGCTGGTTTCTTACTCTGCATAACCCAATGCTGGTTTCTTAGGCTTGATAACCCAATGCTGGTTTTAGTTCTTGATAACACAATGCTGGTTTCTTGGCCTTGATAAACCAGTGCTTGTTTCTTAGTTTTGATAACCCAATGCTGGTTTCTTTTCTTTTTTTTGCTATCTTTTTTCCCCCATATACATTTTTTATCGTACATGCATAATACAAACTACATACAGCAGGGAGAACCATGTAATAATCATGAGTTATATAAATGTTACATTCATAGTGATTTGGTCACTTGTATTTGTCAAACTTGAAGTAAACATCTTTCTTATCTTGTTGGGTCTAAATTTCTGAATGAAATTCAGTATCATATCTCATCTCTTCTGACTTAAGTCCTTTATCTTGATCTAAAAAGATCTTAACCTCTAACCAGCTAAACTTGATTGTGAAACTATCTGGTCTTCAAACCTCCTCAGAGACTTGAGAAGGAATAAAACTTAAATGCCTGAGTGAACCAGTAGTGCAGGTTAGCAGCTTCCAAAATGAAAAAAAAATGACTGAAACAGCTTACTGCCTGAACTCCAACTGACAGTTGGAGCCTCATCTTCAGACTTCTATCCCAATATCTCTACCAGACTTCTTCGTGAGGCAGGAACTATTGAGGTCTTGTTTACCCTGGCTTGGCAGAGTTCTGCGCTGACTCTGCCTGCATCTAAGATGCCCATTTTTAGGCAGAATTCTGTTTGTGGCAGAAATAGGGCATTTTGCCCAGCGGATGGTTTGCCACATTCAAAGCCAACACCATAAGGAGGCTCTCTGATGATCATGATCTTCTTTGAGATTGGCTGGATGTTGTCAGGAGTTAACTTGTCTTGTTGTCGAAGAAACTTTAGAATAATAAAAACATTTTAAAATGCCATATTCTGTGGGTCTCTGAGGCATTTGAAGACCTTACTTAACTCGTTTACCTCATACATCTATAGATTCATATTTATCTGTTAGACTTAGGATATATATTCTTATGCTAAAATCTGACTAGTTTTGACATGCCCATGCTTTGCATCAATATACAAAATTTTATACCAATGACTTAGAAATAACCTTCATTATGAGTAAACAATTAAGGCCTTGAGTTAAGGTGGAGGTTCAATCATCTACTCTTTGTTCTGTCCTCCCTCTATATTTCTATGTCCCCCTTTCTTTTCAGCTCCTATCTTTGTTCTGTCCTCCCTCTATATTTCTATGTCCCCCTTTCTTTTCAGCTCCTATCTCTTTACCTATGCATGAAAAATAAATGAAAAGAGAGACATCCTTGAGTTCAGCCTAGTTTTCTCTCTGTAGAAAAACCATAATAACTTATAACCCCCTCCCCTCCCAATGAAAATAAGCATTTGTAGACCAAGAGAGCAAACAGAAATCTCCCAGACCCCCCTTAGAGGGAATGGGTCATCGTTCGCTTAAGGTTTCTTCAGACTGAATTGGGGCGAATAATACCTTAGAAGGGGCCCAGAAAAATTGGGAAAATGATTAAACATGCCAGGGATTGCATTTGTGGTCCAGTTGCTAAATGCTGAGAGATTCCAGGCTTAATCGGAGTTTGGAATGCTGGACCAAATGGGATCAGAAGCTTTCTGCAACGCTGCTGGGAAGCTGTCCAATTCTAATGGGTAACAGTGACAAAGACATCCAGGGCTGGAGCAAGGAGGATGCAGGATGTCATCGTCCAGCACGCTGAGAGGAATGAATCCTGTCAGGTTGGATTCAGCGTCAGTGTCCAGTTCTTTTGTTCTGAAAACATAATTTCTCACAAGCCTTATACAGTTCTAACATTATAATTTTATGAGATGTGTGGGATGTACACAGCAATTAAGGCTGATTCTCTGCTCCTTGTATGGACAGAAGTAAGACATCTGCAAATCTTCCTTCATGCAATACTGAGAATGGTCTCTAGTAATAAGTCACAGAGAATCTGTGGCCAACATGAAGCCTCTCTATGCATTTACATTTGTATCTCCCAGTCTCAGAGCTATTCCCATGTAGTGGATTAGCGATATAAGTTACCTGCTTGTTCTGCAGTTTGAATTCTTTACATCCTAATTGCAGCCCCCTCCCTTAACATCTCCCAAATCTCATCCCCTCCCTTGTGCCCTTTCCCTCCCTCTCCTAGCATCTGATCTCAGATTTTTTAGTGTCACCTGTAGCACATATAACCTCTTCCTCTGTGGCCTGGCAGGGCCACCCTATACTCTCGGCACTCTGTCCAGTGTCCAGCTTCGAGTCTCCATAACTGTCCTTAACCCTTGCTGGGTGGAGTCTCTCAGAGGACGTCTATGTTGGGCTAAAATCCAGATATGAGTATATATATATACCATGCATGTCTTTTTGGGTCTGGGTTATCTCAATTAGGATGATCATTTCTAGTTCCATCCCTTTGCCTTCAAAATTCAATATTTCCTTGTTTTTAATAGCTGAGTAGTATTCCACTGTGTAGATATATCAGTTTTTTCCCCCCCATTCTTCAGTTGAGGGACATCTTGGTTGTTTCCAAGTTCAGGCTATTACAAATAAGGCTGCTATGAACATAGTTGGGCAAATGTCCTTGTTGTATGGTAGAGCATCTTTCAGATATATGCCCAGGAGTGGTATAGCTGGGTCTTGGGATAGAACTATTCCTGATTTTCTGAGAAAGTGCCATATTAATTTGCAGAGGGGTTGTACAAGTTTGTACTCCCACCAGCAGTGGAGGAATGTTCCCCTTTCTCCACATCCTCACCAGCATGTGTTGTCATTCGAGTTATTGATCTTTGCTATTCAGATAGGTGTAAGATGGTATCTCAAGGTCGTTTTGATTTGCATTTCCCTGATGACTAGGGATGCTGAGCATTTTTTAAAAAGTGCTTCTCTGCCATTCAATATTCCTCTATTGAGAATTCTCTGTTTAGTTCTGTACTCCATTTTTAAATTGGATTATTTGGTTTGGTAGTGTTTAATTACTTGAGTTCTTTATATATTTTAGATATTAGCCTTTGTCAGATGTAGGTTTGGTAAATATCTTTTCCCAATCTGTGGTCTGTCAATTTGTTCTGTTGACAGCGACTTTTGCCTTACAGAAGCTTTTCAGTTTCATGAGGTCCCATTATTAACTGTTGATCTTAGAGCCTGAGCTGTTGGTGTTCTGTTCCAGGGATCTGATGCCCTCTGACACCTGTGGGCACCTGCACAGACCTGTGCACATAAGCTCATAGGAAACTCATAGGCATACCACATACACATACACATAAAATAATAGTTACTTCATCAAGCCTGATGCCAAGATACAAGGTATGCCATCAGTACCCACAAACTATATTCTAAGGAGACAGAAGCAATATAGTTAACCTGGCCAAAGAGGAGCTAGGCTCAAAGGATGAATGAATAGAACCTATAATGCTGTGTTTTGTTTATGGGTTGTGCTGGGCCAAGATTCTACTATTGAGCTACATACTCAGCCTATCCAAAAACAGAAAAACCAAAAACCCTCCAGTGATTAGAAACTTGCCTAATGTGTGGGAGACCTTGAGTTCTAGCTCCAGTATGGTTTCACGGAGCTGTTGCCCAGACTGGCCCTGAATTCCCAGGTCCAAAGGCTCAACCTACCTTAGTCTTCTAGGCAGCATGGACTATAGGGTGTACCACCATGCCAGGCTAAGAGGACTAAATATGGTACTTAATCCATAAAAGTATAACAAAACCTCAGACAAACTCTAACAGAAGAAGTCTGAATTCCACCTACCTCTTAGCAACTGGAGAACCACCAAATATGGCCTTGTTAAGTCCTGTCTAAGCATACAGTTTATTAGTGTTAAGATAGAAACATGGGTCTTTTTATTTTAAACCTCTGTATTTCCATCACACTATTCTAAGTAACCTACAAACATCTCAAAGAAAAACACCACTTTCAGGCAGGCATAGTGGCACACGCCTTTAATTTCAGGAGACAGAGGCAGGCAGATTGCTCTGAGTTCTGAGGCCAGCCTCTTCTATAAAGCTTGTCTAGGACAGCCAAAGCTACACAGAGAAACCCTGTCTAGAAAAAACAAAAGCCAGGTGTGGTGGCACACGCCTTTAATCCCAGCACTTGGGAGGCAGAGGCAGGTGGATTGCTGTGAGTTCGAGGCCAGCCTGGTCTACAAAGTGAGTCCAGGATGGCCAAGGCTACACAGAGAAACCCTGTCTCGAAAAACCAAAAAAAAAAAAAAAAAAAAAAAAAAAGAAAAAACAAAAGAAGAAAAAAAGAAAAGAAAAAGAAAAAGACCACTATCATTTATACAGCAAGTGCTGCTGGAGATTCCACAGAAACAGTGCAGCCAGACACAGAACTCTAATCCATACCTGCCACACTGTAATGAGTTTTTAGGATATAATTTTAATTTTCTCATATGTAAAATTAAAAAAAAAAAAAAACATCCAAAACCAGGTAGAATTTGTGGAAGTAACAAGAAAAGTGCCTATGTGGTGAAATTCTGAAGAGTAGGTCAAATAATTATCTGTCACCCGCTACGATACTATCATTAGAAGCTAAGAACTAAAAGGGGGATCTCACTAGGTTCCTCTGTGTTTACCTGAAATAACCGTGCAATGGAGAGCAGCATTAATCCAGATAAAAAGCCATTGTACTGGAAATGAATATCTGGGTGGGTGTCAAGGAAGACGACACTAGATTCACCGTGAGGTGTGCTATGAATGAGCACAGAACTTGTGGGTGTTTTCTTAATGTGCAAATAAAAAATGACAGTTTAACTAGTTCTCAAAATTCAATCAGACACAAAGTTTTTTCTTTTCCCCCAAGACAGAGTTTCTCTGTGTAGCCTTGGCTGTCCTGGACTCACTTTGTAGACCAGGCTGGCCTCCCACCACCTGCCTCTGCCTTCTGAGTGTTGGGATTAAAGACCAGGGACAAAGTATTTTAATTACCAGAATCCGGTAAACTTGGAGAGAGCACAGTTTGGGGCGTTAAGTGCCCCAGACCACGCCCCCTTTCAAAAGCAGTTCACATTTCATAATCATCCCTACACCCAGAATTAACCTGTAGTGCACGACAGAGTCAGGATAAAGAGCACCAAGGATACGGTCTACAATTAACAAGCCGAAGTTCCACAGCAGCAGCACGGCCAGAATGAACTTGGGTTTCTCCGTGAGCTCTCTGCTGCTTCTCTTCCCATTGATGCACTTGCAGCACCTACATGCACACAGCAGCAGAGACAGGTAACATCACGCTTCAGGACTCACAACACTTCTGCACAGAGCCGTTTCTCACAAACTGTCCATGACCTCAGGGCCCAATCCCACATCTCTTCCTCACATATGCAGGTCAGAAACAAGTGCTCATTTAATAAAACTAAAGCCAATAAATAGTGATAGAAGACCTGTAAGTAAGGATTTTAAAAACAAGAGGGCACACACTAGTTCAGTCCTTACGAGTGAACAGTGTGGGCTAAGGTGAGGCTCAGTTGGTAGAGGGCTGGCCTAGCACACAGGGCCTGCACCAACTGAGCACAGCAGTGCATGCCTAAAGTCCATCTCTGGTGAGTAGAGGTAGGAGGATTGGAAGTTCAAAGTCATCATCGGCAACATAGCAAATTTGAAGCTAACCTCAGCTACATTAAGACCTTGTCTTAATAAACAAAAAGGATAGCTGGGTATGGTTGGCCCACACCTGTAATCCCAGCACTCAGGGAGGCAGAAGCAGGAAGAATGGCTGTGAGTTTGAGGCCAGCCTGGTCTACAAAGTGAGTCCAGGACAGCCAAGACTACATAGAGAAATTTTGTCTCAAAAAACTAAACCAAGCCGGGCGTGGTGGCGCATGCCTTTAATCCAGCACTCGGGAGGCAGAGGCAGGCGGATCACTGTGAGTTCAAGGCCAGCCTGGTCTACAAAGTGAGTCCAGGATGGCCAAGGCTACACAGAGAAACCCTTGTCTCGAAAAAACAAAAAAAAAAAAAAAAAAAAAAAAAAAAAAAAAAAAAAAAAAACCAAACAAAATCTAAACAAAAAAGGAAATAAGGAAGAAAAGGGAAGGAGCAAAAAATGCAAGGCACCTAGTGGCAGAATGGTACATTCTGTGTGAGCGAGGTTCAATCCCCAATGTGTATGCAAGACCCATACACATGCACTCAGTTAAACCCGCAGGCTCCAGACCAGTCTTGGGCTACACAGCGAGACCCTGTCTCAATTCCTCACTACCCAGATGACAATGACGATGATGATGGACGATGACAAAAATAAATTTTTATGTAAAGGGCCGGGGACATGGCTCTGTCAGTCAAGTACTTACGTTCACTCCCCAGAACCAGTATTTCCAATTAAAAACCCAAACCAACAGCAACAATAAAACCAACCAAACCAACAAACCAAAAATCCCCCAAGGCCCCAAATGTTGAGTGCAGTACTTGTAGTTCTAGTGTCAGGGAGCAGAGTCAGGCGGATCTCTGGGGATTGCCATCCATTTTGTTTTTTTGAGATAGGGTCTCTCTCTGGTCTGGAACTTGCCAAGTAGGCTGTTCTAGGCTGGTCACAAGCACCAAGGATCTACTTGTTCCACCTTTTCAATACGGGATCACAAATGTGTGCCAGGTGGCTGCCTTTTCCACATGGTACTTTGTTCTTTTGTGTATCTGTATACCATGTGCACACCTAGTTCCTGCAGGTCAGAAGAAGGCATCCAACCCCTAGACAGTTGTGAGCTGCCAAGAGGGTGCCGGAATCAAACCTGTGTCCTCTGCACGAAGAACAAATGTTCTAAACTGCTGAGCCATCTTCCAGCATGCCACAAGATGAGTTTATTGGAAGACACTCCCTAAGAGCAGACTTGGATGACGCACAACGGATATATGTGTGTCATGACCCCTCCAGTGGTGTCGGTGTGACAAATACTACACAGGCTTGAGGCTACCACTCCTGACAAGGGAGAGCCTCCTGGACTGGGGCTAATGTTTCTGCCAGGAGAAACTGAATTGTAGTTTTTTTCTCTCATTGTGCTGAAACCTATTCTTCTCTTAACTCTACTCCACTCCCAAGTCAGGACTTTTCAGGCATGAACATTGCTGTGAGACGACCCTAACTTGAGACTGCAGCCAGGGACTATCCAGGCCCAGAGCAGTTCTACTTCACTCCCACTTATTAAAAGAAACATGACTAGGAATTCATCATTAGTTAATAAGTTATATTATGGCTTACAAAAAAACAAGGTATATCAAGAAGAAAAAAAAAAACCTGTCTTGACACACAGGTGCTGCACATAAGTTTTGGTAGGAAAAAAAAAAAAACCCATTAACCTTGGACAAAGGGAGCACATACATATTGATATCAAGCCAGTAACTTAGAAGTGATGACATCTTTGCTGTGTGTTCTGTACCCTGTATTGTAATTCAAACTACGACAACACAATAACTTCACATTCTGTACCTGCACTATGTGTGCTTGAGTGCTCACTGACTTCCTTAAAGCTGCCCTGTGAAAAAATGTAACCACGAACCTCCCTGCTTTTTAAATGTATGTGTAGAAATTTAGACTGCTTGGCTAAAAAACAAACAAACAAACAAAAAAACACTTAGATACAAACTCGATCCTGAGTTTTGTCTCTGTTTGCCAACCACCTTATCTCTGCCCACCAATGCTTCAAGAACTCCCGATCCCAAAGACCTATCCCGACTGAGCCAGTCCATAACAGGTGGTGCACAATGCATGGGACTCGAAGTAAGCTAAGCTTTCTCTCCTCTTTTTAAATACTTTTTTCAGACAAAGACAAGGACCCGCCAAAGAGTACAGACTCCGCAACAAAGGACAGGCTGAGCCAAGAGTGAGTAGGCAAAACCATGAGATATTCTCAGTCCAAAACAGAAGAATGTTCTTGACAATATTAAGCCATATGTTAAAAGGTAGAGACATAAAAACCTCAAAAGAGAGTTTAAGACAAAATTTCACAACTTTTTATTAAATATAAGTCCTTGGTTCCTGGAAGAAAAAAAAAAGCTTATCTTTAGAGAACTAAAAAAGTAAAAAAAGAAGTGAAAAGATTCTATAAAACTCATGGTCCAAGTCAGATATCAGCACAGACATTTCCTTATGGGTAAATATTAGGGACCTGTTATCAGACAAACCTAAAATAGAGTTCTTCACGGAGAAAGCTCCCTCTGAGGAAGAAGCTGCTCCATGAGAGCCAGACTGAAAAAGGCGCTAGATGAGATGCTTCCTCCCTCTGAGAGACCACACATGTCATTAAAACAACTTACAGGAAAAAATGCCAATGCTCTCTGCCAGAAACTAATTAAAAAAACAGAGAGGTAACAATAAAAAAATTTCATGTTTTCTTGTAGTCAACAAGGTCACATTAGTTGTGACTGTGCCAAACAAACAAACAAAAACCAGACCGTTAAAAGAAACTGTACAATTACACAAGAACCAACAAGTGGCTCAGAATCTGTTGCTTCCCGATGTTCACCTGCCTAATCCGATTTTAAAGCTAGACAGAGACAAAGAGATTTGGTCTACTGAAGTGGTAGCCTAGACTCAAAAGGTAACTAAACAGAGACCTCTAAAAACCCTAAAGGTAAAAAAAATATTAGACACTGGCGCGGACAAATCGTGTGTTACTGGTAAAGACTGGCCAGCTTCTTGGCCCATTTATCACACTACATCAACTTTGGTAGGATTAGGTTCAGCCTCAAATACGGCCCAAAGTTCAGAAATTCTAAAATGGTCTATTAAAGATAAAACTGAGACTTTTCAACTATATGCCATTCCTTCTCTTCCTTCTTCATTATGGGGAACAGATATATTGAAAAAATAAAAATAAATTAACCACAAATGATATTTAAAACAACACAACATTTTTCATAGGGGCCACTGATAAATTATTACAGATAAAATTTCATAGATAAATAAAAAGCCTGTTTAGATTAATCAGTGGTCCCTAATACAAAAAAGATACAAACATTAAAACAACTTGTTAAAAAACAATTAAGTACAAAACATATAAAAATATCAAATAGTCCACAAAATACTCCTATATTTATTTAAAAAATCAGAGGGATAAAGATTTTTACAAGATTTAATAGCTGTAAATAAGACTACACATGATATGGGGGTCCTTCAACTTGGCCTCCCTTCTCCTATAACTATCTTAAAGGCTGTTATATTAATTATTGTTATAGATCTAAAAGATTTTTTTCACTATTAAATTACATCCTAAAGTTTCTCATTGTAATTTAACATACCTCAGTTAACTTTCAAAGACTTTATCAAAGGTATCAATGAAAAGTTTTGCCACAAAAAAATAGTCCCACTCTTTGTCAAAAATTTATAGATCAACACTAAAATCTGTTAAAAGATAAAGATAAAAATACTTTTTTTTTTAAAAAAAAGATTTATTGATTTTTTATACAGTGGTGTGCATGTACACCTCAGGCCAGAAGAGGGCATCAGATCACATTATAGATGGTTGCGAGCCACCATGTGATTGCTGGGAATTGAACTCAGGACCTCTGGAAGAGCAATCGGTGCTTTTAACCTCTGAGCCATCTCTCCAGCCCAAGATAAAAATACTTTTATTTTACATTATATAAATAATATTCTTATGACAAAAACAAAAACAAAAAAAAAACTGACTGAATTAATTCTTAAAGATATGATTAAGTCTTTAAATCAATATAGATTGGTAACAACCCCTAATAAAATACAACATAATAGACCAATTAATTACTTTAAAAAACTATCTATGACAACTTTATTATGTCACAAAAGTTACAACTTAAGATTGATAAATTAAAAACACTTAGTGATTTTCAAATTAAAAGCTCCGTACTAGGCTGGCAAATCTAAACTGATAACATAAACAGACGCCGAACCCTCAACATACAGAACATCCCAGCACTGGCCAATCTGTGATCGTCTGGCCATCTCTCTCCCCTGTCTCTTCATCAATCTCAACCATCTCCTCTCTCAACTGTTAATCTTTGTGCAAGCTTTGCTTTAACCCTCTCTCCAGGAGGTCCCACCTTCAACGTCCTGTCCTGCTTGCCCAGCTAATTGGCTAAACGAGCTTATTGAACAGTGTGTTAAGCACTCAAGACAATTTCTCCATGGCCCCCCCTTTTAGGTCTAATAAAAAAACTCTTTACCTATACATTTATGCCATTACCAATATAACAAGAGAATACACAAGAACCATAAAACAATCATTATGGTTTGTTGTATATTCAGAATGTTTTGCTGTCGTCAAACCCATCGAGACGTGCGAAGAATAAAATTTAAGTAGCGGAGGAAATAGGAAGGTAAAGGTTAGCAGCTCCAAAAAAAAATGACAGAGACACGCTGGCCTTAACAGTTACTATAAATCTAACATGGTGGAGAATCAATCTGCAGAGCCCGTCTGCCCCCAAATATTATCGGAAGGCAATATTGTGAAGCAGGGACATGTAGGACTTTGCCTACCACTGTCTTGGCAGAAGTTTGGCCATCACTAACTCCACCGCATCCAAAAGCTGCCCATATCAGGCAGAATTCTGTTCTGTGGCAGAAAACAAGGAACATTTTTGCCCGATGGTCCGATGTTGGCCACAACACGAAAGCATCTCCACGAAGGAGGTGTCCGGATGCTGCATGATACCTTCTTTGAGGCAGGCTGGGTGGGTAACCAGGAGTCAACCTGTCTCATTTTCAAAGAAATCCTCCTAAAGCATACAAGTTTCCTTAGTGGGTCTGAGGGCGTTGTAGGTCTCGTGGAAGGCCTTTGAAGATCCTTAGCTAAAATATTTACCTTTCTATCATTGAACCTAGAAGTATATTCGTTGTGATAATATTGAATAGTACAGTGAAAAAAACTTATTTTACAATCAATATCTAAATTCGTACTAAATGAATTAAAAATGCCTTATGATAACAATTAAAGGCCTTAATTGAAGATAGATTCATAAATTTACCTTTTGTTCCTACGAATCATTCATATATTTCCCATATTCCTACAGAGAAAAATCACGAGTTCAACCTCGTTTCGCTCTGACAAAACATAATAACACAACCAATTCCCAATGAGATAAACACAAAACCCAGCCCCAAAACTGTATCCCAATCCCCCGTTAAGGGAAATGGGACAGTGGTTCTCTTTTTAAGGCTCTTCGGCTGATTTGGGATGAAATACTATGGCAGGGGCCCAAATAAAACTGGGAAAATGGTTAAACAACCTAGAGATAGCATTGGGTCCAGTTTCTAAGGTTGAGAATTCAGGCTTAATAAAAGTCCTGTGTGGGACAGTCTGAAATGCAGGCCAATGGAATCAGGAGCTTTCTCCAAAGCTACTTGGAGATGTTCTGTTGAGGACAAAGCAGCCGAAGCAGTTGTGGATGGAACATGAGGAATGCAGCATGTCAGCATTTCATCGTGCGGAGGATGAATCCTGTTGGGTCCTATCCAGCATCAGTGTCTGGGTACTTTTGGTTCTGAAAATAAATGATTCTTACAAGTATTATACAGTTCTAAATCTATAAAGCACGAGGGGGGCAGGATAAACAGAACAATTGAGGCATAGGTTTCTGCAATTTGCATTCATGTAAATAGACGACGTAAAGTTAACATCTCCCTTTAACAGCCAGTCTGTTTTATTTGACGTTCTTGCAAAGAGGAAGTAAATATTACCATTACCAAAGAACATAAAATCATTATTTAACTGAAATTAAAACAAGATTGTATAGTTCTAAAGTGTCCTTTTCTAAGCCTTCTGTGGTGCCTGATGTAAGGGCCAGGCTGCTACCTGTCCCGAGAGAATGTATCCCGCTTAGAGACAAGCCGTTGCCTGAGCAAAAGAAGCAGTGAAGCCTTAATTAAACTTATGCATAGCTAGGCATCTTGCACGGGTGGTTACACTTATTGAAGGGGTTTTTGTCTCACCCCTTCTCTCCATTAGGGTGACACTTCCACCTTTAAACTTATATAAACTCTCATTTTAGAATTTAATGCTACCCTAGGCACTTGTACCTGGGTGTTTTCACACTATATAAAACAACCCTCCAATTTGTAGAGTTTATCAATACCCTAGGCTCTTATACCTGGGTTTTCACACTTATATAAAACGCTCATTTTAGAGTTATCCATGTCCCTAAGGCAATCTTGTACCTGGGTTTTTACATTTTTTGCAGTGTTTTTGTCTCACCTCTTCTCTCCATAGGGGGGGACACTTCTACCTTTTAAAACTAAATGTCCCTCTCTCTGGCTCGGTGGAACCTGATGGATAGGCCAGGCTGCTAGCTGTCTCCTGAGAAAATGTACCTAACCCGTTTTAAGACAAGCTGGTTGCCCTGAGCAAAAGAAAAGGCATTAAGGTTACCTTTTAAGTATATAATTTTAGCCTTTAGTTTTGGGGGACCTAACTAGGGACGTGTACTTTGTCACTATAGTCTTCAGTGTCTTTTTGTATCTGGTGTGACTGCCACCTGTCCCCCATGAAAGTAGCTAACATTTAAGAGGTAATGTCAGCTGCCAGAGCAGTGACACCCGTCAGCTCAGCATACAAAGGCGTTTTTCGACAGGGAGGCAAGCAGTTTGATGTTCGCGTCGCCCTGCCCAACCTTGGTCCTTACATAGACCAACAAATATATCTCCTAGCCAATTATCCCATTCCCTTGCATCAGCTCTCCCAATGGAAGCTCCACTTTAAAAGGAGATTAGGCTGGCCTTTTTAGAGCAATGACATTTCCTACATAAGAAACCTAAGATTGATGTGTAGCCATCCTTTAGATTAGTAAGAAATATACTATTGTTAGAACAAAGGAACATAATAATTTTAAGGACAAGTTTGTCAGTTTAAATGCGAGGTTGTCTCTGCGAGTAACTTAATTTATCAGTAGGGGGGGTCATCCCCTGACTTATTGTGGAACCAGGCTGGTCTAGAACTCACAGATATCGGTCTGTCTTAGCTCCATGGTGTTAAGAATAAGGATGTGTGCCACTAACTACCCTGCACAAACATTTCATCTCAATTCCCAGTCAAAATCTACAAAATATCAAGTAATATTCAAAAGTTAACAAAAAATTCTAAGTTCTGGGGCAGGTTGGGCGAATTTTAGGCTTCATAAATGAGGCTCGTCCACCATGCTTTTGAATTAGTTAGTGCTAAGTTGCACAGTGTACTCTTTCCAGAGAGAGAGAGAGCTGAAAAGACACCTTGCAGCTAATAAGTTTCTGATTTCAGCCGTTATCAACACTATGAAAAGGAGTTGTGGTTCCTTCTTCCCTTCTCATTATTGGGAACTTAGCCCGGCACTCCAGCTTTCTCCTCTCTTCTGCCTCTCTCCTGAAGGAACAAAAGCCAAGAAAGGCCAAAAGGATCCAGGAGCCTTCTGGAGAGTTGGAGAGTGAGCGGGAAGAGGAACCATAGCAGTCTATTTTCCCCACCAAACTATAAAAATTATAATCAAGGGTTTGGATACACTAAATAAGTTGGGCACCATTTGTTACAGTAAAATGTGTCCCTTCAGCCAAAGATGGCTAATAACATGAACAGTCTGAAAAGTACTTTAAAAGTGCCACACTTATCGAGCAGAATCAAACTGATACAACATCTACTCGTAAACTAACATAAATGAACTACTCTAAATCAGAACATAATATGAGTCCAAGCACTATAGCCATCGGGTTGTTCCTCTGCCATTCCTCTCCCCTGTCCTCATCAACTCTCAACCATCTTCCTCCTTAACTGTCAATCTTGGCTCTGTCCCTCTCCAGAAGTCCGCCTTCACTTCCGGTCTTTCTGCCCAGCTGATTGGCTAAACAGAACGTTGATTGACAGTTTGTTACAGCCAATTCAAGACATTTCTCCACAACCCAATGCTGGGTTTCTTAGTCTTGATAATCTAAGACTGGTTTCTTAGCTTGGTTAAGCCATGCGTTGTTTCTTTCTTGTCTTTCTCTTTTCTTTCTTCTTTTTTTTTTGAGACAGTTCTCTGTGTAGTCTGGGCTGGCCTTTGTAGACAGGCTGGCCTTGAAATCACAGCGATCCACCTGTCTCGTGCCTCCTGAGTGCTGGGATTAAAGGCAGCGGCCACCATGCCCCCAGCACAACCAATGCTGGTTTCTTGGCCTTGATAACCAAAGCTGGTTTCGTCTTGGCCTGATAACTCAATATGGTTGTCGTAGCTTGAGATACCCAAGAGGATTCTTAAGCTTGATAACCCATGCTGGTTTCTTGGCCTTGATAACCAAATGCGGCTTCTTGGCCTTGATAACTCAATGCTGGTTTTTTTTTGGCCTTGAATAACCCAATGCTGGTCTCTAACTTGATAAACCCATGCTGGTTTTAGTTCTTTGATAACCCATGCTGGTCTTACTCTGCATACCCATCGGGTTCTTAGGCTATAAACCCAATGCTGGTTTTAGTTCTTGATAACACAATGCTGGGTTTTCTTGGCCTTGATAAACCAGTGCTGGTGTTTTCTTAGTTTGAGAACCCAATGCTGGTTTCTTTTCTTTTTTTGCTAGCTGTTTTTTCCCCCCCATATACATTGTGGTATCGGTACAGCATAATACAAACTACATACAGCAGGAGAACCATGTAAATATCATGAGTTATATAAATGTTATACATTCAATAGTGATTTGGGTCACTGTAGTTGTCAAACTTGAAGTAAACATCTTTTCTTATCTTGTTGGTCTAAATTTGAATTAAATTCAGTTCATATCGATCGCTTCTGACTTAAAGTCCTTTATCTTGATCTAAAAGATCTTAACCTCGAACCCAGCTAAACTTGATTGTGAAACTATCTGGTCTCAAACCTCCTCAGAGACTTGAGAAGAATAAAACTTAAATGCCCTGAGTGACCAGTAGTGCAGGATGACAGCTTCCAAAATGAACAAAAAATGACTGAAACACTTATGCCTGAACGTCTAACTGACAGTTGGAGCCTCGCTTCAGACTTCTATCCAATATCTCTACCAGACGTCTGCGTGAGGCAGGACGAATTGAGGTCTTGTTACACCACTGGCTTGGCAGAGTTCTGCCGCTGACTCTGCCTGCATCTAAGATGCCCATTTTTTAGGCAGAATTCTGTTTGGGGCAAGAAATAGGACATTTTGCCCAGCGGATGGTTTGCCACATTCAAAGCCAACACCATAAGGAGCTCTCCGATGGATCATGATCTTCTTTTGAGATTGGCTGGATGTTGTCAGAGTTACTTGTCTTGTTTGTCGAAGAAACTTTAGAATAATAAAAACATTTAAAATGCCATATGTCTGTGGGCTCTGAGGCATTTGAAAGACCTTCTTACTAACTCGTTACCCTCATACATCATAGATTCATATTTAGTCTGTTAGACTTAGGATATATATTCTTATGCTAAAAATCTGACTATTTTTGACATGTCCATGCTTGTGCATAAATATACAAATTTTTATATCAATGACTTAGAAAAAACCTCATTATGAGTAACAATTAGACGAGTTAAGGTGGAGTTCAATCATCTACTCTTGTTCTCTCCTCCTCTATATTTTCTATTGTCCCCCTTTCTTTCAGCTCCTATCTTGTTCTGTCCCCCTCTATATTTCTATGTCCCCTCCCCCTTTCTGTCTTTTCAGCTCTATCTCTTTACCGATGCATAGAAATAAATGAAAAAGAGACATCCTTGAGTTCAGCCTAGTTTCCTCTCTGTGAAAACAATAATAACTTATAAACCCCCTCCCCTCCCAAGAAATATAAGCATTTGTAGACCAAGAAGCAAACAGAAATCTCCCAGACCCCCCTTAGAGGGAAGGGTCATCGTTCGCTTAAGGTTTCTATCAACTGATTGGGGGCAATAATACCTAGAAGGGGCCCCAGAAAAAAGTGGGAAAATGATTAAACATGCAAGGGATTGGCATTTGTGGTCCAGTTGCTAAAGCTGAGAGATTCCAGGCTTATCGGAGTTTGGGAATGCTGGACCAAATGGGACAGAAGCCTTTCTGCAACGCTGCGGGGAAGCTGTCCAATTCTAAGGGTAACATGACAAGACATCCAGGCTGGAGCAAGGAGGATGCAGGATGTCATCGTCCGCACGCTGAGAGGAATGAATCCTGTCAGGTTGGATTCAGCGGTCAGTGTCCAGTCTTTTTGTTCTGAAACATAATTTCTCACAAGCCTATACAGTTTCGAAAGAATTTTGATGAGAGGGTGGGATGTACACAGCATTAAGGCTGATTCTTCTGCTCCTTGTATGGACAGAATAAAGACAATCTGCAAATCTTCCTTCTGCAATACTGAAATGGTCCTAGTAATAAGTCACAGAGAACTGTGGCCAACATGAAGCCTCTCTGGCATTACATTTGTACTCCCCAGTCTCAGAGCTATTCCCATGAGTGGGATTAGCGATATAAGTTACCCTGCTTGTTCGGCATTTGAATCTTTTACATCCTAATTGCAAGGCCCCCTCCCTTACATCTCCCAATCTCATCCCTCCCTGTGCTTTCCCCCCCCTCTCCTAGCATCTGATCTCAGATTGTTTTGTCAGCCTGTAGCACATATAACCTCTTCCTCTGCTGGCCTGGCAGGCCACCCTATACCTCGGCACTCTGTCCAGTGTCCAGCTTCGAGTCGTCCATAACTGTCCCTAACCCGTTGCTGGGTGGAGGTCTCTCAGAGGACGTCTATGTTGGGCTAAAATCCAGATATGAGTATATATATATACCATGCATGTCTTTTTGGGTCTGGGTTAATCTCAATTAGGATGACATTCTAGTTCCATCCACCCTTTTGCCTTCAAAATTCAATATTTCCTTTTTTAAATAGCTGAGTAGTAGTCCACTGTGTAGATATAAGCAGTTTTTTTCCCCCAATTCTTCAGTTGAGGGCATACTTGGTTGTTTCCAGATTCAGGCTATTACAAATAAGGCTGCTATGAACATAGTGGGCAAATGTCCTGTGTTGTATGGTAGAGCAGCTCTTCAGATATGCCCAGGAGTGGTAGATAGCTGGGTTCTGGGATAGAACTATTGCCTGATTTTCTGAGAAAGTGCCATATGAATTAATGCAGAGGGGGTTGTACAAGTTTGTACTCCCACCAGCAGTGGAGGAATGTTCCCCTTTCGCCACATCCGACACCAGAATGTTGGTCATTCGAGTTATTGATCTTTGCTCATTCAGATAGTGTAAGATGGTATCTCAAGGTCGTTTGATTGCATTTCCCTGATGACTAGGGAATTCTGAGCGCTTTTTAAAAGTGCGTTCTCTGCCATTCAATATCCTCTATTGAGAATTCTCTGTTTAGTTCTGTACTCCATTTTTTAAAATTGATTATTTGGTTTGGTAGTGTTTAAATTACTTCGTGAGGTTCTATATATTTTGATATTAGCCTTTGTCAGAGGTAGGGTTTGGTAAAGATATTTTCCCAATCTGTGGTTGTCAAGTTGTTCTTGTTGACAGGACTTTTGCCTTAACAGAAGCTTTTCAGTTTTCATGAGGTCCCATTATTAACTGTGGATCTTAGAGCCTGAGCTGTTGGTGTTCGTTCCAGGGATCTGATGCCCTCGGACACTGTGGGCCATGCACAGACCTGTGCACAAAGCCATAGGAAACGCATAGCATACCACATACACATACACATAAAATAATAGTTACTTCATCAAGCCAGCCGATGGCCAAGATACAAGGTATGCCATCAGTACCCACAAACTAGATTCTAAGGAGACAGAAGCAATATAGTTAACCTGGCCAAGAGAGCTAGGCTCAAAGGATGAATGAATAGAAACCATAATGCTGTGTTTGTTTATGGGTTGTGCTGGGCCAGATTCTACATTGAGCTACATACTCAGCCCATCCAAAAACAGAAAACCAAAACCCTCCAGTGATTAGAACACTTGCCTAAGTGTGGGAGAGACCTTGAGTTCTAGAGCGCCAGTTGGTTTTCAACGGAGCTGTTGCCCAGACTGGCCCTGAATTCCCAGGTCAAAGGCTCAACCTACCTTAGTCGTCTCTAGGCAGCAGGGACTATAGGGTGTACCACCATGCCAGGCTAAGAGGACTAAATATGGTACTAATCCATAAGAATAACAAACCTCAGACAACTCTAAAAGAAGAAGTTGAATTCCACCTACCGTCTTGCAACTGGAGAACCACCAAATATGGCACTTGGTTAAGTCCGTCTAAGCCATACAGTTTATTAGTGTTAAGAAGAAACATGGGTCGTTTGTATTTTAACCTCGTATTTCATCACACATGTCTAAGTAACCTACAAACATTCAAGAAAAAAACCACTTTCAGGCAGGCATAGTGGCACACGCCTTTAATTATTTCAGGAGACAGAGGCAGGCAGATTGCTTGAGTTCTGAGGCCAGCCTCTTCTAGAAAGCTTGTCTAGACAGCCAAGCTACACAGAGAAACCCTGTCCTAGAAAAAACAAAAGCCAGGTGTGGTGGCACACGCCTTAATCCCAGCACTTGGGAGGCAAGGCAGGTGGATTGCGTTGAGTTCGAGGCCAGCCGGGTACAAAGTAGTCCAGGATGGCCAAGGCTACACAGAGAAACCCTGGTCCTCGAAAAACAAAAAAAAAAAAAAAAAAAAAAAAGAAAAAAACAAAGAGAAAAAAAGAAAAAAAAAAAAAAAGACCCACTATCATTAATACAGCAAGTGCTGCTGGAGATTCCACAAAACAAGTGGCAGCCAACACAGACCTCTAATCCATACCTCCACACTGGGAATGAGTTTTTAGGATATAATTTTAATTTTCTCATATGTAAAATTAAAAAAAAAACAAACATCCAAAACCAGGTAGAATTTGTGGAAGTAACAAGAAAAGTGCCTATGTGGTGAATTCTGAAGATAGGTCAAATAAGATCTGTCACACCGCTACGATACTATCATTAGAAGCTAAGAACTAAAAAGGGGATACACTAGGTTCCTCTGTGTTGACCTGAAATAACCGTTGCAATGGAGAGCAGCTTAATCCAGATAAAAAGCTGTGTACTGGAAATGATATCTGGGTGGTGTCAAGGAAGAACGACACTAGATTTCACCATTGAGGTGTGCTATGAATGAGCACAGAACTTGTGGGTGTTTTCTTAATGTGCAAATAAAAATGACAGTTTAACTAGTGCTCAAAATCGATCAGAACAAAGTGTTTTTCTTTTCCCCCAAGACAAGGTTTCTCTGTGTAGCCTTGGCTTCGGGACTCACTTTGTAGACCGGCTGGGCTCCCACCACCTGCCCTGCCTTCTGATATGGGAATAAAGACCAGGACAAAGTATGTTAATACCAAATCCGGTAACTGGGAGGAGCACAGTTTGGGGCGTTAAGTGCCCCAGACCACGCCCCCTTCAAAGCATTCACATTTCATAATCATCCCTACACCCAGAATAACCTGTTAGTGCACGACAGAGTCAGGATAAAGAGCACAAGGAACGGTCTCATTAATAAAAGCCGAAGTTCCACAGCAGCAGCACGGCCAAATGAATTGGGTTTCTCCGTGAGCTCTCCTGCTGCTTCTCTTCCCATTAGATGCACTTGCAGCACCTACAGCACAGCACAGAGACAGGTAACAACGCTGTCAGGACTCACAACACTTCTGCACAGAGCCGTTTCTCACAAACGTCCATGACTCAGGGCCCAATCCCACATCTCTTCTCACATATGCAAGGTCAGAACAAGTGCTCTTTAATAAAACTAAAGCCAATAAATAGTGATAGAAGACCTGTAAGTAGGATTGTTAAAAACAAGAGGGCACAACACTAGTTCAGTCCTTACGAGTGAACAGTGTGGCTAAGGGGTGAGGCTCAGTGTGGTAGGGGCTGGCCTAGCACACAAGGGCCTGCAACAACTGAGCACCAGCAGTGCATGCCTAAAGTCCACTCGGGTGAGTAGAGTAAGAGGATTGAAGTTCAAGTCACATCGGCAACATAGCAAATTTTGAAGCGAACCTCAAGCTACTTAAGACCTTGTCGTAATAAACAAAAAAGGATAGCTGGGTAGGTGGGCCCACACCTGTAATCCCAGCACTCAGGAGCCAGAAGCAGGAAGATGGCTGGGAGTTGGGCCAGCCTGGTCTCAAAGTGAGTCCAGGACAGCCAAGATAAAAAGGAAATTTGTCTCAAAAACGAAACCAAGCCGGGCGGAGGTGGCGCATGCCTTAATCCCAGCAACTCGGGAGGCAGAGGCAGGCGGATCAAGTGTGAGTTCAAGGCCAGCCTGGTCTACAAAGTGAGTCCAGGATGGCCAAAGGCTACACAGAGAAACCCTGTCGCGAAAACCAAAAAAAAAAAAAAAAAAAAAAAAAAAAAAAAAAAAAAAAACCAAACAAATCTAAACAAAAGGAAATAAGGAAGAAAGGGAAGGAGCAAAAAATGCAAGGCACCTAGTGGCAAATGGTACATCTGTGTGAGCGAGGTTCAATCCCCAATGTGTATGCAAGACCCATACCATCACTCAGTTAAACCCGCAGGCTCCAGAACCAGTCCCTTGGGCTACACAGCGAGACCCTGTCCAATTCCTCCTACACAGATGACAAGACGGATGATGATGACGATGACAAAATAAATTTTTATGTAAAGGCCGGGACATGGCTCTGTCGTCAAGTACTTACGTTCACATCCCCAGAACAGTATTTCCAAATTAAAACCCAAAACCAACAGCAACAATAAAACCAAACCAAACCAACAACCAAAATCCCCCAAGCCCCCAAATGTTAGTGCAGTACTTGTAGTTCTAGTGTCAGGGGAGCAGAGTCAGGCGGATCTCTGGGGATTGCCATCCTTTTGTTTTTGAGATAAGGGTCTCTCTCTGGTCTGGAACTTGCCAAGTAGCTGTTCTAGGCCTGGTCCACAAGCACCAGGATCTACTTGTTCCACCTTTTCATAACGGGAATCACAAATGTGTGCCAGGTGCTGCCTTTTCCACATGGTACTTTGTTTCTTTTGTGTATCTGTAGACCATGTGCACACCTAGTTCCTGCAGGTCAGAAGAAGGCATCCAACCCCTAGACAGTTGTGAGCTGCCAAGAGGGTGCCGGAATCAAACCTGTGTCTCTGCAACGAAGAACAAATGTTCTAAACTGCCGAGGCCATCTTTCCAGCATGTGCCACAAGATGAGTTTATTGGAAGACACTCCCTAAGAGCAGACTTGGATGACGCACAACGGAGATATATGTGTGTCATGACCCCTCCAGTGGTGTCGGTGTGACAAATACTACACAGGCTTGAGGCTACCACTCCGGACAAGGGAAGCCTCCTGGACGGGGCTAATGTGTTTCTGCCAGGAGAAATGAATTGTAGTTTTTTTTCCTTATGGTGCTGAAACCTATTCTCTCTCTTAACTCTACGCCACTCCCAAGTCAGGACGTTTCAGGCAGAACATGCTGTGAGACGACCCTAACTTGAGACTGCAGCGAGGGACTATCCAGGCCCCAGAGCATTCTACGTCACCTCCACTTATTAAAGAAAAACATGACTAGGTAATTCATCATTAGTTAATAGTTATATTATGGCGTAACAAAAAAAAACAGGTATATCAAGAGAAAAAAAAAAAACCTGTCTTGCACAACACAGGTGCTGCACATAAGTTTTGGTAGGAAAAAAAAAAAAACCCATTAACCTTGACAAAGGGAACAGCACTTTATCCAAAGCATGTACAAAGCCCAGAAGTTCGGAGCCCAGTAGGCATGGCAAAGGCCCCTTGAAAGGAAAGAGTCGGGAAAAGACTTGTGGCAGCTGGTTCTGTCAAAACAAGAAAGAAACCAATTAAATAGTCATCAGTTTTTTCCCAAATTCTAGAACAGAACAGTGGAACTGCGTGTGGTATAGTGTGTAGCAAGCTCAGCAGCCTGGGTTTCCATCTTTGTTTTTGACTCCAATCAAGTCACAGACTTTCTTTTTTCCTAGCCTTTTCAACTGGCCAGTGAGACACGTAAGAATCAGTGAATATCCATTCATGCTACTAGGAACAACAACAGAATTTACGTGGTGCAGACACACAGAATGTAGTCAATCTAAGTCTGCTGAAGTGCTGGGGAGCAAGGTCTACCACAAAGATGCGGTGTTTCTCAATTAAAAAAAAAAAAAAAGATTTCTTTATTATGTACACAGTATTCTGCCCACATGTGATCCAGCAAGGCCACCAGAACTCATTGTACATGGCTGTGAGCCAACATGTGGTTGCTGGGAACCGAACTCAGGACCTTTGGAAGAACGGACAGTGCTCTTAACCTCTAAGCCATCTCTCCAGCCCGTTTTTCATTCTTAATACAAAGTAAAACTTGTTTTTGGATGCGGAGAGAGAAAAGAAAATATCTGAAGACTTGTCCAGCGTTTGCTGTGTACAAAGGACTCATCTGGGAGGCTAAGGTAGCTGCATTTAAGCAGAGTCCATGATGAGAATTGGCTCTCTCGTGTAAGAGAGTACAGTGCTTCACATACTCCCTACCTTACTGTGACTTACATTATTTTTTAAAAAGTAAAGCAGAGAGTTGGGTATGGTGGTGCACACCTTTAATCCTAGCACTCGTGAGGCAGAGGCAGGCGGTTCACTGTGAGTTCGCGGCCAGCCTGGTCTACAAAGTGAGTGCAGGATGACCAAGATAACATAGAGAAACCCTGTCTCAAAAAACAAAACAAAACAAAACAAAAAAAGTAAAGAGCAGAAATAAAATAAAATGTCTTACCAAGGCTAAGAAAGGGCCCAGCGAAAAGAGAAACCAGGAGAACAATTAGTCCCAGGGAAATAACACGGACAAAGCTGAAGCTAGTCCATCGCACACTGCCATCTGTAGACGAGAAAAGCCAGCATTAGCAGGAGCATGAAGACATGCTCTCCAACAACTCATGAGGTTTCCATACATAGCCCGAATGTTCTGGAAGCTACCATCCTTCCACTTCCGCCTCCCCAGTACTATGATTAGAGGTGCCTGCCACCATGCCCGAGTGTACATTGATCTTTGTGGATGATGACGGGCTTATAGATCAGGACCTGAGAGACACCTGCTGTGCTTCATAACACTGTAAGCTGCAAGGAAGAAAATACGAATTTTGCAACCACTGCTAAGACTTACCTGATTTACTTGCAGTGAAACAGTAAGATCGCAGCAGATAGATACCATAAACTGGTGCTACATAGAGGTAGATGTGCTTGAAATGGAGGAGAACAGCGAAGAGAAACGCCCCTTCCATATGCCTTTTCTAGGAAAAAGAGAGGGGAATGTATCACTTTAAATTCAAGGTAGATGAAATGCAGTATGTAGTACCCTGGAGTGAATCCTGGAACACAAAGTAAACATTAGTAGAAAAGCTAATGAAAGTCAAATAACGCAATGCTGGTTTCTTAGTTTTGATAATCCAATGCTGGTCTCTTGGCCTTGATAACCCAATGCTGGTCTCTTGGCCTTGATAACCCAAAGCTGGCTTCTTGGCCTTGATATCCCAATGCTGGTTTCTTGGCCTTGATATCCCAATGCTGGTTTCTTGGCCTTGATATCCCAATGCTGGTTTCTTGGCCTTGATAACCCAAAGTTGGTTTCTTGGCCTTGATAACCCAATGCTGGTTTCTTGGCCTTGATAACCCAATGTTGGTTTCTTGGCCTTGATAACCCAATGCTGGTTTCTTGGCCTTGATAACCCAATGTTGGTTTCTTGGCCTTGATATCCCAATGCTGGTTTCTTGGCCTTGATAACCCAATATTGGTTTCTTGGCCTTGATAACCCAATGCTGGTTTCTTGGCCTTGATATCCCAATGCTGGTTTCTTGGCCTTGATAACCCAATGATGTTTTCTTGGCCTTGATATCCCAATGCTGGTTTCTTGGCCTTGATAACCCAATGTTGGTTTCTTGGCCTTGATAACCCAATGCTGGTTTCTTGGCCTTGATATCCCAATGCTGGTTTCTTGGCCTTGATAACCCAATGTTGGTTTCTTGGCCTTGATAACCCAATGCTGGTTTCTTGGCCTTGATATCCCAATGCTGGTTTCTTGGCCTTGATATCCCAATGCTGGTTTCTTGGCCTGCCTTGATAACCCAATGTTACAGTAAAATGTATTGGTTTGGCATAAGATGGCTAATAAATGAAACAGAGTCTGAAACATAATTTAAAGCTGCCAGTACTATGCTGGGCAGAATCTAAACTGATAACATAAACAGACTACTCGAAACCTCATAACATACATACATCCCAAGCACTTGCCAATCTGGTGATCGTCTGGCCATCTCTCTCCCCTGTCTTCATCAATCTCAACCATCTTCCTCTCTCAACTGTTAATCTTGGTGCCAATCTTGGCTTTACCCCCTCTCTCCAGGAAGTCCCACCTTCCACTTCCTGTCCTTCTGCCCAGCTAATTGGCTAAACAGAGCTTTATTGACAGTTGTTACAGCCACTCAAGACATTTCTCCACATTTCCCCTTTTTAGTAGTCTAATAAAAAAAACTCTTTTACCTACATTTATAGCATTACACCAATACAATATACATACACAAGAACCATAAAACAATCATTATGTTTGTTATATTCATAATGTTTTGCTGTCTTCAACCCCATCAGAGACTTGCGAAAGAATAAAATTAATTAGCTGAGTAAATAGGAAGTACAGGTTAGCAGCTTCCAAAATGAAAAAATGACAGAGACACTGCTGCCTTAACAGTTACTCAAAACTCTAACATGGTGGAGCATCATCTTCAGCCTTCTGCCCCAATATATCTGACAGGCATATTTGTGAAGCAGGGACTATTGAGGACTTGCCTACCCTGTCTTGGCAGAGTTTGGCCATCAACTCCACCTGCATCCAAGCTTGCCCATTTCAGGCAGAATTCTGTCTGTGGCAGAAAACAAGGACATTTTTGCCCAGTGGCCGATTTGCCACACCTGAAGCCATCTCCACGAGGAGGTTCCCTGATGCTCATTACCTTCTTTGAGGCAGTCTGGGTGTTACCAGGAGTCAACCTGTCTCATTTTCAAAGAATCCTCAAAACAATACAAATTTCCTTAAGTGTCATACTTTGTAGGTCTCTGAAGCCTTTGAAGACCTTATCTAAATATTTACCTTATCTATCTATTGAACCTAGGATATATATTCTTGTGATAATATTGAATAGTACAATTGAAAATAAACTTATTTTACATCAATATCTAATATTCTATACAAATGAATTAAAAATAGCCTTATGAATAACAATTAAGGCCTTAAGTTGAAGAGTAGATTCAATAATTTACCTTTTGTTCTATCATTCCTATATATTTCCATATTCTCAGAGAAAAATCCGAGTTCAACCTCGTTTTCTCTCTGAACAAAACCAGTAATAACACAACCAATTCCCAATGAAGATAAACACCCATAGCCCAAAACTTTACCCAATCCCCCTTTAAGGGAAATGGGACAGTGTTCTCTTTTTAAGGCTTCTTCAGGCTGATTTGGGATGAATAATACCTATGCAGGGGCCCAAATAAAACTGGGAAAATGGTTAAACAACCTAGAGATAGCATTTGTGGTCCAGTTTCTAAATGTTGAGAAATTCAGGCTTAATAAAAGTCCTGTGTGGGACAGTCTGAAATGCAGGACCAATTGGAATCAGGAGCTTTCTCCAAAGCTATCTTGGGAGATGTTCTGTTCTGATGACAACAGCAGCCGAAGCAGTTGTGGATGGAACATGAGGAATGCAGCATGTCAGCATTTCATCGTGCTGGAGGATGAATCCTGTTGGGTCTGATCCAGCATCAGTGTCTGGTACTTTTGTTCTGAAAATAAATGATTTCTTACAAGTATTATACAGTTCTAAATCTATAAATGCACGAGGTGTGCAGGATACACAGAACAATTGAGGCTGTTTCTGCAATTTGCATTCATGTAAATATAGACTGACTTAAGTTAACAGTCTCCCTTTCAACCAGGTCTGTTTTATTTTGACTTCTTTCAAAGAGGAAGTATAATATTACCATTACCAAAGAACATAAAATCATTATTTAACTGAAATTAAAACAAGATTGTATAGTTCTAAATGTCCTTTTCTAAGCTCTGTGGTGCCTGATGTATGGCCAGGCTGCTACCTGTCTCCCGAGAGAATGTATCCCGCTTTAGAGACAAGCCGGTTGCCCTGAGCAAAAGAAGAGGCATTAAGCCTTAATTAAACTTATGCATAGCCTAGGCATCTTGCACCTGGGTTTTTACACTTATTGAAGGTGTTTTTGTCTCACCCCTTCTCTCCATTAGGGATGGACACTTCCACCTTTTAAACTTTATATAAACTCTCATTTTAGAATTTATGCATACCCTAGGCATCTTGTACCTGGGTTTTCACACTTATATAAACTCCCATTTTAGAGTTTATCCATACCCTAGGCATCTTATACCTGGGTTTTCACACTTATATAAACTCTCATTTTAGAGTTTATCCATTCCCTAGGCATCTTGTACCTGGGTTTTTACATTTGTTGCAGGTGTTTTTGTCTCACCTCTTCTCTCCATAGGGGTGGACACTTCTACCTTTTAAACTAAATGTCCTTCTCTAGGCTCTGTGGCACCTGATGGATAGGCCAGGCTGCTAGCTGTCTCCTGAGAAAATGTACCCTGTTTTAGAGACAAGCTGGTTGCCCTGAGCAAAAGAAAAGGCATTAAGGTTACCCTTTTAAGTATATGAATTTTAGCCTTTGAGTTTTGGGGACCTAACTAGGCTGACGTGTACTTTGTCATCTATAAGTCTTCAGTGTCTTTTTGTATCTGGTGTGACTGCCACCTGTCCCCCATGAAAGTAGCTCACATTTAGAGGGATATGTCAGCTGCCAGAGCAGTGACACCTCAGCTCAGCATACAAAGGCTTTTCGACATGGGAGGCAAGCAGTTTGCATGTCTGTCTCCCTGCCCAACCTTGGTCCTTACATAGACCAACAGAATATATCTCCTAGGCCAATTACCCTTTGGCATCAGCTCTCCCAATGGAAGCTCCACTTTAAAGGAGATTGGCTGGCCTTTTTAGAGCAATGACATTTTCCTTACATAAACCTAAGATTGATGTGTAGCCATCCTTTAGATTAGTAAGAACATATAATCTATTGTTAAGACAAAGGAACATACTTAATAAATTTAAGGACAAGTTTGTCAGTTTAAATGCTAGGTTGTCTCTGCGAGTAACTTAATTTATCAGTAGGGGGTCATCCCCTGACTTATTGTGGAGACCAGGCTGGTCTAGAACTCACAGATATCTGTCTGTCTTTGTCTCCATGGTGTTAGAATTAAGGATGTGTGCCACTACTACCCTGCACAAACATTTCATCTCAATTCCAGTCAAAATCTACAAAATATCAAGTAATATTCAAAAGTTAACAAAAAATTCTAAGTCTTGGGTCAGTTGGGCGAATTTAGGCTTCAGTAAATGAGGCTCTGTCCACCATTCTTTTGAATTTAGTTATTGCTAAGTTGCACAGGTGTACTCTTTCCAGAGAGAGAGAGAGAGCTGAAAAACACCTTGCAGCTAATAAGTTCTGAATTTCAGCCGTTATCAACACTATGAAAGGAGTTTGGTTCCTTCTTCCCTTCTCATTATTGGTAACTTAGCCCGGCATCTCTCAGCTTTCTGCCTCTCTCCCTGAAGAACAAAAGCCAAGAAAAGGCCAAAAAGGATCCAGGAGCCTTCTGGAGAGTTGGAGAGTGAGCTGGAGAGGAACCATAGCAGTCTATTTCCCCAACCAAACTATAAAAAATTATCCTTTATCAAGGGTTTGGATACACTAAATAAGTTGGGCACCAATTTGTTACAGTAAAATGTGTCCCTTCAGCCAAAGATGGCTAATAAATGAAACAGTCTGAAAAGTACTTTAAAAGTGCCAGCACTATCCTGAGCAGAATCTAAACTGATACACATCTACTCGTAAACTAACATAAATGAACTACTCTAAACTCATAACATACATATATTCCAAGCACTAGCCAATCTGGTGTTCCTCTGGCCATTTCTCTCCCCTGTCCTCATCAACTCTCAACCATCTTCCTCTCTAACTGTCAATCTTGGCTCTGTCCTCTCTCCAGGAAGTCCTGCCTTTCACTTCCTGTCTTTCTGCCCAGCTGATTGGCTAAACAGAACTTTATTGACAGTTGTTACATCCATTCAAGACATTTCTCCACAACCCAATGCTGGTTTCTTAGTCTTGATAATCTAAGACTGGTTTCTTAGCTTGGTTAAGCCAATGCTTGTTTCTTCTTTCTTTCTCTTTTCTTTTCTCTTTTTTTTTTTTGAGACAGTTCTCTGTGTAGTCTTGGCTGGCCTTTGTAGACTAGGCTGGCCTTGAAATCACAGCGATCCACCTGTCTCTGCCTCCTGAGTGCTGGGATTAAAGGCATGCGCCACCATGCCCAGCACAACCAATGCTGGTTTCTTGGCCTTGATAACCCAAAGCTGGTTTCTTGGCCTTGATAACTCAATGATGGTTTCTTAGTCTTGATAACCCAAGACTGATTTCTTAACTTTGATAACCCAATGCTGGTTTCTTGCTGCTTGATAACCCAATGCTGGCTTCTTGGCCTTGATAACTCAATGCTGGTTTTTTGGCCTTGATAACCCAATGCTGGTCTCTTAGCCTTGATAACCCAATGCTGGTTTTAGTTCTTGATAACCCAATGCTGGTTTCTTACTCTGCATAACCCAATGCTGGTTTCTTAGGCTTGATAACCCAATGCTGGTTTTAGTTCTTGATAACACAATGCTGGTTTCTTGGCCTTGATAAACCAGTGCTTGTTTCTTAGTTTTGATAACCCAATGCTGGTTTCTTTTCTTTTTTTGCTATCTTTTTTCCCCCATATACATTTTTTATCGTACATGCATAATACAAACTACATACAGCAGGGAGAACCATGTAATAATCATGAGTTATATAAATGTTACATTCATAGTGAATGTCAAACTTGAAGTAAACATCTTTCTTATCTTGTTGGGTCTAAATTTCTGAATGAAATTCAGTATCATCTCATCTTCTGACTTAAGTCCTTTATCTTGATCTAAAAAGATCTTAACCTCTAACCAGCTAAACTTGATTGTGAAACTATCTGGTCTTCAAACCTCCTCAGAGACTTGAGAAGGAATAAAACTTAAATGCCTGAGTGAACCAGTAGTGCAGGTTAGCAGCTTCCAAAATGAAAAAAATGACTGAAACAGCTTACTGCCTGAACTCCAACTGACAGTTGGAGCCTCATCTTCAGACTTCTATCCCAATATCTCTACCAGACTTCTCGTGAGGCAGGAACTATTGAGGTCTTGTTTACCCTGGCTTGGCAGAGTTCTGCCGCTGACTCTGCCTGCATCTAAGATGCCCATTTTAGGCAGAATCTGTTTGTGGCAGAAATAGGGCATTTTGCCCAGCGGATGGTTTGCCACATTCAAAGCCAACACCATAAGGAGGCTCTCTGATGATCATGATCTTCTTTGAGATTGGCTGGATGTTGTCAGGAGTTAACTTGTCTTGTTGTCGAAGAAACTTTAGAATAATAAAAACATTTTAAAATGCCATATTCTGTGGGTCTCTGAGGCATTTGAAGACCTTACTTAACTCGTTTACCTCATACATCTATAGATTCATATTTATCTGTTAGACTTAGGATATATATTCTTATGCTAAATCTGACTAGTTTTGACATGCCCATGCTTTGCATCAATATACAAAATTTTATACCAATGACTTAGAAATAACCTTCATTATGAGTAACAATTAGGCCTTGAGTTAAGGTGGAGGTTCAATCATCTACTCTTTGTCTGTCCTCCCTCTATATTTCTATGTCCCCTTTCTTTTCAGCTCCTATCTTTGTTCTGTCCTCCCTCTATATTTCTATGTCCCCCTTTCTTTTCAGCTCCTATCTCTTTTACCTATGCATGAAAAATAAATGAAAAGAGAGACATCCTTGAGTTCAGCCTAGTTTTCTCTCTGTAGAAAACCAATAATAACTTATACCCCCTCCCTCCCAATGAAAATAAAGCATTTGTAGACCAAGAGAGCAAACAGAAATCTCCCAGACCCCCCTTAGAGGGAATGGGTCATCGTTCGCTTAAGGTTTCTTCAGACTGAATTGGGGGCGAATAATACCTTAGAAGGGGCCCAGAAAAAATTGGGAAAATGATTAAACATGCCAGGGATTGCATTTGTGGTCCAGTTGCTAAATGCTGAGAGATTCCAGGCTTAATCGGAGTTTGGAATGCTGGACCAAATGGGATCAGAAGCTTTCTGCAACGCTGCTGGGAAGCTGTCCAATTCTAATGGGTAACAGTGACAAAGACATCCAGGGCTGGAGCAAGGAGGATGCAGGATGTCATCGTCCAGCACGCTGAGAGGAATGAATCCTGTCAGGTTGGATTCAGCGTCAGTGTCCAGTTCTTTTGTTCTGAAAACATAATTTCTCACAAGCCTTATACAGTTCTAACATTATAATTTTATGAGATGTGTGGGATGTACACAGCAATTAAGGCTGATTCTCTGCTCCTTGTATGGACAGAAGTAAGACATCTGCAAATCTTCCTTCATGCAATACTGAGAATGGTCTCTAGTAATAAGTCACAGAGAATCTGTGGCCAACATGAAGCCTCTCTATGCATTTACATTTGTATCTCCAGTCTCAGAGCTATTCCCATGTAGTGGGATTAGCGATATAAGTTACCTGCTTGTTCTGCAGTTTGAATTCTTTACATCCTAATTGCAGCCCCCTCCCTTAACATCTCCCAATCTCATCCCCTCCCTTGTGCCCTTTCCCTCCCTCTCCTAGCATCTGATCTCAGATTTTTTAGTGTCAACCTGTAGCACATATAACCTCTTCCTCTGTGGCCTGGCAGGGCCACCCTATACTCTCGGCACTCTGTCCAGTGTCCAGCTTCGAGTCTCCATAACTGTCCTTACACCTTGCTGGGTGGAGGTCTCTCAGAGGACGTCTATGTTGGGCTAAAATCCAGATATGAGTATATATATATACCATGCATGTCTTTTTGGGTCTGGGTTATCTCAATTAGGATGATCATTTCTAGTTTCCATCCCTTTGCCTTCAAAATTCAATATTTCCTTGTTTTTTAATAGCTGAGTAGTATTCCACTGTGTAGATATATCAGTTTTTTTCCCCCCCATCTTCAGTTGAGGGACATCTTGGTTGTTTCCAAGTTCAGGCTATTACAAATAAGGCTGCTATGAACATAGTTGGGCAAATGTCCTTGTTGTATGGTAGAGCATCTTTCAGATATATGCCCAGGAGTGGTATAGCTGGGTCTTGGGATAGAACTATTCCTGATTTTCTGAGAAAGTGCCATATTAATTTGCAGAGGGTTGTACAAGTTTGTACTCCCACCAGCAGTGGAGGAATGTTCCCCTTTCTCCACATCCTCACCAGCATGTGTTGTCATTCGAGTTATTGATCTTTGCTATTCAGATAGGTGTAAGATGGTATCTCAAGGTCGTTTTGATTTGCATTTCCCTGATGACTAGGGATGCTGAGCATTTTTTTAAAAAGTGCTTCTCTGCCATTCAATATTCCTCTATTGAGAATTCTCTGTTTAGTTCTGTACTCCATTTTTAATTGGATTATTTGGTTTGGTAGTGTTTAATTACTTGAGTTCTTTATATATTTTAGATATTAGCCTTTGTCAGATGTAGGTTTGGTAAATATCTTTTCCCAATCTGTGGTCTGTCAATTTGTTCTGTTGACAGCGACTTTTGCCTTACAGAAGCTTTTCAGTTTCATGAGGTCCCATTATTAACTGTTGATCTTAGAGCCTGAGCTGTTGGTGTTCTGTTCCAGGGATCTGATGCCCTCTGACACCTGTGGGCACCTGCACAGACCTGTGCACATAAGCTCATAGGAAACTCATAGGCATACCACATACACATACACATAAATAATAGTTACTTCATCAAGCCTGATGCCAAGATACAAGGTATGCCATCAGTACCCACAAACTATATTCTAAGGAGACAGAAGCAATATAGTTAACCTGGCCAAAGAGGAGCTAGGCTCAAAGGATGAATGAATAGAACCTATAATGCTGTGTTTTGTTTATGGGTTGTGCTGGGCCAAGATTCTACTATTGAGCTACATACTCAGCCTATCCAAAAAACAGAAAAACCAAAAACCCTCCAGTGATTAGAACACTTGCCTAATGTGTGGGAGACCTTGAGTTCTAGCTCCAGTATGGTTTCACGGAGCTGTTGCCCAGACTGGCCCTGAATTCCCAGGTCCAAAGGCTCAAACCTACCTTAGTCTTCTAGGCAGCATGGACTATAGGGTGTACCACCATGCCAGGCTAAGAGGACTAAATATGGTACTTAATCCATAAAAGTATAACAAAACCTCAGACAAACTCTAACAGAAGAAGTCTGAATTCCACCTACCTCTTAGCAACTGGAGAACCACCAAATATGGCCTTGTTAAGTCCTGTCTAAGCCATACAGTTTATTAGTGTTAAGATAGAAACATGGGTCTTTTTATTTTAACCTCTGTATTTCCATCACACTATTCTAAGTAACCTACAAACATCTCAAAGAAAAACACCACTTTCAGGCAGGCATAGTGGCACACGCCTTTAATTTCAGGGAGACAGAGGCAGGCAGATTGCTCTGAGTTCTGAGGCAGCCTCTTCTATAAAGCTTGTCTAGGACAGCCAAAGCTACACAGAGAAACCCTGTCTAGAAAAAACAAAAGCCAGGTGTGGTGGCACACGCCTTTAATCCCAGCACTTGGGAGGCAGAGGCAGGTGGATTGCTGTGAGTTCGAGGCCAGCCTGGTCTACAAAGTGAGTCCAGGATGGCCAAGGCTACACAGAGAAACCCTGTCTCGAAAAACCAAAAAAAAAAAAAAAAAAAAAAAAAAGAAAAACAAAAGAAGAAAAAAAGAAAAGAAAAAGAAAAAGACCACTATCATTTATACAGCAAGTGCTGCTGGAGATTCCACAGAAACAGTGCAGCCAGACACAGAACTCTAATCCATACCTGCCACACTGTAATGAGTTTTTAGGATATAATTTTAATTTTCTCATATGTAAAATTAAAAAAAAAACAAACATCCAAAACCAGGTAGAATTTGTGGAAGTAACAAGAAAAGTGCCTATGTGGTGAAATTCTGAAGAGTAGGTCAAATAATTATCTGTCACCCGCTACGATACTATCATTAGAAGCTAAGAACTAAAAGGGGGATCTCACTAGGTTCCTCTGTGTTTACCTGAAATAACCGTGCAATGGAGAGCAGCATTAATCCAGATAAAAAGCCATTGTACTGGAAATGAATATCTGGGTGGGTGTCAAGGAAGACGACACTAGATTCACCGTGAGGTGTGCTATGAATGAGCACAGAACTTGTGGGTGTTTTCTTTAATGTGCAAATAAAAAATGACAGTTTAACTAGTTCTCAAAATTCAATCAGACACAAAGTTTTTTCTTTTCCCCCAAGACAGAGTTTCTCTGTGTAGCCTTGGCTGTCCTGGACTCACTTTGTAGACCAGGCTGGCCTCCCACCACCTGCCTCTGCCTTCTGAGTATTGGGATTAAAGACCAGGGACAAAGTATTTTAATTACCAGAATCCGGTAAACTTGGAGAGAGCACAGTTTGGGGCGTTAAGTGCCCCAGACCACGCCCCCTTTCAAAAGCAGTTCACATTTCATAATCATCCCTACACCCAGAATTAACCTGTTAGTGCACGACAGAGTCAGGATAAAGAGCACCAAGGATACGGTCTACAATTAACAAGCCGAAGTTCCACAGCAGCAGCACGGCCAGAATGAACTTGGGTTTCTCCGTGAGCTCTCTGCTGCTTCTCTTCCCATTGATGCACTTGCAGCACCTACATGCACACAGCAGCAGAGACAGGTAACATCACGCTTCAGGACTCACAACACTTCTGCACAGAGCCGTTTCTCACAAACTGTCCATGACCTCAGGGCCCAATCCCACATCTCTTCCTCACATATGCAGGTCAGAAACAAGTGCTCATTTAATAAAACTAAAGCCAATAAATAGTGATAGAAGACCTGTAAGTAAGGATTTTAAAAACAAGAGGGCACACACTAGTTCAGTCCTTACGAGTGAACAGTGTGGGCTAAGGGTGAGGCTCAGTTGGTAGAGGGCTGGCCTAGCACACAGGGCCTGCACCAACTGAGCACAGCAGTGCATGCCTAAAGTCCATCTCTGGTGAGTAGAGGTAGGAGGATTGGAAGTTCAAAGTCATCATCGGCAACATAGCAAATTTGAAGCTAACCTCAGCAACATTAAGACCTTGTCTTAATAAACAAAAAAGGATAGCTGGGTATGGTTGGCCCACACCTGTAATCCCAGCACTCAGGGAGGCAGAAGCAGAAAGATGGCTGTGAGTTTGAGGCCAGCCTGGTCTACAAAGTGAGTCCAGGACAGCCAAGACTACATAGAGAAATTTTGTCTCAAAAAACTAAACCAAGCCGGGCGTGGTGGCGCATGCCTTTAATCCCAGCACTCGGGAGGCAGAGGCAGGCGGATCACTGTGAGTTCAAGGCCAGCCTGGTCTACAAAGTGAGTCCAGGATGGCCAAGGCTACACAGAGAAACCCTGTCTCGAAAAACCAAAAAAAAAAAAAAAAAAAAAAAAAAAAAAAAAAAAAAAAAAACCAACAAAATCTAAACAAAAAAGGAAATAAGGAAGAAAAGGGAAGGAGCAAAAAATGCAAGGCACCTAGTGGCAGAATGGTACATTCTGTGTGAGCGAGGTTCAATCCCCAATGTGTATGCAAGACCCATACACATGCACTCAGTTAAACCCGCAGGCTCCAGACCAGTCTTGGGCTACACAGCGAGACCCTGTCTCAATTCCTCACTACCCAGATGACAATGACGATGATGATGACGATGACAAAAATAAATTTTTATGTAAAGGGCCGGGGACATGGCTCTGTCAGTCAAGTACTTACGTTCACTCCCCAGAACCAGTATTTCCAAATTAAAACCCAAAACCAACAGCAACAATAAAACCAAACCAAACCAACAAACCAAAAATCCCCCAAGGCCCCCAAATGTTGAGTGCAGTACTTGTAGTTCTAGTGTCAGGGAGCAGAGTCAGGCGGATCTCTGGGGATTGCCATCCATTTTGTTTTTTTGAGATAGGGTCTCTCTCTGGTCTGGAACTTGCCAAGTAGGCTGTTCTAGGCTGGTCACAAGCACCAAGGATCTACTTGTTCCACCTTTTCAATAACGGGATCACAAATGTGTGCCAGGTGGCTGCCTTTTCCACATGGTACTTTGTTCTTTTGTGTATCTGTATACCATGTGCACACCTAGTTCCTGCAGGTCAGAAGAAGGCATCCAACCCCTAGACAGTTGTGAGCTGCCAAGAGGGTGCCGGAATCAAACCTGTGTCCTCTGCACGAAGAACAAATGTTCTAAACTGCTGAGCCATCTTTCCAGCATGCCACAAGATGAGTTTATTGGAAGACACTCCCTAAGAGCAGACTTGGATGACGCACAACGGATATATGTGTGTCATGACCCCTCCAGTGGTGTCGGTGTGACAAATACTACACAGGCTTGAGGCTACCACTCCTGACAAGGGAGAGCCTCCTGGACTGGGGCTAATGTTTCTGCCAGGAGAAACTGAATTGTAGTTTTTTTCTCTCATTGTGCTGAAACCTATTCTTCTCTTAACTCTACTCCACTCCCAAGTCAGGACTTTTCAGGCATGAACATTGCTGTGAGACGACCCTAACTTGAGACTGCAGCCAGGGACTATCCAGGCCCAGAGCAGTTCTACTTCACTCCCACTTATTAAAAGAAACATGACTAGGAATTCATCATTAGTTAATAAGTTATATTATGGCTTACAAAAAAACAAGGTATATCAAGAAGAAAAAAAAAAACCTGTCTTGACACACAGGTGCTGCACATAAGTTTTGGTAGGAAAAAAAAAAAAACCCATTAACCTTGGACAAAGGGAGCACATACATATTGATATCAAGCCAGTAACTTAGAAGTGATGACATCTTTGCTGTGTGTTCTGTACCCTGTATTGTAATTCAAACTACGACAACACAATAACTTCACATTCTGTACCTGCACTATGTGTGCTTGAGTGCTCACTGACTTCCTTAAAGCTGCCCTGTGAAAAAATGTAACCACGAACCTCCCTGCTTTTTAAATGTATGTGTAGAAATTTAGACTGCTTGGCTAAAAAACAAACAAACAAACAAAAAAACACTTAGATACAAACTCGATCCTGAGTTTTGTCTCTGTTTGCCAACCACCTTATCTCTGCCCACCAATGCTTCAAGAACTCCCGATCCCAAAGACCTATCCCGACTGAGCCAGTCCATAACAGGTGGTGCACAATGCATGGGACTCGAAGTAAGCTAAGCTTTCTCTCCTCTTTTTAAATACTTTTTTCAGACAAAGACAAGGACCTCGCCAAAGAGTACTACAGACTCCGCAACAAAGGACAGGCTGAGCCAAAAGAGTGAGTAGGCAAAACCATGAGATATTCTCAGTCCAAAACAGAAGAATGTTCTTGACAATATTAAGCCATATGTTAAAAGGTAGAGACATAAAAACCTCAAAAGAGAGTTTAAGACAAAATTTCACAACTTTTTATTAAATATAAGTCCTTGGTTCCTGGAAGAAAAAAAAAAGCTTATCTTTAGAGAACTAAAAAAGTAAAAAAAGAAGTGAAAAGATTCTATAAAACTCATGGTCCAAGTCAGATATCAGCACAGACATTTTCCTTATGGGTAAATATTAGGGACCTGTTATCAGACAAACCTAAAATAGAGTTCTTCACGGAGAAAGCTCCCTCTGAGGAAGAAGCTGCTCCATGAGAGCCAGACTGAAAAAGGCGCTAGATGAGATGCTTCCTCCCTCTGAGAGACCACACATGTCATTAAAACAACTTACAGGAAAAAATGCCAATGCTCTCTGCCAGAAACTAATTAAAAAAACAGAGAGGTAACAATAAAAAAATTTCATGTTTTCTTGTAGTCAACAAGGTCACATTAGTTGTGACTGTGCCAAACAAACAAACAAAAACCAGACCGTTAAAAGAAACTGTACAATTACACAAGAACCAACAAGTGGCTCAGAATCTGTTGCTTCCCGATGTTCACCTGCCTAATCCGATTTTAAAGCTAGACAGAGACAAAGAGATTTGGTCTACTGAAGTGGTAGCCTAGACTCAAAAGGTAACTAAACAGAGACCTCTAAAAACCCTAAAGGTAAAAAAAATATTAGACACTGGCGCGGACAAATCGTGTGTTACTGGTAAAGACTGGCCAGCTTCTTGGCCCATTTATCACACCACATCAACTTTGGTAGGATTAGGTTCAGCCTCAAATACGGCCCAAAGTTCAGAAATTCTAAAATGGTCTATTAAAGATAAAACTGAGACTTTTCAACTATATGCCATTCCTTCTCTTCCTTCTTCATTATGGGGAACAGATATATTGAAAAAATAAAAATAAAATTAACCACAAATGATATTTAAAACAACCAACATTTTTCATAGGGGCCACTGATAAATTATATACAGATAAAATTTCATAGATAAATAAAAAGCCTGTTTAGATTAATCAGTGGTCCCTAATACAAAAAAAGATACAAACATTAAAACAACTTGTTTAAAAACAATTAAGTACAAAACATATAAAAATATCAAATAGTCCACAAAATACTCCTATATTTGTTATTTAAAAAATCAGAGGGATAAAGATTTTTACAAGATTTAATAGCTGTAAATAAGACTACACATGATATGGGGGTCCTTCAACTTGGCCTCCCTTCTCCTATAACTATCTTAAAGGCTGTTATATTAATTATTGTTATAGATCTAAAAGATTGTTTTTTCACTATTAAATTACATCCTAAAAGTTTCTCATAAATGTACATTTAACATACCTTCAGTTAACTTTCAAAGACTTTATCAAAGGTATCAATGAAAAGTTTTGCCACAAAAAATAAAAAATAGTCCCACTCTTTGTCAAAAATTTATAGATCAAACACTAAAATCTGTTAAAAGATAAAGATAAAAATTTTATTTTTTTTTAAAGATTTATTGATTTTTTATACAGTGGTGTGCATGTACACCTCAGGCCAGAAGAGGGCATCAGATCACATTATAGATGGTTGCGAGCCACCATGTGGTTGCTGGGAATTGAACTCAGGACCTCTGGAAGAGCAATCGGTGCTCTTAACCTCCGAGCCATCTCTCCAGCCCAAGATAAAAATACTTTTATTTTACATTATATAAATAATATTCTTATGACAAAAAAAAAAAAAAACCCAACAAAAAAACTGACTGAATTAATTCTTAAAGATATGATTAAGTCTTTAAATCAATATAGATTGGTAACAACCCCTAATAAAATACAACATAATAGACCAATTAATTACTTTAAAAAACTATCTATGACAACTTTATTATGTCACAAAAGTTACAACTTAAGATTGATAAATTAAAAACACTTAGTGATTTTCAAAAATTATTTAAAAATATAAATTAGATTAGACCTTATTTAAAAATTACTACAAGACAATTACATCATTTGTTAAAAACTCTAAAGAGACCCAGATCCAAGATCTCCCAGACAGTTAACACAAAAAGCCTTACAACTAAAACTAATAAAACAAAATATACAAAATGCCAAAGTGCAACAAATTAATTATACTAAGCCTTAGTCTCTTATTATATTAAAAACTAGTTATACTACCCTAAACTAGTCTACTACCCTAAAAAAAGAACCCTACACCAAAAGATATATTTCTAACAATGCTTGCTATTTTTGCTCAATAAATAACATGTATTTCAAAAAAATTATATTAAATTTACATTCCTCATCCCCCTCTACTTCATCCTGTGGGTTAAAAAAAAAAATCACATATTCAAGTCATAACTCATGATACTCAAATCTTAAAAAAAAAAATCTATAAATCAAAGCTGACATCTTCTGTAACTACCTATTAAAAAATGTCAAGCACTGCCCCCATCTGTGTAGCTCTGTCAGCCCTCACACCAGCAAGATGCCTCCTTATCAACTATCACACTTTCCTAGCTGATGCTCCAACTCCTTCATCACGGCCTGTGACTCTGTCACTCACTTATAAAAAGATTTTTTAAAAAATGTAAAAAATTGGGCTTATAACTTTAAACTATTACAATTATAATAAAAGTTACTCTATACCTCCTTTCCCACTGCCATTAAAAAGCTATGTACCCCCCAAAAAAAAAAAAAGCTATGTACAAAAATATAACAAAGACAAAACTTGATATTCCCTAGCAAAACAAGACTCTAGTCCTCCACGGTTACAATGTAAATATAATCACACTTTGCTCATGTTCCTATAAATCAGATGTAAAAAATTTTTTATTATTCTATTGTATCTCCTGACTTTAACTATTACAATCATCTCACTTGTAATCTCATATTTAATAACTATATTCCTCCACCTAAGCCTATAAAAAAGTAGAACTCTAAAGACTAAATAAAACCTGTTATGTTAATTATTCTACAGAAAAAAAAATTCACTTATTTTCTGGGTTATTTAAACTATTTACAACAATTAACATACTTTTACTAAAATAACCTAAACAGACACATGCCTCACCTGTTACTATTAAAACTTGTGTTAGATATCCATATGCTATTTTAATAAAACAATCTCAAAATTTATAAATTATTAATATAAAGTCTTTTCATATACATTATTCTAAATATACTCTTACTAATTATATAAAACCTTCTTTAAACATGTCTTATTCTGTCATGATACTTTTTTAAAAACCCAAAATATGTTGTCCTACCAATGGACCTTAAAAAAGATCCATGGTTCAATAATACAACTCTACAAACTTTAAAAAGGGTCTATAAACTCATTAGGCCTAAAAATTTTGTCACTGTCCTTATTCTAAAAATTAATGCTTTGATAGCCATTATTACAGCTTTTACAATATCAACTGTTTCATTAATTTCAAAAGTACCAAACTACTCATTTTGTTAATAACTTAAACAAGAATATTTCTCAGGCTCTCACTAAACAACAAATTATAAATAAAAAGTTAAAAACAAAAATTAATACTCTAAAAAATATGGTTTGGGCACTCAAAAAAAAAAAAAATCAAAGTTCAGTTATCTACCCAATACCATACAAACTTTGAATATATATATGTTACACTTCTTCCTTATAATAAAACTATAAATTAAAAACTTACTAAAAATAATTTATTAAAAATAAAAAATAATAATGATCTTACTCAAAATATACAAACTCTTCAAATACAGATTACTACTATTAGTCATGCTCACGTAGATTCTCTTAAAATAAAAAATATAACAAAATCATTACAAACAAAACTTACCAACTTAAATCCTGACAATTAACTACATTGGTTAATTTCTATTAAAGTTCTGACAAAAACGGGCTGGAGAGATGGCTCAGCAGTCAAGAACACTGACTGCTCTTCCAAAGGACCCAGTTCAATTCCCAGCATCCATATGGCAGCTCACAACTGTCTGTAACTCCAAGATCTGACACCCTCACACAGACATACATGCAGGCAAAACACCAATGCATATAAAGTAAAAATAAATGATTAAAAAAAAGTTATGATAAAAGTTATATTTCTAATATTACTATACTTTCCTTCTTTCTTAAATTGATCTTTAGGTCCATTTCTACAGCCAAATAAAAAATTTACAAACTACAATTAAAAAATTAAAAAAGGAAAACTATCATGACCCCTCCCGTGGTGTCTATATGACAAATACTACACAGGCCTAAGACTACGTGCCCCGCCTCCTCGCCCCGACCAAAAAAAAAAAAAAAAAAAAAAAGCCTCCTAGACTGAGACTAATGTTTCTGCCCCCCCCCAAAAAATTTTAAATTACAGTTCTTTTCTCTCTTCTCATTATACTAAAAGCTATTATTTTCTTGACTCTACTTCACTCCCAAATCAAGACTTTTCAAACATGAACGTTGCTGTGAGACAAGCCTAACTTGAGACTACAGCCAAAGACTGTCCAGGCCCAGAGTAATTCCACTTCACTTCCACTTATTAAAAAAATTAATCACTGACTAAAAATTAATCATTATTTAATAAATTATATTATAACTTACAAAATAAGATATATCAAAAAAAAAAAAAAAACCTCCAGATAGTGACAGTCAAATATTAAAAAAAAAAAAAACTGTCTTAACACAGATACTATACATAAGTTTTGTTAAAAAAAAATTAACCCTAAACAAAAAAAACCACATACATATTAATATCAAGCCAATAACTTAAAAGTAATAATGCCTTTACTGTGTGTTCAATACCCTATATTGTTACATTCAAAGTTATAATTCAAAATATAACAACACAATAACTTTACATTCTATACCTACACTCTATATACTTACTAACTTCCTTAAAACTACTCTGTAAAAAAAATGTAACCACAAACCCCCACTTTAAAATATATATATATATATATATAAATTTGAACTACTTGACTAAAAAAATACACTCAGATACAAACTCAATCCTAAATTTTGTCTGTTTGTCAACCACCTTATTTCTACCCACCAACACTTCAAAAACTCCCAATCCCAAAAACCGATCCCCAACTAAGCTGGCCCATGACATATGTGCATAAATGTGTATGTACTGATGGACCAAAGCAACTTCATTTTGCTTAAAATTTTCATTTCTGTATTTAGGTGACCTACTCCTGAACTCTGGATTTAGAAAAACCCACAAAGATACACGTGGCACAGAGATATAGAATTGCCAATTAGCTGGAAAATAAGAAAGTACTATAAGATCAGACGCTCCCCCGGGTTTCTTAAGAGTTATTCCTTAGAAGTTAATCATTCGTGGGGTGATACCGGTCTGGTACCAGACGAATATCAATTAGTTTAAGAAATAATTAATAGGATGCTTGCCAAGCTAGAAACCCCCTTACTTGCTCTCTCGCTTACTACATCTATAGAGACTTTTTTCCTACTTGTCCTCGGGACTCGCACCTGCTCCGCTGTGTCGGTGATAGGGTGGGTCCAGCTTAAGCTGAACAGTCAATAAACGAGACCCTTGTGTGTTTGCATCCGAACCGGCTCCTAGTGTTGACTGGGTTTCATTTAAGCCCGGCACAGCAGTACCACATGGAGCTTCATCCCACAAAGCAGGGCAGGTCACAAAAGCCTCTGGTCATGGCCAAAAGGAAAGGAAGGTTTGTGGAGTTATTCTGAGTGAGAGAACTCGTCCTGGAATTCTATTTGGATTAGTTCTTTCACAACACTCACAATGCTCACAGTCCACCACCTCAAAAATATTAATTTATTCCCATTTCTCTACAAAACCTCGCAAGACTGCTGCAGAGGCATTTTAATTCAGAATACGGCTGCTCTGGCAAGAGATCACATCAAAGACCTTCTCTTGTCTGTGAGATCAGACTGGAATACAAACTCACCTTTAATCCAGGAGACAGAGGCAAGGAGATCTGAGTTCAAGGCCAGCCTGGTTTAATGCAAGTTTCAGGTAAAGAAAAAGCTTAGGTCCAGGAGTGGTGAGACACGCCTTAATATAAAACAATGTTAGTGTGTAGAAGGAAGCACACCCATGTTTGAAAGTGATGTCTAATTGAGTGGCAGAAAAAGTGACAAGATTTGACAGAACAGGATACGCCCAACTCTCAGAAGAAAAGAAGAGAGGAAAGGTTAAGTAGTTAATGGGAGGGGGGGTAGAGAACGAATATGAGCATTTTACCGGGACAGTAATAGAGAGACAGGGACAGAGCGAGCTCAGGTGAAGACTGAACAAACAAGAGAATGAGAAAGAGCCAGAAGATTAGAAACGATTGCTGGGGTTAGTTTGAGGCCATGCAGAGCAATTCTGGGGCTGAGAGAGAAGCCAAGTTGAATAAGTTAAATGGGAGAGGAGTTTGAACCACAACAGCTGAGGTGAACCAGCCAGCCCAGAGTTCAGAAAGAACAAGAAAGGGTGAGCTTATGCAGCAGTAAGTCTCAGAGGATGAAAACATTCTAGACCTAGGTTAGCAGAGACAGGCAGTAAGCCTCCAAGATAACAATTACCTCAGGAAAACAAAAGTTCCTTTTACAGACTGTTTCTTGTAAATACTCTCAGGCATTTTAAAGCTCAACTTGGGTTTTTGTGCTATTACACCAGCAAGGCTGTGTTCCCTGTAAATCACCAGTATTCCACTCTCAATACCTTCCACACAAATGTCCACACAGCATGACATTTACCACTTACTCATGAACAGCATACACAAAGAGTGCATCTGTCAAGATGACAGAAAACCTCTGGAAAAGCAACGTCCTTGAGCTGCAGTAGTTCAGGTTATGAATATTAAGCATCTCTTGATCAAAGTATTTGGCAATATGTGATAAGGCGTACTCAAACCATGCGAAAAAAGGGGGGTAATCCAAGGTCCACTCTGAAGTTGCCTGTGATGGAAAAAAAAAAAAAATCAAAATTAACACACACCCTAAGTAACTAAACAAGGCATATTTAGATTTGCTCACTAGTCTGTAAAAAAGCATAATGAAAGGATGTTGCACTTACATCGCCCTAAAAATCAACAGCAGTTGCTATGTCAGGAGAATCAGAACACAGGACACGATGCACACACACCTGTAATCCCAGCCCTTGGTATGAAGGGCCACACACTAGTTATAACTTTCCTTCTCTGCACTTGTTACTTTAAAAAAAAAATTAAAGTTTTAAATTATTTTTCAATGTGAGTGAGTCTGTTTCCTGCATAAATATAGATGCACTACCATGTATCTGGTGCCCCTGCAGGTCTGGAGAAGGTGTCAGAATCAACAGGCCTGGAGTTACAGACTGTCGTGAACTGGGACTTGAACCTTGTTCCTTTGTAAGAACAAGTGCTCTTACCCAGAGCCTATTCTCTGGCCCCTTGGCACCCTTCACTCCAAGTTTCGGTCTCTACAAGTCCAGTATAGGCTCACTGGACACACTGGACACACTGGTTCTCCTTGAGGACTATAGTTCAAGGTCTCTCATGATTAAAAGATAATAAACCCAAGGCAAACTCTCTTCTTGTTTTCATTTTAAGTTCTTTTCTGAAGTCCTGGGGGCTGGACTCAGGCAAGCATTATAACACAGCCTCATTCCCAGGCTAGCCCTCTGCATATAAGAATTAATGACAGACAGCTGCTAGGTCTGGAGAAATCATGACCTGTTTGCAGGTATAACACAGAAGGTTTAGATGGCCCCAGGTAAACCCAGAGGCTCTCAGTCTCTAATGAACGCAGCCCCTAACTTCGACACTTACAGAACATCTCCTCTCTAATTCCAAGTCTCCAAAGTAGGAAGTAAGCAAAATGACCCACTGAACTGAGGAAAAGAAAAGCTACAAGTTCTATTTTTATTTGTTAAAATTACTATTTTAACAGTACATTAACAGAATAGTGGCTTTGTAACTAACATAGACATATTCAACAGAACATACTCAGAAATGACTTCTTGCTGGGATATGTACAATAAAAATGTTTAGAAAAGTCGACATAATTCTACTGTCAATTTAGACTTAATTCACATTTTTTTTTTTTTTTTGTTTTTGGTTTTTCGAGACAGGGTTTCTCTGTGTAGCCTTGGCCATCTTGGACTCACTTTTGTAGACCAGGCTGGCCTCGAACTCACAGCGATCCGCCTGCCTCTGCCTCCCGAGTGCTGGGATTAAAGGCATGCGCCACCACGCCCGGCTTTAATTCACATTTTAAATCCTAGCTATAATTTAAAATGTCAGAGCTTAATGTCCTCTGAGAGAGCTTTTTTTTTTTTTTTTTTTTAAATTGGAAGTTAAAGACTTTCTGACTTTAGTTTACTGACACATATACATTCTTTAAAAGTAGTAAGCAGGAACCAGCCGAAGACATGGGCTGCTGAGAGATGGCCATTTTCCCACAACAAAGTGCCCTTGAGTTCCCTTTGCCACCCCAATTCCACACTACTCAGGGCCTCTCTGTACACCATTCCCAGTCCACACAGACCCCCAAACTGGGCACAGATGACCTCTGCACCCCAAGTTTCCATCTGCCACCATCATTTTACCTAGATAGCTTTTATTAGCTAGTATTTCCTCCCAGTCACTCCACTAAGTGTACAGGACATGAGACTCAAAGCCTGGTGGCCAAACACCAAAATAACAACCCACGCGCCCATATGAAGATTCAAACGATGTTTTCACTCAATAGATATCAACAGTCTCTTCAGTACCTTTCCCAACTAGTTGGCCACTTGGAGGTCAGTGAGGACCGATGAAGTCACAAGTAAGGAGGGCTCTACAGACAATCTACTTTCACCTGTCTACCTTCCTGGGACGGCCTGAAGACACGGCCTGGCTAACTCCGCCCTGCCCAGGCCTATGTCCTACAGCATTTCTTTGCCACAGTACTGCACTTTGGGTTGCTAATTTTTGTTCCCTGTTAGAAAGAACAAGGACGCAGCAGCATGTCTTCTGTGTAAAGCGAGCAGACACAGGAGACTCCCTTGCACAGGAGAGTGGTCCTCAGGTGACTGGGAGTGGTCACAGCTGGAGGCAGATGGCTGGAGGCGGAGAATTAAAAGGGAAAAGGAAGGGGGGGGTGGCGTGGGTGGCGGCGGCGCACACCTTTAATCACACCACTCGGGAGGCAGAGGCTGTGAGTTGGAGGCCAGCCTAGTCTACAAAGTAAGTCTAGGACAGCCAGGATGACACAGAGAAACTCTGTTTGGGGGGCGGGGAGGAAAGGAAATGGACCACAGAGCCCGAGAATACCAGCTTTTTAAGCGGTGTGAAATAAAGTTGCAAAGGAAACTAAGAAGGAAGTCGGAGAAAAAGGAGGAAATGACAGGGGGCTGCTTTTTCATACATATAATGCTAATAATTAATGCGTACTGAGCACTTTGCATTGCACCAAGTTCTTCCACTTGTTTCATCTTAACTAGCATCGTTTCACAATTGGAGACACCTTGCAAATACCACGCAGCATGGTCATTAAGCAGGCGAGCTGTCAAGCCCCGTAAAGCTCTGGACGAGCAGCCTACATACATACCACTTTCCCTGGTTTGCATCCACACCCGCGGACTGTGATGGCTGAAGCTAAAACAATCACCTAAAGCTGCCCAGCATGTCTATGAAATACTTACAGCACTATTAGGTAAAAGTAAAGCCAGCCCCTTAGAACAGCTGTTTTTAGGTTTCCTCACTACACTGACTAGGGAATAAGCTGACTTGAGGATCCAGCTCGGTTAATAGTTGCTTATCTAGCATGCACAAAGCCTTGGGATCCCCAGTACTGTATACACATTGGCCCATCCTCGGCTACAGAATGAATTCAAGGCCAACCATGAAGCCATCTTAAAAGAAAAGGCTGGCTTACATACAATTTGAAAAGGTAAAAGTGAAACTCACCTCATAATACCACTGAGATATCGGCAAACTGTGAGTGATAGCAAGCCAGTTTCGGTGCACTTCAAAATCCGTGGAATGGCTACACAGGGCAATTAAAGTAAGAAAATGAGAGTTTTGAAAGAGCTGTATCTCATTATATCCTATAAAATGACAGGCATGCATACATATACAAAGTCCTAAAACACCTCACTTGTTAGCAGTCAGAAGGTCAGGCCTCCCCCTGAAGTTGTTGGAGGATCTGGGGGTTTGTGATGGGGTCACAGATATCCAAGGGCTGACAAAAAGCTTCAAACAGGTTCTCAGACCACTGCACAAGAGTGGCTTTCTCTCTCTCACAAACAATCCTAACAAACCCATAATCTAGAAAATGCCTTACCAAGGAGCTTTAAAGTCTTACAACTACATTTCCATCACTTTGTGTAGGTACACGTGTGGAAGGCAGAGGACAACGTACTGGAGCTGGTTCTCTCCTTCCACTATGTGAGTCACACCTGCCAGCAGGGGCCCTTCGCCCACTGAGCATCTCATGAGCACGTGCTGTTTTCATTATGTTGCCCTGGCTGGACCTGAACTTGCTTCATAAACCAGGTTGGTCTTGAATTTGCATCAGTTGTCTTGCCTCTGCTCTCAGAGTGCTGAGATTACAGATATGAGCCACCACATCCAGCACCGAACGCTTTTCTTTCACTGAGACCATGCTGTGACATGGGCTACATTCCTGACCTTGGAAACTCTCTTGAATTAACATCAATAATATAAAGGTGCCTTTGTGCAACAACCCCCACCAGCCTGGTTAGACAAAGTCTGGATACACAGTCCGGGCTGGCCTTATATTCTTTTCTATTTTTTTACATTTATTTATTTTGTGCAGAGAGGAGGAACAAGCTGCCACTTGCGTGTGCAAGTGCACTGGTGTCTGTGTGCTCTCGTGTGCGTGCAGATCAAGAAGACAACGTGAAGAGTTTGTTCTCTCCTCTCACAACATAGTGTCTGGGCATCAAACTCCTGTTGTCAGGCTTGCCTACAAGTGCTTTTACCCTGGCCTTCTGGAGTTGTCCACCTCCACATCCCAAGTGCTGGAATTATTAAGCATGCACCCAGCTTAACAGTTAAAGGGCCCCCTTCTTACTAAATCAGTCATCGTTCGACCGTGGAATGCTGTTCATATAACTATCAATACCCTTTATCATATTTACAGTTTATGTTACTGTTTTTGAGAAGGGGGTTTGTGCTATGTAGTCCAGGCTGGCCTCCAATTCATGATGCTCCTACCAGAACTCCGGAGGTACTATAGACTCCTGCTGGCATTACAGATGTGGACTGCCATGCCTGGGTTTAATTTATACTATTTTGGCACCATTTTAATGAGATTTGGAGAAGAGATTACCTTTCGTAACCAAAACCTTTAATCAAGTTGTGAGTTTCTCCATGTCTACTGTGAGCAATCAAAAAAAAATCTTAGTGCTCTGTGTTGGTATAGTGCTTAGAATAAAGCAAGGGGCTGGAGAGGTGGGGCGGTAGTTGAGAGCACAGGCTGCTCTTCTTCCAGAGGACCTGGGTTCAATTCCCGGCACCTACAAGGTGGTGGAGGCATAATGATCTTCAGTTTGAGGCCAGCCTGGGCTACATGGTAAGACCTTGTCTCAAAACTAGCAGCAACAACGATAAATTACAAGCTGAGCTTGGTGAGACACAGCTATAATCACAGCATTCAGGAAATGGAAGGAGGAAGATTGCTACATGCCGAGGCCAGCCTAGGGTAGTGTGAGACCTTGCCTCAAAAAAATAAGTAAATAGAAGGTTTTGATATAGATATAGTTATTTCTTCCTCATTCAATACTGATATAGGAATGAATAGCTATAAATATTCAGAACTGTGTTGTATAAATTTAAACCAAAGGGAGAGAAAGTTAGTTTTGTAGTATCAGCAGTTCATTTTTCTAATTAATGAATATGAAGAATGAAGGTAATTATAACTTGCTGAAAGAGTACTTGAAAAAAAGGGCAAAACTAAGTCGAGAAACATGGTGTCAAATAGCAAGCAACTGCAGTGACGCATTACTTAAGGTAAGGGCACTTTCAGAAACCTTAAGCAATTTGTCATCGCATACACATTACAGAGCACAGTTATACAAACCAATCCAGCTGTGGCATCACTACAGAATAAACTGGAGAGGTGGCTCAAACGCTCTTACGGAGGACCCAAGTTCAGTTCCCAGAACCCACACTAGGCTTCTCACACTCCTCTAACTCCAGCTCCAAGGGATCCAACACCTTCTGGCCTCCAAGGGTGCCCTCACATATGTGGGGAGTGTGCGTGCGTGAACGCACAAACACACACACACACACACAAATCTCTTTTACAAAGGAAAACATACAACCTTACAGGACAATCATTGTATACCTAGTCTACCAGCGACAGAAACATTATCATCAAATGACATAGTACTGTATTTGTTTTTGTTTTTTGTTGTTGTTTTCTGAGACAGTTTCTCTGTGTAGCCTTGGCTGTCCTAGACTCACTTTGTAGACGAGGCTGGCCTTGAAATCACAGCGATCTGCCTGCCCCTGCCTCCCGAGGGCTGGGATTAAAGGCCTGCGTCAGCACGCCCAGCCACTACTTTATTTGGGATGCAGTGTGATGGACAGACTAACAAGTGGCCACAGTGAACACAGAGAACCAACTACAAAGGTATTCTAGGACAAGATTAATCCAGGACCAAGGCAAGTATTCAAAGTATCGACCCTGAGGAGATATTTCTAGACTGAAATAACTAATGCAGGAAAATACTGTTTAAAAGGAGCTTGGGGTGGCAGTGTCTCTTCAGATAGGAAAGGTGATTTTGCTTTTAGCTATGTTTTCTGCCAACTGATCCCTTCTTTCCCCAAGTTCACTGCCTAACTTATACACTGCAGTACTTATATTTACACATACATTATAATGGGCATGCATTCTACACAAATGGCTTTCTCACACTCAACAAGAGATCAAGATCTTGAGTTAAGGCCAAGCGTGGTGGTGCATACCTTTAATCCCAGCACTCGGGAGGCAGAGGCAGGTGGATGGATCGCTGTGAGTTCGAGGCCAGCCTGGTCTACAAAGCGAGTCCAGGACAGCCAAGATAACATTGAGAAATCCTGTCTCAAAAAAAAAAAAAAAAAAAAATTCTTGAATTAAAGAATACTAATAAACCCTAAGCTAGGAAGTGTAAAGATCCAGTGGAGGCCGAGTGTGCCAGTGTGTGTATGCACAAAGCATGCACATCAGAAGAGTTCAGGGATGGCAGAAGTTATTAAATATGCATACTGAATACTCACTGTCTACACACAACTAAGTGGTGTTTCCTGGGCTTTCAGTTTTGACCATACAAGTCATTTCTTTTTACACAAAGCTACCTACGTTTTCCACAGCCCTGTGTGATCTGGCCACTGCTTATGTTATCTTGTGCCTCTTCCCTTCTTTTCCACCTCTTCAGCTACAATGACAACTTTCTGTACCTAGAATCCTGGGTTCTTTCCTACTACAGGGCTTTTGCACTTACTCTTTCCTACTCCTGAACCATTTTCCACATTGGCTATTTTTTTTTTCATACTGAGAATTTGAACTCAAACATCACCTCCTACAAGAAGAGTAAAAGCCCTGCCCATCAGTTACAGTCTCCTTTCTAAATCTTGCAAGAGTCTGAAAGTTTGCTGCTCCCAGCTCCAGGGAAGACGAGGCCCTGAAACGTTTTGTTGACCACTTCAGGATTTAGAACGCCTTGTCTTGTGAGCAGCAGGTCACACTGGCTGAAAGACTGGTGGAGGTGGGTGTCATTCATTTGCGTATGGAGGATGAGGGCCCGGGAAGCTTAAAAACTTGAAGGTGACTTGCCCAACATTAGACAGCGTGAGGTCTCATCCTAGCCAGACGTGGCCATAGTCTAGCTCTCAGGTTAAATACCAACCCCCGCGAAAGGAGGCTTAGCAGCGGCAGAGAGAACGCATCCACGTAAGTCTCGCCCACCCTGCCGATCTCGGGGCCTTCCCGCTCAGCCCCTGTCTCTGCAGGTCCTTACTAGGTAGGGATGAGAAGGCATTTGAGGAGTGTCACCCCGAGGGCCAAAGCCGAAAACCAATGGCCACTACCGCTTGCCAGCCTGAGCGCCGCCATTCCTGCAGTCCCGTCACTTCCGGGACGCTGCGCAAGCGGGGAAGGCCGTTAGAGGCGGCGCCTGTGCTCTCTGCGCATGCGCCGGCTGCTCCGGGCGCTGGCTGGAGAAAGCGCCGGCGTTTAAACCTCCAGCCTTGTCGCCGTCGTCTCTCAAGCCAGGAGGACTTAGTTGCGCCTGCGCAGACCTCTGTGGTGACATTTGTTTATTCATTCATTCATTCACTTTGTTGTTGTTAGTACTTACTTCCATTCAAATGGTGGCTGGTCGTTTGCTTTGGGTCTTGCTTTTTGTTTGGTCTGGGAAACTTACGTGAGAAAACCCCCTATAAAATGTTCAAAGTGGTAACGAAGACAGTTGTTTTTCCTTAGTGACACAGATGAAAAGTTCTTGAGAATGAGAACACCGAGGGCCCTTGGAAAGTTAAATCCAGTTAGAGAGAATGGTTTGAGCAGACTTACAGAGCTGAGGTCATTCTGATCCTAATATTGCTGAATTAGGCTGTCTGTGCAGCACCTGCCCCCTTGCGGAAGGAGGTTAAAGTCTAGTGCTTCTCGCGTTTTTGTTGTGGTAGTTCATTTTCACAGTTTAGCTCTGGCTGGGCCGGAACTCGCTATATAGACCAGGCTGGCCTCGAACACACAGACACTTCGTTCCTCTTCCCCTGGGGTGCTGGGACCAAAGGCTAAAAACAGGCGTAACTATGTCTGTTTACGTCTCTCATTTAATTGCAAATAATCTGGGTAGCTTGTTAAAATTGACTGTGTGATTCAGTTCAGTCTGCCTACTTTTGATGTCATTGCTTACCTGCCACGGGGGTGGGGGTGGGGGAGGGCGTGACCCTGCCAAGGGCCATATAAAAGGACAAACCGTCCAGTGGTGTGTGTGTGTGTACGCGTGCGTGCGTGCGTGCGTGCGTGCGCGCGCGTGTGCGTGTGCTCTCTCTCTCTCTCTCTCTCTCTCCCTCTTCCCTCTCCCCCTCTCCCCCCCCCCCTCTTACCCTTCCTTTCTCTTCTCATCTCATTCTTTCTCTCTGGGGTACCCGCCCCATGCTCATTTAATAAACTCCTCTTACAACATAATATCTGCTGCCTGGAACCTTTTTTAAAAAATACCTTATTATACCTTATCTTACTGCCCTAATTTTTAAATATAAAACCGAGTACCAGTGCTGCTGGTTCAAAAGGGCTGAGGCACATGCAGTGAAATTGTTCTTGTCTCTTTGGTACCTCACGGTCTTGGTCAAATTAAACCTTTATTATCTGTCTGTTTTCTTTCTTTCTCCCTTCCTCCTTCTTTCTAAGGATTAAAAATATTTAGCTCAAATTATTAAGATTAAGAGAATGAACACATGTTGTTTGAGATGATGCCAGGAAAGACAGTGCCCAGTGATGGATCAGAGAAATTACATGCCTTACTGAAAGATGTACAGCAAGGTGTTAATCTGAATTGCCAGCTTTATATACCACCTGTATCTATAGGATGCTCAATTTTATACCCCAAACTCAGTCATCTTCTCTCACTCCCAGATTCTTATTTGCAACTCTGTATCTGACATTCCTGCTGTGGGTTCCTTCCCAGCCTCCTTGCCCGTCTCCTCTCCTCTCTGTACCCGCCTCTTCTCTTTTCCTTTCTCCTTGCCTTCTTCATCTCTCTTTAATCTTTCTTGGTGTTGGAGATTGAAGTCTCAGGGTTTCACACTTGCTAGGTAAATGCTCCACTAATGAGCCACACCCCTGTACTTATATGTATTTTAAATGTTTGTTTATTTTATATATTTTTATTTAAATTAATTCATTCAGATTACATCTAAATTGTTATCCCCTCACTTGTATCTTCCCATTCCCCTCTCTCTTCCTCTTTCATCCTTTTCCCCTCCCCTAGGTCTGTGACAGAAGGGGACCTCCTCCCCCACCATATGGTCACAGCCTATCAGGTCTCATCCTGGCCTGCTTACCCTTCCTCTGAGTGCCACCAGGCCTCCCCACCAAGGGGAAGTGGTCAAATAGGGGGCACCAGAGTTCATGTAAGCATCAGTCCCCACTCTCCAGACAACTGTGGAGAATGTGTTGTCCATTGGCTAGAGCTGCATAGGGGCTCTAGGTTTACTGCATGCATTGTTCTTGATTGGTACAGTAGTTTGAGCAGACCCCCCCTGGGTCCAGATCCGGCAGCCTTGATGGTCTTCTTGTAGGTTTCTAGGACCCTCTGGATCCTTCTATTTCCCCATTCTCCCATACTTCTCTCACCTGAAGTCCCAATAGGAAGTCCCAGCAACTATCCCAATCTCCTACTAACTGAAGACTTTCAGGGGACATCCCTGTTGGGCTAGTGTCCAATTATAAGTCAGTATATACTATGTGTATCTTTCTGCGTCTGGGTTAACTCACTCAGGATAATCATTTTTAGTTCCATCCATTTGCCTGCAATTTTCAGGATTTCCTTGTTTTTAATAGCTGAGTAGTATTCCATTAGTGTAAATGTACCACAGTTTCTTTATCCATTCTTTGACTGAAGGACATCTAGGTTGTTTCCAGATTCTGGCTATTTGAATAAGGCAGCTATGAACATGGTCCTATCTTTCTAATAGGCCCATGATGTTTGTTCAATCCTATGGACTGGTGGAGAGCTCCAACACATCTGCAGGTCAGTAGTCACAGTAGATGACTCAATACAGCCAGAGCATGCATTGGAGGTCTCCGCTCAGCTTGGTAGCTATAGTCCGCTTACAATTTGGTTATGTTAATGGGGGTCCACAATCAATTTCCGGAGTCTGGTTTCTGTACTGTCTAGATTTGGTGGAGAGACAACAGAAGTAAACTGACTTCTGCCCTCTAAATTTGTGTTTGATGGTGTTCCCTCTGAGATGTGGCAATGCTTCTGATTTGCCCTCTTGGCTTGCTGTTGGCTGTGGAGCAGGCCAGGTTTCCACTTGACCTTTTCCATAATAAAGCTATAACTTCTCAGGTCAGGGAGCCAGAGTGAAGGTTCTGATTCTGCTAAATGCATACCCACCAATTCTTCTCTCAGGAACTGGAGGCCTAGCTGTAGGGTGCGTCCTGAATGCTTTCTTCCTCTCAGTCAACTCAGTCTTGAGCTTCAGGATCTCCTGCCTCCACTTCCCAAGTGTTGGGCTTTAAGGCATGTATCACCCTGCCCACTTTATTCAGTGCCAGGGGTTGAACCCAGGGCTTCCAGAATGTTAGGTAGGCATGCTGCCAACTGAGCTAAATCCCCAACATTTTGTTTTGGTTCTTCGAGACAGTGTTTCTCTGTGTAGCCTTGGCTGTCCTGGACTCACTTTGTAGACCAGGCTGGCCTAGAGCTCACAGTGGTCCACCTGCCTCTACCTCCCGAGTACTGGGATTAAAGGCGTGCGCCACCACCACCCAGCTCCCAACATTTTTAAAATTAGACTTTTGCTCTGTTTTCCAATATAAAGTATGTTATTTTATTACCATGTTGTTAATAGATCTCCACATGTATTCTTGACAGCAGTGCCCTTTGAGCAGTGTCTCTCAGTTCCTGTTCCTTTGCCAGCCCAGAACCTCTTTTCTACTCTCTACTTCCATTGTTGATTGCCTTCAGATTCCATATGTGAGTCAGATTGTGCAGTATTCATGCTGCCTTGTTCCCCTTCCTGTAAAGCCTACCATGTTCATCTGTATCACAAACAACAGAGCTCCTTATGTTTAAAAGGCCAGCCAGTATTCCTTTAACGTATGTATACTGTGAACTACATTTCTGTTACCCATGATTGAGGACAATTTCATTTACATAAAGTCAACTGAATGTCGATGTTAAACACATCCACAGAATACACCAAAGGGCTTGGAGGCCCGTGTAGCATGTGTGAAGTCTGAAGTCGATCCCTGGCACTGCAAAATCAAAGTTCAAACAAACAAACTAACTAACTAACAAACACCCCGCATACCTTCCCAACACCACTTTAGTATTTCATTACAGCCCTGGCTGCTGGGGCTTAGTCTCCCTTAATACTTCACAGTTTACATTCCTCAGTTATCAGGCCGAGATACTGATCCCTACAGGGCTCATGTAAGAAAATGTGGGGGGGAAGCTGACAGGGTGCTTTCCACATGGTAGGCAGCGCAGCTTCAGCGATCTGCGCAAAGGCCTTTGCACCAGTCTAGGGAGGCAGCATTTGATTTGCAAACATTTTTTCTACTAACTTTCACAGATTTTAAATTAAAGTTTATATATATATATATATATATATATATATATATATATATATATATATATATATGCTATATATATATATAACTTCCAGTGCTTGGCAATGAATTAGGCTTTGAGTTGTAGGCCCATATAGGCCAGGCTTGAACTCATGATTCTCTGGTTTGTGCTTCTGAAGTTATGACTATAGATGCTACCTGCGTTTGCCATGGACAGTTTATGTTAACTTGATACAAACTACAGTCATTTGGGAAGAGAGACTCTCACTTGAAAAAAATAATTATGTAAGATTTTCCTGTAGGCAAGTCTGCAATACATTACCTTAATTAGTGGGCAGTGCCATCCCTGGGCATGAGGCTCTGGGGTTTATAAGAGAGCAGGCTGAGCAAGCCATGGACAGCAAGCCAGTAAGAAGTGTTGGCCTTCCTGATTGGGTGGGAAGGTGTCCAGGAAAGGGAGGGGTATCCTGAAGCACGGGAGCCCAAAAACCACACAGCTCTGAGCTGGGACAGGTCCCAAGGGTATCCTGACACAAAGGAGCCCAAGAACCACACAGCTCTGGGAGGTGGCCTCCTCAGCAGAGGCCTTGCAGCTCCCAGGGGAGGGTTGTCCCAACCCCTGGTGAGCGCAGGAGCTATGGAGCTTCAGCTCTGCTCCTTCTTCTCTTCTTCTCCCCTTGAGGGAGTCGCCCCAGGCAGTAAGTCTCTTAGAGATTTACCGGAGGGACAGGCCCAGGAGAGAAGGGACTAATCCAGGAGTGGCTGCCCCTGCACCAAGGAGGAGACAGCAGAGAACTGGGCAGACACAGCCTTTATATAGGGTTTATAGGGGGGTGGGGTGGGGTGGGGGTGGGGGTGGAGGGTGGGTGGGAGGGTTGGGCGGAGTTTTCTAGGGCAGAGATTTCCTGAGTGAGGATTGGTAGGATTTCAAGTCCTGAGCTTGGGGGAAGCTTAGGAATTGGTGGGTTTTTGTTCAGCCTTTTCATCTAAAATTAGCACAAAGATGGGAGGGGTCCTACTGCCGGGCTTTGTGACTGTTAGAGGCCTGAACTGCCAGTTTGACAGAGAGATATGGGGAACAGACATGTCAGCTCATGCCCTAAGGGTTTACATAGATTTGAACTCTAAACTAAACAAAACAACTTTCCTTAACTAAATTATGAATTTATACTATGTGGTCAGATTTCTTGTTCCGGTCCTTGGCTGGCAGTGACCAGTGACTACGTTATGTTCCCTACCTTGGAGGAATTGCTAGTTTATATATTGTTGCCACAAAGATGGTGCTGCTGGAGCTCACAGACTAGCTCCAGTTAAACACGCCTCCCTCCCCTAGAGTTCCCTGTCAGAAGCAGCTGTAACTGAAGCTTCAAGTGCTGCTGCTTTCTCTGTGACTTAAGCTCAGCATTTCTCCAGGCATCTGGTCTCAGGTCCCAGGGCTGTGGAGATTCAACTGTATTCACGCTGGAGTCCTGAGGTGTTGCTGTCCAGAGGTGTAGAGAGGTCAGCTGCACAGCCTGAAGATCCCAGCATCTTTTTCAGGGACCATAGAGTGTGGCACCCAGGGGAGCTGAAGAGCCTAAAAGGAGTATCCAGGGAAAGGTGTGATAGAGCCCAGAGGCAAAACTTGAAGGGGCCCAGCCTAGCAGCTAGAGCTCCTCAGCAGGGGTCCCGACATTTTCCTGCAAAGTATACAAAGGTTACAAAGTATGCAAAGTAAACAAAGGGAGTCTGGCAGGGAAGGCTTTCCCAGCGGTGAATAGCCAACAAGCAGCACTTTCTGTGGCCTGGGCATCAGCTCCCGCCTCCAGGTTCCTGCCCTGAGTTGCTACCCAGTCTTCCCCATGATGTACTACAAACCTTAGGGCAACTCTTTCCCAAAACAAATGGTGCTTTATCTCAGCAATAGAAACTCTACCTTAGACAGTATTCTAAAATAAATAAATAAACTGTGTGTGTATGTATGTGTTATGTGTGTGCGAACACACATGCTCCAGCACCCCTGTGAAGATTGGAGGATAATTTTATGTAGTTATCTGCACTTTTATGTGTATTTCAAAGGATTTGAGTCATCAGGCGTACAGCAAGCGTGCTTACTCACTGAGCCATCTCACTGGTCCTGTATTTTTAATATGATTCATTATAACAATGACTATTGTGTGTGTGTACATGATATGTGTATGTGTACATGTGTGCCACAGTGTGTATATAGAGCTCAGATGACAACTTTGTGGAATTACTTTTCTTCTTCCACATTTATATAGGTTCTATGGGTTGAATTTAGGTCATCAGGTTTTTGTATCAAATGCCTTTATCCTCTGAGCCATTTGTTGGCCCTTATATATTTTAAAAAATATATTTATGCTGGGAGTGGTGGCACACACCTTTAACCTCAGCACTCGGAGGCAGAGGCAGACAGATCGATGTGAGTTCGAGGCCAACCTAGTCCAGAAAGGATAGCCAGGGTTACACAGAGAAACACTGGGAAAACAAAAACAAACAAACAAATATATGTATATGTATGTATACACATATTTATATGTTTATTTATTTGTGTGTGTGTGTGTTCAAAGGAACCACTTCAGGAGTCAATCTTTGCTTTCTTTTCATGGGACTGCTAGGATCACAGTGGTATATTACTGTGTCTGGCTTTTTTTCACGTGAGCTCAGGTTGTCAGGCTTATGCAGCAAACCCTTCTACCTGCTAAGCCATTTCCCTGCACCACCCCACCCCTGTTGTTATAAAGAAAGAAAATCTCAGTCTTTGGTTTTACTAATAAAAATGTAGGAGTCAGATATTGGGGTGAAAATCTACTAGCTCAGAGAGGCAGAGAGAGCACCCAAGCTGATCATCCTACTCAGCTGATCCCAGAGGAAAAAGCCTTTCTTACTTAGCTCACATCCCAGATGGAAAAAGCCAAAAGCTAAAAAACCCAAAGGCCCTTTCTTCTTCACTATACTGTCTTAAATATACTTCTCTCAAAGTCTCACCTTTCTGTTTAGTCCCTGTCAGCTGTTGGCTCTGTTTCTTAATAATTAAACTTTATTATACAACCCAACTAGCTTACACAAGAAGGAAAAAAGGTTAAAGGACAAAAGAGTGAACCTTCTGGTATCCGTTCCACGGGATGGGTCCTTAGGTGTCTCTCTGGCCCGCATGCTGGTCCAGCCTGTCTGCTGCTCCACACACGCTCAAGCCCTGGCTGAACCTGTTGTTCTCTCCTCCCCACCTGCCTGAGTCACGTGGGAAGGGTGGTCCCCTTCTCCCGTTGAGGGTTCATTAGAAAAACAATAGCCCAAGTGGGGTTCCCAGGTCTGCTTCCTGAATTCCAGGCCCAGGATGGCTCCACTCAGTCTGTCACAAGGTATTCATGGGGTGCCCCAAGGGTAAAGCCCACCGAGAGTGCTTCCACCTGTGACAAAGCTTAATCTTTCCCACACATCCCCCTTCTCTTTAAAAAAAATTAAGAACTATATACACACATATATACATAATCATCAGGTATCAAGTACATAACCAAGTCCTCTTATACTTGTTAACCTGAGAGAAAGTATTTCACTATCCTACCAAAGAGAGTACTTTTTTTTTCATGAGAAATTGCAATTATCAATCTATAAATGTGTTTTTAATTTTTAAACTAAATCTTCTAGTAACACTGTGGCTATCTAGTCTTCAATCCCATCAGAGACTCAAGAAGGAAAATCTATCTAATAAAGGAAGTGCTGGCAGGCAACTTCCAAGTTGCATAGGACAGAGAGAGCAGACCGCTTGGACAGTCACCGGATTCTCTCCTTTATTGGGGCAATCAGTCTTCTGTCTAATCGGCCCAAAACATCTAACAAACTGCTTTTTGAAGCAGGAAATCCGACGGTCTGGTCCATCTAGTGTCTTCAAAGCTGGACAGTCAACTTTTTAGCATCACTGTTGATCATTGTAGACAGTCGGCCTGTCATCAGTAGTAGAGATAAGAGCAGTTTCTCAGTCTAGTGACCATTCTGTCACCCGCCTCTCTTGAAGTCCCCATCTTCAATGATGCAAATGGAGATGCGGCCAGGAGCAGATGTCTCTCTCTGTCAGGAAAGCCCTCATCATTAAATGCCATATTCTGTGGATCTCTGAAGAGTTTGAAGACCAACTCTATCTATTCTTACAGTTATCAATCTATTCTTTTGAAGACATATACAAGAAATTAAACAAACCTGCTCCATGACAAAGTAAGTTAGTATCTAGTAGGGTTTCTACATAACTAAATACCAACTTTTATCCTCGATCTTCCTGAACAGATTATTAATAGTTTTTCATAAGACATTAGTGGTACATGAATAATACATTAAATAAACATTGAACAAAATGAACTTAAGTTTCTAACATACAATATATAATATTTTGTCAACACACAACATATAATACATAAGGCAAAAATGAATGACAATATACAATTTAAGTTCTTATCAATGTGAAGCAAAAGCTGAAGTCTTAAATTTCCATCAATCAAAAGTCTTAAATTTTCATCAATCTACAATACCAATGTAGGATTTTTGGAGTTAGTAGATTCAATAATCTACCTTTTATTCTAAAAACCTGTATCCTCCCTGGAGCAGCGGACAGGCTGGACCAGCACGCAGGCCAGAGAGACACCTAAGGACCCGTCCCGTGGAACGGATACCAGAAGGTTCACTCTTTTGTCCCTTTAACCTTTTTTCCTTCTTGTGTAAGCTAGTTGAGTTGTATAATAAAGTTTAATTATTAAGAAACAGAGCCAACAGTCAGCTAATTACTTGCTCTGCCACTTGACCTAGGATTAACTTTATTTAGCTCTTGGGTTAAAGCTGTGTGTTAAGGCTGAGCCACTCCACAACTAGAAACAGGTTTTTTGTTTGTTTTTGTTTTTCAAGACAGGGTTTCTCTATGTAGCCTTGGCTGTCCTGGACACCTTTGCAGACCAGGCTGGCCTCAAATTCACAGAGATCCACCTGCCTCTGCCTCCCTGTGCTGGGATTAAAGGCGTGCGCCACCAAGCCCAGTTTAGAAACAGGTTTTTACAGTTCACAGTCTCAGGGTTGGGGTTCACAATGGGATCAAAGATCTTGCAACACATCCCCTAACCTGGGATGAGCTGGGGCTATTCCAAGGCACTAAAATAAATTAAATTTTAAGATAAAATTAATTCTTTTATCTATCTGTCTATCTATCTGCCTATCTGCCCATCTATCTGTGTGCATGCACAGGCATGCCAAATTGCACATAGATTCTGAGAATCGGGTATCAAGTTTGTTGGTAAATTCCCTTAGTGGCTAAACCATTTCACCACCACCAAAGAAAATTAAACAGATAAATAGTAAGTTAAAAAAAAAAAGATAAATGTGAAGAAGCCACTGAGGAAGACTCCCAGCATTGACTTCTGGCCTCCACACATGCATGCACACACAAATAGTAAGACTAATAGAGCAAACATATTTGTTCATACATCAATAATGAGAACATCTGTAAGATGAATTCTTACTAAGTGCAAGCGCTAAGGGTCTGCGCATCTGGAAAGTCAATAAACACTATGGTTCATCTTTCCAAGAGATGGCGTTGGTTTGCTGTCTGCTCATAGTGACAGTGTATGAGCGCTCACTTCACCCCCATCTCACTGCTGCTATGGCTTCAGACCTACTCATTTTCCTTCCAACTACCAAAAGAACACGTGAAACCCCCCCATCACAACATTCTTTTTTTCCCTGGGTAAGAATTACAGATTTGTTTGGGTTTTATCTTTCTGACAGTGAGGTTGAATCTTCTGTCCTATCCTTGGGTTGTACTCTGAGGGCTTGAGGCAGGTGACCTGACCACAGGACTCAACCAGAATAGCTTCAGGTCACCTGGGTAATTGAGACCCAGGCTGGTGCTCTGCCTCATAATGCAAACGCAAACAAGCCAGGTTCTATAATAGAGTACAGAGCTATTGCTGGGAAACCACAAATTGCTGACTTGCTCTGGCAAAGAATACTAAGAAGCCAAGTCCAGGAATTCTAAAGACGCCTAAAGATCTGGGCTGGGGGAGGGGGGCTTGGTTTTAGAAAGGAAGCCAGCAGCAAAGGCCTTGGGATACTTCCTAGAGAGCCCGTGAGAAGCCATGGCCCTTTGCCACTCCTGATGGTCTCAGGATACTAAAGCTAGAGTGGCTCGTACACCCAGAGAGCCTCCAGGAAGGAGCATCGGAGTGTCAAGACTCACGAGCTCAGTTCCCATGGATAGTGCAAGGGCTACACACAGGCTCAGATCCTGATTCAGTCACCCACCAGTTCCCTGACTTTGGCATATGATATATTTTAATGAATCAGTCAACGTCTCAAATCTCCCCTCTTTTTGCTTCAACTTTTTCAGCTGTGGATTGCTTCTTATAACACCTGTCTCAGAAGGTCACTGTAAGAGTCAATTGAATGCTTATGTTCATATAGAATATCGTGCTGCCTGGATCTTTACAATGGCCCAGTGAATTATTATTAGTATTAATAATAACAATAGGGCCCCAGGAAGGGACAGACAATCTGAGCTAGATCTTGAAGAAGCAGGATGATTTGACACAATGGGATGAGTGAAGTCAATGTGCAAAGGTCTTCTACTTTCCTTGGCCCGGAGGAAGCAGATAGTGCTGGGGCCTTAGGAGCAGGCCAGTGTAGAGTCAGGTGTAAAGGCAGGCACTGTCCCACTGTGAACCGTGACCAGCTAGTCCTGCCTTACGTGGCAATGACAGTGGCACTGGCCATTTATGATTACATTGAAGTGTTGGATTCTGCACAGCAACAATTTCTGTGCAATAGAAACATTTTCCTCAATATGAGTCTTCAGTACATTCTAAGGAGGAGCCATGTATTGTACTTGGTTCTAGATTTCATACTTTCTGAAGCCAGAGGAGCAAGCTCTGGCCATCTCCCATTGAGCTTGGTGATATATATATTTATTTCTTCTCCTTCTAAGTTGTCATTTTCTCACCACCATCATCATTGTCATCATTGTCATCATCATTGTTAGTGACAGGATCTCATTTTGTAGCTCGGGAGTCTCTATTGAAGAGCAGTATGGCCTCCTCCTGCCTCAGACTTTGAATGCTGGAATTTTAATGAAACTATTTTGTTGTTGTTGTTGTTTTGTTTTGTTTTGTTTTAAAGACAGGGTTTCTCTTGTAGTCCAGGCTGTCCTGGACTCAATTCATAGACCAGGCTGGCCTTGAACTCACAGAGATCCTGCCTCTGCCTCCTGAGTGCTGGGATTAAAGGCATGTGCCACCACTCCCGGAAAAGTGTCTATGTCTCCAATATACCCTATCCAGACTTCTACTGTAACCTGACACACTTTCAGGGTCCACCCCTAGCTCTTTGTTACCATGAAGCTATAGACTGAAAGTTTGTATCCTAGACCCAAATTCATGGTAAGACCTTAAGCTGCACGGTTATGGTATTTGGACATGAAGCCTTTGGGAGGTAGGTAGGTCATGAGATTGGAACCTGCATGATGAAATTAGTGGGATGGTGGTGTTTGAAAACTCAGAAGTGGGCCTCCCACATCTGTCAGCACCTGGATCTTAGACTTCTTAATCTCCAGGACTATGAGAAATATGCATGTTTTGCTTAAGTTACCCAATCCATGCTCTTTTATTATATAGCAGCCCAAATTTCTTTGTAGAAGAAAGTGTAAATGTAGACCATGGTCCAACATGCCATAATGTCACAAATACAGGTTCCTCTTCTGTTGTAGCTCATCCTCCTGAGTATGCAGTGTTCATGGTGTGGTCTCTGATGACTACTCTGCCACACACCTGACATTTCAGGTAGCAGAAGAAAGGGAGGGATAAAGAGAGTCATATTCCTTCACAGTAGGGACTTTTCCTAGAAAAGTTTGACGTCTATCTATCTATCTATCTATCTATCTATCTATCTATCTATCTATCTATCATCGTGTGTGTGTGTGTGTGTGTGTGTGTGTGTGTGTATGCTATGGCAAATGTGTGGAGATCAGAGGACAATTTGCTGGAGACAGGTCTTCTTTTCTACCCAGGTGGGTACCGGGAATAGAATTAAGGTCATCAGGCTTGGCAGCAAATTCCTTTACCTGTTGAAAGCTCCACACAAGTCTTCGGTCATATGGCCATAGTTTGCTGTAAGGAAGCAGAGAATATGATAAATATAAATACACATATGTATGTTTTTGGGAAAGTGCAGTCAACTATCTGGTTAAAACTGCTAATATTGAAAGAAATTAGGTGGGGGTAGGCTGTCATTTTCCTCAGTTGCCTCTGATAAGTTGCCCACATTCCAGTAAGTAAGCCCCATTTGTGCTCCTGGAGGCAACCATCATTAAGCTTAGTGGGTCCAAAACTACAAAAGGTATCAAAGTAGGAGGGGCTTGTTGAGAAAAAGAAGGGTTTCAGCGGAGAGGTGGGGAATGAGAGAGGGCCAACGGGGGGGGGGGGTGGGTGGGGGTGGGGATTGAAAATGCTCCTACTCAGTAGATACATGTATGCAATTGTCAAAGAATAAAAGTTTAAAAGGCAGAGAAAATGGGTTGTGGCAGTATAGCATGTATTAGCCAAAAGGACTGCATATATGAGGGTAGAAGGTAAGGCCTCTTCCTTGTGGGCAGATGAGCCTTCAATTCTGTGTGATGGTTTTGAGAGTGCAAGAGGGAACGTCATTACTGGGAAACACATGCCGGAGGCCTCTTTTTTGGGTTGAACTCTGAGTTGGGAGTTTTGATTGACAGTGGATGATGCTTCTGACACACACAAACACAGCACAGGGTATTTCAGGCCTTCCTCTGCAAATATGGTCTAGCTTGTGGCGTTCTTTCTGGTTGGTTTGACCCTCGCCCCATTTTGGAGGACGGTTCTCACTGTGTAGAGAGTCTGGTCTTGAACTTTCTATATAGTCCAGAACAGCCTTGGACTTGTCATCCTCTGGCTTCTGCCTCCCCAGGGATGGGATCACAGGCACATGTCACCATACCGGACTTCATGTGATTCTTTGTTTCCTTCCACTTGGCCATCCCTGCTCCCTAGGGGACATAGTGTGTGGATGATTGAAGTCTGGTGCCAGCTCTGTCATGTTGCATTATGAGGTGTAGAGGGCCCACCTGCTCACATTTGAGTGTGGGCTCCCTCAGGGCAGGCCTTCTTTATATTATGTGACAGCTGCATGATGAGGAAGGACAGAAGGCTGAATTCCATTACGTCTCACCTTTGCTGTCTTTCCTCACTCAGGCACGGCTTAGCAGCCTACGCAGAGGCGATTACTTAGACACAGCTTTGGTTCCAGTTTAGCAATGTGTGCCTGGTGATTGAAGTGAATTAACGTAGCATGCAAAGCTCTCCCAAATCTAGTTCTCACTGCAGTGTGCTGTGCGCATGCTCGTGTATGTGCTTGTGCGTGTACTTGTGTGTGTGTTGGGGGTTATTGAACTAGAGCCTCTCATGTGCTAAGTACACACTCTACCACTCAGCTGGTGAAGAAGAAATCAGTCACAGAGGGGAAATAACTTGCAAATCCTAGAGCCAGGAGGTCTGGAAGCAGCGGGCTGCCCAGATCCTTATCTGCCTTTGGCACTGTTTCCCCCTAACTGCTGTAAACTTGGCTTTGCTTTCAAGAGCTTTTCTCTATTTGAGTGTCTTCCCTTGATTTCTGGCTCTAGCAAACTCCATTTTCCCCTTAAAGTTCAAGTCAGGTATTTCCCCCCAGACCCCACCTAGCTCTCCAGCCAGGGAAGTGGGGGCTGATCTTCTCTCCTTTACTAGTTGCTCCCAACCTTGGTCTAAGAGTTTTCTGAAACTGACCGTATATTAGGCCCACGCCCCAGGCTCCCTAGCATTTGGCACAGTGTTTGAATGGGGAAGGTCTTGTTTATATTTCTGGATGAGTAACTGACCTCATTGCTTCCCACACACACAGAAACAAGTCCAGAGAGGCAAAGCAACCGATGCACGTTATACAGCCAGGCAGAGAAAGAGCCAAGGCCAGGCTCCGGGACCCCTGACTCCCGCCCCTACTGCCTTTCATATTAGATCACAGACACGGGGCATTTGGAGAAGCCTATAAGCATCTCTGAGCCTTTTAAATTAATCTTGGCGTTTTATCCCAAAGAGGACTTCTTGGAGCATGCTGGCGGGAGAATGAATTTTGGCCATCTTGTCTGAAGTCATGAGGCAAGAGGGAAAAACAGACAGACAATCCTGAGATGTATTTTGCTGACCCAGTCCTCAAAAATATGAGAATAAACCACTTCAAACTCAAGTTTGGGACCAGCCAGTAGGGCACTGAGTCAGCTTGGCTGGAGCTCACCACACAGGTTCTTCTTCCTCTTTCCTTTGGAGAGGAAGTCCTCCCCCCCCCCCCCCCCCCCCCGGTTTGTCTGGATTTAAAGACTATATCTAATTTTTTTCTTTTTGAGACAGAGTCTCCCTATGTAACCCTGGCCATCCTGGAGCTCACTATGTAGAACAGGCTGGCCTCACACTCAGAGGGATCCCCCTGCCTCTGCCTCCCAAGCCCAGCTAGAAAGTCCTTAAAGCAAAGCAAAAAGCACGACAGATTTCAAGGCTCTATGGTACTAACGGGAGCTCCAGGCACGCCTTCTCTTGCTCTGCCTCACTGTGTCCTAGGACCTGGGCCTGGTTTATAGCAGAGACAACTGGGGGACAAGATTTTCCCTCCCCCAGCCTCTTCCCAGCTCAGCTCTCAGCTCAAGGGGTTTCTGTGACAAAGCAATTAAGGCAGGGTTGCTTAAACAATGGCAGACATGCCAGACTCAGTGGCACACACCTGTAATCCCAGCCCTCGGGAGGCAGAGGCAGGTCTCTGTGAATTGGAGGCCAGCCTGGTCTACAAAGTGAGTCCAGGACAGCCAGGAATAAACAGAGAAAACATGTCTAGAAAAACTAAAAACAAACAAGCAGCCAAACCAAACCAAAAAACAACAGCAGAGAATTCTCTTGCTTCTCTGGAGTCTTAGAGCAGGGTTGTTTTTTTCCTGAAGGCCACTCTGCTTGGCTTCAGGTGGCCATCTTCATGGCCCAGGTGGGAGAGTGAGTGGTGACAAGGCATAGGGAGTTCAGAAGGACGTGAGCCTGAACAGCCCGGGGAAACAGTGCCCAGACTTGTAGTGACAGGGTTCGTGCTGGATTCTACTTCATCTGTGACAACTTCAAGACCCGAGTTCACAGTCCACTGGAGGAGAATGGAAGCCGACACGTAGACTAGTCATTGTTAACTTTTACCCTGATTTTACTGATTCTGGAATTGAACTATAAATGCGTATTGGATCGACGAGGGATAGTATTTCCAGCTTCCTGGCTCTAGGCAGCAAGATGTACTGAAGAAGGGTGAGGCTGGGGTATTTGGGTGGGGCCCACGATTCTGGCTAGTATTTAATATCAGGTTTCCACAAAGGAGCGGAACGGTAAAGGGCCAGGCGCACTGAGGGCAGTCACTGTGGGACTATGCAAATCCATGACTGGTAACGAAGTCCGAACACTGCGCATGCTCCACTTGAGTTTTGGTGAGTCCTGTGAAATGAACCTATGGCTTGGGGGTTTGTTTTTCTTTAATTGAAAAAAAAAAAAAGGTTTATTTATTTATTTATTTAATGTATATGAGAGCTTCATCTGCATGTACACCTGCAGGCCAGAAGAGGGCACCAGATCACACTATAGCCACCATGTGGTTGCTGGGAATTGAACTCAGGACCTGTGGTAGAGCTATCTCTCCAGCTTGGCTTTGAGTTCTTGTTTCAGAGCTACCACTCACTGACCAAGGCGTTGAAGAGAGAAAGGCTTCCAAGCAAGAAGAGGAGGTTGCATGCACAGCGTAGTGTATGCGAGAGAGGAGAGCGGGCATCAGGGGGCCCGGAGCCTGGCCTTAGCTCCTCCCTCCCTGGCTGTGGGCTGGGCAAGGGCTCATGGATTAGGCAGTGGAATTTACTCATTCAACAAATGTGAGCTGAGGGCCTCCCATAGCTGAGGGCAAGGCGCTGAGGTACAGAGATAGAGAGCTCTGTCCACTGCGGAGAGAAGAACAAGAGAGCGGTCGTGAGGCTGCCTCCCTCTCGGTGGCAGCGCAGCCTGGCCTGGGACTCATGCTCTCCCTGTTTCCGCCTCCAATGCAGGCGTTTTCATTTCCATTCTCCACACACTGTCATTGAGCCTGAGCAAGATAGCGCTGCTGGTTCAAGGTGCGTGCCAGAGCCAGGTCTAGACTTTCTCTGTTTGACTTAAAGCAGCTCTCTTTCCTGTCTATCTTAAGTGGCCTGTCACAAGTTTGGTTCTGTGCCAGAAAAACAAAAAAAACAAAAAAAACAAAAAAAAAACAAAAAAACAAAAAAACCAACCTACAAACGTCACATTCTGTTAATTCTGTCATTAGTCAAATAAGAAGGGACCCACCCTGCTCAGGAAAGAAGGGTCAAGGAGGGAGCTTTGCTTGTCTACTCTGGCTTCCTGTTAGGGTGGAAGGGGCACCATGTTCCACTAGAGCAAACCGCCCCTCACAAAAGCTTCACATAGTCCCAGGAGGATTCGTGGTGTGGCCTACCACCTGAGGGGCTCCACTTTGCCCGGCCACTTATCCCTAGCAGCCCTCAGTGCAGTCCAGTGTTTTCACTCTGGGAGAACCGGCGTAGAATGCAGTCGGTCCTAGGATGGCTCCGGCAGCATAGCATCTTGGTTACAGGTTCATGCCACAAGATGAAAAGCTGCCTGTAAACCCAGGTCAGTGAGTGGTAGCTCTGAAACAAGAACTCAAAGCCAAGCTGGAGAGATGGCTCTTCCACAGGCAGCCTTCTGCCTGAGAGCTCTGTGAAACCCAACATGGATATTTCTGGGCTCCGCTGGAATGTTTCTATGGGTAAGAAGGTGATCTTTCCATCCAGTCCTGGCTAGAAAAGACTTTCAGCTGGTGGATCAAATATCTGCTATGTTGCATTTTGCTGAGGAAGTTTTCAGGCCCTGAACAGTCAAGAGATTCAACCAAAGTCATTTGGAACTAAAGGAACAGCCTGGATCCGGGTCCTGGCACTTGGAATTCTGTTCTGTCCTTGGCCTCACAGTTGAATGGACATGACCTTGAAGGAAGAGTCAGTGTATCAGATCAATTCCCAGGAAGTTTTTTTTTTTTTTGCCCCAACTTGGCCACTTAAATTAAATGTTACTTAATTAAATTTAATCTTAGCTAAAAGCATATTATGTGCAGGGCGCTGTACTCACAATGTGACCACGGGAAGTCATTTCACCTTGCTGTACCTCAGTTTCCTCATCAATGAAATAAAGCACTTCTGGTGCAGCTTCTCTTTGGAGGTTAAATGAGGGGGAAAAGTACAGTGCTTTGTAAGCAGTGAGGTGCTATGTCCACTGAGGAGCATTGCTAGGCTGCCCATCCTATCTTTGAGGTCCATGCTGCCTGGAGACACCATAGCACTGGCCGCCAAGTTTGCTTACCTGCCTCTCTTTCCCACCAGCCCTTTCAAGAGTAGACACGTGGACTTTATCTAATGATCTCACAGAGCACTTCTCTGGGGTTGGGATGCTGTTTAAAAGAGCTTGCAAATGTTTAGATGGGGGAATATAAGAAAACCTTTTTTTTGGTCCTGAGGATAAAATCTAGGGCTTTGTGTATACTTGGTGAGTATCCTGCCTCTGAGACAGTCCCTAAAGGGTGAAAATTTATTTATCATAGTTCTGGAGGCCAATAAGTCCAAGTTAATATACATTAAGTACCCATTGAGAAACTATGCATTAAATCACCTTCCCATGACTATTAAAAGTGTCTGTTATAGGTTCTTATGAAGTAAAGAGAGATTTGATTGTGTAGTCAGGAATGTAGCTTCGTGGTAGAGTGTTTACCTAGCATGTGCAAAGCCCTGGGCTCAATCCCCAGCAATAATCAATTTCTTTAAACTGGATATGGTGGTGCAAGTGTGTTGTTCCAGTACTTAGGACACTGAGGCAGGAGGACTGTCATTTAGATGTTAGTCTAGGCTTATGTTGAATTAGAGGCCAACCTGGCTTACATAGCAAGTTCTTGTCTCAAAAAAAAAAGTTTCCAAGCTGAGCATGGTGGCACATGCCTTTAATCCCAGCACTTGTTGGGCAGAGGCAGGTGGATATTTGTGAGTTTGAGGCCAGACAGCCTTGTCTACAAAGTGAGTCCAGGACAGCCAGTTGAACAGAGAAACCCTGTCTCGAAACAACAAACAAACAAACAAATAAACAAAAAGCCACACAACAACAACAAAACCAAACAACCCCCCATAAATCCCCAAAATAAGGAAACAAGCAAACAACAACAAAGTTTCCTTTTCAGTGGGGCTTGTGGTGAGGGTATGCTATCATGGGAGGAGTGCATGTTAGAGCAAGGAGTTACATCTCAGGTCAATAAGAAAGAGAAGACAGACAGACAGACAGACAAGAGGCACAGATCCACCATTCTTTTCAGTGAACTAAGGACCTCCCACCACTCATTTCTCAAATGCTCCATCCTGGGAAGCAAGCCTTTAATTTATGGATCTTTGGGGGAACACTTATCATCCAAGGTATAACTGCTTACTGCCTGGCTCACACATGGCCATCTTTTCACTGTGCTCTCATGAGGTAGAAAAGGCAAAGGAATCCTCTACAGTCTCCTTTATTATGTAGGAGGTCAGGACAGGAACTCAAACTGCAGAAACCTGCAGGCAGGAACTGATGCAGAGGCCATGGAGGAGAGTTGCTTCCTGGCTTGCTTCACATAGCTTGCTCAACCTGCTTTTTTTTCTTTTTTTTAAGATTTATTTATTATGTATACAGTGTTCTGCCTGCATATACATCTGCAGACCAGAAGAGGGCACCAGGTCACATTATAGATGGTTGTCAAGCCACCATGTGGTTGCTGAGAATTGAATTCAGGACCTTTGGAAGAGCAGCCAGTGCTCTTAACCTCTGAGCCATCTCTCCAGCCCCTCAAGCTGCTTTCTTATAGAACCCAGGACCACCAGGCCAGGAATGGCACCACCCACCACATTCTGGGCCCTCCCTAATCAATCACTAATTAAGAAATGCCTTACAGCCTAGGTGGCAAGGGGTGGTGGCGCACACCTTTAATCCCAGCACTTGGGAGGCAGAGAGGCAGAGGCAGTGGCCATTTGCAGTGGCAGGCAGATCTCTGAGTTTGAGGCCAGCTTAGTCTACAGAGCTACACAGCTAGTTCCAGGACAGTCAAGGCTACACAAGGAAACCCTACGTCACTCCCACCCTACCCGCACAAAAAAAGAAAAGAAAAGAAAATGCCCTATAGCCTGATCTTCTGGAAGCATTTTCTCAGTTGAGGCTCCCTTCTCTCCGATAACCAGCTGTGTCAAGTTGCTGTAAGACAGTCAGCACGGGGCTAGTGACTTTGGTTTGTTTTTTTCTGTGCTACAGGGAAAAGTTTGAGCAGACTTTTATTCTAAAGAGCAAGGCAGAACATCACTTATAGGAAGAGTGACAGCAATGGGGGCATGTCACTCCAGGCTCCAGAACTTGTGTGCCTCCCTTCCCAGTGATACCACATTGGTGGCTTGAATGAACCACTTGAGCGCACTTGTGCCATGGAACCTGAAGGCTACAAACCAGAGCCCTCCCCAGCGATGTGGCTGTTGATGATTGACCACCACCACACCGTGAGTGAACAGCTGCAGATACACAGCCCCTAAGGTCCAGGGAAGCTCAAGGGGGTTGGGGCTCATCTGTCTGGTGGAGTCAAGAAAGTGGAGTGTTAGGGATGAGCAGATGTGACAACAAAGAGGGAAAGGGTTAGGTAGCCTAGACAGAAGTGTGAGATAGCACAACACGTCCCATGTTTCCGGAGGAAACTGGATTTGAAGGAGGTTGGAATTATCAAAGGGTGTTTATTACATAATTCAATACAACACGGGTTGGGGGGAGAGAGCACCATTTGTTCTTTGGCTGGATTGGTCCCCAGAGAATTTCAAATGTGGCTTTACTGGGCCTTTACCCAACTCCCAGTAAAAGGGAACCTAGACTTTGGCAGGATGGGGGGCCTGGCACAGGGAAGAGAATGGCTTGGAATACTCTAGGCTGCCAGCTAACTGGGAGATGGTAACAGAGGCTTAGAAATGCTCTGGGAATCGGGAGCAGGGACGAGGGTCAGATCCTCATGGTTCAGATTCACCACCCCTAAGATTGGTTGGCTGCATCACCCTCGAAGCCCATCTGGTTATCCTTTGGGTCAGGTGGGACCTGAGTCATGTGTGCTCAGTGATCTTTGGCTTCCACTGCCAACCTTTCTCTTCAGGCTGCGTGGGTATGTCACCAGACTAACTCTACTCCTCCGCCTGTGCTGCACTGTCCCAAAGGCTCTGAAGAAGACTGAGGGCACCTCAGCTGTCTGGGCAGATGGAGTGGTTAAAGCCAGGATCTTTAGGACCTGGAAACCGGCCTGGTCCCTCCCTTTGATAGGCCTGTTATCAAGCATGTTTTTCTCTGGGAAGTGATCACAGGGCGTCATTTTCTTGCCAACCACTGCCAACGGCCCTGTGCACCTGGGGACCTAGGCAGACACAGATGGTCATTGTGAAAGGCTGGCCACAAGCTGACCTTGGCTAATTCACCACTCACATGGCCTGTTGGGAATAATTCATAAAGGAAGCTGGAATTGGATGAATTCTAATAAATGCTATTATCCAGTCCACTTAGTGGCTAATAAAACATGGTGGGGGTGGCTGCACTGTGGAGGTGGAACACTGCTGTAAGCAAGAAAGACCCATGGGCCACTCCTGCACAGGGAGCATGGGCCCAATGGCAGAGCAGGGCCATGAAGCTTGGCCTTCTTAGAAATGGGAGGATCGGGCTCAGGGGTCCCACTCAAACTATGGCACCAGCCAAGGACAATACAGGCCGTAAACTACAAACCCCTACCCAGATCTAGCCAATGGACAGGGCATTCTCCACAGTTGAGTGGAGAGTGGGATATGATTTTCACACGTACTCTGGTGCCTCATATTTTGACCATGTCCCCTGGAGGGGACTGGGTGGCACTCAGAGGAAGGACAGCAGGCTACCAAGAAGAGACTTGATACCCTATGAGCACATACAGGGGGAGGTAATCCCCCTCAGGCACAGTCATAGGGGAGGGGAATAAGGGGAAAATGGAAGGGAGGGAAGAATGGGAGGATACAAGGGATGGGATAACCATTGAGATGTAACAAGAATAAATTAAAAAAAAAAAAAAAAAGAAATGGGAGGATCATTTGGTGGTCCTGAGGGTCGGGTGAGAATGGTTCAAGCATGCAGGGATCCAGCTGGGGCAGACCTCATGCAGTGGTCATGAGGTGCTTTGGCGTTCCCACTGGCACCCTTTCTGATGATATCCTGCATGTGTGGGAACAACCTAGGTCAGGAGCTGACAGGAATGAAGATTCAGCAGTGGTAATGCTAAATTGAGTATGGGTGAGCTCCCCCTGGAGTGAGGGGTGCAGAACGGCCCTGCCCTGCTCCCCTCTCTCATCCACTGAATGGCACCACCCACTCTGCTCTGAGCTCCTCCTTCTCACATTTTTGTTAGGCAGGTGGCTGAAGTCACCTGTCTGTGTGAGCCTGGAGTTGTTGAGTGCAGCACCTGTCGCGTCACTCCCCCTTGCAGCAGGTGTGTGGGAGGACCACCGTGCTCTCATGCCTTTTCTGCCTACCTTCAGTGTATCCTTGCATGATCTGTCAGTGGCTCACCCACTCTCCACCACCCAGGCTTTGTGGGAAGCTCATTTCCAGGCTGCCACACCCTATAGGCTTCTTATCTATACTCTGCTTGCACAGTGGTCCACTATACCTATCTGAAAGAGCATTGGCTGAGCTGTGTTCCAGGACCAGCTGGGATTCCTACCAACTCTTTTAAGGTCCCTAGGGCAGGGGTGTTAACCCAACGAGGAAACAAATCAGAGAAGCTCAGTGACATGGCCAAGGATCCAACAGTAAGCCAATGAGGTCAGCTCAAACCTGGGTCCACATGATGTAAGACTGGAGACTTCCCCATTGGAAGCAGACACAGAGTAATCGTCATTTATCATTTATTCTCACATACATTATTTTGTTTGATCCTCACAACGGTCCTGTGAGGTAGGTAGGGTTATGTATTACTATCTGCCCATTTCACAGACGAGGAAATGGAAGCGGCTCAGAGAGGCGAGTGGCTTGCAGAGCCCCATAGTGTGTTAGTGCCTTGACACGTTCTGTACTTGCTCTAAGGCCAAGCTACTGAATTAGGAAGCACCAAAAAGATGGAGAAAGCAAGGTTTTATGGGGAGGAAAAAAGGGCAGTGTCGATTTCTGAGGTTTCTTCCTTGACTTATTTGAATATGGTCACAGCTTCTGCTTGTCCTATTGGGTTCTCTGAAGAACTTTCCAGAGAGCCCCTGGTGCAGTGGCTCAAGTCAGCCACACAGACTCCCGAGTCCCACTGTAGGGAGAGAAAGGCCTTTATGGCATCAGGACCAGGTTTTGCCTAGGATGTTGAAAACTCCCCATCTACACGGTGTTAACTATGGAAGCCCTTTGCTCTGTCCACCCACGGATGCCTGCACCAGAACTCCCTGGCTGTGTCTGGAGTGCTTCTCCAGTGGGTTAGATTCTGGGACTCTCATAGCTATGGTCACTCCCGAGGTCAGTCACAATGTGCAGGTGAGAGGTCCATAAGCCTCCTCACTGGCTGGGGAGTAGTAGTCTGGAGTTTCTTGTCCTTAATGTATCCTAGGAGGCCCATAGGGACTTAGGATGGGATAGTACGACAGGGGAGGCTGCTGTCCTAGCAGAAGGGTTGGGAGCTGGACATTTGCTCAGGGCACTGTGATGGTACAGAGCAGTCCCATACTGCCCGCTGAACACTGTTTTCCAACACCCTAGATCTCCTCAGTCAGTGATTTTCCAGCCAGAAATAATCAGGTGCATGCTGAGCAGTGGCTGGTGGAGAGGGTGATGGACTGGGAGTCATGAGCAAGACAGAGCCATGTGAGAGAGGGTTGACTCAGAAGGATGGAAAGGAGCTAATTCTGCTAAAGACAAATGGCAAACGGGAATCAGCTCTGAGTAATGTGTCTTCAAAGTGTCCAGTCTAAGCAGGGACACACCTGTGTGTGTAAAGGGAGGTCTAACAAGAAGACCTAGCACAGGACAGATTTTGGGTCAATACTGAAAGAACTTTCTAACAGCCAGCACTGCTCAACCACAGCAGAAACTGCCTTGGGAATATTGAGCACCCTGTCACCACGGGGCATGCGAGCTGGCATTAAGTGTTCCCTTGGAGGAACTCAAGGGGAGGCACTCACCCCCAAGGTGCTGGGGCATCCTGGAGGAAGGGGAATAACTAAGGAGCTACTGGATTATTTTCCAACCCTGAGAGTCCATCATATACCGGTTTAAACTGACTGGTTCCAGTGATGCTTGCAGTCACGGGGAAAGGGCTGTGAGGATCGGGCAACCGCAGGGTCATGAGGTGTCCATCTTCTTCACTTCAATAGTCACATCTTTGCAGGGAAAACAATATCTGAAGCCAAGAATCCTTCAATTCAGCCTCCTCAGGAGGGGCATCCCCTCCCACTGAAGCCTGGACACTTGCTCCTCTAGGCCAAGACACAGCTCGACTCTCTCCCTGAGTGGAGCCACAAAAGGTCCTGGGGACTTATTGCATTCTAAAACACCCAAACACGGTTGCCTTTGGGCAAAGGAGTCCTGGTACCCGGGCACATCCTCCAGAGCAAAGAGCAGGTGCGATGGGATTTGATGTACATGTCATGTCCTAGGAAACTGAGAGGAGCCTCCTGTTCCAACCCTGCCTCTCAGCAGCCAGGGCTCTCTCTGGAGGTGGGTTCACGAGGCATAGACTAGTGCTGTGGTGAGAGCCAGTGAGAAAAGTGCTGCTCCTTTGTCCCAACCAGAGTCCTCCTGTGGGCTCTTCTTGCATGTTTTGGCTGACTTTTAACTTGTCATCATAAACTACTCATCACCAGCTCAAAAAGGCGATGGTCAGAGGACATGCGATTCCAGAAGGTGTACTTTATCATTGGGAATCGGGTCCAGCTACGCAGTTAATACAGATTAGTATAGTGCTCTGCCTTGTGCCACAGGCGAGACCCTCTCCTCAAAGCCTCGGCGGACACGAGCTTCCTGGGAGCTCCTTCCCCAGGGTGACTGGGGTCTTTTTACCTGTACCGTATCAACCGGATGATCTTATTGCTCATAAAGTCCAGAGCGTGTGGGTGGGAGGAGTCGATGCAGAACCCATCACTCAGTGCGATCTTCAGCACCTCCTCCACGAAGACCTGGAAGCTGTTGATCTGCTTGTTGGCAGGCACCACCCACAGCCGTTTGAGGTTCTGCTTGGTGTACTCTTCCTCGGGAAGGCCTTCCACATTGGCCACCCAGTCAAGAGTCAGGTGGTTGGGGTCCTGCAAGTGGCTGGTGATGGAGGAGAGGTTGCCGTTAGAGCAGTAGAAGAGCTTGGAGCCAAGGAGTTTGAGGAAGAGGCAGGACGTGCTAAAGATGTTGGCGTTGAACACCTCCATGCTGGAAGATGACAGGCTGTAGATCTGCGGCGCCTCCCGCACGGTGAAGTGGACTGTCTGCACGCGCTGCTTCAGCGTGATGTTGAGCATGGCGTTCTTCTCGGCCTTGGAGAGTTCCACCTCCTTCTCCTGCAAGGCCTCAATCAGGGGCTGGACCTGGTAGAAGTCAGCTTCCCTGCGGAGCAGGCCCATCTCCTGGAAGTCCTCCGGCAGGTCCAGGTGGGAGGTCCGCAGGAAGTTGAGGATATAGCGGAACACTTTGCCATCGCGGTCAATGAAGCAGTTGCCCTGGCTGTCCCTCTTGGTGGGCATCTTCCCACTGAACATGGCGCCCAGCATGGAGTCAGGGAAGCTGGTCAGTGTTGCCAGTGAGGTTGTGTAGAGCTTCCCCCCAACATTCAGTGTGATGGGGTCGGACATGGTAGGAGCCTGGGTGCCTGGAAACAGTTCTAGATGGGGAAGATGAGAAATGGCTATTAGCCAACCATCTCTGCACAGTCCCAGGCCCTAACTCCTGATTGCAGAGCATGCCTACATTGAGTGTGAAATGTACTCATGTGTAATGAATGGCTGGTAACTGCCACACTATGCAAAGCTTATTAGACTCACAAGGGAACACAGACAGACAACACACACACACACACACACACACACACACACACACACACACACGGATGTTTGAAAAGCATCTTTGGTGATTTCAAATGTTCACTGACGCTAGAGAACCATTGCTCTGTGGAAGAAAGGCAAATGCCTGGGTCAGAACTCCCTGAATTCTTTCATGAATATTAATTTCCACACATAACAGTCCTGTCATCTTTGACATAGGCAGCGTCATTATCCATCCCTGCTGCAGACGAGGACAGCTGAGGCAGGACTTATTCCTGGTTTAGAGAAGAAGTGTAAGAGAATTCAAACTCAAGTTTCTTTTTTTGTTTAAGAAAAATGTGTAAATGCTTACTATTCTTTGAAGTACTTAGCAGATGCTTTCTGATTGGGCTCAGTACTCTCACTGCATCAGTGGTGATCAAAAGTGAATTACTTTTCTCGTTCAATTTACAAATGGTTGTAACTAGTGCCATTTCCATCTGTCTACTGGAATGTACCATGGATCACTTAGTTTTTGGCCTCCAAATGACAATCTTTTTCAGACCCGCTCCCTCATCATATCACCTGGCACAGGAAGGAACATTCTGCTCTGCATGAAGATGCTCATCTCATTCCTCAGCCATCTGAAACTGCCTGCAGAGCACTGTTGCTTCCTGAAGGTACTTGTCCCCCGGCTGGAGATGGCTCAGCAGTCACAGCACTGTAGAGGACGTGTGTGTGTGTGTGTGTGTGTGTGTGTGTGTGTGTGTGTGTTTTCAATTCTCAGCTCTTATATGGTCGCTCAAAACTGCCTGTAACTCCAGTTCCGGAGGATCTAATGCCCTCTTCTGGCTTCTGAGGGCACTGCATGCATGCGGTGCACAGACATACACGCAGGCAGAATATAGAATACACACACACACACACACACACACACACACACACACACACAATAGCAATCAGCAAAATATTTTTGGAAGATAGTAAAAATGCCCCCCCCACTGCCCCCAGACTCCAGCATCTAGGGCACTGGCCTCCTTTAGCTGGATCTAGCATCTTTGTAAGGTTCTACCGAGCTACGGGACACCTGTAGAAGGGCTCAGCAGTGCTACCCTGACCGTGGAGGGAGGTAAACCAAGAGAAAGGAGCCTCAGTTCTGCCCTGCAGAAGAAGTCATGCTGTGGGGAGTGTGGGGAGGGTAGAGACAGTGGAGGTGTGCTGGCGAGACAGATGCGTGAGGCGCTGGGGCAATGAATGCTGGGACAGGAAGAAACAGCCACTCATCCACACCTACTGCCAAGGCAGGGAAACAGGTCCATGGAGGTGGGGTAGGATAGCAGAGGCAGCACACACATCTCTGTACATCTCTATGTGAAGAGGATATCTATGAGACCCTCGTTCTCTCCCGAGCTGGGCCAGGATGGATAAAGATGCTTGCAAAGGGAGTGTCCCTTTCCAGTCCCTCTCAGTCTAATGGGGAGTTTTGATATTGCAGAAAGGCATTAACCATCTGGAGTGTCTGAAGAGGAACCGACCCACGATGAAGTTACAAAACTCTTGGCAGAAACATGGAGCAGATGGGCTGTGAGACACTGGGGAGGTCTGACAGAGCTGGATGGGCAAGCAGCCGTGGAAAGGGCAGAGGCCAGCACTTGCAAACAGCAGCTGGGACGGGTGACAGGGCTCACAGCTGAGTCAGGCACAGGCAGGGCCAGGGAGTGGGTCGCCTTTACTCTGGATTCAATGAACTAATCCAGAATGTTCTTTTTCTTTCTTCTTTCCCACCCCCAAACTCTGGTCTCCTCTTCCTTTTCTTTTTAAACAACAATCTGCGTGTTTTAGTTTTTCTATCCTTGAGAAATGTCACCTGCTCCCCATTCCTGCCTTTCTAAGACACTGGACTTCAAGTGGAAGCTTTGTGAAGTGGTTCAGCTCCACAAGCTCAAGCATCACAGGGGCCGGACTGTGTTTCCAGACAGTTCTGGGTCCAAAGACTCTGCATCTCTTCAGGTGTTAGTGTGGAAGTGTCAGGTGGGGAGGGCGGTAGCCACGGAGCTTTCCTGGAGATCTATGGGTGGGGCTGAAACACCGTTTCTCAGCTTGCACAAAGTAGCAGAGTATGGTCTTAGGATTCACTAAAAGGCAGGATGTTAAAACTGAGGTGAACAAAAAGATGTTCTAGGGGAGGTGAAACATTCAATCCCACAGGGAAATAAACTATGAGGCTGGTAGAGAGAGATATCCTTTCAAACAAGCCAAGCTGCCTGGAGAAGGCTCAGACCACATGGGCCAGCTGAGATAGTTTCCAACCTATTGAACTGCCTATCAGCTGTGTGGTGTGCTCCAGCTGTTTGTTAGCACGCTTCTGGTGACTCGCACAGCTCCTGGTGACGCGCACAGCTTCTGGTGATATGTGCACAGCAATGCAGATGTCTGAGCCATTTTTCCTCCTCTAAGCAGCCCAATAAAACTCACTGGTTCACTATGTTGGATGGACTTTGGTGGTGTGCTCTCATATGGGAGCTGCTAGAAGATTCTAGTCCAGTTTGGGCTTTATAAGACTCTTGTTTCAAAACCTCCCAAATCAAAGCCCAAACCAAAGAAAAAGGCAGTAACACAAAGAAATATTAAGCACTTCTATCTGTTAGAGGCATGGAATTAAAATCACGAATAACATGGCATGTCTATGAAAATAAAAGTGCCCAGCTGGAGAGATGGCTCAGAGGTTAAGAATGTTGGCTGCTCTTCCTAAAGGTCCCGAGTTCAATTCCCAGCAACCATATGGTGGCTTACAACCATCTATAATGAGAGCTGGTGCCCTCTTTTGGTATGCAGGTGTACATGCAGGCAGAAAACTGTATAAATGAATCTTTTAAAAAGTGTTGATGAAAAAACCCAGCAATTCCAAATGCTGGTGAACACACAGTGGTGGAGAGTGGGACACTACTGATAAGAAAGCAAGAATGTGGGCTAGAGAGATGGCTTAGCAGTTAAGAGCACTGTCTGCTCTTCCAGAGGTCCTGAGTTCAGTTCCCGGCAACCATATGGTGGCTCACAACCATCTGTAATGCGATCTAATGTCCTATTCTAGCATGTAGATGTACATGTAAATAGAATAGTCATACATAAAGTAAATAAATAATCTAAAAAAAAAAAAAAAAGAAAGCAAGATTGGTTCTGCTGCCGCTGTATGATCAAGTGACTCCGCTCCTGCAGAGAGGAACCGTGTGCCCATGGAACCCTGCGTGTGACTCCTGCAGAGAGGAACCGTGTGCCCATGGAACCCTGCGTGTGACTCCTGCAGAGAGGAACCGTGTGCCCATGGAACCCTGCGTGTGACTCCTGCAGAGAGGAACCGTGTGCCCATGGAACCCTGTGTGTGAATACCTAACACAGCTATATTCATGATGGGTGAAACCCAGAAACTACTAAAAGATAAACAAATTGTGCTACAGTTATATAATGGAATAGAAATGACTCAGAAATATATATTATATATAAGCTTTACACATACACACACAGGATACACCACATAGATGAAAATCATTACCACAAGTGAAGGAAGCCAGTCTCAGAAATGTACACGAGCCTATTTGTATTATGATTTGACAAGGAAAACTAGAGAGAGATCTGCTAGTGGCCATGCTGGGGAGAAGACACGGGCTCTGAAGAGGCATAGGGGAATATTTTGGAGTGACAGAAATTCTGAACATCTTGATGTCATGGGGGCCAAAACTTATAATTTAAGAAGAATGAGTTTCATTAGCTATACATTATCTCTATAAGCTAGAACCAAGAATGGTGTGGCATATTAGTGAGTCATGAAATCAACATAGTAAGTGGGCTGTGACCAGTGACACCTACTGCAGTTAGATTTTTGCTCCAGTTATATGTATGTATACGTGATCATTAAATGTTACCCCAAAGTGAGACACTGGCATGCTGAGTGCTTTAAAGTAAAATCAAAATTACCGAATGGGTTGTGACGATAGGAAAGAGAAAGAGAAAAAGTTCCATCCTTTCAAAGTGAGACCTGAATCTGTGACATAAACTGACAGCAGATAGCTTCACAGGTGAAAAAAACAAAAACAAAAACAAAAACAAAAAAACATGGACATGCACAGTAGCTTTGCAAATAGATCGCAGAGAAGGGTCAGATTACTGAGGTCTTATATAGTGAACATGGGGGCGGGGTGCTTGCCACACAGCTGTGTGTAGGAGAAGATATCTACATGGTGATACTGGTTCTCTTGGGTAATAAGAACTGTCCTCAGAGGAAAGGGTGACAGCCTGGCCCTGGGTGTGCAGCTCCTCAGTCTGTGATTCAGTGTGTCTTCCAGGTTGAGAGCTAGGGGAGCTATTAAGACAGTTCTTAGTCTTTGGTCGGGTAAGGAATCTTCAGAGAAAGCCTTTCCTTCTCTTGGGGGAGGGTTAGGAGCTAGAAATGTAGGAGGTCAGAGATGCGCTCAGCACACTAAGTCACACTTTCACACTTTGGGGAATCATTTTCTGAGCCCCTAGTCCTTTGAGAACAATGGCAGGACTTACGTCTGCATGGTGACTGTCTAGCACACAGTAGGTCCAGGTGGATTCATGTAATAAGAACTATGCATCCCAGTTCTGTCTCCAGGCCTAGGCCAGGGTTCTAAAACACTGGTTATTTCCATGTGAAAAGGCCCTGGAAGCTCCTTTTGGTATAACTATTGATCTTGGCCCCAATTCCTGAAATACATGAGAAAGGAGCATCTTCTTACATTCCTAACAAGCACCTGCCAATAACAGTGGAGTTTATGTCAGCAGCTGCTTCTGGACAGCCCTTAAGGGCAGTGACTGGTGCCAGAAAAATCAGCCATTAGAAGGTTGAACCCTCACCTTCCAGCAGGGACCAGAGAGTGGTAAGCACTATGGCTAAATAATTTACTCAGCGATGCTCACATATTGAAGCCCCCCACAAACACCCAAAAAACAGAATTGGGAGTTGGTGAGCCCAAAGAGATACTAGGAGGATGGGGCACCTGGAGAGAATGAGGCTGCTGGCCTTTTCTCCGTACCTGGCCATATACACCTTTTCCTCTGGCCTTTTCTGACTTAGCCTTCTGCAATAAGCTACACGTCTACTAAACAGACTGTCTTCATGCATTCTCCAGAACATTCTCATAAATCATCTGGCCTGGGGAGGAGGTCATGGGGACCTCTGATACAGTCAGCTGGTCAGAAGCACACATGAGAATTTACAGTTGCAACTGGCATCGGAGGAAGGAAGTGCAGTCCTCTCTGTGCTTGTAGGGTCTCTACTAACTCTAGGAGGACAATGTCAGGGAATTATTATGTTTGCTGTTGGTGTAAGAGTAAAGGGTTCCCCCTGGGGAGGTGCTGCCTGAGAGTGACAGGACAGGCTCATCTATTTGAATGTTTAGTCACCAGGGAGTAGAGCTGTTTGGGAGGATTAGGATTAGGATTAGGAAGGAAATGTGGCCTTGCTGGAAGAAATTTGTCAGTGGGGTTAGGCTTTGAGGTTGGAAGCCTAAGCCAGGCCCAGTGTCTTTCCCTCGTGTTGTCTGTGGATCAGGAAGTAAAGGTCTCCAGTTCCAGGGCCATGCCTGCCTGTGTGCTGCCACACTCCCTGTTATCTGATGATAATGGACTAACCTTCTGAAATCGCAAGCAAGCCCCCGATTAAATGCTTTTTGATATAAATGTTATAGCTGGGTGGTCGCAGAACATGCCTTTAATCTCAGTACTCAGAAAGCAGAGGCAAGGGAATCTCTGAGTTCAAGGCCAGCCTGGTCTATGGAGCAAGTTGCTGGATGACAACTAGGGCTTTACCCTGTCTCAAAAAACCAAAATGAGTAAGTAAGTAAGTGTTGCCTTGGTCATGGTGTCGCTTCGTAACAACAGAAGAGGCACTGAGATGGGGGGTAGGAGTGTAACTCAGTGGTAGAGTACTTGCCTGACATTGAGGCCCTGGGCTCAGAAAGTAATTTGTAAGGGTTAAGTTATACAGCTCAGGAGGATCTGGTTTCCATGCCCAGCACTATAGACAGACAGACAGACAGACAGACAGACAGACAGACAGACAAAACTGACAATGAAAGCTAAAAGCAACAGAAGGTGTAACAGCCTTCGAGAGCTCTTGAAGCACCTTGTTTGAATACCACTCTTCAACTTGCTTGGCAAAGCAGTGGCTGCTACCTGTTGTTGGGCCTCACTTAACACTTGGTAACTCTTTGCTCATTTTAATTAATTCTTTTCATTTTTGGTGGTGGGGATCAGTCTAGAATCTCCTGCATTTTAGGCATGCATTCTATCACTGAGCTATATCTCTACCATTCAAACATACATACATACACACATACATCTGTGCATGTAGTGTGGGGTATAAACTCCGCGACCTTGGGGATGCTAGACAGTCTATCTACTACTGTGGAACATCCTTAGCCCTACTTTTCATAGTGATACATAGAAAAGTACAAAGAATGACTCTGTTGTGCTAAGTGCTTTGCTCCATGTCTTTATAAGCATATCTTGCAGTGGTCTAGGATACAGCACTCTCAAGTATGACCAAACGAAGCCAGAATACACCACGTCCCGTTGGCTTATTGATTATTTAGTTATTTTGAGAAAGTGCAGACACAGGAGCAGCTCTGGAAAAATGCATTCCATAGGAAGGGAACTTGCAAGTACAAAGGGCACTCATTAGGGCTGAGAAGAGAGCTACTTGGAGATGGCATTGCTCAACCTGAGAAACCGACCTACACAGTTCCTCCCCCAGCTCTCCCATAAATCCCCACCCCTGCCAGAAGCCCCAAGCTTATCTTCCTTCCTCTAGCCCAGGGTGCTATATGAACTTCAGTGACAAATCCTTTGGGCTCTTATCTGTGGAATTCTCAGATTTGCACAAACTAACCAAAACAGGCTTTCTCCTGTTCGTCTGCTTTGTGTCAGTCAAGTTAAAGTCCATCCTAGACCCATTTTTTCTTTCCTACAATACTACCCTCTCCAGTTTGCAGATGAGGAAAATTGAGGCTCGCAGTCACATATCTAGTTAGTGGAGGAGCTGAGATCTGAATCCGATATTGAATCTCATACCTCTGTTCATTTCCCTCCTGTCACAGAACCTCAGTGTGCAATGAAGGCAAGAGATGCCCACCAGCTTGGAGCTCTGCCAGGGGCCAAATGCCAAGATGACAACAGCTCCTGCACAGAACAGGTCTGTGCAGTCAAAACCGTACTACTTCAGAGGAAACCCAAGATGTCCACTGAAAAAGCAAGGCCCCCAAACCCAGGTCTTTAAAGGTCAGATTCAAAAGACGAAGGACGATGCAAACCTAGTCGGGACATAGAAGTTGTTCCAGGCAGCATCCCCGCGTGTGAATGAACGGTACTCTTAGGAAGGTTTTCCAAGAGGCAAAGCTAAAGTTCCACTTGCCTGCCCACTTAAAACGCAAGAAGAAAACCACTCTCTGCCTCTGAGGAAACCATATGCATCAAACCAGGAGATGGTAGTGCCTTGCTCCCTAAGAGCCTTTGACAGGGCAGTGGGGGCCAGAATGTCCCACCTAGCTCTGTGGGAAGGAGCAGTTGCAGTCTAGGGACTGAAAAACATCCTTTGCAATGTTTAATTATGATCTCCAAAGTAGAAATCTTTGAGAGGTTCCGTCAGATCTGTGCCCTGCAATCCTCAGCCCTTCCAGACTTGAGGAGGGTATTTGTGTGTGGCCAACCTGGCTGTAGGTGTGTTAAATATAGTGGCCCTTTAAGCTCTACAACACTATTACCTCAGGGGAAACTGAGGCTCAGGAGAGTAGATTAACTTGCCCAAAGCAGTGGCAGGCTGTGTGTCCACACTACTCTGCCAGCAGGGTGGACATGTGTTCTGCAGCCTTTGGAAGTGAGGGTCTTTGTCCTTGTTTTCATACCTGCCAACCTCAACTTGATCCGATCCATATGGCAGGGGCCAGACAGTGAATATTTCCTTTGACATGCTCAGAGCCGTGTGAGGCATCTCCCAGAAGATTATGTCATTAAAATGCCACAGCAGCAGTGTGAGGTGCTGTGATTACCATCTTGGTTCCAGAATTATAAAACCAAGGTCCAGAGTAGCAAACACAGCTACTTGAGACCACATTCTGAGAGGAGGCTGGGCTAGACTTCCAAATGAGGACTTGAGCCTGTGCCCTGGCCTGTACCACACGCAGCCGGACTTTATTAAGGTCCATAAGCAGAATTTGAATAAAGGCTTGTGAATGTTGGAGATGAAACCAGGACTCTGTTGATGCTATGCAGGTGGTGTACCACTGAGTTACTGAGCCCAAACCAAAAGATATTACGGTTGCCTAAAATAATGCTAAGGACTAGAGAGGTAGGACCTTTTATGTGCACTCAGTGAAGACCAGCTATTGTAACAATCATAAACCTACAAGCAATAGCCCCTCTGTTTCGTTCACTCTGAGGGCCCAGAAATGATCTGTAAGCTATGAGCATACCCGTGTGGGTCTTTCTAGGCATCTCCCACAGGAGAGAGCTCCTATAAAAGGAACTAGGACTTCCTGGAAAATGGATTGTTCCTGGGTTTTATTTAAAGGAAACGTTCCAGGTGGGCCCCGAACTTCTTTTGTCAGATCATAAAGAACAAAGATTACTAAGATCATGTCAGAAACACTTAGGAGCTCACCTCAAGGTCAGATTTAGCAAAATTTGAGCACTAATAATAATAACAATAATAGATTTTATCACACTGAAAATTTTAATGGGTCTATAATATTACTGCAAACAGAGAAAAGGCGGTGAGGAGGGAAGAGGGAGTGAGAAAGAAGAAAATGTTATTCTATAAATGGGACACCAGGCGGGTGGGCGGGCCTGGTGCTTGTCTTAGTTTCCTTTCCTGTTGCTGTGATAAAATATCCTGATTGAAAAATCTCAAGAGTGGAGCTTATTCTAGATCACTGTTCAAGGCACACTCCATCACAGGCAGGGAGTCACCAGTGGCGGGGGCTACGGCACAGCACATGGTAACACTGCATCCGCAATCAAGAAGCAGAGGGCAATGAGCACGCTGTTCCCTCTCCCCGTTTGTACAGTCAAGGACCGGTCCCACCCACCACTAAAATGGGCCTTGTGTCTGGATGTGGTGGCACATGCTTTTAATCCCAGCACTCAGGAGGCAGAGGTAGGCAGATCTCTGTGAGTTCGAGGCCAGCCTGCTCTACATAGTGAGTTCCAGGACTTGAAAAACAAAAACAAACAAACTAGAGAGATGGGTCTTGTGGTGGTGGGAGTGAGAATGTCCTCCACATGCTCAGGTGTTTGAATATTTGGCCTCTAGTTGGTGGTACTGTTTGGGTAGGTTTAGGAGGCGTGGCCTCGCTGGCGGAAGTATGTCACTGGGGGCGGGCTTTGAGGTTTTAAAAGTTATACACCATTCTCAGTCTGCTCTCTCTACTTCCTAGCAGTTCAAGGTGTGAGCTCTCAGCTGTTTCTACTGTCAAGGTGGACTCTTATCCTTATGGATGAGCTGAGACAAACTCTTCTACAGAAAAGTTGCCTTGGTCAAGGTGTTCTGTCACAGCAAGAGAAAAGTAACTAACACAAATCTTCCCACATCAACTAAGATAATCAAGACAATCTCCCAGGGCATGCTCAGATGCCTTTCTCCTAGGTGACCCTAGGTTCTGGCTGTGGACAACTAGCACTAACCAGCATGATGCTGTAGGCCTGTTTTCCCAGTACCTGGGAGGTAGAGGTAGGAAGACTGGGATTTCATGGCTAGCCTGGGCCAAAGGAGACCCTGCCTCAACATAACCCTTCACCCAAAACGAATACCAACTAATACATAAGGAACGTTCAACTAGAAAAACACCATTCTGCAGCCAGAATTACAGAATGGATGTGGCATGTAAGGACACTTAGTCTAGAGTGGTGGCTCTCAACTTTCTTCATGCTGTGACTCTATACTACAGTTCCTTATGTTGTGGTGACCCCAACCATAAATTTTCACTGCTACTTCCTAGCTGCGATTTTGCTACTTCTGTGAATTGTAATATAAATAATTGTTTTCCAGTGGTGTTAGGTGACCCCAAATGGGCCACGACCTACAGGTTGAGAACCACTGGCCTAGAGAATGTGCCACAACTGGGCGTGGTGGCGCATGCCTGTAATCCCAGCACTCGGGAGGCAGAGGCAGGCGTGAGTTCAAGGCCAGCCTGGTCTACAAAGTGAGTCCAGGATAGCCAAGGCTATACAGAGAAACCCTGTCTCGAAAAACAAAAACAAAAACAAAAACAAAAACAAAAACAAAAGCAGAGAGAGAGAGAGAGAGAGAGAGGAGAGAGAGAGACCGTGCTATACTTTCCCTGTTACCATGGAGATGTGTGCCATGACATTAACCACTAACCAAACGGCTTCATGAAGCCCCTGGTATCTGCCTTCTAAAGTGATGGAATGAGAAGTACACATTTCCAAAACGCTAGAGACAAAAATAGCTAGGACCCAATCATTAGTGAGCCAATCAGCTACCAACAGATCAGATGACTCTGCAGACAAATGACTTGCTCAAAGAGAGGTTAACAAATGCAGTGTGTGGCTCTAGACTGGATCTGATCATTAAAGGCAACAACTAAAGGTTTTTGGAGAAAGGCAGTCTGGAAAAAGTATAATGCCAAGAGCTTGTTTGGTAATACCAAAGGTAGGATTATAATTATGTTGGAAAACGCCACGTTTATGAAATGGACATATATTGGAGAAGTTAGGAAAAAGTTTCTTTTTTTTTTCCTAGACAAGGTTTCACTCTGTACCCAAGGCTGGCCTAGAAGCAATCATCCTGCTTAGTGTCACAAGTGCTGGGATGAGGCACGTGCCACCATCCCTGGCCAAGACACTCTCAGTCACTTCCCTTCTCAACTCACTTTTTCCGTTTCTCTCCTTTCTTTTATGTAACAGGTTTTCATAATACTGCCCTGCCCTAGCTGGTTTAGAGCTCTCAGGCCCAAGTGACCCTCTTGTCTCAGTCTCCTGAGTAGCTTGGACTGTAGGGACAAGCTAACAAGCCTGGCTTATAAGTTAAAATAGCCGGGAGATGTGTGTGTGTGCTTGTCCTGGTAAAAGCAAATGTGGTTAAGCATGAATAGGTGAATGCAGGCTGTACTTGGAATTCATTACAGGACTGGCATTTGGAGAGACTAAGATAGTCATCTAGGTCCAAAGGTTGAAGACGTTTTTGAGTGGGAGGTCCCTCCAGCTGGACTTGTGGGAGATGTCCCACAGGAACAGCCTGCCCATTCTCCACGCTGGGATCTAGGCTTTGAGATATGGCTGTCTGGGCCTTGTTTCTGCTGCTTCCTCCTGAGCCTAGAATCTGCTGCTGTTAGGCAACAGTTAGGAGATTCCTGCTGTGCATATTGAGAGCTACTTCTGCAGCCCATGTGTGTTGAACCCATGGGGCTTTGGGGTAGAGGACAGCGTATGGTCTTTGCGGTGAGTCAGTGTTTGCGGTAGGCTCTCCCAGGGAAGCCGGTGGTGATGAACCCTGCACCAGGAATTAGAAGGGTTACAGCTGACTCAGCAGTTCAAACTGGGCTAGCTACTCAGCATGCTAATTTGTACTAATCCCACAGGCCAACGGGATGTTTTCTCTCTCTCTCTTGGCTTTTGAAGACTGGGTTTCTCTGTGTAGCCCTGGCTATCCTGGAACTCACTCTGTAATCCAGGCTGGCCTCAAACTCAGCGATCGGCTTGCTTCTGCCTCCCTAGTGCTGGGAGTAAAGGAGTGCGGCGTCACTGCCTGGTGAAGCAGACACTTCACAGACCAGCGTGACAAACCCTTTCCTCTGCAACTTGGTTTCCATCATCCCGTATGCCAGGAATTCGAAGGAAAAATCTCACTGGGCTGCCAGGCCTCCATATGGAATTCACATCGCCCTCTCCTTAGATTCACACCACTTTACACTCCTTAGCACAACTACCCTACATAGGCAGGTGCCTGGCCTCCCTGCTGGGACAAGGAAGCCCCTCTGCATCCCTCCCCAGAAACAGGCTGGACAGGGAGTAGGGAAGACATATTTTGATTTTATTTAGTTAGAACTGTTTTCACCTTCCCTAACTGACTTGTTTACCAACAGGAATATTTATGTCCCCGTCTTGGAGATAAATACTTTTAAAAATGTTTCTTCATTTTGAAGTATTCTCTTGGATTTTCAATTTGGACTCAAAGGCGTTAAGACAAGGCCTAAGTGGCTGAGACACAATGAAGGCTTCCACTGTGTAGGGGACCCTGCGAATCTCTAAGATGACAATGTCTGAAGTGAGTAACATCTTTCAATCAGCCAACAGCTTCCCCGCCTTACCTAGGTAGACCACCAGGACCAAGACTTTGGCCCAGAGCCCTGCACACTTCTCTCTCTTCCCTACACACCCGATGGCTGTTATCTTTAGTTATCTTGCCCTGTCCTAGCTCAAAGAGGCCTACGGGCTGCTCCATGGGACCAACTTAGCAGTTCACATGAGGAGGCCTGGAATTTGTGGGCCTCGGTGGGAAAGGTGGGGGGGGAGAAAGAACCCACCCAGCTAGGTGCAGTCTCCCTGCTTGCAAAGTCCCAAGCCCTCACCTGCACGCAGAGCTCTCCTTAGCCTCCTTGCCTCGCTCTCCTGCTCTCCTGCTTTATCACGTGGCACCCACACCATCTTTGAAGCATTCTCTTCCTGTGGTCTTCCCACTCCTCCCAGCAGTGATCATTATAAACAAGGAGCTTTCAAACCACCCCAGCCTGAAGATCCCGTAGGAGCGTTGGTTGCCTTATAGCTTGGCACTTGGAGGAGCTGAAGCCAACTTTGGAATGGTGGGGCATCAGAGAGCTGATTTCACTGCTACACTATCCCCCCCCCCACCCCCACCAAACATGTTTCCCCTGAGGGCAGAAAAAGGTAGGGTCTTTGAAGGCATTTGGGGCAAGGCAAGTCACTCATCAACCTGTGTGCTTCAACTGGAAACTAGTAACGGTGCGGCCCTCGTAGGACGTGAGAGGAGACTGAGGTATGTGTGTGACCCGCTGAGCTCCAGGAATGGGTTCTTTATTACTAGTCGCATGGAAAGAATGGTGCTATGTACATCCACAGGCCCTGGTCCACACACAGCTCAGCTACACGCCCTGGGTTCGCCAGAGGTCCCCGTCATTCCTATGGTCCTGCCTTGCACCCCTCCACCTAACCTAGCGTCCATTCCTCAGCTCTGAAACCAGCCCCCTCTGATCAGACAAGAAGCCCCCTTCTCACCTAGAGACCCGCCCCTCTCCCCACCCACCAAAGACTCCTCCCACATCGCATCCCTTTTTCCCAGCTCCACCCCTCTGATAGCTCGGCCCACCTCCTCACCCCCCCACAAACGCGCCCCCTACAACTCCCTCCCCTGCCCCCCACCCCGCGGCCACGGGCGGGGCTAACCCCATTTCACAGATGAGAACAGCAAGGCTGAGACAGATGACGAGGACAGGTGCCCTGAGGGGCCCGTTATGTTTCCGCTGGGTCCCGAGCCTCGCCCCCCTCCCCCAGGCGCACCGCACCCACCTCCTGCCCTCGTTCGGTAGCCTCCCCTCCAGCCAGCGCAGCTTCTCTAGGGGGTGGGCCTGGCAGGGGCAGGGGCGGGCTGTCCTGGGCCGCGCGCTAGCCTCCGGGACGTGTAGTCCCTTCTGTGCGGCTCCCTGTGTTGCGCGTCCCATCCGGACTCCACTTCCCAGGAGGCAACGCGGAGAGCCAGCCCACTCCTACCCCGCCCCGCCGGCACTCGAGCCAGCTGGCCTTAAAGGGAACGCAGCCCGCCTAGCAGCTCGCGGGGTAGCCCCCGCTCTGGCTCCGCCCCGTTTCCCGCACCTCGCCCCTCCCCCTCCCCGCTCCGTCCCGCAGCCCCGCGACCGCGCAGCAGAGTTGCACTGACCCGGTCCATCTAGGGTTGTGCGGTGCGGGGTGGGTGGAGTTGGACATCACAGTGGCTGCAGCATCCCTGCGGTCTGGGACCCCTCCATAGGGGAGCGGAGGACCCGCCCTGACCTGGCCTGGCCCAGCCTTGCCCAGCCTGGCCCAAGCGCCCCGCCCTGGAGGGGGCTCTGAGGTAAGGCCCACCGAAGTCTAGAAGGTAAGGGGGCCCTGGGTGTGAGTGCTGGTGGCAGCGAGAGGGAAGCAGAGTGTCTGCACCCTGACATTTCGAGGGCCCCATACTTACCTTCAGGGCTCTGAAAGCACGAGATTGGGAGGTGGGAGGACTAAGTACTTCTGGGCCTTGCTGTGTGACCTTGGGCTACTCACTGCTCCTCTCTGAGCCTTAACCATCATCGTCATCAACTGAGTATAGAGGTGGTCCAGACCCTGTCCACCTCAGTGCTGAGAGCACACACGCCTAGTTCCAAGAAGCCTGGCAGTCTTTTTGAGGAGAAACCGCAGTCCTGGTTTGAGACACTGAGGATCCAGAGACTGTCTGGTCACCGTAGCATCTGGGGTCCTTAACAATACTTGCAGGTTGGAGAACTAAAGCTTTAGCTGGAGTCCTCCCTCCCAGAAACTCTCGGTTGGGAGTGGGGGCTGGGTCAGCAGAGGGTAGTAAGGGGCAATCCTGGAGACAGGGAAGGGGGGGGGGAGGAGTGTGGCCAATCCCTGAGGGGGAACAGTGTTCCCATCACCTTCCCTTCCTGTCTCTCTCATTCCTCTTCAGTAACAGTCATCAACAAAACCCTCAGGCCTTTCTTTTCAGGACCCAGCTTGTGGGCAGACAGGCCTCCTAGAGGGAAGGGTGCCATCCCAGGCCTTTCTTGGTTATGACACTAAGTTAAAAGAGACCTGAGGGACAAAAAGTGCTGCCAGGAAGCCCTGTTGTCCATGAGAGTCAAGGTGTGGGGGTGTGAATGTGAGGGCCCGAGAAGGGAGCAGATGAACCCCCGCCCCAATCCCTAGTGCCGGGCAGGTACAGACCCTGCCTCCTTCCCTTTGAGGAGATCTGGGAACAGCCGACCCGGGGCTAACCAGGAACAGGGTTTTCATTCAGCCTTTTCTGCCTCGCTTTGTGTGGACTGTTTCTGGAGTGGCTGAGGGCTCCTTCAGTCTACTCTAGTGGCCTCTGTGGGGTGTCTCACAGATGACCAGGCCCAGGCAGAGGAGGGGCAGAGATGGTACTCAAGGTTAAGCCTGTCTCTCGTAGCTACTTTTCCGGTCACATCCTTGATTTTTTGTCTCACATTGCTGCCACATGTCTCTCATCAGTAGCTGGGCTCACCTTCATGGCCACCTCTGTATTTGGGCACACTCCCACCATGGGCATTGTGTACAGAGCAGGATTGGATCTACTTTCTACAGAGTCAGACCCTAGCCAGGTGGGAGAGAGAGAAAAAGAGAGAGAGAGAGAGAGAGAGAGAGAGAGAGAGAGAGAGAGAGAGAGAGAGAGGGAACACGAGAGCACTGAAGCCCGGGAGACTGCAGAGGATGAAGGAGCCAGGAAGGCCTTGGAGCCAAAGCTCAGAGACTCTCTTTTTGGAGGGAGAAGGAGTGGCCCGCAGGCTGGGCATTGCAGGATGAGTCAGAATTAGCCAGGAGAGAAAAGGCAAACTCTTCCCATAGAGAGGACAACAGGAAAATAAACCAAACCAAACCCAAACCCTTCTCAGATTCCCAGCTACGCCCCGTTATCAGTGTCGTGACGCACAGACAGCCCCAGCGCCAGGCTTTGTCCGAGGGGGTTAGTGGCCTTGAGGCTCTGAGTAGCCAGGCAAGAGGGAAGTTTTCAGAAGTGAGGTTAATCTGATGGCAGTGCTGAGAGAGTTGGGGAAGGGAGGCCAAGAGGTGATGAAGGCTGAGCTCAGTCCCTGACCCCAGGGGGTGATAGGCAGGCCCCCCCCCCCCGCGCCCAAAGCAGAAGCAGGGGGCTGTCAGCACACGGCCGAAATCCCTAGGGTTATCCGTGAGGGTCAGATGAAGAAGGCTCAGGGCCCGGACACCTTGGAGCATATATACAGAATGTGCCTGGACAACCTAGGCTGGCAGGGAGGGCGAGGTCTTGGGCAGGGGTACCAGCCATGATGGGGAAAGGCCAAGAGGTAAGTGGCCAGTCATCTTCCATTTGGGCCCTAGCCCTAGTCCAGCCAGGAAGTAAAGAGGAGCTGATGTTGGGTGAGGCTGGAGCTGGGGAGGAGAGTAGGAACCGTTGAACGGAGGGAATTTCTAGAAGCAGTTGTGCAACCTCCTTCCCCTCACCGCACCTGTGTGTTCTCTCCACGACAGATGGCCAGTAAGGGACCCACAACTGCCCAGGCCTCCATCATTTTTCTTACATTGGTCCAACCTTAGGAGTGTCCTGCCCAGAACAGCTCCCATTTTCTGATGAGAAAGCCGAGATGCTAGGAGGAGCTTGCCCCAGGCAGGCTGGTGACTTCTGTGTGGAAGCCCCGGCCCCATCTCTGGGAAGGGAGGAGGACTGCTGCACTTGGTACAGAGCCGCTGGCTGGACTCATAGCTTGTGTGGACAAGCCATGCCTGCTGGGCTTCGCCTAGTGTCTTCCAGGAGGGAGAGAATACCCCGATTCTGCTGTGCCTTGGAGATGTGCCTCCCCCTACTCCCTACTCCTGCCCTCTTTCTCTGGCTGGGGCCATTGGAGTCAGGTGAAATAGAAACCTCCGAAGCTCTTTTGCATGAATGCATCCAGGATGTCGCAGACTGGGTTTACTGGTAACCATGGCGACAACTGACCTGAGTGCTTGCGTAGGCGGTGGGGCAGGTAGCAAGGCTTGTGCTTTGTGGAGAGGCCAAAGACTGAGGAAGGCTGGTTTGGAACATCAGGTGGTAATGATGGACTGGGTTTCCAGCTGCCAGGTGCAGGCCACCTGACGTAGTGTCAGGCAAAATGGCAGGTGTTTGCAGGTGTTTGATCACTGGGTTTCTATTGTTTAATCTAATGCCATTTGTCCCCCATTCTTTAAATGGGAAAAGCAGCCCGTGCATATGTTGTACTCAAGGTCACACAGTGCAGGTCTCCATTTCTACTTTGATTTTTTTTTTAATAGTCTTCTAGAACCTTCCCTGGCTCCGGACTTCCATTTGTGCCTGCCCTATGCCCTGGCTCTCTATACATGATGCCAAAATCTCATTGATTAAGTCTTCTTCTTAGCGGCATGCGTGCTGGACTTTCTTGGCAGCCTGGGTTAAAAAGCATGACCCACCCACTAGTCTACAGTGCAGGAGTTGGGGACAGCGACTGCCTAAGAAAGAAGGCCCAGTCTGACATGGGGGAGGTGTTGCTATTTTATTTCTCTCTAATTCTTTAAGTGTTGCTGGGGATCCAACCCATTACCACATAGTAGGTTCTATTAACGAGCCACACCCCCAACCTGGAGACTAGTCTTTAAAGGTCTATGTGTAGTTGGTTCCAGAACAACTCAGGTCCTGAGTCAAGTTTTCTGCCCCGTTGTCCAGGAAATGTCCACCTTCCTTCACCCAGCTGCAAGTGTTGATGTGAGCTCAGTAAATAGAGCGCCTACTATGTGTTGGGTTTTGCCTAGAGTGGGATTGTGCAGAGAAGCAAAGAAATGGCCTTGCGCTCTCTTATCCAGTCAAGAGAGAGAGAAGAAGTGAGTCAGTCAGCTATGAAAATCAGCCTAAGACTCGGGAGTCAGAATGAGGTCTCTGTGGAGGTCCTCAGAGGACAGTCCAGGTGGAGAGCTCCTATACCACAGGGCAGTAAGGACCTCATTCACCCAACACATGCCTACTGTGTGCCGGGGCCACTGCTAGGTCCTGGGGAGGCGGAGGCTGGTGCCAGCCAAGCAGCTGTAAGTAAATGCGGTAGAGGAGCCGGCAGCATGTTCAGGGTGTGTGACTCGTCTGAAGCAGGCAGGAAGGGCAGGCGGGGGGTGTTCTTGAAGTGCCATTCAAGTGTCTTAGTTACTTTTCTATTGCTGTGCTAGAATGCCACGGACTAGGCAAACTCGGAAAAGGAAGCAGCTAATTTGGGCTTGGGTGAGCCGAGGCAGGATGGTGGGAAGAGGTGAGGGCTCACATCTTGTTCAGCAAGCAGGAGGCAGAGAAAGCTAACTTTTGAAGCCTCAAAGCCCAACCCCCCGCCCAGTGACACGCCACCCCCTCTTACTTCTTCCTAAACAGGTCTTTTTAGGGGGACTGAGATTCAAATGTGAGCCTGTGGGGGCCAGTCTCATCCAGACCATCACAGCAAACAAGGAGAGGGGGGCGGGGAGCAAGGGCTGAGGCTGCAGAAGCAGGCAGGGCCCTGGGGATGAAGGGCTGTGGAACCAGGCTGCCTGCCCCCCCCCCCCGGGTCAGTAAAGGGCACTGGGACAACCCTAGCATTAAGTGGTGGCAGCTGTGAGCGGGGACCAGGTATAGCCTAGTATTTTCCAGTTGCTGTGGTAAAACATGAAAGCAGCCCAAGGGAGAAAGGGTTTCTTGTGGGCTCCCAGTCTGAGGTATAACCCCTCAGGGTGGGGCAGCCGAGGTGGCAGAACCACCTGGCGGCTGCACACAAAGGAAGATGGGCGCAGTGGATACCTGAGCTCAGATCACTTGCTCCTTAGACGGTTGATGAGCCCAACGCAGAGAAGGGTGGGTGGATGTCTCATCTCAAACCAATGAAGACAATCCCCCACAGGCGCCCAGAGACAGACATCCCTCACTGGTGTGCTCAGCGTTATGTCTCGAAGGTGATTCTAGAGCCTATCAATTGATAATACACACATCACAAGGATGTGTGTGCGTGGGTGCGTGCGTTTACAGGGCCAGGAGTGAACTTGCCTAGGACAGGTGTTTTAGGCGTTTGGGAAAAGAAGTTTGTCCAGTGACTGGTAGTAGCAGGGCCTTAGAGAAAGGATGAATCGAGCAAATGGCACAGCGCTCACCAAGAAGAGGAGTTTGCAAACAAGTTGGTGATCTGAGAAAAGGGTCTTGGGTGGGGCCCCGCCCCAGGGTGTGGCTTACCCAGGACTACTTACTGCAGCTCTTAGAGCCAACACTCAGCGATCTCAGGAGTGTTTGTGGTTAACAGTGTTTGAGAGAAACAGAACCGAGAAGGCGTCCAGCAGCCAGATCTGGGACTCCTAGGGGCTGGGCAGGTGCCACTCTGTTCTACTTGTGATAAAGATATCCGTGTTCCATTTTACAGGTAAGAAAACAGGCCCCTCGCCAGTGTCAGCACCCAGGGATCTGGGCCCGGCAGTGGGTTAGAGCGTGCCTCTACTCCCTATCCCCAGCAGCGTGCGGCCATCATGGACAAGATCCTGGAGGCCGTGGTGACTTCGTCTTACCCTGCGAGTGTGAAGCAAGGGCTGGTGCGGCGCGTGCTGGAGGCTGCGCGGCAGCCCTTGGAGAGAGAGCAGTGCCTGGCGCTGCTGGCCCTTGGCGCGCGCCTCTACGTGGGTGGCGCGGACGAGTTGCCGCGCCGCGTGGGCTGCCAGCTGCTGCACGTGGCGGGTCGCCACCATCCCGAAGTCTTCGCTGAGTTCTTCAGTGCGCGCCGAGTGCTGCGCCTGCTGCAGGGCGGAGCGGGTCCCCCGGGGGCGCGCGCGCTGGCCTGCGTTCAGCTTGGGCTGCAGCTGCTGCCCGACGGGCCGGCGGCGGACGAGGTGTTCGCGCTGCTGCGGCGCGAGGTGCTGCGAACCGTGTGCGAGCGCCCGGGGCCCGCCGCCTGCGCGCAGGTCGCCCGGTTGCTGGCGCGCCACCCGCGCTGCGTACCAGACGGCACGCACCGCTTGCTCTTCTGCCAGCAGCTGGTGCGTTGCCTCGGCCGCTTTCGCTGCCCAGCTGAGGGCGAGGAGGGCGCCGTGGAGTTCCTGGAGCAGGCCCAGCAGGTGAGCGGGCTCCTGGCGCAGCTGTGGCGGGCGCAGCCAGCTGCCATCCTGCCCTGCCTCAAGGAGCTGTTTGCTGTCATCTCCTGCACAGGTGCGTGGGCAGCCCAGGCTGGGGCGGGAATTCGGGCTGGCCTTGGGGCGGGTGGCACACTCGGCAGGCTGCGATGCTCATTTTAAGTGAGAAAATCTACCTTGGGCGTTTACTATGGGTGTCATCCTGTGGTGATGCGAGAAGTGCAGGGAGCACATCATGTAGAGCAGAGGATGCAATCAGTCTGGGAGGGTAGAGTAGTGGGTCCTGTGGTCCTTGGGTCAGATAGGATCCGTCTTTTGCCACTGGCACCTGGCAGCAGGGGAACGTGCAGGCGATGCCTGAACTTGGAATCTATCTTAAAAAATATATATTTATTTTCATTTCACATGTACAGATAGTCTGCCTGTGTGTATGTTTGTGTACTACCTGTGTGCCTGCTGCCAGGCAAAGTCAGAATAGTGCATGGATCCCTGGAACTGGAGTTAAGGATGATTGTGAGCCACCATAATGGATGCTGGGCACAGAACTCTGTCCTTTGCAAGAACAGCAACAAATGTTCTGAACCACCGACCCATCTCTCCAGCCCCCTTGAGTCTGAGTCTTGACATCTAGTTACCAGAGGTGGACCTTAGAGTCTAGTGTGGATGGCTGAGCTGAGGTCTGTGCCTTCCCTCATGGTAGGACTGTACAGGGGAAAGCAGGGGAGAGCCGAGGCCAGCCTGTGCACCAGGGCCTGCCTCCTGCACAGTGGCACAAGAGTTTGGTGTTAATTGTACCCTCTCACATCTGGAGTGGCCTTTCCTCCCGAGGCTAGCTCCAGCTTGGGCTGCTTTGAAGGGCTTCTCTTTACATGTATGTTTGGGGCTTAGTGCTTCCTCTTGTTGTCAGAGTTTATGCCGCGGGAGGGGTGTTAAATGGATGTGTTTACAATGGACTTTGATGCCGTTGCGGGGGAGAAGATGTGGCCCCACATGCTCTCTGCAGAGGCCTAGCCTAAGCAGCAGTAGCATGAGAGCTCAATCTAGCCCCATTCCAGAAGAGGAGCCACCGTCCAGCGCCTTGGCTAGTGTGGTCCAGCACCTCCCATTAGAGCTCATGGATGGTGTGGTCCGGAACCTCAGCAATGATGACAGTGTGACAGACTCCCAGATGCTGACGGCCATTAGCAGGTGGGTGCTGAGGGTCAGGGGGTGGGGGTGGGGCAAGCTCTTCCCTCCTCCCTTCTCTCTGAAGCTCTTGACTCTGGATAAGGATACAGGCTTTGAGGTTTGAAGTCAGGCTGTCGTACCTGCTTACTGTGAGTTCTACAGTCCTACCCTGCTTGGCCTTGAGTTGGATGTAAGTAACACAGAATCCTGTCCCAGTGATACTGGCAGGCTAGGTAGTAGCTGCGCGACCCTGGAAATGCTAGTGAACTCTCAGCCTCGGTTTCCCCTTCTATAAAAAGTAGAAGTGGATGGTAGTATGAGAAAGTAAAAATAGGCACTGAGGAGATGGTTCAGTGGTTGTCCCTGAGTGCTTTTCCCCGTGAACCTGGGTTCACCCGGTAGAGCCATGCATATGGGTGATTTTAGTGTTCAGGAGGCAGAGATGGGCAAATCCTTGGAGCTCACTGGCCAATCAGCTTCCAGCTCAGTACAGACCCTTTCACAGAGAATCAAGCTGCAGAGGAGTGATAGAGTAGACCACCACCTGTCCAATGGATCCTACATGTGTGTGAACACACTCACACATACACACACACACACATACACACATGCATGCGTGTGCACACACACACACAGTGCAGGTAGTTGTTGGTATGATTTATGAGTCTGGAGAAGATCATTAACAGAGTTGGGGTGTTTTTCAACTCCCCGAGTCTGTGTACACCCCCCTCATTTGAATGTTGTCACCCTGTGAACTAGCTTAACCTGCCTGCCTTGTGACCCCTGACTATGCCACCTGCACTCTTTCCTCGAAGGCCTTTGCCTGTGCAGACCCCATCTGTCTGGCATGCCCCCTCTGCTGTTGTTTCTGTACCCATGCACAGAGCACCATCTACATAGGGTCTGCCTGGATTCCCTGTCTTTAGTGGGTGAGAGTGTAGGCAGGAGGCGGCGTCCCCAAGACCCAGTCTGGCCTAATGCTACTCATCTGCATGACTTTATTTCCATTTCCTCAGTCTAAAGAGGTCATCATTGGGCCCATCAAAGAAGGTGTGGACGATTAGGTAAAAGCAAGCCACCATGTGAAGCGTAGGACAGTGCCATGGGAACCCTCATAAGTACCATTGCTCTTCCTCATTATGGCACAGTCAGTTCAGTTTTCCAGTGGTGCTGTTTTCCTGAGCACTCACACATCCCAGCCCCATGCTCAGTCCAGCACACAGGCCTGGTGCAGGTGGATAGTGCGGGGTTTAGGTGCCGTCCTCTGGTAATGTGATAGTTCTCAGGAGCCGGGCACTGCCTCAATACCAGATGACGTCCAGGCTCAGAGAGGAGAAGTGGGTTGCCCTGGTCCTTAGCAGGGCCTTGGTGGAGCCAGAGTTCTCAGACCCAGGGTGCAGCTTCTTACCTGGAAGTTCTCTGTAATGGGCTGCAGTGGGTGAGAGGGGGTCTGGAGCAATGTGAGCTGTGGCTGCTGGGTGTCTGCTGAGCTCCTCTCTGTTTTCCAGGAGTGTTTTGTTTGTCTTGTGGACCCAGATCCCCTGTGCAGGTCTGAGTCAGGACTTTATGGCCAGTCCCTGAGCTGCCCTTACTCCAGCTTTTGGGCCTCCCTTGTCCCCGTGTCACTGTCACTCCCCTCACCAGGATGATTGACTGGGTGTCCTGGCCCCTGGGGAAAAACATTGACAAGTGGATCATCGCCCTGCTGAAGGGCCTGGCTGCCGTTAAGAAGTTCAGCATCCTCATCGAGGTTTCGCTCGCCAAAATTGAGAAGGTTGGTGGCCCCTGTTTGAGCCTGGGCTTGTAGCCTTTCCCACTGGTGTCTTCTGGGAGCAGTGCAGGTGTGAGATACAAGGTACTGGGGTCCCAGTCAAGCTCACTGTGTGAGCTAATTCACTGCCCATCTCTGGGCCTCAGATTCCAGCCCCATTACTCTGATCACTCATTCCAGTGTGTGTGTCTGCCCAGCAGCCCTCGCCTAACTCACCATCCGTTGCTCCGTCCAGTTCTGAGGAGGCACCTCTGTGTTCTTGCTCCCATTGTCAGCTTGCTGTTTCCACTCTTCCGTGTCTCAGGTTCCCTTTCAGAGTCCACTGTGCTCACACTTGGCCTTGGGTCGCTCAGGTCTGACACAAACTCTTTTTCAGGTCTTCTCCAAACTCCTGTACCCCATCGTGCGGGGGGCTGCCCTGTCTGTCCTCAGATACATGCTCTTGACTTTCCAGCACTCCCATGAGGCCTTCCACCTGGTAAGGGCCCCGCCCCCACCTGCTCTGGCTGTGTGACCTAATGTAGTTTTTCTCCTGGGAGTCAGGGAGTTGGGGGCTATTGATGCAAAGCTTTGGATTTTAGCACAGGAGGCCCGAGGCCTCGACCACCCCGTCATATAGGTGGGAAACAGAAGCCAGAGGATGTGTGGCTCCCGAATGCACACTGCAGAGTGATAGAACCTGGGTTGGTGACAGACACAGTTCTAAAGTATATTTATTTATTTTTGGGTTTTCTTTCTTTTGTTTTTGTTTTTTGAGACAGGATTTCTCTGTAGCCCTGGCTGTCCTGGACTCACTTTGCAGATCAGGCTGGCCTCGAACTCACAGTGATCTGCCTGCCTCTGCCTCCCAAGTGCTGGGATTAAAGGCGTGCACCACCATGCCTGGCTTCATACACAGTTCTAAAGGGACTAGTGACTAGTGACTAGTGCCAAGAACAGTGCAAACACTCACTCACCTACTTCCCAGTCAGTCCTCCCTTCTTCAGATAAGGACACGCAGTGGGGAGAGGGGCCCAGATGGCAGTAGGTGGGCAGGGAAGGGTCCAGCCTAGTTGATGTGATTCCCAAGCCACTGTCCCTCCTTCACTTGGTTGCCACCAGGACACATTGGTCTGGCCTGCAGCTCAGGTTCCTCACTTGTGCTCAAGGCTGAACCTCAAATTTTGGAGCTTTCATTTTCATGGCCCCTAGACAGGGCAGTAATGTCACACTTTCCAGTGTCTTGTGAAAATATCAGAATCAGGCATGGGGACCAAATGTCACTGTGGGACCTTAATCTGGAGCCGGGGGGAGGGGATGGATGAAGGGAGAGCCTGCCATATATAGACAGTGGTTTGCTTCTCCCTGTCTCGTGTTCTTGGAGCCCAACTACCCATTATGACAGTGTGATGCAATACCCTAAGGCAGTGGTTCTCAAGCCGTGGGTCTCCGCCCCTTGGTGGGGGTGGGGTGTTGTACAACCCATTTTACAGGGGTCACCTAAGACCACTGGGGAAACATATTTACATTACAGTTCATAACAGTAGCAAAATAAAAGTGGTGGATGTAGCAACAAAAATAATTTTATAGTTGGGGTCACCACGTCATAGGGAACCGTGTTAAAGGGTCACAGCATTAGGACGGTTGAGACCCACTGATCTAAGGGGTTTGAAAATAACTGGGACACCCTAACATGGGGGGCTGAGTGGGCTTTGGACTCAGACAGCCCCGGTTCAGACTCTACCTTTTGTACCTCATCATGAAATCCTGACAGGTTACACAACCTAGCTGGGCCAGGGGGTGTGGCTCAGGGGCAGCACACTGGCCCTGCGTGTACAAGGCCCTATGTTCCGTCTCTAGCGCCATCAGCCCCTCCCCCAAGTTCTATCACACAGAATGGATGCTCATGCTGCTGGCCTCACCCAGAAGCGGGTAAGGCCTGAGCATCTGCTGTTCCATAGAGAAGCCCGTGGCTGCTCGGGCCTTTGGCTCAGGTGGGGAGGCTGAACAGCTGGCCTCTCCTCAGCCGTGAGGTAGGAATTATCTTGCTTTGCAGATAAAGAAACTGAGGTAAGCCGGGCGTGGTGGCGCACACCTTTAATCCCAGCACTCGGGAGGCAGAGGCAGGCGGATCGCTGTGAGTTCGAGGCCAGCCTGGTCTACAAAGTGAGTCCAGGATGGCCAAGGCTACACAGAGAAACCCTGTCTCGAAAAACCAAAAAAAAATTAAAAAAAGAAAAAAATAAACTGAGGCAGAGAGTCTTAGATCATAGGTGTTTTTAGGAAAACTGCTTTCTATAGAGCTCAGTTCCACCTGGCGGAGGGGACACTGGTCAAAAGGGTGGCCTTCAGTCCCCAGAGGTGCCCTTCAGTGCCCAGAAGTGGCCTTCGGTCCCCAGAGGCCCCCACTTTCAGCCCCAAGCTGCAGATGGGTTGCCTGGCGCTTCAACTAACCTGCTTTTTCTTTTGCAGCTTCTCCCTCACATTCCCCCCATGGTGGCCTCTCTGGTCAAGGAGGACTCGAACTCTGGGACCAGCTGCCTGGAGCAGCTGGCAGAGCTGGTGCACTGCATGGTGTTTCGGTTCCCAGGCTTCCCAGACCTGTACGAGCCTGTCATGGAAGCTATCAAGGTGAGTGGGCAGCCTCTTTGGCACAGGTGCAAGTGTGGGCCTTCTTTGAGGCTGTACTCTAGCTTGGTAGCAGCCTCCATCATCTGGACCTGTGCTGTTTCCTGTCACCTCTCTGGGCCTTTGTGTGTGTGTCAAGTACACGGAGGTCTCCACTGCTCCCACTGGGGACATCTTTTCTCATGTGTGCTCTGGGCCTCTGTGTGTGCTGGCCGCTCTGTAAACCCCTTCCTCCACATGACCCACAGCACCTGCTCTATTTTATTTGAATTTTCTTGTATTTTAGTAAGCATATGGGGTAATGAATGGGTCACAGCACCTACTTATTGTTTAGTAAGGCCCCAGGGTCTTATTAACGGATTGCCGTTAGTGAGCCGTCCGTGGCCTGTCTTCCTTCTCCAGGCTTCAGCAGGGCCTCTTGGTGCCTCCTGCGGCACCAGCACATGCTGTAACTGTGTGTTGAGACCAGGAACGACTGACTGGTAGGGCTCAGCTGGTATTCTGCTCTCAGCTGAGCTGAGGTTGGGGTCTGGGGACCTAGGCACAAAGCAAACCAAGCCGCCTTCCTGGAGAAGCTTTTGAAGCCCCTTGGGGTGACAGATGTGCTTATAGGAAGTCTGGCCTAAAACAGAAGAGGACTCATGTGGGGGTGAGGGCCCCCTTCAGAGCCTCTGATGTTCACTCCCGCAGCACAGCAGACCCCCTGCACATCTACAAAACATCTGGGCGTGTGTGGAGATATACCAGACATCGCTTAAAGGGGTTTACTTTTCTTTTCTTTTATTTATTTATTTATTTATTTATTTGTGTGTGTGTGTGTGTGCGTGTGTCTGCGTGTCAGCATACATACATGAAGAGAACAGATCCCTGGAGCTGCAGTGACAGGGGCTTGCAAACCACCTGTTGTGCGAGCAGGAACTGCCCTTCCAAGAGCAGCTAGTGCTCTTAACCAGTGAGTCGTCCCTGAGTTTGAAGTTCAGAGCTGATTTTGCAAGAGAATGAAGGGGGATCTCCAGGGACCCCAAAGGAGGAGGAAACCGACTTTCCAAATGGTGAGGGAGGCAGGGTGGGTGCCGTGGGTGCCAGTTAGGAGGGTCAGTAACTTGGCCAACCTCACACACAGAGGGGCTAGTACTGGTGTCGACAAGCCTGGATTAATCGTCTCTGTGGAGTGCCACTGTGAAGCTCCGGAGAGCCAACAAAAAAGCTCTGTTGATAAAAAGTATGGTGTAGAAAAAAACCAAGCCACATGTGGTCCAAAGTAGATATTGGAATTTTTTTTTTCCTGGCTTGATATAGACCTTGGACTAGGAAAAAGAAAAAGAAATGTGTCACCACCAGCAGGCTTAGCGGTTGAGATTCAGACGGTGGTGGTGGTGGTGGAGGTGGTGGCGGTGATGGTGGCGGTGGTGGTGGCGGCGGTGGTGGTGGTGATGGCGGCGGTGATGGTGGTGGTGATGGTGGAGGTGGTGATGGTGGTGGTGTACTGCTTTCAAGGCAAGGCATTAGTTTTGAAAGTATGGATAAACTTGTAATGCCCAAGGGCTGTCTGGTAGACACAAAACAAGCCACAAATACAGGCTTGTACCACAGATGAGTTGATCTAGAAATTGCTCCTGTAAAAATTCTTTCCCAGGAGAGTTGAAAGCTATGTCTACCCCATTTCCAAAGGTCCTGGTGGCAAACCCAGAGTCAATTCTGTGGCCGTCACTCTGGGGAGCCACTGAGTTTATAGGCTTCCTTACAGAGCATAGGGGAGCTGCTTTCAGGATATGGGTGCCCCCTTCCCCGGAAGGCCTCGCCTGGAAAGCCCTTACCCAGCAGGGATGAGGCCTTCCTTGGCAGCTACATGGGTAGAGCCCCTCCTTAACCTGTGTACTCCACCCTCCTGAAGGCCATGTGAGAGGCATGTCCAGCAGGTGGTGGCTGGAAGGGAACTTTCTGGAAAGGCTGGTAGAGTGGAGAATAGGAGTTTGCCATTGACCATTAGGGTTTGGCAGGAGGGGGGACATTTCAGATGACTCAAGGGAAGGGCACATGGGTGGGGAAGGTGAGTCCGGTTTGGTGGTGTGCAGGGGACATCAGAAAGGCCTTGACTCCAGGCAGTCACTCAGCTTTGTCCAGGAGATCTGAGTTGCCCAGGTTGGTCGGTTTTAAACTTGCAAGTATTCCTTCGGTAACTACCTAAGCGACTGGTATGACAGGTGGATCCTTTTTCTTCATCTGTGAGAAATGACTGACATATCTGATAAACAGTCCTGGGGAAGGAGGCAGCAGGAGCACCTGTGCACCTCTGCGGTAGCCTGTGTGTGTGTGTGTGTGTGTGTGTGTGTGTGTGTGTGTGTGTGTGTGTCGGGGGGTGGGGGCTCAAGGCACTAAGCTGGTATGAAGCTTGGATGCCTTTGACTAATCTAGGCCATTGTACTCAGGAACTGGAGGGATGCTGTGTGGGCTAGGTTTATGTCAGCTTGACACAAGCTATAGTCATCAGGCAGGAGGGAGCCTCAATTGAGAAAATGTTTTCAGAAGATTGGACTGTCAGCAAGCCTGTAGGGCATTTTCCTAATTAATGATTGATGGGGGAGGGCTCAGCCTACTGTGGGTAGGGTCATCCCTGGCTTGGTTCTACAAGAAAGCAGGCTGAGCAAACCATTAGGAACAAGCCAGGAAGCAGCACCCCTCCATGGCCTCTGCATCAGCTCCAGCCACACCCCCTCCCCACACCCCCGGTTCCTGCCCTGTTTGAGTTCCTGTCCTGACTTCCTTCAGTGATGGACAATAATGTGGAAATGTAAGCCAGGTAAACCCTCTCCTCCCCAACTTGCTATGGTCTTGGTGTTTCATCACAGCAATAGTGACCCTAACTAAGACAGGACTTGGTACCAGGATTGTGGAGTATTGCTGTGACAGACCTGACCATTTTGTTTGGGGGGGAGGACTTTTGGAACTTTGGGCAAGGAAAGCCATTGAGTGTTGAGGGCACAATGAGCTCTTCCGAGGGGATTTGCCAGAAGAGAGCGTTGAGAGACGTGCAGATAGTGAAGTTTAAGGACTATCAGGACCTTTGCATATTTACTATTTTGAATTAAGATTCTGTGAAATGGCCGGGTGTGGTGGCGCACTCCTTTAATCCCAGCACTCGGGAGGCTGAGGCAGGCGGATCACTGGGAGTTCAAGGCCAGCCTGGTCTACAAAGTGAGTCCAGGACAGCCAAGGCTACACAGAGAAACCCTATCTTGAAAAACAAAGAAAGAAAGAAACAAACAAACAAACAGATTCTGTGCAATGATCAGTGATTAAGAAGAGACCAGCATTGTTGAGGTGAAAATCTCCTGGGAAATGTTTCCTCAGTCAGCAAACAGATGGGTGGTGTAAGAGTCACCCAGGTGGTACTGGGTTTGAAGGCACGAAGGGGTCATGGAGAGCAGCTGATGCCTGGCAGTGTGAGGCAAGGAGAGGCCATTGGTGAAGGTGCAGCCTCAGGGGCAGCTGAAAGCCCAGGACTGAAGGGGTCGAGGTTTGGCACTATCAAGAGAGCCCAAGAGATGTTATTGATGAAAGCACAGTTCAGTTGAACAGAGACCCCAGCATTTTGGAGATGTCAGTATCTTGGGACGACCACCACCACCATCAGCAGTGGCAGAGTGGAGCCAGCTGGAGCCTGGCTGTTTGTGTTGCAGAGGGCGGAAGCAGACCTTGCCCCGAGCCCCTTGGAGAGGAGCCCTGAGGGTCATGAGTGATCCCAGATAGTGGACATTGAGTTATTTACACAGTTGGGAATTTGGTTTTGATTTGATTTGATTGTGTGACTGGTTCTTCCCTTTTGAAATAAAAAAGTATTTAGCTTATTTAAATTTTATAGGAACTCAGAGTAGATTGACTTTGGATTTTAATGGATGCTGAGTTTAAAAAGAGACTTCGGAATTTTTAAAAGAAACTTCTTTTTTTTTTTGGAAACAGGTTTTCTGTGTGTAGCCTTGGCTGTCCTGAACTTGCTTTGTAGACCAGGCTGGCCTCGAATTCAGAGCAATCCATCTGCCTCTGCCTCCCAAGTGCTGGGATTAAAGGCATGCGCCACAACACCCAGCTGAAACTGATTTTTGTTTTGTTTCGTTTTGTTTGTTTTTTGAGACAGGGTTTCTCTGTGTAGCCTTGGCTGTCCTGGATTCGCTTTGTAGACCAGGCTGGCCTTGAACTCGCAGCAATCCACCTGCCTCTGCCTCCCAAGTGCTGGGATTAAAGGCATGCTCCACCACACCCAGCATGAAACTGAATTTTAAAAGTGTTCGAATTTGTAAGACTGTGGGACTTTTAAATTTGAAAACATTTTATGCCGTGATGTCAATATTAATGTGTAATCCTGGGGGGGCGGGTCAAAAGAAAGGAAAGGTTGTGGCTTTAACAGCAATGTGTTTGTGTGTCAAGTTGGCCAGGGTCAGTTGTGCTGGCTAGTTTATGTCAGCTTCACACAAGCTAGGGCCATCAGAGAGAAGGGCCCTGAACTGAGGGCGATCTGCTTGTAGGCATGACTGTGGGGCATTTTCTTGTCCTTTTCTTTTCTCTCCTTTTTTGGCTTTTTCAAGACAAGGTTTCTCTGTGTAGAGCTGGCTGCCCTGGAACTCAGTCTGTAGACCAGGCTGGCCTCAGACTCACAGAGATCCACCTGCCTAGGCCTCTCAGTGCTGGGATTAAAGGTGTGTGTCACCACCTCATGGCAGGGCATTTCCTTAATTAGTGATTAATGTGGGAGGGCCCATCCATTGTAGGTGCAGACAGTCTTGGGCTGGAGGTCCTGGGTTCTGTAAGAATGCAGATGCCGGGTGTGGTGGCGCACGGCTTTAATCCCAGCACTCGGGAGGCAGAGGCAGGTGGATCGCTGTGAGTTTGAGGCCAGCCTGGTATACAAAGTGAGTCCAGGACAGCCAAGTCTACACAGAGAAACCCTGTCTCCAAAAAAAAAAAAAAAAAAAAAAAAAAAAGAAAGAAAGAAAAAGAAAGCAGGCCATAGGCCATGAGGAGTAAGTCAGTAAGCAGCAGCCCTCCATGGCCTCTGCGCCAGCTCCTGCCTCCAGGTTGCCACCCTGGATTGCCACGCCAGTGATGGACTCCAATGTGGAAGTGTAAGTGGAATAAATCCTTTCCTGCCCCAAGCTGCTTTTGGGCATGGTGTTTCCTTACAGCAATGGGAACCCTAACTAGGGCAGAGGACTTCACTTTGACAGCCACTCTGTAGCTTAGGTGGTTGTCTCTGATGCCGTTAGCCGAGCCAAGCAACCTCCTGATGCAACTACTCAGTGTGACAAAGGATAGCATGCTAAGCCCCGAGCCAGTGACAAAGGACTATACCTTAGACCCTCCTACCACTGTTGTAGGACCAGTGCTGGGGGTGACTAATTATTAGCTTGAAAGCTGGCTCTGTAGTCTCACACTGGGAGGCAGAGGGGGCAGGGGTTACTACTGACAGCACAGAGTGTCAGACCAGGAAGCAAGGGTGTCTTCTCTTGGCAGCTGAAGAAACTGAGGCCCAGGGAGGTCATGTGACTGAGACAGGCAGGCTTACTGAGAACCTACACGTGGTGGTGAGGCAGGAGTTAGGGCTGGTGGCCAGGAGTCACCCCTGGGCTCTGCCTAGGACAAATGTGTTTGTCACTCACTGTTCATGTGACTACACAGTTCTTTGCTCTGTCTGAATCCTAGTTCTTCCATCTCTGAGATGGGGATTGTGCTACTTCAGACATGGCACCTGAGAGACCGCATAGAAGGCCCGCATGTGAGAATGAGACCCTGGAGTGAGTTGTAAGCAGTGGCTGTGCAAACGCCCTTTTCAGACTTTTCTGAGTGTATGCTTGGGAGGGAGTGGAGGAGTGGGTTCTAGTCCAGGAGGGCTTCCTGGAGGAGGCGGTGGCTTCAGAGCTGACACTGTTATCTGCTGTCCCCTCAGGACCTCCACATTCCCAATGAGGACCGAATCAAGCAGCTGCTGGGGCAGGATGCCTGGACCTCACAGAAGAGTGAACTGGCTGGCTTCTATCCCCGGCTCATGGCCAAGTCAGATACGGGCAAGATTGGCTTAATCAACTTGGGCAACACATGCTACGTGAACAGTGTCCTTCAGGCCTTATTCATGGCGTCTGAGTAGGTGCTGTTCTGTATCGCCTCCTTAGCTTTTGAGTCAGGCTTTTACCTTGTAGCCTAGGCAAGCTTTGAACCTAGTGCTGTATTGAGGTATAGCCACCACAGGGGAAAGGAACTTTATTTGCCTATTTCAGTTGTTGTCTCAGAGGCTCACTGCCTCTGCCTGCTAACCTACGCCTAGTCCTGGCAGCTTCTAGCCTCCGTACAATCTAACCTAGGCCTAGAATGTTCTCAGCCTCTGAGACTTACTGCTGAATAAGCTCACCCTTTCTTTCTTTTTCTTTTTTCTTTTTTTTAAGATTTATTATTTATTTATTATCATGTATACGGTGCTCTGCCTGCATGTACACCTGTATGCCAGAAGAGGGCATTAGATGGTTGTGAGCTACCAGGTGGTTGCTGAGAATTGAACTCAGGACCTCTGGAGGAGCAGTCAGTGCCCTTCACCTCTGAGCCGTCTCTCCAGCCCCAGCTCACCCTTTGTTGTCTTTCTGAGCCCTGGGCTGGCTGGTTCAACTCAGCTGTTCTGGCTCAAACTCCTCTCCCAGCTGATTTCTCCAACCGGACTTCTCTCTCGGCCCCTGATTTTCTCCTCGGCCTCAAGCTAACTCCAGCAATCTGCTCTAACTTCCTGGCTCCTTCTCCTTCTCTTGCTTGTTTGGTCTTCACCTGAGTTCTCTCTTTCTCTCTGCAACCTACCTCTTTATTCCTGTCCAGGTAAAACTGTCTCCTCTCTTCTCGGAATTGCCCCTTAAGTAGCTTCCCTTTCCTCTCTCTCCTCATGTGAGTTGGGCATATCCTGTTCTGTCAAATCTTTCTGTGACTTGACACTTTTTCTGCCGCTCAATTAGACATCACTTTCAAACATGAGTGCTGTCCTTCTATAAACTATCTTTACCTTCCCTGTTTGTGATTAAAGGTGTGTACCACCACTCCGGGACCTGATACTTGCTCTATACCAGGCTGGCCTTGAACTCAGAACTGTTTACCTCTGTCTCCTGGACTAAAGGCGTATTTGTATTCCAGCTGGATCACACAGACCTGAAGGTCTTGAATGTGATCTCTTGCCAGAGCAGCCATGTTCTGAATTCATTCCTCTACAGCCCCACCTCCTTCAGCTAAGCAAACACAGTTGTCTCCTGTGGTTCCTGGTGTGCCTTGTGGCTTGTTTGAAAATCCCTCAGGGCTCTGTAAGGCAGCACTAGTTCTGGCATGCCTCTGGCTGTAAGTTGGTTTTCTCTGAGCTGCAGAAGTGCCTGCTGAGGGGTAAGCCTTGTGTCGTTCTGACTTCTGGAATGCCCAGACTGTTATAACTTCTATAGAATACAACAGAAGGATTTGCCATAAAAATCCCTTGTGCTTGTGTGGTCATGTGAAACTGAGATGCTACGGGTCCTTTGTGCAGCTCATCCTCTGCATGTAAGCTTGTCTGGGACCTGCCGTGGGGGCGGCTGGGAGCTGCCATTCTGTGCAATGGCTCTGGATGGAGCCCTGTGGGGCTGAACTGCTGCTGTGAAGGACAGTGGGGCACACTTATCCCTGAGGGCCAGTCTCCCTGCTGTGTCCTCTTGTGCCAGGGAATTCCTCAGATACAACCTGCCTGGTTTGAGGTAGGGGCTTAGCTCCAGGTGGCTTGGGGCCAGGGCCCAGAGCAGGGGCCACAGGAATGGGTTGGAGGGCCAAGGTTGGGAGCGAATGACAATCCTTGGATGTTACTGTGAAGTGCGTGTCATGCCTCTGGTGGTGACAGCAGAGATTGGCACACCAGTAGCTCCACCTTAGAAGATTGACATGTTTGAGACCTCAGAGTCATGGGGTGTCAAAGCTAGAAGAGATGGCAAGGGTCACCTTGTAGTCCCATTTGTTGTCATACCAAGGCCACCACAGAACTCATGACCCCAGCCATAGCAGTCCAAGTTGTTTGCCATCGGCTCTCTAGGCTCTGGCCTCATCCGGAGCAAATGCCAGAGGCTCTGGGTGGCCTGGTATAGAGGAATGGTGGCTCCCTTGGGTCTCAGCTTACCATGGGCTCCTGTTTCATTTGAAGCTTTCGACACTGTGTGCTCCGCCTGACTGAGAACAACTCCCAGCCCTTGATGACCAAGCTGCAGTGGCTCTTTGCCTTCCTGGAGCACAGTCAGGTACGTGCTGGGGGCCCTGGGTGGGGCAGGGAGAGCAGGAAGGCCAGGCCCTGCTCTGGTACCTTTCATGTCTCCAGGACCTGCCTACACCTAGCTCGAAGCTCCCACTGTGGCATGAGCTCCTGCCAACACCAGGCGACAGTCAAAAGCCTCTGGGGCCCTTTCTCTGTCCTAACAGCAAGGGTGCACCTCGAGCCTCTCTGTAGGTTATGCTGCCCTGGCCTCCCTTCCCGTGCACTAATGCACCCTCATCTTCTGATTGTGAGCACCTCAGTTTCTTGGGCCTCTAATCTGAATGAACAAAACGAGCATTGCCTCTGTCCTTGCAGAACCCCAAGCCTCCCAACAGGGATGTTGGGAGGTCCTGTGTGCAGCCTGTGATGGAAAGGCCTCCATCTGGTGCTTGAAAAGGGGACATAGAACAGGCTGGAGTTAGACAGCATACACAGGAAGGGACAGTTAGTGATGGAAGAGGAGGCAAGGCTTTGGGAAGGTGTCATGGAAGAGGCCTTTACCCTGGGGACTCATTTTGGCAAGAGTGAAGGGTGTCCTAGGCAGAGAGAAAATGACACACAAAGGGCTGGAGAGACTGTGGTCTGTGAGGGCAGAATCAGTTTTCAGAGAGTTATCACCAAGACGATGAAGCCCTGCTCATGGCCCGTGTGGACTTGTGGGTGGGTGTGCCTCAGGGCCATCCTGGAAGGGGAAGGTTATTGGTTAGGAGGCTGGCATGTTTGGAACATAGTCTTAGACTCTCAGGCATGCTGCCTGCTGCTGGGCACACCTGTGGCTTGATGGACTGACCCCACCCATCACCTGCCTTGTCCTAGAGGCCTGCCATCTCTCCTGAGAACTTCCTTTCTGCGTCCTGGACACCCTGGTTCAGCCCTGGCACCCAGCAGGACTGTTCAGAGTATCTGAAGTACCTGCTGGATCGGTAAGAACGGGCTGGTGGGTTAGGAAGGTGTGTGGGTCCCGAGGACATTCTGGGGGTGGTAGCTTATTCCTCTGAGCTGGATTGGGTCTTTCTGGAAATAGAAGCATCTCCTTGCTCTTCTGAGAGGCAGAGGAAGGTGTGTGCCACTGGTCTCCAAAGATGTGAACACATGTGGAGCCTGGGAGGGGCTGTCAAGGCGTGCATGCGTCCTGTGCTGCGTGAGCATGTCGATCTTCACACAGCCATAGGTCCGCCTTTGTGGAGGTGTGTGCTGGGTGAATGTGTGAACATAGAGGTGTGTTAGTATGCCGCTCTGTACGGGGGTGGGAACTGTCTTGCCAGGCTCTTATATGTAAGTACGGTGGGCAGCTTGCTGGGGGTGAGCCTGCTGGTAGGTGTGCACACCTGCTCTCCCTGCTTGTTCTAGGCTTCATGAAGAGGAGAAAACTGGGACAAGGATCTGCGAGAAGCTCAAGTGGTCCAGCGGTCGGTCCAGCTTGCTGCCCCCATCATCCCCACCATCAGAGCTTCCGAGCTCCAGTGCAACATCCGTGGAGAAAATGTTCGGAGGCAAGATTGTGACTCGGATATGCTGTCTCCAATGCCTCAATGTTTCCTCTCGGGAGGAAGCCTTCATAGACCTCTCGCTGGCCTTCCCTCCTCCCGAGAGAAGTCGCCATCGCCGCGTGGGCTCGGTGATGCTCCCCGCGGAGGACGCGCGAGCCCAGGAGCTGGCACTGGCTCCCAGAGCCCCAGGGGCACAGAGGCAGAGGAAGCACTGCATCACGGGGGACGCTCCCCGCACGGGGCTGGACATAGAAGGTGTGGGCGCCATAAGCCGTGGCGAACAGAGTGGGCAGGAAGAGATGGTGGAGAGGGGCCACGCCGCGAAGGAGGAGGAGGAGGTGGCACAGGAGGAGGAAGGAACAAGGGAAGAGGAGAGTGAAGATGGGGAACGGAAAGAGAAAGAGAAGGAAGATGAAAAGGAAAAGGAAGCTGAGAGCAGCAAGGAGAAGGAAGGGGACAACTTGGGACTAGGGACCCACAGGGATGCTGCAACCCCACCCAGGGAGCAAGCATGTGGCCCCGAGGGTTCCCGTTCTGTACTGGACTTGGTCAATTACTTCTTGTCCCCTGAGAGGCTGACAGCTGAGAACCGCTACTACTGTGAGTCCTGCGCCTCCTTGCAGGATGCAGAAAAGGTGGTGGAGCTGAGCCAGGGTCCACGCTACCTCATCCTCACGCTACTGCGCTTCTCCTTTGACCTGCGTACCATGCGGCGGCGCAAGATCCTGGACGATGTCACCATCCCCCTCCTGCTGCGCCTGCCACTGGCTGGGGGTCAGGGCCAGGCCTATGACCTCTGTAGTGTGGTGGTGCACTCTGGAGTGTCCTCAGAGAGTGGTCACTATTACTGCTATGCTCGTGAGGGTGCTGCCCGGCCGGCCCCTGTCCTGGGATCCACAGACAGGCCTGAGCCCGAGAACCAGTGGTACCTGTTTAATGACACCCGGGTGTCTTTCTCATCCTTCGAGTCTGTCAGCAACGTCACATCCTTTTTCCCTAAGGACACTGCCTATGTGCTCTTCTACCGCCAGCGGCCCAGGGAGGGGCCTGAGGCCGAGTCTGGCTCTCCCCGAGTCCGAGCAGAGCCTACCCTCCACAAGGACCTGATGGAGGCCATTTCCAAAGACAATGTTCTCTACCTGCAGGTGAGTTCTCTGCTGAGGGTCACCCTCTCGCACCTGATGCCACTCTTGGGTGAGGACCTGGCCCAGCACAGCCACCTACGTAGGACAGTGATCTGTTCTCCTCTTGAGTCTGCCTTAGTTTTAAATCTGTCTACTCACTCATCACTTAGTAAGGGGTATGTTGATGCCTGGAAAAAGCATAACCCTTGACCTCAGAGCAAGGGACACTGAATAATAACACAAGACTGATGCTGCTGAAAGAGAGTGGTGGGGTTACTGGGCACAGAATGCTCCTGGGGCTCCCAGAGCGGCCACTTGCTCAGTGGCCTTGTCCCAATGCCCTCCTTTGTCATAGCCTCAGGCTCCTCTATCAGAGTCTAGTAGTATCAAAATACTCAGCCATGAGGTGGCCACACTAGGGCCACAACTGCATCTAGAGTTGGCATTTCATGTGAGGAACGTGAGGGCATGGGGACACCAGGTGTGCCTCTACATTTCTCAGGCCACCCAGCCAAGATGTGGCTTGGTGAAGTCTGAGAGGGGCTGATCAGGGAAGAACTTGCTCATGAGCAGAAGATGGGACCTATGCCTCAAGAGAGGCAGTGAGTGAGCTGCACAGTGGAGGCCAGGAAGCCGGGGGGGGGGGGTTTCTTGAGACCCCAGCACTTGTCAGCCAGTCACTATTTAGTATGATCAAGTCATCCAAGGCACTTGATTTATCTTTGGGAGGAATGGGTAGACTTTGAATCTGAGACCTGAAGCCCTCCAGCTTTCTTCTCAGCGGGGCCAGGTCCTTGGGGGATCCAGAGATGTTGGTGGTGTTGTGCGGGGTGAGTAGGAGACCCGAATGCTAAGCCTACTTCCTGTCTGCTTCCATTCCAGGAGCAGGAGAAGGAGGCCCGGAGCAGGGCAGCTTATATCTCCACACTTCCTGCCCCTCCACACTGGGGCAGGGGCTTTGATGAAGACAAAGATGAGGATGAAGGCTCTCCAGGGGGCTGCAACCCTGCAGGTGGCAATGGTGACTTCCACAGACTGGTCTTCTAATGGGAATTCCCACTTGTGGGGGTGTCACAGCTAATCTCAAGAGTGGGTCAGGTGGGGCCCAGGGCCCAGGGCCCAGGGCCCAGGTGAAGTACTCTGTCATCTGGGATCTTCGGAGGCAAGCCCAAGGTGAAGCAGGTCTTTCTGAGGGCAAGGAGGATGGAGAGGAACCTTCTGGGATGTCAGTCTGTAGCTTGAAGGGCACAGAGAAGGTGACCCCAAGGCTCCTTAGGCATCCATCCTATTGAGACGTTACAGTCAAGTGTCCTGACTAACTGGGAGCATTGTGGATGAGCCCACTCTGGGCTTTGCCTCCCTATGGGCCCAATCCTGGAAGGGTCAGCCAGCTCAGCAGCCAGGGCGGTGTCAGCTTGGGGTCCTGCCTCCAGTAGCACTTCTATCTAGTTCCTTCACCCAGCTCTTCCTCCATAGGAGAAAAAGCACAGCTGAAGTCAAGGCCTTGCACCAAGAAGGGTGCTGTGTCCCCTCTGCCTGCCCTCATGTTTCTTGAGGGGGGTTCCTAAGACAAGGTATATGGGTGCCAGCACCTGCTGTGTGTTTTTGAGGCATGTGAGCAGAAGACAGAGTAGCACAGGATCAGCGATAAGAGCCTCCCCTCCTGCCGTCCCCCACCCTCCTAGCCTGCCTCAGTGCCTGAGATGCTGCGTTGCATCCCTGTCCAGTTAAGGTCCAGAGTCCTTATTTTATCGACGACATTAGTCAGTCTGTAAGAAAGCCATTGTTGTTTGAGGAAGCTAGCTGGCTTGGCTCCTCTGGTGGGATGTGAGGGCTCGGTAGGTACAAAGTGTGTAATGAACCTGACCTCATCGTGCCCTGAGCCTACTGTAGCCCCTTCTCAGTGGAGAGAAGACACCTGAATAGGAATAAACTCGCTTCTCCGAAGGCTGTGCAGGAGGCTGTTCTTCCAGCTGAGCTGTGGCGCCTGCTGCTCTCTGGGATGCTCACTTGTGTCTAAGCAGTCTTGGCAGTGACTTGGGCTCCTGGTGGGTAAGGAGGGGATGTTCCCCTGTCCTGGGGACCTTAGGCATAGCAAGGAGGTGCTTGGTGATAGGCCTTGGAGGCCCAGGGCTGGCAGCCTCCTGGGGCAGGGCAAAGAGGGAGGGGGATCGTGGAGGTGTGGAGGGGGAGAAAGGGAGGCAGATGGCTGGGGATGCTTCTTGGGATACATTGGGGCAGAGTGGTTTGCCAAGTAAATACAGAAACCCAACAGTGAGCTGCCTTGAAACATCTGCCATCACTGCCCTCCACTTTCCCTCCTCTGAGAAGGGGCCATAGCCTTTTCCTGGCTAGACAAGGCGTATGCTGGGACAGGCTGGGAGGCAGTTCTCCAGCACTCCGGAGTCAACATGTAGCTCTGTAACAAACATTTATTTTTATTGTATGAATGTGTATCTTTGAGTTTCTGTGTACCATGCATGTGTGCAGGCCAGTAGAGGGCATCAGATCCCCTGGAACTGAAGTTACAGGCTGTTGCGAGCCGCCTAATATGGGTGCTGGGAAGCAAGCAGCTGAGCCATCTCTTCAGCTCCAACATTCAACTCTTCCCTTAGGTCACAGTCCCAATCTTGAAGCAGAAGTGGGACACGGGCAGCTGGGTATGAGGGGAGGTCTGGGACTGGCCTGCACCCAAGATGATCCTCTTAAGAACAAAGCAGCTGGAAGGCCAAAACGGTGCTGTGACAGGGGTAGAGGTTTTGGTCCAAGTGCCAGACACTGGAGCTGTCAGGGACTCAGCTTCCAGAGTGCTGGGATTCCAGGTCTGCACACTGCACATGCCGACTGCTGGTCTGAGTAAAGAGGTCTCCCTCCTGCTCCGGCCCAGTAAGAAGAGCAGAACTGGGCACACCAGCTCCTGGGCTTATTCATGAAATGACCCTGAACCGAGTTTGTCAGAGAAGGTGTGTATGTGTGACAGCATCAGTCCCAGGGCTGCCCAGCATGGGACAAGAGTAAGTTTCCACACCTCTAAAGACAGTCTCCAGCAGCCCACTCTGGGTTGCAGTTCTAAAGGACTTTATTGTCCTGCTTCTACATAATAAAAAGGGACCTGCAAGCTCCAGGCCTGTACCATTTGTCACCAGTGTGAAAGAAAACACGACTCACTTGAACACATTTCCCGTCCCACCCCTAGACCTCACAAGATAAATACATGTTACAGTTTTTTTTGAAAACAGAATAAATTAATAACTTAAGTGATTAGGCACCAACAATGACTTGAAAAATTAAAGGTCAATCTTAAATGGTAACAAGACATGATGATGTAAGACTAGGCTGCTTCTACTTCATTTTCTTTTCACAACAAATAGTGACAGTCCTGTGTGAAAGGATTCTAAGTTTCAAGACACACAGATTACAGAAGAACTCACACCACCAGGTACCATGACAGTACAAATCACCAGCAGGGGTGCCCTTGGCGAATCTGGATGATCCTGCTGGTCCCAGGCCCCAGATATGGCAAGTCCCAGAAAGATGGCTGCTCTAAGGTCAGCCTGCTTCCCCACAACTTTCAGCCAAAGGGTCAAAAGGAAAGAAGAGCTACTTCTGCTCACAGCTTGCAAACCTCTGCTGCCGGGAGAGGAGGGGAGGGGCTGAACCTGAGCCCATGCCCCAGGGACTTCAGAACAGCTGTGCTCTTGTTCTGGGAATGTGGCTTGGTTTCATTGAGTCAAAGGTAGTATCGCAAAACCCACAGAGGGAGGGAGGGAGGCAATTAACAAGCTACTGTTTGTGTGCTGCCCCTCCCCAGTGACCCAGACCTTCGAAGGATCACCCAGGCTCTTACAGCAACAGTATCGGCTGTGACCATCCCATGTCAGACTGGCAAGTCTCATGGAGATGCCGTCTCCTTTCTTCACTGTTCCTACTAAACAGGTGGAGCAGGAGTCGCCCCTGCAGGACAGGTACTTGTGGGAGCTATGGTAGCTGAGAGACAATGAGTACTCACGGGTCTCAGTCCTTGGCAGTCTAGGGGAGGTGAACTTTCACCTATGGGTAAGCCAAAAGATTTTTTAAAAAATGGAATTGGCTTTTTCTATTGGCTAGCAATCTGGGAATTGTGAGCCAGAGGTCAACTTTCCACAGGCTGGAACCAGAGCAAGGCAGAGGCCTTGAGACTAACTAGACCCGATATGTGGCATGCTCGCCTCAGAGCATGCATCCTGGGGTCTGTGGGGTGGCTGCTGAGGCCAGTGATATCTGGACCTGCTATAAGCTCCAGCAGTACCAGGGCAAAGCTTAGCCATATAGGAGTCTACTGAAAGTTGAAGGGCACCATGAAGATGGGCAGAGCCAGACAAGTACCCTGTAACCCTACTCAGTGTAACCGACCACAGCCCTGCGTGTGACAGTGCACGCTTCTGAGGCTGCTGGCTTCATACCTTTAAGGACCTTCTGTTCCCAACACTGAGGCATCCCTGTCCCTCATCTCTCCTGTCCCTCATCTCTCCTGTCTCCCCCATGGACCCAGTCCTGCCTACCCCTTCTGCATACAGCTCACTCTGCTCTCCCTTTGGCCCAGGCTCCCTTAGTGCCTTCCCTTTCTATGTACTTGCTGGCCATCTTTATCTTTTACTTTTCTTACTGTGACCTCCAGTTAGGGACAAGGTATGGCTCATCTGTAATGCAGAGTGTGGCAAACATTACTAAATGGTGTGTCCTGATGTGAGAACAGGGGCTCCTGCGAGGAACTCCTAGACAGGGCTCTCTAGCGGGGAGAGGCGAGGTGTACCCCAAGTTGCCGGAAAGTCCTAGTCTTTAGGTGACAATAGCCTCTTCATCTAGGACAAAATGAGAAATGCTGGTTTGCCCTGTAGTTTTTGCTTTCTGAAATGTTTGAAAATTTGGTCAACAACTTTCAACACAAACACATTGAGATCTCCCTGTCCTATCTTAGGAGCCTAAGGTGATGTCTGCTGCTCATCTCTTCCCTGGTGACCTCTGAAGCCATGGGAAGAGACGGTTAGTTTCTGCCATCCCTGCGGCTGAGGACAACAGATGCGAAGAGCTTGAGCAAAATACCTGGCACTAGATCAGAGGTGCTTCTCCCTGGCATAAGCCACCACCCAGCCCCTCATGTGGTGCCTAGATTTCCTTGGTCAAAGTGTGGTTCACCATTCTGCCCCCTGCTGCACTCCTGCACGTGGCCTTGGGCTCTCCGTCAGGCCTGTGGACACACCTCTCCACATGCTCTATGTCCTGCTTGGCTCCAGCCCCTAAGTCATCTTCTGCACCCCACTCCTACTAGAGACTTCCTGTGCCATCCCCGTTGCTGCAATGTCCCTGCACTGCTCTGTACCTACTGCCTCCCATCCCCTGCGTCACCCCTTACTGTCTTCCCCATTCTGCCTTCTCTCTCAATCAGGGTCCAGGGAAGAGGACTGCCTGTCACGGAGTGGCAGTTCTTTAGTTCCAGGCTTTGTCACCCCAAACCCAGTTCCTTGTTCCTCGTGGTTGCTTGTCGTGATTAATTCTCCTTCCTTTGCTTTTCCCAGTCTACAGCATCATGACTTGATATTGGGTACCACCCTGCAGATTATCAGCTACCCTCCTGTGCCTGGGGACTTATTTCTTCATCACTCAAGGCAACTCTGACTTCCATTATTAACCATTTCTTCTTGTGGCACCTTGCCTTAGCAGGGATATGAAAGCCCATGTGTACTTTGGTCTGCTGGTCCTTGACTCCCTGGGATATCATCCTCCTATGGGGATGGAGAAGCAGCCCTGAGGTAGAGAGTAGAGAGCGGTGAGCAGGCATGAGCCTTGCTCAGCGCCTCAGCCCTCCCTCCAAGCATCCAAGCAGCAGACAGATGGGTCCAAAGCAGTAGGCCTTTTTTTGTTTTGTTTTGTTTTTTGGCAACAGCCCCTAACTAAGGTGGTGGAGGCACAGCTAGTATTGACAGAAGTCATAGGTGGACCCCAGGTGGCAGAGAGAGTGTCTCCATCAGGCTCTTGCCTCTAATGGGTCAGGGTCCCTGATGTTGAGTGCTTTAAAGGCTGAAAGTGGTACAGAGGAGAGGAGGTGTGGAAAAGTAGGTGTGGAAAAGTAGGGATGGAGAAGGAGGTGACAAAGAAGAGCCAGCTCTGAGCAGCTGCCTTATGGCCCTTAAGCTCAGCGGCCCCCTTATCACAGCTTGGCACCCTTGGAAGGTTCTGAGGACTGCCGCACATCTGTCCACTCCTGCATGGTGTTCTGCAGGGCCTGGGTCTTCTCTTTATCCACTTGGACATAGTCTACCTTCTCATCCGATGTGACAGATGATGTGGATGGCTGAGGGGACAGAAGGAATGACTGTGAGTTACATAGAAGGCTATTCTTTGAAAGGCCTCAAGGTCCTGTCTGTGTTAAGTGAACTAGTCATCTGCTGGTGCCACCAAGCCTGCTGACACCTGCTTTTCAGCTCTCAAGGTAACCCACCATTCCTGGACCCTGCTACTGGGCCCGGGCTTCACTAATGCTGCCACCCATCTTTCTTTGTCCACACTTCCACGGAGAGCTGTGTTGGATGACAATAAGCAGCAGGCCTTACAGAGCCCTTACAACATGCTAAGGGGAAGTTGAAGTGGACTTCCTTCTTGGTGCCTGGGCTGAGAGTGGTTCTTGGTGAAGCTTTCCCAGGCCCTGACGTCCCTTCCAAGGGATACTGTGTCTCCATCAGGGCTCTGGGCCTTATCCAGACAGTCACAGTGTCTGTCTGTGTCTCTCTCAAAAAGGGTAGGGAGACAGGATCTCTGTGTCTTAGATAGTTCACTGAACCCATTTGTAATTGTGAGTAATCCCTGGGGGTGTGTTCCATGGCAAGGAGATGGGGTTAGATTGATGGTATAGACAGAGGGGACTGGTGCTCTGCAACCCAATTAAAGAGCAATAAGTCACATATAAAATATCTCTGGAAAGGGGCTGCTGGGACGAGTTCTCTAGTCCCCAACCTCCAGGTACCTTGCGGTGAGGGCTTGGGGAGCCCGGCTGGAAGTCCAGGGCTAGGTAATCCACACTGCCAGTGCTCTTCTTTGGAGCTGGGCTGTTAGTGCCGCTGGGAACAGGTGATGCAGATACTGGGTTTTGCTATGACAGAGAGTAAAATTAAGTAAGCTTAACAGCCCAAACCATCACTTGGAAAACCTCTGAGAGCAAGAGCTTGTCTACTATGTCCCGCACTGAGCCAATAAACAGTGACTTTTCATATTCTCATTTAAGTTTTCACAGAAGTCCTGAAAGGTCGTTATTACTACTGTTGACATTGCTGAAGGCTAAGAAACTAGGATCAGGAAGTAGAGTGAGTCACCTGTCCTTGCACTGCTGGTGTGTGATAGGATCCTGGGATATGTTCTGACTACCAAACCTGGGCTAATCATCCATGTACCTGGCTGTCCCCTGCTTTAGAGAGGCTCAGGGCAAGTCTTAGGTACTGTCTCTCCTTCATACTCAGCCTCAGTTCAAAGGTCTCTGATAAACAACATTGTCCCACGCTTAGAGATTTAGAGCTTCCTGTCACACCTGGCCACAAGCAGCTGGTCCCCTTTGCCCTTCTCCATAGTGACTGGAACAGTCAGTCAGCTTGTTTCTGGGTGACAAGCCTTCATTTCTTCAGCCATTCTTGGTGTGAGAGGCTCTAAGGCCCTGTCTTCAGGGGTTTCTTGGTTTTTTTTTGAGACAGTTTCTCCATGTAGCCCTGGCTGTCCTAGACTCTGTAGACTAGGCTGGTTTCGAACTCACAGCGATCTGCCTGCGCCTCCTGAGTGCAGAGATCAAAGGCATGTGCCACCACACTCAGCCCTGTCAAAAACATGGCCAAGGTCTGACTGTCGTAAGAGGTGATACCATTTGAATGATTGATCTGTTCTCTGAATCTCTGCAACCTTAGCAGCTGTGCCCCTTTCAGTGACCTCAGAGAGGAACTGTAGCATGCATGCTCTGTGTGTATTTCTACTACTGCTGTCACCACCAGAGGGAGTTAAGTATCTGTGTGTGTCTCCAGGGACTCCCATCATGATGTCACCTGAATTACAGTAGTGAGAATGACAGACCCCCCCCCCCAGGGGGGGGGGCGGCAAGGCTGTGTGTCTCTAACAGCTGACAAGCGCTGTGGTTTGACATTCGTGTGTCCGGGAAGGGTGGGCAGCAGGATGATGACTCCCATACAGTACAAGGCAGCCATGATCTGAAATGGAGGCAGTCCAGTGAATGCTTGAGAGCTCACCATAGGGACGTAGTTCTCCTCACTGTCTCCTGAGTCTGTGCTGGTGATGCTTTGTGTGGAGATGGGACGGCAGTACTGGGAGGAGCTGGAGTTAAAGGTGTGGCTGTTGGACAGAGAAAAGAGTGAACCGTGAGGAGACACAGGCCACCAGAGCTTCACACTTCCATTATCAGACTGACATCTAATATAGGGACCTTTTAATTATTTTCCCCTCACAGATGAGGAAGACAGTTCCCAAGAGTAAGAGACAGAGTAATAAAACACGGAAGATGGCTGGCATGTGGTACAGCAACAGATGTGTTGCTGCATGTGTGCAGTAGTAGGCAGGGGCTGGAACAAGAGGCAGCAGGACAGGCCTGTTCTCGCCACCTCAAACCATGAGCCAAGTGACCACAGCCTGAAACCATGAACCAAAGCGTTTATGCCATATATTTTGTAACAAAGACTGGAAACTGAAAAAACATTCTGATAGCATTAGCATCAAGGCAGCTATCGCTCCACTCAATTCTGATGCCAAGTTCCTGATTATAGACACTCACTTGACCCTGGACCAAGACTTGGTGACAGGTGACTTGAAGGGGAGCTCATCGATGACAGTGTTGTTTCTCAGGTCAAGGGGTGTTGGCTTTGCTACAGCAAGAACAGAGTTCAGGAATCAGTCACTACACTAGGTAGACACATATGCAGCACACAAGCAACATGCATTTACAAAGGCCATCAGTTTTACACAGAGGCTGAGTGAGGCCACACAGATAACTTGGTTTCAGGACTCCCACAGGTATCAAACTCTGTGTGATAATCAAGACTTCCAGCATCCAAAATGGGACTCAGGGTCTGACAATAGAGATTGTCCCCAGGTCTGTGACTTCTAATAAAAACAGGTTGTAGTCAGAATAAAGATGGATGGTGATTGTGACTACTGCTATTGACAGTGTTATACAAATCACAGTGAAGGAAAGTAAATGGTACATGACCCTGTTAGCCTCAATTTCACATGTTCAGAGTCCCTGTTGGTAAGACCCACAGTACCATCTCTGTCCAACTTGCCTATTCTTCCTTTGAATCTCAGCCAAGGCCAGCAGAAACCTAGTTTGGACTCTAGCACTTTTCCCTGATCTTCACGCAGGTCATAGATGTACTACTGCACACCTGCGGCGGACTACGTGAAGCATCTCAGGTGCTTTCCTTATAAACAAATCTGAAGTCTGAATTTACATTATCTGCACCCCCCCCCCCCAATCTCTAAGCAAATGCTTTCCAGAGACGAGACTGGGGAAAGAGGGGACTTACCTTTTCGGTCAGGCTTGAGGTTGCGGTTGACCGGGGGTGGCTGGATCTCACTTCCTCGGCTAGGGCCTCTATGAATAGGAAGGGCTGTGGATGGGTAGCCAAGTGGGTCAAAGTGATGGGGCCCTGGGCTCATTGGGATGTAGACACTCTGGGAATTGTCCCCTGCTCGTTCCATCGCCAGAAGGGTAGAAGAACCTGGGTTCATGGGCACGTAGTTGTCATCAGAGCTGGCACTGTCTGATCGACCCACAACAGACTTTCCTGGCTGAAAAAATAAAGTACAAAAACCCTGTAACTAGTGAAGAGAAATAGTGAGACTGTACACGTTGTCCCAGTTGGCTAGCTACACTTAGAAGCTACGAGGGAAACCTTGAGAAGACCAAATAAGGAAGTAGGGTAGGGAAATGAGCTCTGCAAGTTACTTCTTGTTTACATGATCTCTTGGGAGCTGCGTATAATCTGTGATAAGACTTAAGTACAAAACTCTGGATATTCTAGTCAATGGCTTGTGGCTAGGAATATTCATGTTCCAGATGCCTGGCTAAGGCAGAAGGCAGGCCAGGCCAGGCACAGCTGAGGATTCACCACTGGTAAGTCAGTCTAGACCCTGACCAGGGCTCTGAAAGGTGAGTTTGCCAGCTGCACTTCCCTGTCCAGCAGCCAGTGGACCTGGGCTCATCCCAGGCACAAAGGTCTCATGGCAAGTTGATGGTAGAGCAGTCACAGACCCGCATAGTGGTGCAGCGGCCCTAACCACGGCCATTCAACTTTCACTTATTGCACAGCACATCTGTCTGCCTATGCTGCTGCTTCACTGTCTTTGCAGTGGGCTTGTACTGAAGCCTGATCAGCTTGCCTTCAACTTGGACAACTGTGGTCAACCAATTCTAGAGGCAGCCTCAGATCCTCATGTAAGCTGTCATCTGCCACCATTTTTGCTATGTTCCAACTCCATATGATACCTGGTGAGCAGGCCTATTGCCCCAGAGGAACCTTTACTGGAGTGTGTCTGCTTCATTTTATTGTAGTTTGTCACAGGACCCGATGAGGGTATCATTTTTACTTTCCAAAAATACCACCCTAGGACTTTGGGCTGGGACGAGTAGGCAGGTCCTGAGGGAAATGCCATCATTCTTTGGATGATGCACTTTTAGTTACATGGGGTGTGGCTTCTTCCCTACCCTGTCTGACCCAAGGGGCCCTGATTAAACCCCACTTCCCAGGAAAGGACTAACGTTCTCACTCACAGATTCAGCACACCAGCTGGCACTCTCTCCACCACCTCGTGTTGGGTACTCATAGGTCTCACAAGAAGAAGCTGTGATGAAGGAAGGAAGATGATTTAAACTCATGCTTTCCTGTCCCTGCCATTCTCCTGATATTCCCAAAGGTACTGGCGTGCCCTTGAAGAACAGGGTATTGCTTGCTGTTCACACCCCTGATCATGAGCTCTACATGGGTTTCATGTCTGTTCTGCGTAGGCGGCATCTGCGAGGGGCCTCCTGACCTCAGCCTGGGCTCTTCTAACACCTCCCACTTGGCCCACTTTCACCTCTGGGAACACTTTGGGAATGGCGTTTACACTAGTTACGTATGTTGGCTTTCTTTTTCCAGTATGAGGTGAGCTTTGAAGGACAGGGACATGTCGTGTATGTGTTACATGGTTCCAAAGCACCGGTGACTGCTCAGAGAGCTGACTGGCTGTAGAGCTCTAAGCTGGGTGCCTGGCCTCGTAGGCCTTCGACTCATCTCTGCTGCTGTCATAGCAGGAAGGAGAAGGCTTTGTGAGCTCTAGAGCTCACTGAACAGAGAATATGTGCAGCATTGGAATTCATCTGTGATAAGTGAGGGTAGAACTCAGGGGTTCAAGTCCAAGGTCAGACTTTAACCAGAGATTTTGCTGACATGAAAATATCCTGAAGATCCCATTTTATATTTTAAGTTTGCTGATCTTCTAAATTTGTTTTTTACATTTTTGGTTTTAGTTTTTAAATAAATAAGACACTATGATTTAAACCTCCAACTCCAACTCCAAAATATCAACATCTCCAAGACAGAGTCTACTACACTTCTGCCAGGGAGGGTGTCACATTGACAGCTGGGCGGAGGACTAACTGTTATGGAAACTGCACAGAAGATGCCTCAGCTTGCATCACAGAACTGAGCAATCCTTAGCTTACCTTGGCCTGGGGTGACCAAGGGCTAGCAATACACTGAGAATACCTGGGCCACTTCCTGGCCCCCTAGTCTCAGCTAGAGATTACACTGACCTCGGTGGAGTCGGCTGTTGTCCATTGCAGGGAGGGTATTGCGCCTGGGGATAGTGGCAGCTACAGATCTGCTGTTTTCACTAATTGGAGGTCTTTGCTGAGGGCTGCCCCATCGAGGTGTTTCTGCCTGAACTGGCTTGGGGGGGCGAGGTGGGGGAGCTATGGCTGAGTCTCCAGGAGTGGCCATTGTCATGGCATTGTGGTTCTTGTCCAGTGTGAATGTTCTGGGGATCTGGTAGGCTGAGAGAGGGGTGGTTGGAACATCCATATTGTCCATTAGGAGGTCTCCAAACTCCCGACACAGGGTGTTGCTGGGTGTCTTGAATGTATAGACATCCTCATTATCAGTCTCAGACCCTGTGAGGCTGCCCTTGGTGTGGCCATGTGAAGCCAGGCTCCGGGGGAGGTCATAAGTACTGTCTTTGAATTCTGTATTGTGTCGGCTTGGCTTGGGAAGGCTATAGAAACCATGGACTTGACCGCTGACTCCGTTGATACAGTGTCCATTGCCCTGGGCAAGTTTCTGCACTGCTGTATCACTCTTCTGCCGGGTGCCCTGAGAGAAGCTGGCACTCCTAAAAGAGAGAAGAGAAGGGGAGGCAGTGAGAAGAGGACAGAAGATGTTTAAAGCATTATGCAGGTAGTTGGTGTGGGAACACTGAGGTGCCAGGCAGACCTCAGGTCTACCTAGCTCCTGCCACATATTAACTGTGATCTTGGGACATCTACTTTAGGTATTTCCAGAACAATTATTAAAACCATACTTTGAAGATTCTTTAGGAAGTCAACTCTGGTGTGTCTAGCTTATACATGTCCAGTAATGTTAACCTTTGTTAACTCTTGACACCTATGGATGTCCTTATCAGAGAACAAGATTATTTCTGGGCCCCAGAGATATAAATAAACTAGTCACATTGATGACCTACTCACTGTTTGAACTACCACAGGACACACACGTGTGTAAAAGCTATGAGACAGTCACAAGTTGTGGGAGAAAATAAGTCATTTTCTCTCTGAGTTAGTTTTTCTCTTTAAAGTAAAGGCAGCTTATGGGCATTGATGCTTGCACTTTTAAAGAACTGGTTTAAACTTAAGCTATAGGCGTATCTTCTACCAGGGATCATGGCTTGAGAGGATCTGGTTCTTTCCAGAAATCTAAAAATAAGTAGGTAAAATGACTTCCATTTGGGAACTATATTCAGGATAGAAAGTGGTATTATCTTTATGATTCTAAATGGCAGTTGTGGGAAGTAAGGCAGGCATTAAAGAGGGCAGCTTATGTCTGGCCCTAGCACTGTGACTGACACACTTGTGAGCAGCATCACGCTGTTCTCCCAGATGTGACCTAGTAAGTCTCAATAACATCCAGGGGTCCACCTGGATCATAGGCTCTATAAACTGCTCGTTTCACAAGTCTGGGTACTTGGGTAAACTGGAGTGTGAGGTTAGAGCAGCAGGGAGCCAGGTTTGCTCTTCTCTCTCTATGATGACCCTTTAGAGGATTTCATCTGAGGGGGCAGAACAGGGAATCGACCCTTTCAGCAGTAATGCTCTCTTTTGTAGACCAGAGTATCCTCAAAAACAAAGAAACAAGCTCTTGGATCTCTTACCAGAATAAGGTGCAGGTTCACACTCAGGCTTGTGTGTTCTGCTGGGTGGTGTTTGAACTGAGGGTCCCTTAGCACCCTCACTGTGAACTTGTTATTTATAGATGTGGCCACCAGGTGGTGGTAGAAAACAGCGCCCAGAAGTTTAGACAGATGTAGGGAACCATGTATGCTGGCCAGGTTCCCCTTAATTTGGGCCATTGATGGCTAAAGGTACTGTTTTAGTCCCCAAATATTTATCAGACCTGGTCCCTAGGTTTTTGTGCTCTCTCTCTCTCTCCATTTCCAATCAATTCCATACACGTAACCATGCCCACAGCTATGGCCCAGGATACATGAACAACAGAGCTGAGGCAGGAGAATCAATGGCAGGTACAGAATATTCATATTTGTCTTTGGTACTTTTTATTTATTATTGCTTTTGAATTTTCAACCCTCTGCCAGATGCCCTTATCTGATTCGTTCATTTGACAAACACTTGCTGATGTCCTCTTTTCCATCTAGGCCAGACACAATGGACACAGAGGTACTGCCTGCTTTGTGCTTGGGAATCACAGGAGGTGCCATCCCTGCAAATCCCTACAGTCAAGTATGAGTCTGTCAGTGGCCACATATTAGCCCTGCCTGATGGGGTGGAGTCCACAGACATCACATCTGAGTGAGTCTGGAAAGAAGGGCAGCAAGACAAAATAAAGGCATTCCAGTTTGTGGCCAAAGACGTCTAATACAACTTGGCAAGCTTACGTTGCCAAGGCTCAGGCTGGAGGCAGCATGCTAGAAGGGAAGGTGCACAGAATGGCAGACACTGCATAATCTCCCTCCTGTGGAATCCAAATCACTTATCTCATAGAAGCAGGGTGCAACTGTGGTTACCAGAAGCTGGTATTGTAGTAACAATCACACAATGGTATCTGTCCATTTAAAAAGTTAAGTTAGCTTGGGGCTTAGCTGTATAAAAAAGCTGGCAGTCAGGGAGACTCTGGAGCAGTGGCAGAACATCGCAGGTGTCCTGCAGTAACAATGAACGCAGTCCAGAATGGACTCGGTGCCTTCCTTCTTCCGTCCATGTCTATCTTGTCTGCAGTCTCGGGGAACCACAAGGAATGAGTTACCCAGACTCATTTCTCAGGACTTGTTTGGGTCTTCCAGAATCCACTCCAACTCACTTCCTGCTGGCTTTTCTTATGGATCAATGAGAGGACTAATGACTCATCTCCAATCTATTGTCTGCCTCCTGCTGATACTTACTTTCCCAGACTTCCCATCCAGATGTTATCAGTATAGTCTCAATGCCTTAGGACTGTACCCAAACCTCTAGGTTTATTTCAGTGGTTCTCTCTGATACACCAGAATTCACTCATCAAATTTACTATGTACACTAGACCTCTGCCTGCCTCTGCCTCCCAAGTGCTGGGGTTATAGGCGTGTGCCACCATGCCTTGCTGACCTTTTCTTCTTAGGAGACAGGGTCTTACTGTGTAGTCTGTGATAGCCTCTAATTCATGATATTCTTGCTTCAGCTTTCTGGGTAATGTGATTACATACATATCACCACACCAGACTGGAAGCTTCTAACTTAAACCTGGCAAGGTAAAGATTCCCCACAATTGGCACAGATGGTTTACTCCTTAAAGTAATTTCCACACCTCTGAGCATAACCATTACTTGCTTAGTTCTGTTCTGGGAGCAAATATCAATTGTTATTGGTACTATGCCTTTTGTTGCTTGTCTGTACCAGACTTTGACTTCCTTGAGAAAAGAAACTATGTCATAATCACCCCCTTTGTACCCAGATTAGTATTTGTCACACAGTAACTAATGAATGTAGGTGGGATGAAGAGCAGGTGCATGATTACATCAATCTGTGAGTAAAGAAACTGTGATGTTGCCATCCTTTCCCCTGAACTTGGCCCAAACACTTTGGTCTAGTATATTGAAGTCTTGGCGCCTTAGTTTTGTTTTTGGTGTTGAAGATTAAACCAGGGCTTGTACATGTTAGGCCAATGTTCTATCTTGAGGCATATTCCTGGTCAAAACCCTTCTCTTTAGAATACATTAAGTTGTGCTCCAGATCTCCTCTGCCCCAGAATCCCCCGCTGTAGAGCGACATGCGCATTCACAAACATAGCCTTCTTGTCTATGCTCCAGCACCTGTATCACTCACTTTTCTTGGGAATGGGATCTAATGTCACAAAAGCTTTCTCTTTACAAAGGTGCAGCTGGTTCCTGCTCCCACTTTCACTAGGATCCCATCTCCATCTGCTTCCACAGTGCTCTGGGATTCTGTTATAACACTTAACTTACACTGTCATGTGCCCATTATCTGTTCCTCTGTTTTCCACTTCTGACAAACCATGCACTATTGAAGGCATTGGCCTGGAAGACTGCAGATCACACTGAAGCAGAGTGGGGCGGGGAATTGATCATTGCTTCACCAGGCAAAGTAGTGGAATAAAGTAATCACCTTGTTCTATATATTTCTACTCAAATGGCGAGTGCTCTTTTTGGGTAAGAATCAACAGAATGAAATATAAGTACTCATAACCCCTATAGCTTTACCTAATTTCATGTAACTCTTAACTGAGGACTGCTACCATGACATCTTGAGATGCTTCTGTGGATGGATGCCTGGAACTGATAGGCTGGTGAGAGCCTCTCTTGCCATTCCTGGCTGCTGACTGCTGCAGGGGCTACATGGCAGATGGGGCTACCACACTCTTTGTGCTTCCGTATTAATATCTCTTTGACTTTTAGAAACAGTTTATTTTTTTCTAGCCACATAATTTCACTTTTCTTTTTTTATACATTTTCATATACTCTTATGACTCACACTGTACTATGATTTTGATTTTTCCCCTGCTAGACTCTAAATATGATAGAAGGACCAGTTTGATTTTTAAATGAGTCTCCTCTGTCCTGGAACTTGCTATGTATCCCAGGCCAGATCCTCCTACCTTTACCTCCTGAGTGCTGGGATTAAAGGCATGCAAGATTTATTTATTTTTATGTATACAAATAGTTGCCTGCATGTACACCTGCACACCAGAAGAAGAGGGCATCATATTATATTATTGATGGTTGTAAGCCACCATGTGGCTGCTGGGAATTGAACTCAGGACCTCCGGAAGAGCAGTCAGTGCTCTTAACACCTGAGCCATCTCTCTAGCCCATGATATTGGAATCTTATTACTTGAAATTTGCCCTGTCAGCTTTCAACAGAATTATGGCTTCTTTGGGCATGTGACCTGCCTCAGTGTATCACCTCTAACAGGTTTAATAGCATCTTTGAAACAGAAGACAGACACAATCTAGGATCTATAGTGTTGCCCCAAAGACTAGTGGGCAAAAATAAATCCAGTGAAACTAATCTGTCTACAAAGACAAAAGAGTTCTGTCTTAACACAACAGTTCAAAACTATTTTCTTGGCAGTAGATGCTGTTCTGAACAGTTACTTATTTTAGCTGAGTGGAAGACTTGGATTTTGAAAACTTGTTATTTCAACAGAAATATGTATTACCTCGTAATTGAAGGAAGAATAGAAGCTATTACTATAGTAAATAGTGATAAATAGTACATATGTTTATTTCCAGGAGATGCCAAATTTACTTTTGCTTTATGCTAGGGTACCTTACAAATAAAAAGGAGGGGCATAGATATAAAGCTACTAATCTTAGTAATTTATTTATTATTCTCTCTCTGTCTCTCTCTTTGTCTCTCTCTCAGTTCTTTTGGAGACAGGGTTTCTCTGTTTAGCCATGGCTGCCCTGGAACTGGTTCTGTAGACCAGGCTGGGCTTGAACTCATAGAGATCTGCCTGCCTCTGCCTCCCAAGTGCTGGGATTATCTTTTCATAGCCCTGACTCAAAAATAACTTTAAGGATAAGAATTTGGTGATCATGTGAACCAAGTAATGTGAAAGTGCATTTAAAATGGCAAATGCCCCTTTTTCTGGAGCAGGTACTATGTCATACCATACTGGTATAGTAGTATGGCAAGATGAAAGCCTGTCCACATTCTGACCACACTACACAATTAGACATCTGGAGATCATGCAGAACTGATTTCCCCCCTTGGAGACAGAGTTTTGTTATGTAGCTTAAGCTGGCCATGAATTTTTTATCTTCATGCCTCAGGTGAATGCAAATATATAGACAATCAGTAGCAAGCATCACTGAGAGACTCAACCACGCAGAAGAGAGAAGTCAGAGATGGAGAACATGATCAAAGAAATACAACACTCATAATTAATATAGGGTAAATAAATACATAAATGAGTAATGCAAGAACTCTGAGATGTGATCAACAGACCAAATCTAAGACCCCACAGGGGAAAAACTAAGGTACAGAAAATCTATTCAGTGAAATTATAGCTTAAAATTTGCAAATTTGTGGAAAGAAATGGACATCTAAGCCTTAAGAGCCATCCAGAGTTCTTGGTCTTCCCAGAGAAGACACCCCCTCACTGCATCATAGCCATGATACGAAATATTCAAAACAAAGAGCACCATTAAAAGGTGAGTGAGACCAACTCAGAAAAGCAAACACATTAGAAATAACATACTTTATGACAGAAACGCTATAACAGCCAGGAAAACATGTAATGGTGTATTTCAAGCCTTGAAAGTGAATAACTATCAACCAAAATTGCTGTATTTTAATTTTAAAATCCACAGAGAAATTAAGACATTCACGACAGCCAGAGACTAAAGCAATTCATGATCACTGAGCCAGTACTGCAGAAGATAACTGAAAGGGCCTTACACAAAAGAGGGAGGAGGACAGCCTCACTTATGAGACCATATGAAGCAGCAAGGTTCATGAGAAGGATAGAGGAACAAAGGCAAGCTAGGGAAGAGCCACGTCCCACCCAGTCAACCAGTCAAACCCTAACACATGTGGGAGAAAGAAAAGAACAAGCGCCAGCCTCCAACCAATTAGAAAAACAAGGAACAAAACTGTAGAGCCCCTCTAAATAAGAATGTAAATGACCTTCACTCCACAGTCAGAAGCACATTCTAGCCGGCTAGGTTAACACAACATCCAGGGCTAGGGAGATGGCTCAGTGGGGGGAAGTTCTTGCTGCACAAATATAAGAACTTGAGTTTGGATCCCCAGTAACATGAATCTCTAACCCCAACTCTCCTACAGTGTGATGGGAGGTGAAGGCCAGAGAACGCCCAGGAGCTTCTGGGCCAACACAAGTAGTATATAGAGTAGTAAGCAATGACAGACCAACAGGGTGGAAGGAGAAATCTGTATCTGAAGTTGTCCTGTGATCCCTGCCCCCAACTCACACACAAGATAAAGAGTGAAGAACAAGATACAACTTTGTATTGTCTCCAGGAAACACAACTTACTGTCAAAGACAGAACTGAGTGAAAGAATTCTGTTAAAGCAAACAGAAGCTGAAAACAAGCCAGTTGGCTCTTCTGATACATGAGTGGAGTTCAAGCCAAAATTAATCAGAAGACATAAAGAAGGTAATCATGTATTAACAAAGGGAATAATCTTTCACAAAGATGTCACAACTGTAGATACATAGGCAATGCCTCATTGTAGTGCTCAGCATCATAAACAAATAAAACTGGACCTAAAAGGACACACAGGTCATGACATGTTAATAGAGGACAGATTCAATTCCCAATTCTAATCAATGGATAGGTTATTCAGACGAAATGTCAACAAAAAAAATTTCAGAAGTAGTTTGTATCATATATTAAATGGCTTTAATGGATACTTACTGAGTATTCCACTTAAGGGCTACGGAATACACATTCTTCTTAGCAGCCATAGAGCTTTATAATAGACCACTTTTAGGCTACAAAGCAAGTATTAACAACACAAAAGAATTCAAGCAATTTCTGTGACTTTTCATATAATGGTAGAATAAAACTAGAAATTAACATCAAAAGAAACTACAAAAACTATGAAAACATATAAAGATTCAATAATATACTTGTAAATGATAGTGAGCTGGTAAAAAAAAAAAAAAAAAAACCAGGGAGGAAATTTAAAAGTTACTAGAATCAAATAGAAATAAAACATAACTTATCAGAGCCCAAGGTCACAGCAAAATCAGTTCTAAGAAGAAAGCCTAGCTATGAGTGTTTTGTGAGAGAATTTAAAAGGTCTCAAATAAATAATCTAGCATTGCACTTCATGGTCCTAAACATGTAAGAACAATAGAAACTCAAAAGCAGTAGACATGAAGAGATAATAAAAATCAGGGCAGGACTTATCAAAAGAGCAACACAAAGAATTAATGAAACAAAAGTTAGTTCTTTGAAAACAAAACAAAATATTGACACACTTTTAGCTATACCAACCAAAAGAAATAGAAAGGCTCCAATTTAATAAAATCAGAGGCAAGAAAGGAGACATTTAAACAAGATACTAACAAAATTCAGAGGTTCATCAGGGACAGTTTGAAAATCTATACTCTAGGAAGCAGAGGCAGAGGTGGGCAGATTTCTAAGAGTTTAAGACCAGTTGGTCTACGTAGTGAGCGCCATGCCAGCCCAGGCTATCTAGTGAGGTCCTGTCTCTAAACAAAAAACAAAGACAGTAAAAGAATGTGTGTGTATATATATATATATATATATATCTCAGAGGCAGAGGCAGGAGGTTTGGAGTTTAAGGTCTGTTTTGGCTACATAGAAAGGTTGAGGTCTGCCTGGCCTACATGAGACACTGATTTCTGAAAATAAATAAATAAATAAATAAATAAAATCTATATCCCTAACTGGGAAAATCTTCAAGAGATGGACAGGAGTTTAGTGACTTACCAACATAAAACAAAGAGGATATAGATACTTTAAACCAATCTGTAACAAGCAATCAGAGTGGAGCAGCGATAGTCTCCCAAACAAAGCAATGCCAATTCTACCAGCTCTTTAAAGAAGAGCTAACACAGTGTTCCTTGAGGTATTTTATGGAACAGAAGGGGAAAGGGCACAACCAAGCTCATTCTGTGAAGCCTGTATCAACCTGATACTAAAGCCAGAAAAGAACACAACAAAAACCGACTGGTTGTTTTCTCTGATGAACATAGATGCAAACATTCACAATAAAGTACTCGCACATCAAAGTCATCACTGTATTAAAATGATTATGACCAAGTTGGTTTCATTTCAGAGATGCAAGGATGGCTCAACATATCCAAATCAATAAATTTCATACAGCACATATAAATCACAAGATAATCTCAATAGATGCAGGAATGTCCTTAGACAAAGCTCAGCATCCCTTCATGATAAAGCCCTGAAGACACTAAGAATAAAATGAACATACCAACATAATAAAGATGGTGGTGTTGTTTTGGAAGAGCATGGTTCCTAACTGGAGGAAGTAGATTAGTGGGGAGGGAGCAGGCCTTGAGTGTTGTAAAATCTGCGTCTGGTTCCATCAACTTGCTTCCTGATCCACTGAGATGTAAACAAGTTTTGCCATACACACTCACAGCTAAGGCAGAGCTGCCCACTGCCGTGCCTTCCCTGCCATCATGGGTTATATCCTTAGAACTTTTCAGAGATTTGGGGTTTTATATTTTATATTGGCGACTTTGTTAGACGTACTCATAGAGACATAGTTCAACAAAGTTTGTGCTCTCAGTGGAACTGGAAATCCCAAAATGCCTTTTAAAGTTTCTACATTGCTTTTAAAACTCACCATTACTTCCTCTAGTATACATTGAAAAAAAAAATGACGAAAACATTTAAAGCCTTTTTAGGCTGGTTCCCAAATCTACATTTATTTTGGTCTATTCCTATATACTGAATTTTCTTAGCTATGGGCCAACACTTTTATAACTTCTTCCCAAGTTTACATGGTGAACATCTTAGATCACATGGTCTAAGAACTCCATAGGTAGAGTCAGAGACATTGAATCTCTTTTTTTCAGTTTAATATTCTTTAAAATTTCTTCTTATTGCTATTAATATTAGATGATCTGCAACAGGGTTTTGCTATGTAGTGCAGACTGACCTTGAATTTGCAACAAAACACACTGGCCTTGATCATCCTGTCTCAGCCTCCTAAATGTTGGTATTACAGGCAGTGTTACCATGAATAGCTTGTTCAAGTGTTTATTTTCCATATATGATTTGCTCTATAACCTCAAAGAGCACTAACATGTTAATTAAAAAATGCATAGTCCAAGACAAAAAATTCCAAATTCTATTAGAGAGAAATTAAAAAAAAAAAAAAAAAAAAAAAGACCCCGGTAATAACCATGAAAGAAATGAATCTGGCCAGGAAGACCAACAGGCTTCCAGAGAGCCAGTGGGTGGGACAGGCGTACTGTAACTGCTAATTCCAGCAGAGTTATTTGTGCATTTGTTCTCGAATGCTTTAGCAGTTCATGGGCATGGAAGTCTGGGGAAGTGTTAATATTTTATAAAGTCTTCTACTTAAAGTGTGATCTGCAGACAAGCTGCACTGGGCAGTATCTAGTGTTTATTAAAAAGGTAGGCTCTCAGGACCGAGCATAGGCATGCTGAACCAGAACGATCATTTCAAGAAGATCTACAGGTATTTAAAGATGCTACTAGTAGGTACTTACGTCTCCACTGGAATTATCAATTTGTGATCTCTCATTCTGGGCTCCCAAATAATCATAACATGCCCTAGAAGAGGACACATTCTACAGACAACTGAGTATCTAAGTACTAGATAATATGCATTTTATGACTATTAGTGAGCTCTGCATTAGCTATTCTCATCCTCCAGATAAGGGAGTTAAATAGGTGGCCTTAGATCACAAAGGAGGCAGCAGAATCTGAATTTAAGCTGCATATGGCTGATTCGGAAGCCCTACAGTTATGCTTTTCAGTTTATCGCCCTGTCTGTCTCTCACCTGTGAGTCAGGAGAAGCAAGTGCTACTTATAGGTCCATTGCTCAGTTCAGTGGTCTGGGCTACTTAACTCTATCTTTTTAGAATTCAGCCTTCATCTTTAGGTTGGTAAAGGACAAATTTACAAATCTGTAAAGTTCATAAATGGTGGTGACTTAGGAAAACAACAGCTGAGTGTTATGGTATAGAGAAGATTACAGAACTGAGTCAATCAGAGTCTAGCCCTAACCTGCTATATATTAATTGCATGCCTCTGTTTTTATCACATTAAGACAGAGGTAAGTCATCCACATTTGCTGTCTCTCAGTGTGTTCTACTGGTTCAAGTGACATCATTAAAACATTTCCACACATAAGAAGTGGTATATTAATACTTTTGTTTGGATGCATGTGTTTTCTTGCTGTTCTTTTGCTGTGAAGAGATACCATGACCAAGGCAACTCTTATAAAAAAAAAGAATTAACTGGGGGCTTGCTTATAGTTTTAGAGGGTTGGTCCATGATCACCATGGCAGGAAACAAATAAGCATGGTGCTGGAACAGTAGCTGAGAAGAGCTTTATATCCTAATCTACAGGCAGAGGGCGGAAGGAGAGAGAGACCACCTGGCATGAGCTTTTAAAAACTGCCTACCCACAGTGACATACCTACTCCAGCAAGGCCACACCCAATAATCCTTCCCAAACAGCTCCACTAACTGGAAACCAAACATTCAAACATATGAGCATATCGTAGTCATTTTCATTCAAACCACCACAGTGTGTGTGTGTGTGTGTGTGTGTGTGTGTGTGTGTGTGTGTGTGTAAACATGCGCCATAGCACATATATAAAGTAGAGAACAACTCTTGGAAGTTGGTTCTCCCCTGCCACCTTGTGGAATCTGGGGATTGAAATCAGGCCGTTAAACCTGTCTGTAAGTGACTCTATCCACTGAACCATCTTCCTGGTCCTTTGCCTAAGTTTTTAAAATAGGAAATACATATTACTAAATTAATTTAGAAACATGATTTGTAATCTGGCTATGGTATTAGTTGAAAATTTATTCTGGCAAAGCTCTGTTCTTCTTTCTTCTAACAATGAGAATAAAGCTAATAAATACAAGTGTAGCTTCTGTACCTAGAATGTCCTAAGATAATAGATACAGTTTCTATCTCTGCTGTCTAGTCTTAGCCACAGGCCACACCGGAGTGGTGGGCTCTTGAAGCATGCTGGCTGTGATGGGTAATCTTGATTGCCAACTTGACTACATCTAGAATCACCATGCACTTCTTATAGTGCCTTTGAGGGGGTTTCTAGAAAGGTTACACTAGAGAAGACCTGGTCTGTGTGTAAGGGGAATGATCCTATAGGATGGGGTCCTGAAGTGAATCAAAAGGAGAAAACAGGCATCATTATTTATCTCTGCATCGTGATATGGATACAATAAAGCCAGCTGCCACAGGCTCCTGTCACTGTGTCTTTTTTGCTGTGATACTGTATCCCTTTTTAAACTAGGAGCCAGAATAGACCCTTCCTCCCATAAGTTGCTTCTTCTCAGGTAGGAGAAACGTAATTCATACACTGACATAACAGAGGAATTGAATTTAAAAATGTTTCTCATCTAATTTAAGGTTACATGGATACATTTAAGGTTACATTCACACATACATACACATATGAATGGTAGCTGTTATGAGGAACAGAACAGCCCTAGAGATGAGAGACAAGGAGTCGCTAGCTAGTGCTAAGGGTTTTTAGCTGAACTCTCAAAGCCAGAAAGAAATAGACTGTTCTGCTGTAGTTCTGAAACTTTATCCTCCAATGCTTCTCGTCCCCAAGCCAAACAAAAATTTTATAACATGATTGCTGATAATGAGACAATAATTTCCCTGGAATTCAATGATGATTTTGTAGCAACACAGATTGAAACAAAAATTATGTTATCTTTTGTGTTTCTTTCCCTAAAAAAGGTAAGCCTTTTTACTCCCTTGTCTTTAAAGCTGAAATTCAGGGACTGAATAGCAATAGGCCCTGAGTAATCACTTTCTCACGTGGTGGCCATGTGGTCTCTTACCTTGCATTTTCTGTCCTTCGGCTTATGCACTGGTGTAAGTAAAGATACTCCTGAGGTGCACTGGTAGACAAGGCCGGCTGTATGTGGCTTGACACAGGGGGCTCAAATGTGAATAAAGTGGGCTGGCTAGAGTGTGAGGGGGCTGAGGACTTCCGCTCTCGGAGCAGGTGATGACTAGAGCTGCTGAACTCAGCTGGAGAAGAGCGGGGACCATGACTGGCTGCAGAAAGGTTTCTCAGGGAGTCTGTGGGAAGAAGAAAGAGGTCTGTGAGTGAACATAAGGAAGGGAAGGCATTCTTATCCTAAAGACAGTTGTCAGAAGAAAGTATTTTGATGAGCGATAGTAATGTGGTTGCTGCATTCTCTCCTTTATACACTCATTCTCTCTGTCTTCCCAGCGAGGCAGGTTGGGCCTCATGACCATCTTGGTTGAATGGGGGATGAGCTGAACCTCTGAAAAGCTCAGGAGTAGCCTGAAGGCCAGACTATCATGACCCAGACCTGCTCTGCCCCACCCCAGGGGGTTTGCCTATCCACCTCCAGGAGAGCGACCCTGCCGTAGACAAGACTAGACTCTGGATGGGTGAGTGCCACGCTTCCTTCCTGTTGGTGGCTTCTGTGGGGAGCAGATGAAGTCCGGAGTGAATGTGTACTGTAGACATGGCTTTGGTGAGACTTCCTGTGTGAGGCTCAGAGGCATGGCAAAGCCTCCTCTGGTCTAGGTAACCGTGTTTATGAATAAGGGACCAGTGTGTGAGAAACTGGCCAGGGTGTGGAAACAAACTGGCAACCTCAGCCTCTTCCTCCTGAACGACTGCAACCTAAGGCTGTTTGCCTTACAGAGACCTCCTACCCAGACTAGCTAACTTCTGCTCCTGCACTGTACACGACACACAGGGCTGACCTTCTGGTTTGCAGGTGTCTATTAGGATGAGCACAGCCCATCAGATCCTGGCTTTTCTGTATGACCACATGCTGCTTCTCGTTGGCCTGGACCTCATATGTAGACAGGTTAGTCTCTAACTTCTAGATATCATAGGCCTGCCTCTGTCTCCGGAACGCTGGGGTTAAAGTTGTGTACCACCATGCCTGGCTGGCTGTCCTCTCTTCATTCTCCTGTCACTCTAGTCAAGGCTTCCAGGACCAAGCCTTGTAGTGCATGTCAGGTTCATGCTATTATTACCTCCATCAAAGCTTCTGGCTTTGCTGAATGAGACATTGCTTATTGAAGACTCACTAGCTAAGGCTAAGGACCACCTTTCTGCGATGGTGATAAAAGCACAAATGAATGCAGAGCTGTCTCTTCAGCCCAGACCCTTGCTCGTGCTGGTGTTCTTACATGTCTTCCAAGGACAGCTTTTTCTTCTGTTCCCCACTTTTCTCTTTCCACTGGTCCTTCTTTGTTTTTTCTTATCCCAAACTCCCCTCTGTTGTGTTAGAAAGGAAGTGGGGGATTTAAGGGCAGATAAAGGCGAGAGTACTACAGCCCAAGCCCAGAGCATTATTCATTTGGCTGGCTCTCTAAGCCTAGTCCACATTTCTTTAGTCTGACCTACTTCCTGCTTTCTCTCCACACATAAGCAAAGCAGATGGAAGCATCATCAGCCCCTGAGCACAGCAGCCTTTCTGTGATTCTTTGTTTTCCTGTATGTTGTTCCTTCATCCTGGGTTTCATCTCTATTCTTCTAGCAAGCTCATATGAAAACTTCAAGATCCAGTGCAGATATTACATTCCCACAAAAGCCTTCCTGAGTGCTTTTTTTTTTTTCCTTTCCGGGCACGGACAGGTTTTGGCTTACTCTTTGTTTGGATCTATGGTCACTCTGCTCTCTCATTCTTGGTCTCTGAGAACCGTGTCAGGGAGGTTATTGCATACACACTCCCAGCATTGCCTAATAAAGTTCTACAGAGAAAGTTCTTAGACCATGACTATATAAGAAAAACATATGGTACCTAAAAAATTAAAACAGTGAACAAGAAGTAAAGGTTTAAAGCTATAAGTTCAGGTAGTGTGCTAGGCAGGAGGGAGGTTTGGGGATGATGGCTTTCTAGGGTCATTCAGATCTCATCAGAAGAGACAAAGCTCTTTAGCTTCTCTGTTTTCTGACCTATTTCAGGCTGCACCATCCACATGGCCTAAGGCAGGATCACCAGCTCATTAATGCTCTACAGCACTAATTACTCTCTAGTCACTCCTAATACTGGAAAGGGCATTCTGTCAGGGCAGAAGAGAGAAAACCAATGAGCCTCTGGGGAAAAGCTGATCCATGATAGCTGTATTGATCTCCAAAATGAATTCCTATAACAGGGTCTCCTAGTGACCTGGATGTTTGTTAACGGGACCAATGCATTTATTATTCGATTAGGCTTGCAAAATGAACTCTCTAATGGTGGATAAGAGAGGGTTTATACTAGGGACAGAGAAGCCATGGCACCAAGGGAAGAACACACGATGTTTTGCCTGAGAAGACGCCTTTGATAAGGTTCTATACTCCCAGTTGACTTTTTGGCTTTATCTTGCTTTGTGTACCTCTTCATTCTCAGAATATAGTTCTAGACCTTCCTCTAACTTCCCCCAATCTTTAAGCCTTTCTCTGGAGGAATATTGCCTACTACCAAGCTTTAAATGCCACCCAAGTGATGACAACTCTCAAACTTCAATCTCTAGTTCAGTTCTTCCAGGGTTTACTAGTATACATCAGTCATCCCTTACCTGCTGGGCTCTTCCTTTAGATGTCCTATCAGCTGGCTAAGCTCAGCAACCAGAGCCAAATTCCTTAGTCCATCACTTTCTGTGTCAGGACCTTTTCCTAACAGTTGTCCAAGCCAGAAACCTAGTCACTACCTGTGACTCTGCCCTGCTTCTCAACATCTATGTCATTCTGCCACTGCCCCACTTAGCAATGCTTCCTGTTCTCCTTAAGGTGACTTACAGAGCTCTGTCACTTTTGAAAACTATCATCCTCGACAGTATTTCTTACCAATTCCCCTTGCACTTCAGAGGATTTCCAGGAACATACCAGTCTGTCCCTCATCACTCAGCTCCTTAGGCATTAGATTGCAAATGCAGTGAAGGCAGAGATTCTAACACTTTCATAATAGCCATGGCCTTGTGTCATGCCTACCTCATCATACAACTTAATATTTGTTGACCATACAAATAAAACACGCAAGACAATGAAGTACTACTTCTTCAGTAACAGCCACTGATTTCTCATTGCCTTCAGAATAAAGGTTCCTCAGGTTGACAATGGAAGGCATTTTATCATAACCTGTATATTTTGTCTTGTCACTTGATGCTTCCCTCATTTCTTACAGTGAATTATTAAGCTGTGTATACAGTAAAAGGGATGATTATCTTTTCCTTCGCAGTCCTCCCCTTAGGTATAGACTGGAGTCAGTTCTGTGACCCAGTATATTTACTTGCAGAGTCTCTCTGCCTCTCAGAATCTCAGTTTCCTTACTTATAACTCCACACTGGGACTTGGAAGACACCGGCAGTCTCTATTATTTGTTTACTTATGTTTATATTGGGGGCTGGATATGTATACCACAGTACACACGAGGAGGTTAGAGGCACCTATCTACATATAGAGGATCTCTACAGAGTGACACTCTACATAGTGAGATAAAAACAAAACAGAACACCAATAATATGCTCTGTCTGAATTTCTGTGATTATCTTCTGCTGCCTGACTTTGGGAGTTGTCTCTTTTTCCACCATGTGGGTCTGGGGTCGGGTAGGGGTGTGTGTGGAATCAGGCTGTCAAGCTTAGCATCAAGTACCTTTGCCTGCTGAGCCTTCTCACAGCCCTCAGAGAGACAATCTTGACAAGCAGGGTATACATGATCTTACATGTTATAGGATGACACACGTTCCAATCGTCTGTATTCCTAGGACTTGTAATTAGCACATTTAATACATATTTGTTGAGTGAGCATACTGAATAAATAAAAGATTTCCCCTAGCACAAAAATCCAAATGTGTAGACTCCTGTGGCCAAGATCTGTATTTTATGTATTCCTAAGATGAGGCAGAGAACTGGGATGAGTTGGCCCCTCTACTGTGCCCGTGCCCAGGAAACAAGCTAATTCCATGTAAGGGTCTGTAGCTCTAGGAAAGCTCTGTCAAAGCTGGCTTACACCAACCCTTGCTGAAATCACATTTCTGTTTGCAACTTCAAAAAAGCTCTGCTTTGCCTGATAAGGTAGCTCATACCTATAACAGCACTTCGGAGCCTGAGGCAGGAGAACTACTCCAAGTTTGAGGCCAGCCTAGACTACAATGTAGCGTTCCCACGCTTGCCTGCTTTACAAAGTAAGATTGTATCAAAACCAAAACAAAACATCAGTAAGAGATCTCTACCTTGGGGGTAGAGAGATGGCTCAGGGGTTAAGAGCACTTGCTGTTCTTGCAGAGGACTGGGATTTGGTTCTCAGTATCACACAGTATCTCACAACTGTCTTTATCTCTAGTTCCAAGGAATCTGATATCTTTTTATGATCTCCTTGGGCATCAGGCACCCACATAGTGCACATATGTATGTTCTTAACTACATTATATTTTTCCTTACACTCATGGATAAGTGTAGTCAGTCCTCATCCCTCATCAAGGAAAACTCTCTTTGCAACAGATGGTGACTATTATTAAAAAAAACCCACAACCAATCATAATGCAGAGTTGTGGGGTCCAGTCCCCAGTGCTCTATCTATAATACAACTTCGGCACCTAAAGCTGAGGGATCATTGCAGAAGAGAGGGCAGAAAGACTATAAGAGCCAAAGGAACAGGGAGTTTGTTGTGAAATCCTGTCTCCTACGAAAGTCTGAAGCTATATTCATGAAGTCTCACCAACAAGACTGTCTAAACAGGAGATGAACAAGAAAAACAATAGTTATGCAAACACGGATGGGGGTGGGAAGAGCCCAGAAGGTCTCAAACCTACACAAAGAACTACAGGCAACTAAGGAATGCTGAGAGCTGAGGAAATAGTCTTCCCCAGGGAAGAGCACACAAATTGGTTATCCAGCACTAAACGGGCAGCTCTGAAAACATACATAAATGTGTCATTCAGACTGAGGAGATTGTATTTAGGAATCAATATAAACACATGAGTATATATGTATGCAACAACAATTAATGAAAAAAGAGGCCATGAATTTGAAAGACAGCAAGAAGGGTGGTATGGAAGGATTTGGAGGAAGGAAAGAGAAGGGAGAAATGATATAACTATATTAAGATCTCAGAAAATAAAAGACGTTTAACAACAAAATCTGCACACAATAACAACACCCCCCTCAAAAAACTCTAGAACAATCAATGAAATAAATCCTATGATTCATACAAGGTCTTCTTGCTTATTTTAGGAATATTAACGATAATGATATGATGATGATGATGATGATAATAATTCAATTTACTAGAATAAGGTCTTCTTACTCTGGACACAGAAGGCACAGTATCCCTATAGGCCTTTTGCCTTACTGGGAACAGCCTGTGTATCATACTAAGGAGATCTGGGGAGGTGCTGCATTCCCAGCCAGCTTGGGTTTAGCGCTGTTCTGTTTTGTTCACTATGTAGAGCTATTTCTTTCAGCTAGCAATTGCCTTTGGTAAGTATGTTTTACAAGTATGTTCTGGATAGGGGCTGATTCCTTGGCTTAGTTGTGCTATGTCTTAAGAGTTCACTAGACTATAATAAAAAACTCAAAATTATATCTAAATATTTTACAGAACAAAATATCTAAGGTATGATACATATAATAAGAAAGAATGTATATGTATCAAGCGAACAGCTAAGAGATGGGATTCCTTTTGTAACTCATCTTCTAGCTTGTTACAGAACTCTGAGTAAGTTAAGGCCTTTGGTGGATCTTATCCACCTCAACTGTGAAGATCACTAGTACCACACACCCTACTGTTAATTATAGAGTTCCGCTGAAAGGATAAAGCTAAAAACACATACAGCAAAAACCTCACACATGAAGGTTTCTAATAACACTATTTATGAAAGCCAAAAAGATGAAATGGACCCAATTGGAGCTGGAGTGACTTAAGTGGTTAAGAGCACTTGTTACTCCAGTCCCAGGGGATCTAGCTACCTTCTGGTCCACATAGGCACCAGGTACACATATGGTGCAAATAAATAAATAAATAAATAAATAAATAAATAAATAAATAAATACTCCCAAATTTTCCACTAACTAATGAGTGGCTAAATAAAATATGACAGCTCACAAAGTGGAATATTAGACATACAAATGAATGAAATACTGATATACTATTTTGATGAACCTTCAAAACAATATACTATGTAAAGGACGCCAATTATAAAAGATGGGGACTATACAGTATAATCTATGTGAAGTGTTTGGAGCAGACAAATACACAGAGAAAGCAGATGCAATGAATGTCTAAGACTGAGCATGGTGTGTGTGTGTGTGGGGTGCAGGCAACAGGGAGAGTGACTGCTAATGACTGTGAGGCTGCTTTTCGGAACAGAGAAACAGTTTTAAAATGAAGACTGTGGAGGTGGCTACATGACTGTATAAATCTACCAAACCCACTGAACTGTATACTTAGGTGAATTTGATAGTATGTGAAATATATCTCCTTAAAGCTTTAAACATACAGGTTGATAATTTCTCAACAAGCTAAATATACCCATCCCTTCCAAAAAAGTTAAATCCAAATGACCCAGCAGTCTCACGTAAAGGTGTCTGTCCTAGAGAAATGTAAAATTATGTCTATAAGATAAGCATGTACAGAAACGTTCAGGGCCAGTGAGATAGCTCAGCGTGTAAAGTGCCTGTTGCCAAGGCTGACCACAACCTGAGTTTCATCCCCAGGATCAAACTTTACCTACTGTTATCAAACTAGGCCAAAATATCAGATATTAGATTGTCCTAACAATTGCATAACCAATATACTTCAAATGGAACCACAGGAGTGCAAGGTCATGCTTAGCTAAACCATAAGCTTGAGGCCAGTCTGGGATATATAATGAGATTGTGTCTCAAACATCAGAACATAATAATAGAAAACAAAACAAGACCACACACACATACAAATCCCTACCAAACTATTAAGTGTGGACACGAGATTAATAGCAGTCTAATAACATACCTGCCAGGCACAGTAGCTCATATCTATAATCCCAGCTCTTGGGAGGCTGAGGCAGGAAATAACTGTGAGCCCAAGGCTAGCCTTGTATGTATGTATGTAGTGGGTTCTAGGTCAGCCATGGATATATAATGAGACCCTGTTGCAAAATGAATGAGGAGGAGGAAGCGGAGAAGGAAGAAGAGGAAGAAAAGGTGGCGGCCAGTCATGGTGGCACACCCTTTTAACTCAGGCTTAACTAAGCAGAAAGACCACTGTGCTGATGCCAATCTGGTCTGCACAGCAAGTTCCAGGCCAGCTAGGACTGCATAGTGAGAACTTGCATCAAAATAACATACAAAGCTCACCTGACCTGAACACTTAGTAAACACTTAGGCCTCACTAATGTGTATTTCTTTTGCCCCATAATCACAATATGACTTATTGATCCAAGTGGGTGAAAATCCTTTCCAGACAAAGACCTTCATGTCTAAACAGGAGTCAGTTCACCCAGACCCCAAGTTTGGTTCTGCCATCATCTGACTGAGATCACGTTCAGTCTAGAGTTTTAGGTAATGCCTTTGGAGTTCAGAGGTTAATACCTAGCCTATATTCAGATCTTATGTGGCTGGGATATTTTTGGTATGAGATGGACATGCTGTTGCAATGATGTGTCTTGGGTCATTAGGAAGGTCAGTAACACAGCAAGAAGTAAAGGGAGGTTTCCAGACTCCTGGCCTGGCTTCTATCTCTAAGTCTAGACTAAAGATAACAGCCACAAATGTCTGAGTCAATTTGTTTTCTTTTCATCAGGGTTGTATTTTTTCCTTTTCTTCCTGGCTTCTTTTTAGGGCTCTACAAAGTCACCCCTTTTCCTTTCCACAACTGCCCCTGGGAAGCCTGCCCAGTGCAAGTACTCCTCCCACCTCCTTGCAAAACTGCAGTGTAGAAAAGCTCAGGGTGTTTTGGTAGAGGAGCCCTGCCCAGGCCAGGCCAGCCATCAACAAGCTAGTGATAACAAGGGAAGGAAAGGAGAGTTGGCAGGGGTTTTTGGAAAAGATGATTGCCCAAATAATGACTAGTTCCCTCATCTGAATGCCCTTTTTAATCTTTATCTGTCCTCTCCAAATTATCCTCATCCCAAAAAGTCTCAGTGGGTCTAAGAACCCAGACACAGGGAGACCAAGAATCTAGAGCCTAGGCTGGACCCAGAGTCTGCTTCTTCTAACTCTGAGCTCCGTGGCTTGGACAAGGAAGGATTAGAGATTGTTCTGTAGCTAGCATTTAGCACAGTACTCAGCCACTCTTACTGTGACACTTTGAGAAGACGACTGAGTTGGATGCATGGACAGCAAGACAGTAACTAGCACTGTTCTAGTCATCTACTCTAGATGCTACACAGGGGACGAATAAGAATAGAAAGGACAACAGCGACCATACATTACAGCTATTACTTATTAGGCACTCACTAAGTCTTTCTATCTATCCTGTGAAGAAGAGCTCTTACTGCTTCTGCAGAGGACATGAGTTTGGTTCCCAGTACGACACTGAGCAGCTTACAACCACATATAATTTCATTTCCAGAGTGATTGACACCTTTGGCCTAAATAAGCACCTGTAGTCATGCCTACACACACATATCCACAGAGTTCAGAGTAGAGACAGGTTTTTGGGTCCAGCCTAGGCTTCAGCTTCTTGGTCTCCCACAGAGACTTTTCAGGGTGAGGATTATTTGGAGGAAAGGGATGAAAATAAAAAAGGGTGTCGGGCACAGTGGCACACACCTGTAATCCCAGCACTCAGGAGGCAGAGGCAGGCGGATTTCTGTGAGTTCAAGACAGCCTGGTCTACAAAGTGAGTTAACCCAGAAGCAGAAAGAGTCAAATGATATATACTCACTTATATCTGGACACTAGCCCAAGGGGCATGTCCTATGGAAGTCTTCACTTACCAGGAAAGTGGGACAGAGGGGAGGACATCATATTGGGACTTTAGGTGAGAGAAGAATGGGAGAATGGGGAAATAGAAGAATCCAGAGGGTCCTAGAAACCTACAAGAAGAACATTATGATGGGCAGATCTGGGCCCAGGGGTCCTGCTCAAACTATGGCACCAGCTAAGGACTATACATGCAGTAAACTTCGAACCTCTACCCAGATCTAGCCAATGGACAGGACATCCTCCACAGATGAGTAGAGAGTGGAGACTGACTTTCATACGAACTCTGGTGCCCCATATTTGACCACGTCCCCTGGATGGGGAGGCCTGGTGGCACTCAGAGGAAGGATAGCAGCCTACCAAGAAGAGGCTTTATCCCTTATGAGCAGGTATATAGGGGGAGGAGGTCCCACTCAATCACAGTCATAGGGGAGGGGAGTAGGGGGAAAGCAGGAGGGAGAGAGGAATGGGAGGATACAAGGGATAGAATAACAATTGAGATGTAATATGAATAAATTAATAAAAAATATATTTTAAGAAGGAAAAAACCAAAACCAAAAAAATATAAATAAATAAATAAATGGTATTCAGATAAGGGAAATAGTCATTATTTGGCCAATATTTACACAATCTATATATATCCATGAATGTGTACATATGTATATATATTATTAAAAATAAATCATAACAAAAAATAAGATTAAAAAATTATTTTAATAAAAAATTAGATTCCTACAGCTAGAAAAGCCATAGACTAGACCTGCAAAAGCTCTATTTTCAAATCTCATTCTTACTTGCGTGGGTGAATGAGTTCCATGAGATCACAGTAGATAAATAGCATTAGCCTGGTGGGAAGCAGAGTCAAGGAACAGAGTGAGAGTCTGTTCATCTACCTGAGGCACATCTTCCTATATTAAAGGAAGGGTTGGATTAGATCAAGGGTTCACACTGAGGACAGAAAACTGATCCTACTGCAGACCCAATGAACCACCTCCCCCAGAAATGCAGGTTATTACCCTCTTATTTGGTTTTTGCAACTAATGGCTAGGACCCTCTGGAAACTCAAGGGTAAAGCAGCCTCTGAAAGTTAATTGAAGGAACAAATACTTCCAAACCTTTTCTTTGTATCACCAAAATTAGAAACTGAAAGCCATCCACGTCCCGACTGTCACTCACAGCTAACTCCCAAGCAACAGTGTGTGACAGAAAGAACACGTAGACAGGCCCTCTACAAACATGGATCCTAGTTCTAAAACCACTTCACCATTGCTCTGCCCAGAACTTCTAATGACATCATATGCCTCATTTCCCACGCTGTCACACCCAGTGCCAAGGAGAACAGTGGCTCTCCAGAGTTCTTTGAAGGATTCAGTGGGAGGAAATATAGGCAAACAAGCATTTTGTTTTGTTTTGCATTGCTTTATTTTGCAGGGCTGAGGCTCAAACCCAGGGCCTCATGAGTGTTAGGTGAGTGCTCTACCACTCAGCTATACACCCAGTCAATAAAAAGCAATTGTTTACTCTTCAATACATTGTTTGGCTTTTATTCTAAGAAGTGAGAATGGTAGAGGGGAACTTAAAAGTCTAACTAGAGAAAGTGGTTGATGGAAGAACACTGAAAACAGAATGGTATGGAATCATAAGTGGTGAGTAGCCCTATTATAAAGGGAGCTAGAAGCCCAGATGGATAGAGAACAAAAAAGACGCAGAACGACCGACGAGTGTGAAGGGCAAGACTGGGCGACAGTTCAAGTCATTTGAACTCATGATCACAAGTTTGAACTGATTTACAAAGGCATAATTCTCACAGTTTTAAAAAGGCATATGATGCTTAGAGAAGTAATTCCTAACAATAAGGACAAACAAATGTAAGGACCCCACTGAATATATACCCTTATCAAGTGGCAAACAGAATCATCTCTGGATTCCAACTCCACACTCACCACTGCTAGTCCTTCCCAAATCTTCCACCTACAATTCAGGGAAAAGTCCAGAGAAGGGAGACTATTTTTCTAAGGCTGTACACTGAGTCAGAAATGCACTGTGGAATCAGAATTCAAATCTCTTGGTCCCAAAGAATGTTGTGTCGCCATGAATGAAGAGGTATTCTCTACAGTGTGTCTGTCTGTAGCAAGTCGTAAGATCTGGTCACCAGAACACTGGCTCCTGGAGCGCTGCTCTATGTTATGACATTCCTCATAGTTGTACAGTAAGTAAGCATCTGTTAGATCAAACTTAAACACTACTATAAATAATTTCCCAAGTTCAAAAATATGTTTTCTAGTGTTTATAATCACCATAAAGCAGAGGAAGTTGAAAGAGGTGGTGGAGACAGGAAGCAACATGAGATCCCAGGAGACCTGTCTGTGACTACAATTCTCCAACCCCCTCCATGAGAGAATCTGAGAAAGAAGATCTCAGTGCTTAGGACAGCCAACTCTGACCATCCTGACCTTGCTGCATATGATCCTGACCTATGCATTAGCTTCGGATTGATTCTTAAAATGCACGGGAGAAACACAGGGTACAGGAGTGAGTGGCTGGAGCTTGGTGCTGTGGCTCTTGGTTATATATCCTTAGAGGACTCCCTTTGCTCCAGAGCACCCCATCTAGAGACACAAATGCTTTGCATCAGGCCTCTGGTCGGAATTACTCATGCTGTTCTTTCCATCTTTCACAGTACTTAGTTTCACCACATATTTCAGTTGGGAATTCACAAATACGTCATATAAAACAAGACTACAAGCTTTAGAAGTCAGGATATAGATTCTGGTTCTCTGAAGCATCTCTGAAGATGCTTACTTACCACAGTGCTCCAGACCCAACAAAAACCTGGATTTGGATAAGAAGTCAGTTAAATCAGAATTTTTTTTTCTCCTTGCATCAGTACAATGAATGGCCATCTAGGCTCCAAATTCTCTTTGGCTGGAAGAAACTGTTCTCACTTTGTGAAGTTTTCTGGGTTGTGTATGTTTCTGGCTTTGGAGTAAGTTTATATTTAACCAGTCACTGACCTGCTCATTTGAGAGGGATCAGGTTAACAAGCTTTGTTCTCAGCTTATTGGCACACCCACCTTTCTCCTGTTCCTTTGCATGGGGCTTGGGTTGGTTAGGGGTCCCTGTTGAAAGCACATTCATACTTGAAATAAACCTTTTTTTGAGGGAAAGGGCAGGAAGATAGTGCTGGGCATGGAACACAAATCCACATATGTTTGCAGCCACTAGAATGAAACACTCTTGTCACTTTCTGAGAGTCATGAGCATTTACTGTAGGCACTCTGCTGGAAATCTCAGGCCATTGTGAAAGGGTGGATCTTGTCCTTGATGTATGAGCTCATACCACAGAAGCAAAGAGCTAATTTATATTCACAGGAGTACTTCTATCTACCCCCTAAGGAACTCTGGGAACCCATTAGTATTCCCGAGGGAATCAATCCATCTAGTGGGTACCACAAGTTCAGATTTTAGCAATGCTTTTAGAACCTGAAAAACTCTCTATAAAAATATTTTAAAACATTAACAATATTTAAAGCTAATCAGCTTTCTAAGAGGGCATTTTTGTTCCTTTCACAGTGTCTCTCACTGAGACAGTTGGCAACTGGTATAAACTCCAGTGTCAGACATAATTGTGGGAGCTTACTGAGAATCATTAGCAGTGGGGTAATTGAACAATAGCTTTAAACTGACCAGCTTGGATGTGAGTCTGGGAGTCTAAGAGCTCTAGCTTCCCCTAGGGAACTAGGAGGCATGCAAACGTATCTAAAGGGAGACACTGGCTTCAGGAAAGTCAGTGTGATGGTGGGGAAGGAACCTGAGATTTGGAGCCTGAATCTTGGTGTACTTGCTATGAAACTGAGTGAGTCCAAAAGCCCTTAATTTGTAAAGTTTGTAAAGACTACTAAAGGTTTCTAGGAAGAAACATCTGTGGTCCCTGCACACAAGTGCTCTGAAACTTCCCTTAATACCTCATTATAGGAGCAGATCTTGAATTCCTTGTTCCCAAACTTTCAGGAGCTGTTACCGGGTGTGAATGTAGTCAACTGGCCTTTGTGGGGGAAGTCAAGGACTCTAGGCACAAGGGTTTGGTAGGACCCAGCTCGCAGCTGGAAGCTCTTCCTCAGCCACTACCTCTGTTCTACATCCATACTAATCTTCTGTTGTTACTGCTGTAGCTTCCCACACACCCTTCACCTCTGCTCTTGATGGTCTAGCATATCTAGTTCTTTGTACTAGTGCCCCAAAGAGGAGAGCTATTCTTTTAATATGACTGAGAGGGCAAACATTCATATCATATGTATTACAAAGGCCTGCCATGACTTGTGGAGAGCTAACTCCATTACATAGCTAGACATGAGACAGGGAGGAGAGCTGAGAAGAATGTGCTGTATAAATCACCAAGGATTGTAGATACCCAGTAGAATAAAAAACACAACTATTCTCATCTGACTAATCAAGTCACGGCAAAGAGGCCTTTCCTCCCCACTAGACCCAACCAGCTTTCAACTCTCTCCTTATCACATTAACAGGTCTCATTCACCAAAGTATTTATTGCTATCATTTACTTGCTTTGTTTTTATTTGCTTTTCTACTTGAGTATAAGCTATTTTAGAGGTTTGAACCTTACATGTCCTGTTTACTTCTGATGCCCTTGATAGTCATAAAAACACACCTCTAAGTTGGCACATGCCTTTAATTCCAGAAGACACAGGCAGGTCTCTTGAGTTGGAAGGTAGCCTGGTCTATCTATATATTGAGTTCCAGACTAGCTAGGGATATACAATGAAACCCTGTCTTTAAGACACAAAACAAGGAAAACAAACAACCCCAACAAACCCAAGCACAAATCATGCCTCTGAGATCTCCTAATGCGGGCAGAGTAACTGATGGACAATCTGGGCAGCTAGCCTTCTGCATCCTTTCCTCCCCATGTTCACATGGAGCCTGCACTTGTGAGCTGTCCTCACCAGTCCCAGAGTACTAGCATAGGCCTATTAATATGAGACATGAAACTTCAGTAACAGATGCCTTTGGCTGGAGAGCCTTCACTGACTGGCTTAGCCTGTCTTAGTCCTGTGTTGTGGGCTAGTCCTTTTTCTTGCTTTCTTTTCGTTACATGTGTTAGGACAGCATTGTACTCTTGGATGTTACTTCTTCCTCTTGCTCTCTTCCTAAGCCCCTCACATGAATTCAGCCAATAATCCTTCAGGCTATCTAAGCTTTTCTAAACACTGGGTAAACAAAACAGTGCTTGCTTGATGAACAAATGATTGTCTCTCGATGAACAAATGATTGCTTCTTATCTACCCATGGCCAAATTTCCCAGCTAGACGCTAAACTATGTTGATAACAATATGAACTCTTGGAGGAACAAAGACATCTGTCCTGAGCCTGAAGAAGCTGGAGGTACTGTTTAGGTCAAAGGCAAAAGCTAGCTCAGGTTGAAATCATAGGTAACAAGAATTCTTTGGGATGTCTTGAAGGGATAAAGGAAAATTAGCTCTCACTAAAGGATGGAGATAGTAATAACTCTCTGTTTGCTGAAGCCTCCAGATAGGCACTGTGACACATGAGTCAAGGACCTGAATCTAGAATTTAGAAGTATGGCTTAAGAGTTAAGATGACAGGTTCTAGGGTCAAATAGTTTGGTGTGAATTTCAGCTCCCTTGTTCTCTAGTTATGTGAACTAGAGAAAATAATTTAACATTTCTGTGCTGGTTTCCTTATTTATAAAACAGGAGTGACAGCAATAAAAAGTATCTATTTTAACTATTGTAAAAATTACAATCTGGAAGATGCTGAGAACATTGACTTTTATATAGTAAACTCTAGCAATTGGTTGTTCACTATTAGTAGTAATTCATTTAAAAAGACACTTGCCTAGGATGGGGAAAGCCCTGGGTTTGATCCCAAGGACTGGTAAAACATAACAGACACCTTGGTTTTTGAGCACTCCAGTAACTCAAAAGTATAATGCACTTCAAATCAAGAATGTCAGTAGTCTTTATTTAGTAAACAAACTAATCATGGGCAGCAAAAATTATTTCAAGTTTGAACAAAAGAGAGACAAGGGTTATTTAGGTTACTACAGATTTTAAAAGCAGCATGGTACTCAAAGGGCTGCTGTTGAGCCAGGCAGTTGGTGGGCACCTGTAGACCTAGCTCCTTGGAATATGCTGAGGCTGTAGGATTGCTTACAACCAGGAGTTTGGAGACCAGCCTGGGCAACATAGTGAGACCCTGTCTCAAAAACAAATAGACAAAACAACTACAAGAACAACAAAGAAACCAGAATAAAATCAAATGGATGACAATAGCAATGAAACCCATGAAGGCTGTATGACGATCATAGAGAAGGCAGCAGCAATTTACTAGCCATACATACACCAGATATTTAACATAGATGCTTATTGTGTGTTAGTACTATCTCTACTATAGTTTTAAGGCATTCTTGGTCTTCATAATAATCTTGCAAAGAATTATTTTTTAAGTTTTACCAATTAAGATCAAAAGTGAGGGAAAGAAGTAAGCCAACTTAACTGACAGTTAAATTAGTAGATAGGTCGTAGTAACATGATTCTACAATACTGTGCTTTCTGAGTGTTGGAGATGTAGCTCAGAGATAGAGTACTTGCCTAGCGCATAACAGTACCTTATGCTTGACGGCCAGAACCATATGTATACATGCGTATGTATAGCAGTGCCCTTTGTTTTTGAGACAGGGCTAGCCTATGTAGCCCAGGTTGCCTAAGACTAGGATCCTCTTGTGCCACTATGTCTATGTTACATGTGAGTATTTTTAAAAATGGAAGATGCTGTTACCATCAGCATTATTTGAAATGCTGGCTGAAAGTAAGACCCCTGTATTTTCATTCTAGCTTTGCTAGCCAGCAGTATGATCTTGAACAAACTCACTCCCCTGTCTTGACCTCTGGATGCAGTGGCATTTAAGATTCGGAACTAAGGACTCTCCAAGGACCTTTCAGGATCTCATATTCCAAAATCTCCTACCCCATTCTTTTCATTCCCTTTTGTCTTGGCTGATTGTTCTGAGTAATGATATTTACCAGCCATGAAGAACTATGCCCATTTTCTGCATTCAGAAAAGAGGCGAGGGGGTGGTAAATAAGAGAGAAAGAAATGGTACATACATTAAATAAAATAAAGGAGTTTCTGTTTTTATACTTTATATTTATTTTTATATATTGTTGTTATATTTGTTTTAATATTTAGAATTTATGATATTTTGGTCTAATTCCTATGAATAAAGTTAGAATTTCTTTTTAAAAAATGCATACATGAGTGTTTTGCCTGCATGTTTCTACATGCACTGCACACATGCCTTATACCTGTGGAGGCCAGAAGAGGGAGTCAGATGCCCTGCAACTGGAGTTACAGATAGCTGTGAGCTGTGATGTAGATTCTGGGGATTGAACCCAGGTCCTCTGGAAAAACAGCCAGGGCTCTTGACTGCTGAGCCATCTTTCCAGCCCTAAAGTTGGAATTTTTTTTCCTATCCCAACAGTGCATTTCTCTAAACAGTTGGAAATGAGTTAGAAGTTTAAAACAAAATAGTTATACAATAATTTTCAAAGTAATTGCCAAACACTGCAACTAAACAGTTTAAGTGAACTGTATCACAATCCCTATTTCTATTAGAGGCCATACATGGGGCTTGATGGTGAAGCTAAATTCAGAAACATTAACTTAAAAATTTTAAATTTCAATTTGATATTAACCTAGTTAAAAGAAAAAGCAACTGGTAGATATGATTTGGCATAGAGTGTGCCATCATTCAATTAATAGTATGTATCTTGCTAACAAGGAGGCAGAGCCACCAAGAGTCGTACAAGCCAAGGGCAGACTACAGTCCCAGCACTTGAAAGGCTGAGGCAATCAATCTAAATTCAAGACCAGTCTCAGGCACATGTCTGAAACCCAAACAAAGACAAGGTTACAAAGGAAGTTTGGCTGAAAGAACAAAAAAGGAGGTACTTCATGGCATAGACTGCACAGCACATAAACAGCACAGATACTGAGGCATCACTTAAAACTGTGGGCTGTGGAGTCCAAGAGGAAGAGGAAACATGTTTAGGCGAAGCAGAAGCAGACTTTCTTCGGAAATTCAGGTGGACAGACCACTGGAAACCCAGACATGTTCCAGTGGGCAGTGAGGCCTTGGGCAATGACTTAATGTCTGGAAAGACTCTGATACGTCAGAATAACTAAATTAAAAACAGGACAGGTCAGCCAGGCAGTGGTGATGCACGCCTGTAATCCCAGCACTCTGGGAGGCAGAGGCAGATGGATTGCTGTGACTTCGAGGACAGCCTGGTCTACAAAGGGAGTCCAGGACAGCCAAGGCTACACAGAGAAACTCTGTCTTGAAAAAACAAAACAAACAAAAACCAGAATAGGTCCATCCTAGATGAGATTGAAGAGGCAAAATCTCCGGGTTGATCCTAACTAGAAAAGTCAAGAGGATGGAGGCTCCTCTAGAGCATGGACACCATGCTGGAGTGGTGTGTGCAGAGGCTGAATTCGACGGTGGATTTCAGAGGTCTGGGGCATGATTGTAAAAGCAGAGTTGGGAACCAGGTGATTTTGACAGTTGGCAGCACCTCTGAACCACTGTTTCCAAATGCTTCAGTTCTACTGATGGGTTAAAAGCATAACCTCTGTCATCTATGTATCTTTTGAAATGGCTATTTAAAAATGGGGTTGCCAGTTTTTTAAATGGTGTCAACTATAGGAAAAGTATCACTTAATAGGACTGTCATTTTATACACACTAAAGAACATGTTATACACATGTACATACACAGAGAGTCTCTGAACAAAGTGAAGTTCTAAAATTTAGTCACAGTTTTACAAAATTAACTATATTTTCCTCCTCATGTTTTTCATTTTGTTGTTGACTGGTAAAATTTTTTCTTAACTTAATACTAGCCCAGAGGTCCATGTTTTGAGGTATTTACCTTAGCCAGTATATTCACCTTGTGTTCCAGCCTTTATAGGAAAGCATGGGAGAGGAGCATTTAGATTTTGCTCAACTTGTAGACTTTGACCCTCTCCCCTGTAATACTCAAACTGATTCCTACTCTCCCCTTTCAGGTACTGTATTGTGGTTTAAAACAATGCTTAAAATAATATTTAAATTTATTCCTAATTCATTGTTGAATGTGAAATCTACACATTGAACCAGTAGCAAAGTTGAAATCTAAAATTGAGACTTTAACTCCCAGCTTAGATGTTGGGGAATTGACCATTATCTATGGTGTTGTAGCATTTAGAATCCTAAGAGTAACTTCTTTAACTGGATATTTAATCAGACTCAAGATTTTCAGGGATCCAAGATGACCATGTAATACAAATGCCACTTACTATGTAATACAAAAATCTAGTTCTACCTCTAGTGCAAAACAAAGTTAGAATTTTGGAATCTACTCTGGTAATTCATTATTGGCTTCCTTGACTATGGACAATTAGAAGTCGTCCATGAAAAAAAAAAAAAAAAAAAAAAGAGGGGGCAGGGCAGGGAGTCTCAAATCACAGCTGGGAGCTATCCAAAGCTGAGAACTTGGGACCAGACTGCTCCTACTTTCAGCCTGCGGGTTTTGGCAGGTAACATTAGACTTAATCTATGCTGGCTGGCTCAGGAGGCGAGGAGGAGTGAGTGTCTTGTATAAATAGAGCAGGAAGAATGGAGAAAGGTGTCATGTTTTTCCCAGTCACCTTTTCCTCCTCCAGAGTCTGGACTTCCCTGAAGGTCAAGGCTGGGGCCTGTTCCAGAACAATGCAGAAAGTTCTGTGAAGATTTATGGAGCTTGTGTTCCATTCAAGACCTGTTCTTTGGGTGACCAGACCAAGTTGTAAACAAAACAAAAAAGCAAAAGACTCACGAAGGAGATCTGATACTTTAGAACTACTTAGAATAACACTTTTTAAAAAGGCACAGGGATTTCAGATCTGGCTGGAAACTGGTCTGGATGTTTATTTTCCCCATTGTCTCAGTGGAAAAAAGGGTGTGTGATGCCAACAGTAGCCTCCGCCTCTGGGCTGGGGCTTGGGTCAGCCTTCACCCTGTGCTGTGCTTCTCCACAGCTGGGTTGCAGTCTGGGGAGATGCTGCTTCTCACCTCCCACACTGGCTCTCTGCTTCCAAGGAGGGTCCCAGGAGAAGCTGGGCGTCTAAGCTCTGAGAAACAACACCAAAAGGGTGGGGGAGGGAACGGGGAAGAAAAGGCCTCCCAGGGGTAAGAGAAGAGAAATACTTCTTTCCTCCTGACCATATTCTATTCCCAGCTCTCCACTCTCCCATCCACTTTCAGCATAAGGCAGCAGGGGAGGACAAGGTTGTCAAAAGACATCTGTGTGGACAGTAGCTCTCCCATAGATCTCTCTGCTGTCCCACAGAAATAGGGGCTCTAGAGAGGAATGAGCTCTTTGAGGACCCTTCAGTGACATTCTTCCACAGGATCTAAATATTTTCCTAAAGCATTCCTGTGAGTGTTGTCTGACCCCAGATGGAACCCAAGACTTGAAATATTCTGCCGAGGAGTTAGCTGGGAAACTCAAGGATTACTAGAAGTTTAAATATTTATAAAACATTTGGGGGGCAGCTTTATCAGCTTTTTTAGTAGAGAAAAGGTGGGGGAAGAGAGTATCTAGAACTCTGGGAATTTCATTCCACAGAATTAGGCTAACTGCTGCCACGAAACTCTTGCTAAGGAGTAAAGGAGAAGGGGAAACCTAATTCCATGGAGAGGATATGGAAGAGACTTTGGCCTTATTTCAAAATCTTTACCAGTTATAAAATGGGGCTTTGGTGAGCTAAACTCCCAGAGCTCAAATTCATTCATAGTGGCTTGCCGGTTACTCTGAGGCAGACCATGTTAGTCTGCTAATTGAGTTGTCAGAGGCCACTGTTAATGTATAATAGCACTGCACTTGCAAAATAATCAGCTCTCAGTGATTTAGGAACGCCCTGCTGCTCTTCCTTCTGGCTGTCTGCTTTGTGACTTAGAAGCAGCTATGCCAGACTTGTCTGTGAAGAGTTTAGAACAAATGAGAAAGAGAAGGAATTAGGAAACAGCCTGAGGATGCATAAAAGCCCCGGAGCTTAGCTGCAGCACCTCTGCTTTCAGGCCAGGCCATTCAGTGCTCCGAAAGCTCCCTGGCCTTCCGTGTACAACAGGAGTAGTGTCATTTGCCCCATCTACCAGGTGCCCAGTCTACCACACTGTGTTTCAAGTGAGACTACAGAAGGGTTTGCTGACAGGAGAGCTCTCTGAAAATGGTAGATACTCTGTTTATCTTGTTCGATAAATACAAAGAACATTTTTATCATCATCGTCCTCACTATATGGAAAGCAGTGCTGGGCAGCTACTGTTCCTACATGTTTTCCTGATGTTTCCTATGTGTTCTGGTATAACCTTCCCAACAACTCCGTGATGCATCATTTCCATTTTCCAGATGATAAAACCATAGGAGGTAAAAAAAAATTACTTATTTGATGTTCAAACAGCAAATAAACAGAAGCCTTGGGTTAGGGTTAGGGTTAGGGTCAGATACCATAGTGGCTCTGTGGGTGCCGGACAGCAACTGAGGAGTGAAGGAGGGAGGCGACACAGGAAGGCAGTCCTCAGCTTTCAGGATTCAAAGGGGCGATGGCTTTCCTAGCACTGGCTGACTCCTCAGCACATGAATAATTCATCAAAGCTTTCTTCTGAAAGCTGGTTCTTTTTCTATGTGGTACATCTGGCCGGGGACAGCTGCCCATGGCAGGCCCCAGTGTGAGGACACAGACATGTCTACTGGTAAACACAGCTCTCAGTAGTTATCTGCTTCCTTCTGTTAAGTTTTGAAAGTGATTTTGATTCCTGGAGGGAGAGTTTTAATTTTGTATACACACACAAAACAGAAGTGGGCTCTACACACACGATACAGGATCTTTTTGGCATTTGTTCTCCTTCTAGAGCATTAGCCTGGGTTACCGTTTGGAAGGGGCTCTTTGTCAGGAGGCCGATGTCTTCTCCAACCTATGTGAATATTCAGACTCAGGATCACTCCTGCTTTGGCTTGGTCTTTTAGGTTTTAAACTAGACATTTGGCTAAAATATGTGAGGAATCGCAGGGTAGCTGTAGAATAAGGATCTGGGGGTGTTGAGAAAGTTTAGAGAGAGAGAAAAAAAAAAAAAAAAAAGACAAGACACACTCCATCTGCTACAGAAACTCTTCCAGATGAAAGTAAAGAACAGAAGTGTTCAGTGGATGCTATGGAAACCCTTAAGGGAAGGAAGGCTGCTTGAAGGAGGCTCCTCATGTGGAGGAATCTCTACAGGGTCAGGAAGTAATCAAGTGGCCCAGACATGGAAAACAGTGTGCAGAGTCCTGGGGGACATGCAGCCAAGACCTGTGGTTTGCCTGATGGACCACAGAGAAGAGACGTGCTGGATGACCAGGGCCCCGTTCTACAGGAGACTGAGACGGGGGCGAATGACGTTGCTCACAAAGCTGAAACAGACATTCTCACCGCAGCTACAGACACACCAATGGGAGTCTGATCACAGGACTGAAGCCGTGCATGTCATTATATGAACAGTATTCTAGCCCCCAGGCTGGAACAATCTGAGGTGGTGAGGGACACCTGAGCCAGCTGTGGGACTTCATGCAGGGGGCCTGGAGTGCCTGGTGTGTCTTACCAGCCAAATGAGGGAAACTGTTTAGCTCTGCCGGATATTCCTATTCCAGGAGTTCAGGGACAAAGAGATAGAATATATCATTTATAATGTGGAGTCAACCCTAATTTAAACTTGAATCCTATATAGGTCATTTTCTAGCTGTGTGACCATGGGTTGAAATCAGTGCTACCTAAAAGGATTACTACTAATTGTTAGTAGGGATATATTTAAAGTTTATATTCAGGCAATATATGGCAGCTGTTATTTCTTATAATTGGCTAGTACAGGTTAGGCTGAGGCGGTTCAGGGTGCTCTACATCTGAGGTAGGTGCTGATGCAGGGCCCCAGGCCCCAGCAGGAGAGCTACACCAGGAAGAAAGAAGAGTTTCAGGGTTTGATGCTAGTTTGGCAGCTCACTGAGTCCAGGTCAAGAGTGGGTGGACAGAGAAAATCTTTAAGTGCTGTTAATCTGAAAGTGCTACACAGGGAGGAAAAAATTACTCATTGTCTTTATTTAAAAATGGAGCTAGGTGTGGTGGTACACATCTATGATACTACCACTTGGGAGGCTGAGGCAGGAAGGACTGTGAGTTCAAGGCCAGTCTGGGTTACAAAGCAAGATTATGATAGACAAAGACAGGAAGAGGGGGAAGAAGGAAATAAGGTAGGGAGGAGGGAGGAAAAATGAAAGAAAGTGAGGGGAAAAAGACAAGAGAGGTAAGCAGGGAGGAAAAGAAGAAAATAGAAATAAAATGACTAATGATACAGGCTCTTGAGCACAAATGGGTAATCAAATGATAACTTCTGCTTCCCTTTAGTCCCTAAGCTCTTATCTAAGGACACTCTTGGGCTTTATAGATAGAATCCACTTTTATTAAAACTATTGAAATGTTGGTGAAATGGCTTAGCAGGTAAAAGTGCTTGTTACGCATGGCCAGTGATATGAGTTAGATTCCCAGACTCCTCTTAGAGGTGGAAGGAGAGAACCAAATTCACAAAGCTGACATGTGTTCTCCCCCACAAAAAGAGTAAATTGAACAGAAAAAAATCTCCTGAATTAAAACATAACTCACTATAACTTGATCTTGTAAGCATGCTAGAGTCCTGGTGAGAAGGAAGAGAAACCTTTTGCTCTCATAGAACTATCTCATGAAGAACCTCACCTTTATCAGAGACTACTAAGATCCTGTTCTGGTGATGGAGCCACTAGACATCTAATGAAATAACTTCCCCTCAAAAAGAAGCTAAATAAAGGTGTGGTGGCACATTCTGCCATCCCAGCACTTGGGAGGCTGAGGCTAGCCAGGGTAATAGAGTAAGTATGTGTATCAAAATAATAAAAATGACAATGGTGGCACCTGCCTACTCCTAACACTTGAGAGTTGAGGCAGGAAGATCTGAGAAGTGGAGGCCAGTCTGAGCTATATAATGAATTTAAGGCCACATCTTGTGGTCCTGTTCAGACAGAACAGAACTTAAGGTTTAAGGGAATATACCTTTTATTTTACGTCTTTTTATTTTTTAGTTTCCTTTTGAGACAGTCTTGCTACATAGTCTATCAGAACTTGAATTAATATATAGCCCAGGCTGGCTTTTAACTCAATCTTCTTTTCTCTGCCTCCCAGGTGGTAAGATTACAGTCTGTACCATTCTGCCTGGTGTTAAAGGAATTTATTATTATTAATAAACAAACGCTTAGAAAATTAGAAGTTGTTGACAATATAGGCACTCATCTGTCACTCTCTAAACATTGCCCATTCTCATCCCTTACTCACTGACCAAACTTGGGTACTTAATACTTATCATTGTTTTATATTTAGAACCTTTAAATATCCCTCCTCCTAATTATTTGTAAAGTATATAGCATGCTATTATGAATTAAGGCTACTCCAATGTGCTATAAAACCCCCAGAGTTTATTATTTCTACTTGAGTGTTTCATGTGTGGAGGTCAGAAAACAAATTCAGGTGTTTTCTACCTTTTGTCAGATACAGAAACTCTCAGTGGCCTGGAGCTTTTCCAAGCAGGCCAGATGACCTGGACAACAGACTCCAGCGACCCTCATGACTCCAGCTCTTTAGGCATTGCTGGAATTATAGGCATGCCCCACCACACATGGCTTTTTAAATGTAGGCTCTGGAGACCTAAACATGGGTTTTTATACTTGCAAAGTAAGCATTTTACCAAGTGAGATATCTTCTCAGCCCAGAAATCCATAACATTTTCACACACCAATAACAAACTACTACTAATCATCTCATTGAGAAAGAAACTATAAAAGAAATCTCATTCATGATCACTACAAATCCTACAAAACAGCACCAAAGATTAAAAAAACAAAAACAAAAACAAAAACGTAGGACATCTTAAATGAAAATTAACACCAATGAAGAACTAAAGAGGACACACAAAAATACAAGTACTCCCATGGTCAAACTTGGAAGAATTAATAGTTAAAATATTCCCATCAAAACACCAATGGTATTCTTTACAGAACTAGAAAAAACATTCTTAGTCAAAGCCATCCTGGAAAAATAAAAGAACAAATGGAGACATTATACTTTTCTTTCTTTCTTTCATACACACACACACACACACACACACACACACACACACACACACACACACACCACACACACATATATTCATATACATGCATACATACAGTATTCTGCCTGAATATGTGCCTGCAGGCCAGAAGAGGGCACCAGATCTTATTATAGGTGGTTGTGAGCCACCATGTGGTTGCTGGAAATTGAACTCAAAACCTTTGGAAGAACAGCCAGTGCTCTTAATCTCTGAGCCATGTCTTCAGCCTTCCCTCCCACCCCCACCCCCACCAAGACAGGATTTCTCTGTAGTCTTGGCTGTCCTGAAACTAGCTCTGTAGACCAGGGTGGCCCTGAACTTACAGAGACCTGCCTGCCTCTGCCTCCCGAGTGCTATGATTAAAGGAATGTGCCACCACCGCCTGGCCTCAATACCAGATTTTAAGCCACACTACATAGTCATTGTAACCAAGACAACATGATAATGGCATAAAAACAGATATATAGATCAATGGAATACACCAGAGACCCCAGAACCAAACCCACAGCTTTATCTACCTAATTGGCAGCAAAGATAGACAACGTACAGTAGAGAGAGGATAGCCTCTCCAGTAACTGGTGCTAGGAAAACTGATGTCCAGGCACAGAGGCCGAGATTGGCTCTTACTTCAAATGTAATCACAGCAAACTAAAAAGCTGCTGTACAGCAGCAGGAAAAGTGAGCAGAACGAGCAACCTGAGAAGAGGGAAAACATGGCCAGGGAGATGGCTCACTCAGTGAAGTGCTCGTATGCGGCGTGAGCAGGAAGACCCGGGTTTGGGTTGACTCGACCCATCTACAGAGCTGGGTGTGGCGGTGCATGTCTGTAACCTCAGCACAGACGGCTGTTTTGTCTGCACCTATGTCTGTGCACCATGAAATGCCTGTGGAGACCAGAAGAGGGTCTGGACTTAAAGACTGTTGGTTAACAGCCATGTGGGTGCTTCAGATGAAACCCAAGGTCTCTGGAGGAGCAGTTAGTGCTCTTAACTGCTGAGCCATGTTTCTGAAAGTCCCGAGAATCATATTATGTTTACCTAAAATTACATATAAGATATATGTGTGTGTTATGTGTGAAGTTATGCCACTTGGTGTGATACTGCTTCTCCCACAAGAGCCACAGCCTATTTAATAAAAACCTTAATACCAACCGTAGGAAACCTTGTCTCTAGTTGTTGGTCAGGGGAGTCCAAGAGACTCATAAAACAATACAGGCTATTGCCATTGCCCCTGGTTACCTCACAGAATTTGAAAGTAAGCCCTTATTTCTAAAGACATCACACTTAGAATACCTGAGCTAGAGCAGACCTGGAAGCTCCCTACCAGAAGATGCTATGAGCATTGCCAAGAGGAAAAAGAGTTAATAGTTCTACCCAGATGTGATGGTAAGATATCCCCCTAAAAGTTTAATAGTGGCACTTATATCTTAATCAGTTAACTGCCCCATTAGGAGGGAATTCATGCCTGATACTGTGAACCTAGCTAACTAAATGGCTGCTGAGGTCATAGAACTTAGAGGAGAACTTAATAAGGCCTCTTTCCCAAACTAGAATAATTTTAACTGTATTCTAAGTACTTATTCTTTTATCCACAGGTAAGTGACACATCCCCACTGCTCTGGAAAAAGCTACCACTTGTCTAAATAACGAGAACAATTGACTGATAGTACCTGGATCCAGTAAATCCATCATTTCCCCTTTCCTCCCTCCAATTCTTTCTATGTCACTCTCTACCTACTTCTCTTAAGTTTACGGTCCCATTTTCTTTAATTATTGTTACATGTTTGTGTGCACAAATATATAAATACAACCTGTTGAGTCCATTTAGTGTTGCTCATATGTATATATTTTAGTACTGGACGACTACTTAGGGGCTCATCCCTGGAGAAGATTGACTCTCCTTTCCTCAGCAGTCATTATTTACCTGTAGTTTTCATTTAGGGTTGGTGCACTGTGAGATTTCCCCCATCTGTGTTGGCAGGCCAACTATGTGTTATAATTATGCAGGTCTTATTTAGGTGACCATATTGTTGAGATTTCATAAGACACTGTTTTGAAGTAGATGCTCTGGTTTCTGGCTCTTATAAGTTTTCTACCCCACCTATTCTGTGATGTTCTCTGAGCCTTGGGTGTAGGGATTGTTTTTTGAGGCAAAACTTGTTTTGAGTGTGTGTGTGCGTGTGTGTGTCTTCCCCTAACTGCCACTTTACAGGCTCATAGGTTAGCATAGCTACCTGTTAGCTTCCAGATGATTCTCTAGTCTCTAAATCCTATTTCCTGTTGGTTGTGCTTTGATTACAGATACTCACTGCCACATCATGCTTGGGTTCTGGGGATTGGACTCAGGTCATTAGGATTGACTCACTGAGCTTTGTCCATGGCCCTTTTTTGATTGACTCAGGTCTAACTCTTGTCACCCAGGCTGGCCTCAAACTCATGTAATCCTACTGCTTTAACTTCTTGAGTGCTGGGATTACAGACATAAGCCACCACACCCAAATATAGTTGCTTTGTGTGCATGCATGCATGCATGCATGTGTGCCTGTGTATGTGCAAATGGATGTGGAGACCAGAGGTTACTGTTAGGTGTTGTCCTGATTTTTTGAGATAGGGCCTCTCACTGATTTGCCTGGGCTAGTTAGTTTGCAAGCTCCAGGGATCTTCCTGTTTCTCTCTCCAGCATTGCTGTACAGCTTCTTATGTGGGTGTGGTGAACTCAGGTGCTCACACTTGTGTACAAATAAATACTTTACTGACTGAACTATGTTCTGATCACCCTAGACCTGTGAGCTGTTTTCCAGACTTCTGAACAAGGACATCACTATACTGTAACTATCCAGTCATACATTTCTAACTTCTGGCTGTTATTTCACCTTTCCAAATTATCAATTAACATCAACAATAGTGTGATCCTCAACATTATTTTTGTGTTTCCATGAGAGGACCTGGTATGATATTTTACACTTAATTATTTGGTGTGAGCAGTCAGTCTTTTTTTATAATCATGCATGTTTTTCTTTTTTTTCAAAATAATTTTTTATTAATTTATTCTTGTTACATCTCAATGGTTATCCCATCCCTTGTATCCTCCCATTCTTCCCTCCCTCCCATTTTCCCCTTACTCCCCTCCCCTATAACTGTGCCTGAGGGGGACTTCCTCCCCCTTTATATGCTCATAGGGCATCAAGTCTCTTTTTAGTAACCTGCTATCCTTCCTCTGAGTGCCACCAGGTCTCCCCCTCCAGAGGACAAGGTCAAATATGAGGCACCAGAGTACATGTGAAAGTCATATCCCACTCTCCACTCAACTGTGGAGAATGCCCTGTCCATTGGCTAGATCTGGGTAGGGGTTTGAAGTTTACGGCCTGTATTGTCCTTGGCTTGTGCCATAGTTTGAGCAGGACCCCTGGGCCCAAATCTGCCATGCATGTTTTTCTTACACTGCTAACAGGAGTTTGATATTTAGACATTTAAATATCTAACATTTCAAATTACATGGCATTGGTTTGCAACAATAAAATACACCAGTGAAATGTTCATTACTAGCCAGCTCAAGTGATGTAAATATAACCTCATGCCATCTTAAATGGATTATAGTAAAGAATGAATAAAGTTGTCTTTCAGTGATTTATGAGTTATAAAAACTTGAATTATCACACATGTATCATTTACCTAGAGAATATCTTGTCATTTTGGAGTCTTTGCTTGCTTCCACATGAAGACTCAGAACCTTTGAATTCTTCCTAGTGAGTCTGAGGTCAGAGGACAACTTTTATGAACTATTTCTTTCTTACCATGAGTCTTGGAGATAGAGCTCAGGTTCTCAGGTCTATGTAGCAAATAGTTTACTTGCTGAACTATTTTATCAGCCTAGTGCACTACTTTTGACAAGAAATTGAGTCTGTCTTAATTTCCTAGATGGTAAGTCATTCAGGTTGATTTGGGTCACTCTTCTTTTATATTTTGCTATTGAGGCAGTCATATCTTTTAATACTAAAAATATTTCATAGATGAAGATGCTTGCTTCATTTTACTAAGATACTGTGCTTAGGGAGTATCTTGTTATAGTGGTCACAAAAGTGTACTTAAAAAAGTCACAGAATGACTACAAATATGAGCTACTAGCAAGTTCTAAAATTACTGGGAAGATTTTTAAGAAGAAAAGATATTTATATGTCAGTAAGGTAGAGAGCCATGGAAGAAGATGCCCAATGTCCACCTGTGGCTGCTGCATGCACATGAATGGGTTTTCATACCCCTCCCACACATAAAACATAGATACACACACGTTGAGGTACTTTTTTCATACCCCTCCCACACATAAAACATAGATACACACACACACGTTGAGGTACTTTTCTTTTAAAAGGGGGGGGGGGAGCTATCAAAACTCAAGCACAATGTCAGCATTTCATCCTTTTATCTGCCCTCAAGTAGATATATAGGAACACAAGACTATGTATCAATAACCGAAAAGGATGCCTAAGAAACAAGCAAGCAAACTGTGAGATGGTCTGGAATAGATGGACTATAGCACAGAGAAATGAACCAGAGGTGTGATCAAAGGGAGCGCTTCCCTACGGCATGGCTGGCAAGTGACAAGGCACAGTGTACAAAACAGGAAGTGGGAGAAGCGGTTAAGAGCTGACAAATGGTGGGAGCATCAAAGGACCTGAACTATCATTAGCATCATCATGACCTTAGCCTTTTTTGCTTCTCCATTTGAGCATTATTAGAACTAGGAAATCTGTCTATATCAAGCTAACTTGGTTATACATTCCCTATTTGCTGGTCACTTGTGCCAAAAATAAATCTTAACTTGAGCCAGTTTTACTGACTAGAGGAACCTGAGGTCTCAGCAGAGTGCCCTGGGAAAGAGTTGTGCTTGCTCTCATACCTGTGCTCTCCTCAGCCTGATTGAAGCCGCAGATCTGACAGATGCTCTGGACCCACTTATTCATGTCAGCCTCTGTCTCAGCTACCAGGTAAAAAGTGCGCTCGCTGGTCTTGATATCAAACACAAAACTATCCTGAAGCTCTTTCTTGTTGAAGGTGAGGCCTGCATCCACCTGCTCACAGAAGTTCAGGTTGATGATCCGCAGGGGTTTCTTGGAATGCTCATTCTTGTAGTATTCCAGAACATCTGGGTCGCCACTCATCCGGCCGCTCCGCAATATAAACCAGCGTTTCTTCCAGGCCTAAATCACCAGAGAGGCAGTAGGAAGAAGGAGAAAAAGCCATTAGTTATTTTAAAGCCTTTATCAGATTCTTACATATCATTGATTAAAGATGGGTGTGACAGGAGGGCAGGGCTTGGAGAGAAAGGCTGCATGGCATACAAGGGATCCAACAGATAGGTCAGTGGATAGGCCAAAAAGCTTAATGATCTGAGCTCAACCTCTGAAACACACAAGGTATGAAAGTTATCATCTGAGCTCCACATGTGCATCATAGCATCTGTGCTCCACCAAATAAATGCATAATTAAATCATTAAGATTACCATACAAAAGAAGCCAGTTAGCAGAGGAAGAGAAGAAACTCTGGCCATTGGCTACATGTAATAAAACAACAGCATTCCCCAACAAGAAACAGAACAAAAACAAAACACCCTCATATTCAAGCTCTCTGAATGAGGGAGAAGGAGAGTGTTATATAAATTTCCTATAAAGGATCCAAAATGTCAAGGCCAGAGGGCTTGGGGCCTGTGCCAGCTTGCTAGCCCACTTCATTCTCAGGAGTGCCCTCTTTTCTTAACAAACGGTCTCTATTTCTATTACTATCCTTGTGTCCTTAGCCCAGTTCTTTATTCTGGGACACAAGAACCTGGAATTCTCAGCAGGTTCCCTCTGGACTCATGCCTATTAACATAGGGAGTGTTGGATCCTTCAGGCACTCATAACCTATATTTCCTTTTCAGATTCCTCAGTTAAAAAATAGAGGATGGTTTTAGAATTTATTACAGGATTAGTGCAACTATTCCTTTAGACCTGAAACATACTCATAAAATGTCAAGCTAGAGAGCACTTGCAAAGCCATAAAAATCTGTTTATAGGTGGGAACTGGCTGCGGCACTGCAAATTAAAACAACTATGTCATACCAAATATAGCAGAAAAATAAGTTTCCTAACTTCCTACAGTATGCTTCTCACCAAACCATGATGCCTTTGAAGAATCATTGCTGATAAATCTGTGTGGGAACTCTCTGAGACCCACCTTTAGGCCCTTCCTTTTTTTTCTTCAGTCCAGTTTACTGGCATATGCTTCCCCAGGACCTGTGGCAGTTCTCTGTGCGTGCTGAGCACTCCATCTGTCTTACTGAATGGATAAATGTATCCCATATCGTAGATTTAAAACTTGGCTACGTATGCTCACATGCTGTCTTCTACATTGCATCTCTTCAACAAGACTGAGTCAACTCAGAGCTGAACTGATAGACCACGGTCGAAAAGACGAAGTCTCAAACAATCAAAAACCTAAATATAGCTACAGAGCTTTGGGGATTTTGCACTCTGCTACTATTTACTTCTTTGGATCTTTCCTTATCTAGGTAATGAGAATCACAACCACCACCATCATTATCTACCCTAGTTAAGACATAGTTTTCTTTCATGAAAATGAGCTCAGAGTACTATAAATGTCAAGAATTTATTGTTGTTGTTGTTGTTGTTATTATTATTTACTATTACTATTATTATCATTATCACAAGTTTTCAATCTCTAGGGTGTTATATTAATTCTACCAACATTTCGAACTCACCTTTCACCCCCTGTCCTCCATTTCTTCTGTAATCAAATCTCTTTACTTTTCCTTATAATCATTTCCTTGCTTCTTTTTCCATTTCTCTTGTTTACATGGCAAAGTCACAACGTCCAGCCAGGTCTAATGTTCTGCCTGCTCTACTTGTTCTAGGGAAGGAGGTAGGGGAAAAAGTAAACTAGCTCGTTGCAGATTGGCTTCCCTGGGCTTTCACATGGGCCCCTTACAATGGCCAACAATCCTATTGACCCAGTCCAGGACTTCCTTGTGCTCTTTGGCAACAATCTCTGATCTTCTCTCTTTAAATCTCCAGAACTTTACTTCTTTCTCATTTAACGAGAAAATGTAATGATAAGAGATGTGATGCCAAGTCGGGCGTGGTGGCGCACACCTTTAATCCCAGCAGTTGGGAGGTAGAGGCAGGCGGATTGCTGTGAGTTCGAGGCCAGCCTGGTCTACAAAGCGAGTCCAGGACAGCCGAGGGTACACAGAGAGACCCTGTCTTGAAAAACCAACCAACCAAACAATAAAACCAAAAAACTGATGCCATTGTTACCAATGGACCAGCCTCCACAGTCACGTTCTCTGGTACCAGAGAGTACAAGCAGCTCTCCTAATAGTTTATATCAGCCTTCTTCCTGAAACACACACCCTTTCACCCACCTAGACCATGGCTTCAACAACTGCCTCTTTCCAGAGTTGTGGTTTCATCCTTCCCTGATAGAATCATTTCTACTATCTCAGAAAAAAGGTAGAAGTGTCTGGAATCTACATTCATCTCTGACTATGGCGCAGCTTTTCAACTCCTCTTCAGTGAAGCTTCAAGCAGTTTCTATAGTACTATGTTTATTTGTTTCCTCTCCTCCTATATGAAGGCACCTTCAGCAGGCTGCTCCCCCCGCCCCGTACCTCTGGTATAACATATCAAAGGTCTTGAAGACTCCACTGCTGCTAATTCTTGGACCTTATTGTGATCAGGAACATTTTTGCAGTGGTCTATTATTCTTCATTTGACATGCTTTATTCACTAGGCTTTAGTGTCCACCCTCGATTTATTTCCCAATTGGTATTGTTTTTTCAGATGCCAGTGCAGGTTTTCTTTTCTTCTCCTTACTCTCTAAGCTCTAGAGTGTTTCAATGCTTAGTTCTCAGTTTCTACACCCACCATTGGTTCAAAAGCCATCTAATTGCTGCAGCTTCCAAACAACAAACTCTAATCTAGCTCCATCTGCTGAACATGAGTCTTATATCCAACTCTTCATCATTAAGCATTCCAAAATTAGTGCAGGGAAGAAATAAAGAAATTAAAATCCTTATAGAATTCAATGAAAAGGAAGACACACATACCCAAACTTATGGGACACAATGAAAACAGTGCTAAGAGGAAAGTTCATAACACTAAATGCCTTCATACAAAAATTAGAGACCTCATACTAGCAATTTAACAGCACACCTGAAAGCTCTAGAGCAAAAGGAATAAAACACCAAAGAGGAGTAGATGACAGGAAATCATCAAACTCAGGGATAAAATTAAGAAATTAGAAACAAAGAGAACAACAAAGAATCAATAAAACTAAGAGCTAGTTCTTTGAGAAAATCAGTAAGACAGACAAACCCTTAGCTAAAGTAACTAATAGGCAGAGAGAAAATATCCAAAGTAACAAAATCAGAAGTGAAAAGGGGGACATAACAACAGACACTGAGAAGAAGAAATCCAAAGACTCATTAGAACTTACTTCAAAAGCCTATACTCCACAAAATTGGAAAATCTAAACAAAATGGACAATTTTCTTGATAGATACCACTTACCAAAGTTAAACCAAGATCACATTAACAATTTAAATAGACCTATAACCCTAAGGAAATAGAAGTACTCACTAAAAGTCTCACAACAACAGCAACAACAACAACAACAACAAGTAGTTCAGGGCCAGATGGTTTTAGCACGGAATTCTACCCAACAGTCAAAAGAGCTAACACTAATACTCCTCAACCTATCCCACAAAATAGAACCAGAGGGAACCGTGCCTACCTCATGCTATGAAGCTAGAGTTATCCTGATCCTACACCACACAAAGACTCAACAATTTCCCTTATGAACACATTTTCCCTTATGAACATTGATACAAAAATACTCAATAAAATACTTGTAAATGGAATCCAAGAACACATCAAAAACATCATCCACCATGATCAAGTAGGCTTCATCCCGAGGATACAGGGATGATTCAACATATGAAAATACATCAATGTAGCTGGGCATGGTGGTGCATGCTTTTAATCCCAGTACTTGAGGGGCAGAGGCAGGCAGATCTCTGTGAGTTCAGAGGCAGACTGGTCTACAGAGTGAGTCCAGGGCAGTCAAGGGTACACAGAGAAATCCGGTCTCAAAACGGAAAAAAAAAAAAATGAATGAAAGAAAGAAAGAATACCTCATATAAACAAACCAACAGAAGAAAAAGCGTGATCATCTTACTAAATGCTAAAAAAGCCATTGACAAAATCTGACACCCCTTCACATTAAAAGTCTTGGAGAAGTCAAGGACACAAGGCCCATCCCTAAACACAATAAAGGCAATATACAGCAAGGTGATAGCTAAGATCAAATTAAATGGAGAGAAAATTAAAGCAATTCACTAGCATCAGGGACAAGGCTGCCCACTCTCTCTGTATCTATTCAATATAGTTCATGAAGTTCTAGCTAGAGCAATAAGACAACTAAAGATGATCAAGGGGTATACAAATTGGAAAGGAAGAAGCCAAAGCATCACTATTTGCAGATGATATGATTGTATACATAAGTGACCTCAAAAAGTCTACCAGAGAACTCCACAAATAATATAAAATATCTTGGTGTAACTCTAACCAAGCAAGTCAAAGACCTGTATGACAAGAACTTCGAGTTGCTGAAGAAAGAACTTGAAGAAACTATCAGAAGATGGAAAGATCTCTCATGCTCATGGGTTGGTAGGATTAACATATTAAAATGGCCATCTTACCAAAAGCAACCTATAGATTCAATGAAATTCTCATCAAAATTCCAACATAATTCTCTATAGACTTAGAAAGAGGAATTCTCAACTTCATATGGAAAAAACAAAAAACCCAGGATAGCTAAAACAATCCACTGGTCTTATAACTAATAGGTCATATGAAGTAAAGGATACTCATTCCTTATACACACTCAGAAAATAAGAATATAGTTAAACTTTCTGAATCTTATTAAAAGAGACCCACATCTTATGTTACAGAGAATTCTGAAAGACTGACAAAATTGGAAGCAAGACAAAGAGGATTACATCTCAACACAGTGCCGGAAGTTCTAGTTATGCAACAAAATAAGAAACAGATATAAGAAACATACAGATCCAAAAAAAGAGGACAAAGACAAAAGAAAAAAACTGTTCCTATTTTCAGATGACACAATTATGCTGAAAATCCGAAAAGCTTACTAGAGCATAGTAGCCACAGGATGCAACATAAGTACATAAAAATCTATTAACTTCTTTATTCTAAAAATGATTTGTTAGCATAGGCAATAAAAAACACACATCATATCTGGGTGGGTATCTCAGTGGTAGAGTGCTTTGTCTACAATGAATAAAACCTGGATTCTACCTTCTGCAGTGAAAACAAGTGAAAAAAGAAGACAAAAAAGCCAACATTATTTAAAATCACCTTTTTAAATTAAAAAGTATAAACCTAACAAAATGTGTATGCAGGGCATATAAATTATAAACCATACAATGTTGATAAAATAAGTCAAAGTAGTCCTAAATGTTTAAACCATGTCCATAGATAAGAATCAATACAATACATCTTCCAAAATTTATGTATAGATATACTTCAATACTTATAAAAACTCCAATGAAAATTTTTGTTGATGTAGATAGGCTTATTCTACAATGTATATGGAAAGAAAGAAGGATGAAAACAGATACAACAGTTTTGAGAAAGAAGATTAAAATGGATGGAATCAGTGCACCATATATGCATATATATGTATATATATATATGTATATATATATATATATAATTTTACGTGTATGTCTGTGTACCGTGTGTGTGTGTATACAGATAGTACTCTGAACCACTGAGTCATCTCTCCAGCTCCAGTGTATGTATGTATTTGTAATGTTTTGTAGCTCCAGCAATCAAGATTATGTATATTGGAGCAGAGCTACAAACCTACAGAACAAGGTAACAGAACAAAGAACCCAGAACTAGATCCACACACTACACCCACTGATCTATTTTAGTTGTTTGTTTGTTTTTGCATTTATTTCTTTGGGAGGCATGTGTACCACACTGCAAGTGCAGAAGTCAGAGGACAACTTTCAGGAGTTGATTCTCTTCTTCTACCGTTTAGGGCCTGTAAATAAAATTTGGGTTGTCAGAAAACATCTTTACCCACTGAAACATCTTGCTGTCCAAACTGATTTTTGATAAAGGTACAAAAGAAATTCAGTGGAGGACAGCCTTTTCAACAAATGGTGCTGAAAAAACTGGGCACCTATCTAGAAAAGGCTTGGGGAGGGAGTGGTGGCCCATGCCTATAATACCAACTGCTTGTGAGGCTGAAGTAGTAGAATTAAGAGTTCTGGGCCCGGGGGGTTCTGCTCAAACTACTGCACTAACCAAGGACAATACAATAGTAAACATCGAACCCCTACTCTGATCTAGCCAATGGACAGGACATTCTCCACAGTTATGTGGAGAGTGGGGACTGACTCTGACATGAACTCTGGTGCCCCATATTTGATCACCTCCCCTTAGTGGGGAGGCCTGATGGCACTCAAAGAAAGAATAAGCAGGCTACCAAGATGAGACTTGATAGCCTATGATCATATAGTGGGGGAGGAGGTTCCCCTCAGTCTTAGACCTAGGGGAGGGGAATAGGGTGAAAGTGGAAGGGAGGGAGGGAGAATGGAAGGATACAAGTGATGGGATAACAACTGAGTTGTAATCTGAATAAATTAATAAAATTAAAATTAAAAAAAGAAATAATGAAACGGAAAAAAAAAAAAAAGAGAGAGAGAGTTCTGGGCCAACTTGGTCTATACAAAGAACTCCCTCTGAAAATCAAATAGGCTAACAAAACAGTCAGAAAAGATGAGCCATGGATCTAAAGGCAAAATGTCAAAGCTGTGAAATATTTAAAAAGTAAATAAAGAACTGGATGGGTGGCTCAGCAGCTAGGGTGCTTGCCACTGTTCCAGAGGACAAGAGTTAGGTTCTCAGAACACACATTAGGGGGCACACTGTCCCGTATAACTCCAGCTCCAGGGGAGCTGACACCTTCTTCTGTCCCCAATGGGCACTTTTGTGCACATGTGCACTCATGCATACACAGATTCTCCCCTCCAAATAAAAACTAAATCTTTTCTTAAACAGGCAAATAAGTGGAAATTAACAAGTATTTTTTTAAGTATTCAGTCAAAATAAAGATGAACTGTGCTTTATGCTATGTGGGATAAAGAGAGGCAAGACACAAACACTCCTTTTAAGTAACTTAAAATATTTATAAAGTTGTAGGAAGACATTAATATATAGTCCTAAAAGATGAAGCAGAGTTTTAAAAGTATCATAAAAAGAGTCATAATAATCTTGCTTATCACTGAAACAGGAACTAAGGTTTTTAGGAACAGAGACAGAGAGGAAGGGAAAGGGATGGAGAAAGATGAGAAATTAATGACTATAAACAAGCAAAGTTGTAAAGAAAGGAGAAAGACTTTTATTTAAAAAAGATCACACAGTATGAAAAGGCCTAAACATGGAAAAAAAAAAAAGACAAGACAGGTTTGGAAAATTTGGTAAGGAGGAAAGGGAGAGCTTGGAGGTCCTGTAAGGCCTTCAGAGCCACGTAAGCGCCTGTATCTTTATTGGGAATGGGAGTGGTTGCAAAGTGCACAGCAGTAGAGAAATGGAAAACAGTGCTCTGTGTCTACTTGCTATAATGTTAAGCAGTGCTTATCTAGCAATGAGAAAAATGAACTAGAAAAAGAAAATGAGACAAAAACAACACCAAACAAACAAACAAACAACCCCAAAAACAACAACCCTAAAAACAACAATTTAAAAACAAAACAAAAACCAACCAACCAATTGAAGGGAGCTGCTGCCATAGCTTTCTATGGTCAGTGCACGCCTTTAATCTCAGCACTCGGGAGGCAGAGGCAGATGGATCGCTGTGAGTTTGAGGCCAGCCTGGTCTATAAAGTGAGTCCAGAACAGCCAAGGCTCACATGGAGAAAGCCTGTTTTGAAAAACAAAACAAAACAAAAAGCGAAAACAAAAACAAACAAACTAAAGGAGAATAATGTGGCAGTAGAATCATTAGCAGCGAGGCCTTGCCTCAACAAAACAAAACAAATAGCATAGTGATAATCAAGACAGAGGACAAGGCAGTGCCCCGCACTTACTTAAAATGGGGCATAAAGAAGCACACACCAGAGTATACTGTCAAAAAGTCAAAACAAAGTTAGAATTTGTGCCAAGAATCAAGTAGGTATCACCACTCGCTCAGATGAAACAGAAGTGACTGTTTTCCTTTGTACCCAAATCTAGTCAGGAAACAAACCATTTCACAATTACCCAGACCACAGAGACACAAACCTGGGCACATATGACCTGGAAGTTGCGTCACTCCTGCCGTTGAGCAGAGTGTATGTCACGTGACCCTGTCTGTCCTTTAGGCTAGGTCTGTAAGTGTGCACAGAACAAAGTCACGGCTTCCTCTTACTGCTCTTTGGCAATAAGTAAATAGGCCTCAGTTGAGACTTAGGATAACTAGATCAAATTATAAATATTCTGATCTAGGCACGGTGGTGCACGCCTGTAATCTCAGCACTCTGGGAGGCAGAGGCAGATGGATCTCTGTGAGTTTGGAGCCAGTCTGGTCTACAAAGAGAGTCCAGGACAGCAAAGGCCACACAGAGAAACCATGTCTTAAAAAACAAAAACCAAAACAAAAAGCACTCTGTTGGTGGTGAAGAGGTCCAGTGAACTTGCCTGTGGTCATGAATGAGTGCTCTAAGTATAAAGGCCGCGTTACACATGGAGCAAGAACTCGGTTTTGTTCAGGTTATTTCACATACTAAGGTTGAACTAAGCTAGTTCCTGCAGGGGATCTGTCTTCTGTTTTAAGGAAGAAGGAACTTCTTGAAGACACTTTCAGCTTCAGTCCTGAAAACTGAAAGTCCTTGTAAAATCTAGATTTTCATAGAAACTCTATGGAAACTAGATAATGTTTAATACTAACACCTCTGGAAAAGAGGGAGCCTAGGGCAGTAGCCACATTTTGGGGGCACAGAGCCTTTCTTATAACTGTCAAATCTACAGTAGCATGAACATAACAATTAACAAGCACACAGACTAGCTTATATTCACAAAGCTGTTCCCAAAGAGTGTGGTGCAGGTTATTTGCTAAGCCCTGGATTAGGATAAAATAGAAGGCCGAGGGAAACAGATCGAGGGTGCTGTAGGAGGGGGGGTGTGTAACAAATGGGTGACAGACCAAAGTCAATATCAACTTGGACAGCCTCACATGGTGTTCGCTAAACAATCTGATACCATGATGCCTTACGTAACCAGATTACTTAGATTCTTGGAAGCAAGAGACATGCTCTTCTAAATAACCAAACTAGGCAGAACTTTTATTGCTTTCTTCCTGGCAGTTGAAAACAACTCTAAAACTCCACAATCTCTTGCCTTGCCTTAGGTACTGTATCACAGCTAACAGAATTCTTCTTTGATGGCTAAAAATTTCTCAGTGCCTCCAATCATCTTTCTCCAGATCCTGTGGCTAAAGTTGTAGAAGGGGCAAGGCATTTCTTGGAAAAGAGCTTGCATAACTTCTAGAAATGGGTGTGTCCTTTTAACTTCCCTCTTTCTGAAGAAGGTAAAACCAGAAACTGCCAATAAGCCAGGAGATGCATGTGAAGTGGGGATTACAGCTCATCACGCCCTGAGGCTACTCCATATTAACACACCAACTCTATCAGGTATAACACAAACAAAATACTTACCTTTTAAAAGTTCCTTGCATTCTTTAAAAAAAATTACCATAACCAACTCCAAATCTACTCTCAACCCCCAGACTTCCAACTAACTACAGGGCTGGAATTCTACTTTTTAGCAATCATAGACACAGAAGATTTTATTTGACTTCTGAATATAATTATATCCTAATCTATTTCTGTGTGAAGTACAGTAGGCCACTCTTCTGTCCCATCATACCCAGTACAAGCACAGAGTGCATTCCAGGAGGAATTCTCTTTTTATTATTAATTTATTCATATTACATCTCAATTGTTAGCCCATCCCTTGTATCCTCCCATTCTTCCCTCCCTCCCGCTTCCCCCCTACTCCCCTCCCCTATGTCTGTGACTGAGGGGGACCTCCCCCCCATATATGCTCTTAGGGTATTGAGTCTCTTCTTCGTAACTTGCTATCCTTCCTCTGAGTGCCACCAGGCCTCCCCATCCAGGGGACGTGGTCAGAGATGGGGCACCAGAGTTCGTGTGAAAGTCAGATCTTCCAGGAGGAATTCTTATGAGCAAGGAAGGGCTCTGTCGCTATGCTTCTAGGAATCTGCTCTGGACAGCAGGGACTTCATACTCTGAGGAAATCAATGTAATTATTTCCTGAGCTCCTGCAAAACGCCATGTGCTTTCTGTTCCTTATCACATTTAATTCTTAAACCAGTGAGGCAAGGTAAATATACCCCCCTTTTACAGATGGAAGAAAAGTCTCACAGGGTATACATCTAGAAAATACCATGGCCTCAGATCTTCTTGTCCCAGAGGTCTAATGAGAGCTCAGGAAAGGGCTTGAGTAGATAGAGAAGAATGGCTGCCTAAACTGTGAGAAACTCTGGCCATAGAGTTCATGGGGAACATTCAAGTTTATTGTTAGTTGACGATGGCAGAAGACAACAGCAACACTAGAATTCAGGCTTTAGGTCTTTGTACAAAGTTAAATGACACATGAAATGTGAATTCTCCAAGAGAAGGCAGTATAATTACTTGCTCTTCACGTATTTGTTATGAGGATTCTTTCAGCCTCCAGATGTACACAGAATGAGCTTTATCTAAGCACAAGACTGTTACATTGAGGTCCAGGGCTCTTTTTATCTCAGCATTTGGCCCAGTACTTAGAACTCATAGTGTGTTAGATAACTCTTCAGTGATAGTCATAATAAAGGTGCAAAAGGAAAGAATATGCATTTGCTTTTCTTTTGGTAAAAACAGGAAAAGTGAGTAAAGCCAAAGCTCTCAGACAGATGACCTGCCAATGTAATAGCATACCTTCCCTCAGTGAGATAGTACTGCACAGACACCAGAAACGCAACGGACTTCAGGAAAGCTCACATTCTATATTTGGTACACTAATTACAGGTTGTAATGGGTGGAGCATAAAGCGTAAGAAGAACTCCCAATGAGCCACACTGGTTGGCTCAGCAGTGAGCACAGATCCAAGCAAGGTCACTGGTATTCAGATCCAACTCTAGCACCATCTTACATCTTAACTAAAGCTCTTTCAGCTCACAGGGAGTTGTCATTATTTGGGCCTGGAATTCAAGGATTGCTGTTTGGAATCTAGGCATATTCAATCCAGAGAAAGCAGAGTTCAAAGATGAAGTCTGTGCCAGGTGTGGTGAAGAAGTAGGAAAAGAGGATAGTTAGAAGTTTAGTTAGTCTAAGCTACATAGAGGATGGAGGAGGAGATGGTGGGCCAGTGGGACAGAAATGACTCATGATGAAATGTGAATTCTAAACCAAGTCCACTCTTGAGATTGTCTCTCCTTAGGTTAGGTAGCTATATTATCATTTAAACTTTGTTCTCATTGGTTTCTTCTCACCTCCAAAAATCTTCTTCCTTTCTTTTAACGGTTTACTGTATCTATCAAAATCAACTAGCGCCAGGCTCTTTAAGATCTTATGGTCTCAGAAAAGATAGACAGGTGTAATATATTCTCTAACTCATATATACAGGTTAGTGCTGAATTAGTTATGTAAACAAAATTTGTGAGTTCTCAGAGCCCGATTTTTCCTGGCAAGAGTCAAGGAAACTTATAGCAGAGACACTATTTGGGATGGATTTTAAGGGATGGAGCAGTCTACCAGTTGAAAAAATTTTTTACAGGGAGAACTTTTCAAGCAAAGAGAATGAGTCACCTAGATCTAGGAAGTTATGGTTAGTAAAATCAGTGTGTTGAACTAGTGGCTATTCAATCATTCTTGTAGGGGGAATACAGGATTATGCTTCTGTGAGCCTGTAGTTACATGTTTGTTTGTTTGTTTGTTTATTTGTTTTTGATACAGTGATTCACTATGAAGCTTTGATTGTCCTGGGCTTCCTATGTAGACCAGGCTGGCCTGACACTCAAGATATTTGCATGGCTATGCTTCCCAGTGCTAGTACCACCATGCCCAGATCTAGTTACCTTTTCAAAAAAAAAAAAAAATCAACCTTGTTTCAGTGTTTCTGTTCATAGACACTTTATTCACTATACATTATTGATTTATTAGCATAAAACTCAGGGTCAACAGCCTGAACAAAGCTTATCTAACATACTCCTTTTCTCTGTAAAACAAAACAAAACAAAAAACAAAACATCTTAGTCTTCTTTTGCTTAGACACACAAGATATAACACCTCGGCATTGGAAGCACTTAGTGGAATTGCTAACAAAAACAATGTAAGACTATGAAAGAAACATGCAATTGAAGTATGAGAGTTAAATAAGAAATCAGAGTATTGTTTTGTTCCACATCAGCATGGAAAAGATATATCAATTAGCTGCAGTTTTCCACTTCTCTATATGTATGCACAGAGTCTAGGACTGACTGTGAAAGCAGTATTTTAGTCCACTGGAACTGACATAAGATAATACCTGTGACTAGTATTACCAACAACATAACTGCATTGCTCACAGTTCTGCAGGTGTGGAAGCCCAAAATCAAGGCATCAATAGGCTGGGTGTTAAGAACCTTGTCCATAACAGATATTATTTTCAATGTAAAAGAAGTCCAGTAAGTCCTTTCAAGTCATTTTATATTGGCACGGATCTAATTCATGACTGCTCTGCCTTCCAGACCTACTCTATCACTGTCCAAAAGCCCATCTCTCAATACTAACATTGATGATTAGATTTCAAGATATGAATTTTCAAGGGACACAAAAGTCAGAGAGATTAAAAAATTTTAGTGAGTAGGGTACTTACTTAGTAAATACAGAACCTAAAATATATGAATATGAAAGCGAGTGTATATTTAAAAGTCTGGTCTGCTCAAAGTATAAGACCAGGTTTGATGAAATTGGTGGAAAAAAGAAATTACTAAAAGTAAGGCTGGAAAAATAGTTTGTGGCAATTTTCAGAAGAGTCTATTCAATTGTTCTCAGTGTCAAATATTACTGAGAAGTAAAATATGAGATTTCTTCTACAATATACTTTTTAGTGTTTGCTAATAACTAAGAAAAGCTACTGTAAGCCTAGTAACTCAATTATTTTATTAGTCACAATAATCACATATTTTATGGGGAAAAGGAGTACAAATTCATGGAAAACAGTCCATAAAATGCTTGGTATGGTAATTTTCTTGTCCATACCAAGCTTACAGAGGAATATCAAATGGCTGAGAAACACTTAAAGAAATGCTCAGCATCATTAGTCATCAGAGAAATGCAAATCCAAATGACACTGAGATTTCATCTTACACCCTTCAGAATGGCTAAGATCAAAAATTCAAGTGACACCACATGCTGGTGAGGATATGGAGAAAGGAACACTCCTTCATTGCTGGTGGGAATGCAAACTGGTACAACCATTTTGGAAATCTATCTGGCGCTATCTCAGAAAAATGGGAATAGGGCTTCCTCAAGACCCAGCTATTCCACTCCTTGGATATACCCAGAAAATGCTCCAGCACACAACAAGGACATATGCTCAACCATATTCATAGCGGCCTTATTCATAATAGCCAGAACATGGAAACAGCCTAAGTGTCCCTCAGTAGAAGAATGGATAAAGAAACTGTGGTACATTTACCCTATGGAATACTACTCAGCTATTAAAAACAAGGAAATCCAGAAATCTGTGGACAAATGGATTGAACTAGAAATGATCATAATGAGTGAGTTAACCCAGAAGCAGAAAGAGTCAAATGGTACTCACTTATATCTGGATACTAGCCCAAGGGGCATGTCCCATGAAAGTCTTCACTTACCAGGAAAGTGGCTTAGAGGGGAGGACATCCTACTGGGACTTTAGGTGAGAGAAGCATGGGATAATGGGGAAATGGAAGGATCTAGAGAGTCCTAGAAACCTACAAGAAGAACATTATGATGTCCCGATCCAGGCCCAGGGGTCCTGCTCAAACTATGGCACCAGCCAAGGACAATATGGGCAGTAAGCTTTGAACCCCTACTCAGATGGACAGGACATTCTCCACAGTTGAGTGGAGAGTGGGGACTGACTTCCACACGAACTCTGGTGCCCCATATTTGACCACGTCCCTTTGATGGGGAGGCCTGGTGGCACTCAGAGGAAGGATAAGCAGGCTACCAAGAAGAGACTTGATACCCTATGAGCATATACAAGGGGAGGAGGTCCCTCTCAGACACAGACATAGGGGAAGGGAGTAGGGGGAAAGTGGGAGGGAGGGAGGACTGAGAGGATACAAGGGATGGGATAACAATTGATATGTAATATAAATAAATTTAATAAAATATTTAAAAATGCTTGGTATGGTAGAGTATGTGTGTTTTGAAGGACCCAGGACAGTTCTGCACAGTCATGTAGCTTAGGGAACAGCCTAGGTATAAGGGAATAACATGTGCAAAGGCACTGAAGAAAAAGAAAGCTTGGCTCATGGAGAAACAGACTGAAGGGCATGGCTGGAATACAGGTGAGTAAGCAAAGGGCTGTATGAGGAAGAGAAGAGGAAGGTGCAGAGGCCCTCTATGCCATTTATAAAGTTTGGATTTTAATCTTAAATAGACCACAACCCCTCACTAGGGGCATAATTAATACATTGATATGTTGGCAATTTAAGGTGCCTGCTTTAGAGTGATGCAGTATAATTGCTGTTTATATTAAATACCTTATGTTTCCATAAACACATATGTATGTGTTATAACATATATACATGCTTTACAAAATAGTACTCCAAAATAGAACTAATAGCTTCCATTGAGTGGAATGAATATGTAAGACAAAAGCTATGGGGGAATTTTCACATTTTAATACATATACTTAGAAATTTATACAATGTGAGGCCATAATAATTTTCCTATCTACAATTGTGAATGGTCACCCTGGCTGTAGCAACTGAAGTAGGGACAGAATGTAGGTATTCTTAGATAAACTACTAATGGGGAAATAACAGCAATTTGGACCAGTAGTGGCAGTATGTACATAAATCCAAGATAGATTTCAGAGACTGCTATGCCTAATTCTGGGAGTGAACTGAATATGGGGGATACAGAAGAAGGATATAGAAAACTCCAGTTTCCACCTTGAACAACTTGGTGGGCTGTTACCACTTTAAACCAGGAAGAGAGCCCTAGCTGTCTTCTGAGACATCATGCTATCATGGTGCATCCTATCCATTTTTGCCCCTACCATATCAAAAAGCCAAGATGAATGTGACATGTGAGGGGAGAGTAGATCACATCTGGGAAAACAAAGAGCCTTCTATCAGTAATTACACTGCATTCTAGGTCATTGATTCCTGACAGACAGGTCAATCTTCCTGCAGAGGACTCAAATCCATTAATGGAATTAACTCTCCCATTGACAAAGCAACACATGAGCCAGTTGTTTGAGTTTTTGGAGAAACAAAGGTCATTCTGTTCAGAGACACTTTTTCATGCCCTTGAATGATCTGATTTAAGTCATATTTTAAAAACTGAATTAAGTAAAGCTTACCAGGAAAACGTGGGCAAAGTAAAATAAAGGCAGACAAATTATGTCCATAAAAACAGCTAAATAGAATGGGGGGAAACAGCGGAAGGGCTAACAATCGAGATGTAATATGAATAAATTAATAAAAAAGTAAAATAAATAAATAACTAAATAAATAAATTAAAAAAAAACAGCTAAATAGTTCTTTTCTTTCTCTTCAGCTCAGGAACTGTAGCCATCATGAACGACACAGCGATGACCTGGACCAGGAAGTTCACGATGAACCCTCTGCTTCAGAGGAAACAGATGGCCATCGATGTCCTTCACCCTGGGAAGGCAACAGTACCAAAGACAGAAACTCGGGAAAAGCTGACCGAAATGCACAGAACCACACCAGATGTCATCTTTGTATTTGGATACAGAACTTACTTTGGTGGTGGCAAGATGACCAGCTTTGGCATGACCTATGATTCTTTAGATTATGCGAAGAAGGTAAGCCTAAACACAGACCTACAAGACATGGCCTTTATGAGAAGAAAATGACCCCCTGAAAACAGCCCAAAACCCGCAAAAACAGAATGAAGAAGGTCAGAGGGACTGCAAAGGCCAATGTTGGTGCGGGCAAAAAGCCAAAGGAGTAAATCTGTCATGACTTGATCTGCTGCGATGTGCACATTTCTAAGAGGACAAATAAACTAAAAAAACAAACAAACAAACAAACAAACAAAAAACCAAACAGCTAAATAGTTCCTTTGGGAACAAAGACTTCTTGTATCAAAGCCTCACAAATCAGGCTCCATATTTTCTTAAGTACTATGTGATTATGTTCTAGCCTTGTCGCAATACTTTCATTAGTGCAGTGTCTTCAATAGCGGTATTTCAAATTTGGTGTGAATCAGAATCAATGAAGAGACCTACTCAAAATGCAAGTAGGCATGCTAGGTTCTCAGTCCCAGTATAGATTCAGACTCAGTAGCTCTAGAGTCCTTAAATTATCTAGTACAGAATATTTAACAACTGTTGTCAGAAACCTTACACTTGTTAGCAATGACTGCTGGAATGTGGTCCTGAGAATAAGTGGATCAGAGTTTGGAGGTTTAGGTTACCTTTAGCTCTGTTTCTAGAATATGAACCTGGGAAGAAAAGTAGTTTCCTGCTCAGGCTTTGCTTGCTTATCTATGTGAAACCCAAGGTTGGCCTGTTTAACTTCTGACACTCTAAGACTACAGGGAAAGATGAGGGTTGAATTATGCAAGGAAGAGCTTCTGGACGGACTCTTAAAAACTATTTATTTACATCCCAATCCCAGCTTCCCATCCCTCATCTACTCCTAGTCCTTCCCTCTCCCCTTCTCTACCCGCAACCTCCCTTTCCTTCTTCCTCTGAGAAAGGGAGACCTCCCAAGGATATCAACGCACTTTGGCACTTCAAGTCTCTGTAAGGCAGAGGACACTATCAATAGAATGAAACAGCTGTTTACAGATTGGGAAAAGATCTTTCCCAATTCTACATCCAACAAAGAGCTAATATCTAAAATATATAAAGAACTCAATAAATTGAACATCAACAAACCAAATAATCCAATCAAAAATGGAGTATAGCGCTAAACAGAGAAGTCTCAGCAGAGGATTCTTGAATGCCTGACAAGCATTTAAAGAAATGCTCAGCATCCTCAGGGAAATGCAATCAAAATGACTCTGAGATTCCATCTTACACCCTTCAGAATGGCTAAGATAAAAAACTCAAGTGATAGCATATGTTGGCGAGAATGTAGAGAAAGAGGAACACTCCACTGTTGGTGAGAGTGCAAATTTGTACAACCACTTTGGAAACCAATCTGGAGCTTTCTCAGAAAATTGGGAATAGCTCCACCTCAAGACCCAGCTATACCACTCCTGGGCACAAACCCAAAAGATGCTCTACCGTACAACAAGGACAATTGCTCAACTATAGTCACAGAAGATTTATTCATAATAGCCAGAATCTGGAAACAACCTAGATGTCCCTCAACTGAAGAATGGATAAAGAAACTCTGGTACATTTACACAATGGGATACTACTCAATTGTTAAAAACAATGAAATCATAAAATTTACAGGAAAATGGATGGAACTAGAAATGATCATCCTGAATATGTTAACCCAGACCCAAAAAAGACACACATTGTATATACTCCCTCATAAGCAGAGTTTAGTCATATATTACAGGATAAACATACTACAATTCACAGACCCAAAGAAGATATAACAAGGAGGACACAAAAGAGGATGCTTAAATCTCATTCAGAAGGGGAAACAGAATAGATAGTGGAAGCAGTTGAAGAGAGGGAACAAGGTAGGAGAGAGAGTGCAAAGAGAAAAGAGGGTGATCAGATCTGGGGAGAGTGGGGACCAGAGAACAGAAGGTCCGTAGAGGGAAAAGAAACTGTGGGCAGAGGCATCTTTGCGACAAGCTGGAGACCTAAGACAAAGTAGGCTTCTGGGAGGATATGGGGGAGACTCCTAGTAGCAGAGGTCCTGGAGACTGAAGAGGACATCTTCTAACTAGATATGACTCCAGTGGAGGGAAGGGAACACCCACCTACCCACAAGAACTTCGACCCAAAATTTACCCTGCCTATGAGATATGCAGGGATAAAGATGGAGCAGAGATTGAGGGAATGCCCAACCAATGCCTGGTCCAATCTGAGACCCACCCCATGGGAGAGAGCCAACCCTGACACTTAACGATACTCTGCTAGGCTTGCATACAGGACTAGCATAGCTGTTCCCTGAGAGGTTCCACCCAGCAATGGATCAAAACAGATGCTAAGACTAACAGGCAAACATTGGATAGTGTAGGGAATCTGGCGCAAGTGGGGGTTAGAGGGGAGGATAAAAGGACCTGGAGGTGACAGGAGCTTCACAACAAGACCAACAGAGCCAACTAACCAGAGCCCAGAGGGGCTTGAGGAAGTTGAAGTACCAAGCAAGGACCCTGCATAGACTAGACCTAGGCCCCCTACATAGATATAGCACAGAGGTACCTCAGGTTTTATGTGGGCTCTCTAGCAAGGGGAGCAGGAACTGTCTCTGACATGGACTCTGTTCCCTGCTTTTTGATCACTTCTTCCTGGTGGGGCTGCCTCACCAGGCACAGGGGAAGAGGACATGCTCAGTCCTGATGTAACTTGATGAGGTGGGGTGGGTTTGTGGGAGAGCTTCCCTTCTCTGAGGAACAGGAGAGGGGGGATGGTGGATGAGGGAGGGAAGGTAAGATGGGGAGGAAGCTACAATCAGAATGTAAAGTGAATAAATAAATTAATTAAAAAATAATTTTCTGTTTAGCTCTGTGCCCCATTTTATAATTGGGTTATTTCGTTTATTGGTCTCTAATTCCTTGTGTTCTTTATATATTTTGGATATCAGCCCTCTGTCAGAAGTAGGGTTGGTGAAGATCTTTTCTCATTCTGAAGGCTGCCACTTTGTCCAATTGACGGTGTCCTTTTTTGCAGAAGTTTTTCAGTTTTATGAAGTCCCATTTATTAATTGTTGATCTAAGTGCCTGAGTTGTTGGTGTTCTATTCAGGAAGTTGTCTCCTATGCCAATATGTTCAAGGCTGATTCCCAATTTCTTTTCTATTAGATTGAATGTATGCAGTTTTATGTTTAGGTCTTTGATCCACTTGGAATTGAGTTTTGTGCAGGGTGATAAATATAAATCTATTTGCATTTCGACATGTAGATATCCAGTTAGACCAGCACCATTTGCTGAAGATATTTGCTTTTTTTCATTGAATATTTTTGGCTTCATTGTCAAAAATTAAGTGTTCATAGGTGTGTGGGTTTACTTTTGGGTCTTCAATTTGATTCCATTGATCAACCTGTCTGTTTTTATGCCAAATATCATGTGGTTTTTATTACTATTACTTTGAAGTACAACTTGAAATCAGGGATGGTGATACTTCCTGAAATTCTTTTATTATACAGGATTATTTGAGCTATCCTGGGCGTTTTATTTTTCCAAATGAAGTTCAGGATTGTTCTTTCACGGTCTGTAAAGAATTGTATTGGGATTCTGATGAGAATTGTTTTGAATCTGTAGATTGCTTTTGGTAAGATGGCTAATTTTTACTATGTTAATCCTACCTATCCACAAATATGAGAGATCTTTCCATCTTCTGTTATCTTCTTCAATTTTTCTTCAGAGACTTGAAGTTCTTGTCATACACATCTTTGACTTGCTTGGTAAGAGTTATACCAAGATATTTTACTGTTTGTGGTTTTATGTGTCTTACTTGTCTTATCTAAGAATCTCTCTGCCTCAAAGATTTTCTGCTTTATATTTTTAATATGTCTTACAACTTTACCCTTATGCTTATCTGATGTGGATTTGTGGAGAATGTAAAGGATCATGTTCTTTGTCCTCCCACTTCTGTATCCAGCTGTTCCAGCAGCATTTGTTAAAAAGAAATATTCCTTCCTTATAGAATTACCTTTATACTTTTATTAAAATTAACTGATCAAATGTATGTACATCTATTTCTAGACTTCACTGTTCAACTGGTCTTTCTCTCTATGTATACTTAAGTCAGTACCACAATGTCTTGCTTACTTAAGTTTTATAGCAAGTTTTACAACTCAGTAGGGTTGGGCTTCCAGCCTTCTTGTTTTTAAAAAAGCTGCTTGGTTATTCTGGATCCTTTGCATTCGTTTCCATTATTTTGGGAATGATTTCTTTCTTAAGTGTTGATTAGAATTCAGAGAAGCTATACATGCCTGGAGATGTCTTTATGGAAGTTTTAAAACTTCCATTAATTTCACTTAAATAGTGCTATTTAGATTTTAAATAAGGCTATTCAGAGTTTTACTCTCTTTTGATATTTTTTATTGTTTAACATTAAAAATTATATTTTGTGTTTATGTGCCCACAATGGGGGGCATGTGTGCCACAGTGCATATGCAGAAGTCACAGGGCAACATACGACAGTCAGTTCTCTCCTACCATGAGGGTCCTAGAAATAGAACGCTGTTCATTAGTCTTGGTGGCAGGTGCTTTCTTTTCCAGTTAGTCTTCTTGCTAACTTCTTAAGACAGTTTCTCTCTATATATCCCAAACTGGTGTTAAACTTTAATCCTCTAGATAGATATGTGTTTCCATACATGATTTAATATGTCCTTCATAGAATGTATTCACTTTGTATGTTACCAAACTTATTTAAGTAAAGTTATAAATAACATTTTCCTATTATTTATAAAATGAAATGTAATTCATATATATACCATAAAATTTACTTCATGTACCATAAAAATAAAGTGTATAATTCACAATTTTGTTGATTATCCACAAATATACAAGTATCTCTATTACTTAACTCCAGAACATTTCATCACTGCTCACCCAAAGAAAACCCATGAATAACTAATCACTCTCCAATTCTCCTTCTCCTAGTCACTGGAAACTACTTATCCATTATCTTTTTAGTGTCTATATAACATGTGGTGAGAGGCTGACCCATTCTGCAACTCTCAGTGCAGAATCCAAAGGGTTAAACTCACATCAGACATACACAGAGGCTCTGGAGAGAAGAAAGGAAAAACTTCAAGTTTGTTAACCCTGCTGCCTCACAGCACTTTTCACTGACAATGTGCCAAGCTATTAAATGCTTTTTATTCCTTTAGCCCTGTGGGTCAGTCACCTCTGGCCACCTGGTACCTGCCGCTGACATTACAATATTATTTTCCTGGTGTGGTGTGATGCAAAGTTTGGGAAATAACAGCCTACAGCACCAAACCTCAGCTGCTGAGAAAAGCACTCTAGGTGCTTTTCACTTGGCTCCAAAATGCTTCCTGGGGTTGTTTTCTGTCTTTTCTCACTGTTTTTAAACATCGAAGACTACAGGCAAAACAAATAGCTTTGTGAAAACAAGCCCTGCATCTTTATTTCTTTGTGAGGATCTCTGTCAGAATCCTATGAATCCTCCAAGAGGCTACTCAAATGTCTGGCAGCTTTCCTTCTTCTCAGAGGAAAGGTGGGTACTGAGTCTTTCTTTCCCCACATGAAGCACATGAAGCAAGAGCTAAGATAGTACAAATGGAGTGCTTAGCTCTGATGTCCTTTCCGAATAGCACCCTTGTTTGTATTTTCAAATTTTCTTTATGTTAGAGACAAGAAGGGGAATATCTTCATCCTCTTGCAGACCACAGACTAGAAAATATTATGAAAGTGTATGGTAGAGCTGAGGCAAGAACGCAAGAGCTTTCTTTTACCAGACCATGTTTCACTGAGTGAGAGCGAGAGCAATAAAGAGATAGATAGATAGATAGATAGATAGAGCGAGAGAGATAGATAGATAGGTAGATAGACAGAGAGAGAGAGAGAGAGAGAGAGAGAGAGAGAGAGAGAGAGAGAGAGAGAGAGAGAGAAAATGAGAGCAAGAACTCTGCCCCATGTTCTCCAACCCTCCATGCTACTTTTGAGACATGCTCTAATTTTGTATCCCAGGTTGCTGTCAACTCACAACAATCCTCCTGTCTCAACCTTCTACATGCTGATTACAGATGTGAGCCATCACAGCCAGCCAGACATGCCACTTAAACTGCAAAAATTCCTAGCAGTGTTCTATCCAATGTATACAGACTGTAAGTCATAAGATTGATAGCAGATCAAGATTTTAGATAGGAGTGAATTCTGAATTTTTAGGCAGGGGAAGAGGGTGTTCCAGTGAAGAGGGAAAAATTCTGTTTGCTCTGAAGCCTTTGTTGTCTCTTTTTAAATTTTGTGTGTGTTTTGCCTCCCTGTATGTCTGTCTACCATTTGCATACAATGCTTGAAGAGTTTAGCAGAGGCCATGGATATCCTTGTAACTGAACTTACGGATGGCTGCTAGCTGCTGTGTGGGTGCTGGGAAGCCATTCTGCTCTGGAAGAGCAGTCAGTGCTCTTAGTTGTTGAGCTACATGTTTAGCTCAACGGAAACATTCTTTATAACTTCGCAGTCTACTGTTGGCTGCTTCACTGATGCAGAGTTGTCTGTACACAGAGGAAGATGCTGATAACTTCAGGAAGTACAACACTGGGGCATTTTCATGTCAAGAAAGCTTTATTTCAAGCTTTCTTTGGTTATATGTGACTGCAGGCTGTGGCTGAATAATTATCAGAGTCTAAATTCAGTTTTTAGACAATATTTCATTTCTAGGCATTCCAGTTCTGAGACATAGGGTTCCCTCTGTGCCCTTGGACATTGTAACTATGACTAAACTAAGTATCTGTTTCCCTAGTTCTCCATACTATAGATAACATGTCATGGGACATCTTAACGTGCATAACTGTATGAGTCAGTTCCTAAAGTTAGTTCTGTTTTACCTCTCCACCTCATCTAGTTATCCATCCTATTAGTTCATTTCTCTCAAGAATCCATATTAATGCAAATAACAGGTAATGTTTTCAATTGATTTTTATGAGAACATGAGCCAATATGCTGGGTATTTTCTCCTAGTAAGCAACATAGCTGATAAACAATATGGAGATGTACCTATTTCTATCTGTATATGCAGAGACAGAATCAATAAAGGGGAAATACGTAAGGACAAAATATGTGTTAGTACTAAGGATCACACATAAGAGGCAATAAAACAGCAATAAAAAACCACTGGCATTCAGGTACACTAGCCTCTACACTAAGTTCAAAAGTGTGCTTCAGGGTAACATGTTAGCTTGGAAGGTAGGCTAAACTAATGAACCATTCTTTCATTTCCTAGATATATTTATTACATTTTAGCATGGATCAGAATTACCTACACTTCTTTCTACAACACAGATTTCTGGGCCCCATTCCCAGCATTTCTGATTTAGAAGGTCTGGTATTTAGAAGAATCTGATAATTTATGCTCATCTTTTTAAAATTAAATTTTTACATTTTAATTTATTTTATGTAAATGTATGTGTGCCCATATCACATGTGTGGAAGCCAGAGTATCAGCTGCAGGAGTCAATTCTCTTTTCCCACTTGGGGATTGAATTTATGTCCTTAGGCTTGGTAGCATGTACCTTTCCTATTAAGCCATCTCACCAGCCCAGACTCTTCATTTTCTAGTAAGTTCTAGATCATATTTTGATATTTCTGTCTTTCTTGTTTTGAGGCACAGTAATTTCTGAGTAACATTAACATTCAGGTCATGATACTACCATGACTAGACAGTGTTTTATGACTCTGGCCAAGTAAAAGACTAAAGGAGTTTTTCATTTGCAGGTAAGAAACTAAAGTACAGACGAAGCACAGGAACCAGATTAATATAACAAGAAGCTTACCCAGAGAAGAAGCTCAGTGTCATAAGCAATACCACAGGCTTCAATCATCTCAAGAAAGAAACCAAGCTCCATGCCCCTACCAAAGATTGATCAGCTTACTATCTGACCCCATGGCTTTGCTAATTTGAGAAAAAACTCCTTTCACTTTTTATTCAACTAAAGCTATCCTCTGGTCATATATTTGGGAAACTCAAATTCACACAACTTAAATCTTGGGAAAATGTCACAATAAATGTAACTACCCTAAGAGAACATAGGAAGAAGAAATAATGCAGGTGTAGATATTTTAGAATGAGATTAAGCATAAAACACAAACAGATCATCAATCATTGTGTTTGCATATTTATTATTTAAGACTTCTGGATTATTCAAGGGAATTAGACAAACTGCAATTATGCTGTTTAACAAAATTTAGGCAAATTTTTAGTAATATTTGACTGTGCAATAAAAATCAATTTTCAAAGGTTTGAAATGAAACATGAAACAAAGTATAAGCAGACAATATTTTTCTACAGGAGAAAAGCCCTTTAGAAACACCAAACACCTGATAGACTGCTCATGTCAGCCAGAAACGTGACCAAGACAGGTTTTAGAAAGACTGTGTATGCTGACAAAGTAGTCTGCATCCTTTACACTGATGCTTTAAAGATAGTATGCCACCATTAAAGACTTCACCAATAGGGCTGAGTATCTGTTATGCTAAGTGAGAAAGAAAGAAAGAAAGAAAGAAAGAAAGAAAGAAAGAAAGAAAGAAAGAAAGAAAGAAAGAAACATGTATAAATAGAACTTCTACTTAGTATTTATCTAGTCTCAAATCTGGTTTGCCAAGCTCAATAAACAACTTGTTATTCTAGTATAAAACATCCTGTGAAGGTTAAGGAGAGAACAAAAAACAACATAAAAAGACAGAAATAAATTTAAAAACTAAAATACTAAAAACAACCAAACAAAAACCAAAGGGATTGATGATATGGCTCAAGAGGAGCTTGCTACCAAGACTGAATACTTATTTTGATCCTGGGATCCAAACAGCAAGAAGGAACTGACTTTCAGTAAGTTGTCCTATGACCTCTGCATGCATATATGTCAAATATATAAAGTGCAAAGTAAAATAACTAAGGAGAGAATGGGCTCAAAGAACTATCAAAGATATAACAGAGACTTAAGTATATTATCTTGAGAAGAGAGTCAAGAAAATGCTAAGATGAAAGAAAAGAAGAAAGTATATACTTTAGGCACTAAGGAAAAAGAACATGTGGCTTCTTTGGAAGTGGCAAGTTTTTTTGATGTATTATAGGAAAGAATGTGATAGAGATGCCATAGCAATTAAGTAAGAATAAAATAAGGTCACTTAGTGTCTTGAATAGTGCCACATTAACGAGTTTTGAACTTAGCATCTTCATGACTAGAAGAAACAGCTAAGATCTTGGTTTTTAAAAAGTGAACAAAGTTACTCACAAAAGAGACAGTGAATATCAAAACTATGAAGTCAAGATTGAAAAATATGACTTATAAAAAAAAAGAAAAAAAAGAAAAAAAAAAGAAAAATATGACTTATTTTAAACATAGTCCAAAAACAAAATTAACAATATTGCTAAAAATGTATTTATTGTAAAAACTATAAATAAGACCAAGAAGGTGACTACAAAAATCATGACAATTGAATGGAAGAAGAAAGTTGGTACAGTAAGACTGAACTGAGAAAAATTTCTTGGCTGCTAGTGACAATTATGGGTCTTTTATGGCATATTATATTTTACACAATCTTCATATATATACTATATTTTACAGTAAAATGTTGTGGACATAATTGAAAATATGATGGGGGTTGGGAGACACTGGGAATAGAGAGAAATTAAGAGTGGGTCATATAAGTATTGGGCAAGGGGATGGCACTTCAGTAAAGTAGTGGGCAGCGATGAAGAAAGGAGGATTTGAGAATTCCTGAGGAATTAGGTCTTAGTGATACATCAGAAATGGAATCTGAGGGAAAGAACCTGCAAGCAACTGAGCTCTTGTAAGTTTTAAGCTTGGAAAACTGAAAATGAGAAATGGGAAAAATACTAAAAATAGCCAATTTTTGTAATTTAGAAGAAATTACTATCTGATTCACTTCACCCTTTTTGAAGTGTGGCTCAGCTGGTAAGGACACTTGCCACCAAGGCTGAAATCAGTCTCCAGAAATGACATGATAGAAGGAGTGAACCAACTTCTACAGGTTCTCTTTTGACCATGTGCGTGCGTGCACACGCGCACGCACGCACACATGCGCACGCACACATGCGCACGCACGCGCACACACACACACACGTTAGTAGTAAAACAAGTACAAACTAGAGTATACATCCATGGCTTTTAGCATTCTTATAAGGGTGTGTAACCATCACGACTATCAAATTCCACAGTATCTTTTATTATTCCCAAAGAAACCTTACTCTCATTTACAATCAGCCCCCCTCACATCCTGCCTCCAATCTCAGTCCTCATGTAATGTAAAGAGAGTAAAACCTTATGATTAAAACCTGCCTTGACAGAGCAATAGAAAATTTCAATCGGTGTCATCAGTCCAATCCTCAAAGATATATTATTTCAGAGCCTTAATTGCTTCTTGGTTTTACAAAGGTAGGAGCATTATTGCAGCTGAAAAGTACCTTTTCTCAAGATGTACCTAGTTTCAATTTAGAGAGTCAAATTATCAGATTATAGTGGCTTTCAACAGCAGCCATACTGCCCAGGGTGGCGGGAAATATGTACTGTGTTTGGGGGTAACATTATAGGCACTAGTGGTCAGGGGACAGGTATATTAAAACCCTGTAAGGAATAAATAGTCTATCATAATGAATAATTGTCAGTTGGCTGTCTCAAATACCAGTGGAGCCCATCCCTCTTTGGAGAAATGAAAAAAGGCCAAGATTCTATTATTCCTCCAAGTGCAAATACCAAAATGGAAGTTATGATCTCTTAACCAGAACCAGGCCTGAGCCCAAGAATGTGTTGTTAAAAATAGCTGAGAGTTAAATTAGCTCACAGTGAAAAGGGAGTATTAATAGAAACCTAAGATATTTTTAGTAACAAATCTCAGTCAGCTATGGAGGTTGGTAGCCTGAAGCCTGCAGTGCTCTGCCTTCACTGCTTTGGGAAACTGTGTGTTGGAGTTGCAACTTCAAAGATGTAGGAAAGGCAAAGGCTGTACCCAATGGTACAAACCTGGACTTCACATACGCCTGCAGAAAGAGGACCCACAGAGCTATGTCCTACAGTGCAACTTAAGAACAAGTGTTAGGGAGCTCTCTACATAAGATTTGTGTACAATCTCTCTCTTTTTCTTCTCTCTCTCCCCTGCTCCCCCCTCTCTCTTCAACTCCTTTTATGGAATTCTACCATTGACCATTTCTTCAATTTTAGCATGGAATACTAAATTTGGTGATTCTTTTTCAGTATTTATTGTAAGTGATACTCTAGGAAGAGTGTACAATAGTAGGAGATTGTTCTCAGATAAAAAGGGCTTTTTTTCTTGTTGGGGAAATCAAAACCTGGACACAACTGAAGAAAGTAAGCATTCATATATATAACATATTGACTAAAAATTTTTAACAGCTGTCTTAGTTACAGTTTTACTCCTATGAAGAGATACCATGACCATGGCAAATCTTATAAAGGAAACATTTCATTGGGGCTCCTATAAGGGGCTTCTGTCTCCTAAGTGACTACACTCCATGAGACTATGGCCAAAGGCTTAAGTGCATAGTAGCTCCTCTGACAAACATATTATGGAAGTAATGTGAAAGCAGTTCACTGAGCAATACTAATGCCAATGCCTGGCCCAAGGCCTGGCACAATGCACAGTGAAATTTTGTTGAATAAATTATTATTTTAGATGTAATACATTGAAATTTAACCTTTTATTTATTCTTTATGAATTTCACATCATGCACTCCAATCCCTATGTATCCACCCTCCTCTCTTGCAAACTCCCCCCAAAAGAAAACAAATGAAACAAAACAAGAAACAAAAAACCAAAGCAAAACATCTCTCTGTGGGAGCTGCTTTGTGTCACAGTGTGTCACATACTGTACATTTTTGTTTACACATCTTTACTTGCAAATGTTCACTGTAATGGGGTCTGGTTCAAGGCATCTGGTTTCTGCTATACTATCAGTTCTGGATCTTCACTGGGACTCGTCTCAGACATCCTGTTGTTGCCCTGTGTCATGGAGACTCTGCAGCGTTGGGTCTGCAGGACTGGCCCCTTCACACACTACAGCAGTTTTTAGATAAGGTAGATATTGGGGGGGGGGGGGCAACTCAAAGCCCTGGATTTGGGCCAGGGTGGTAGCTGAGTTGGTCAGGCTCCCAGCTCTCCCGCACCCACACCACCAGGGCCAGCTCTCTGGCACTATCCTGCATAGTTCACCCAATGCTGCAGCTGGCAAGGGGCAGGGCTGTCTCTCCAGCTCTCACACCCTTGGGGCTAGTTCACCTGAGAGTCTTCATCACCAGGGCCAGTTCTACTGTCCTGCCATGCAAGGTGCCCTTACCCAAGTGCTGCAACCAGCAAGGTGTGGGGCCAGCTGTCCTGAGTGCAGCAGCCAGTGAGGAGTGGGGCCATCCCTTTCCAGCTGTTAGACATAAATATGGCCCCAGGTGGCAGCCAAGACCAGGAACATTAACATGGCCTTGGGTGGTAACATGGACCACAAACATTGGCACAGACCCCTGATGCGTATGGCCATGAACTCAGAGCATGGCCCTTGGTGGTAGCATGGGCTGGGACCTCACTAAGGCCTCACGTGGCAGTGCAGGCTACTCACAACAGGCTGATCCTCAGCACCCTTGTGTCTCCAGTTCCACCTCACTTCATAGTGCTCAAACCATTCTGCTTCTCTTTTTCTCCCATCTATCTACCATTTACTTGCACATGCCAGTGGTGCCTGCAGTATGTGGGCGACCCACACATGGAGGCCTCTGGGTATCTGCAGCTCACCTGCACTGTGTGGCTGCAGGTGGGCCATACTACATTTACTATCCTAAGCATGAATTTGAAGCCCAGTTCAAATGCTTTTTACTTTGTTGAACTGTTCTTATATCAAATATTAATCTTACATGTTATATATATTATCAACACCTTAACATATTACTGTATATTATTATCTATAGCAACATATAACAAATATAACATAAATTCTATAGATGTATAAAGCTTAATATGCTTTATATATATATATATAACAATCTATATATAGCATTTAAGTTTCTGTTATAGTCTTCATATAGACAAAGAAATAAAAACAACCTTTCATTTCTATTACATGAATATCATAATTGCCCTGTCAAGATTATCATCTTCATGTTATAATTTTAGAAACTGAGTCTTAGGTATATGAAAAAGCCTACATTAAAAAAAGAAAGAAAGAAAAAGCCTACATTTAGACAATTCTTAAGCACCAAATTAGCTCCAAAACTTACTTTTGGCTGTTGTGGTTTGAATAAGTATGGCCCCATAGACTCATGTGTTTGAATGTTTTGCCCATAGGGAATAGCACTATTAGAAGCTGTAGCCTTGTTGGAGGAAGTATGCCATTGTAAGGGTAGGCTTTGAGGTCTCCTATGCTCAAGCCACACCCAGTGTGACACACAGTCTCCGTTTGCTACTTGTGGATCAAGATGTAGAACTCTCAGCTCCATCTCCAGAACCCTGCTCATTGGGCCTGGCTTACAGTTCAGAGGTTTAGTCTATTGTTATCAGAGCTGGAAGCATGGCAGCATGCTGGTACACATGGTACTGGAGAGTTAGCTCGGTCAGATAGAGGCCCAAGCTCTGCAATGAATGGGATATAGCAGAAGGCAGACATGGGAGAGTCTTCTAACAGTATCACCTATTGAACAATGCTATCCGATACTGGATTTATTGATAGGAAATCAATTTCATGCTTGACTGTAATGATTGAGAGCACTAACTTTCCCCTGTCAGCTGTAGACTTGGAAACAATTTGGGAAGGAAAGAATTACATAATAAAGCCCAATATCACACAAGATGCCCTGAGCTGAGGCCAGAGCAAGCTGGATGCCTGCTGGTGTTTACAGATAATTTTAAGTCAGGCTGACCTGAGAAAAAACAACATCATCATCATCAACAGATCAGTCCAAAATGATATGCTATTTCCCTATAGTTCTTCACTAAGAAAGCACTAATGGAGAAGCAGGGGGAGATTTTGGAGATTCCTGAGCTGTGGGGTCTTTACCTTGGCAATATCAATGGACACACATTTATTCTGCACCAGGATCTATACTAACTACTCTATAATATTTGCTCATTTTATCTCTACAACTACACTAACAGTAGTTACTGTTACCCCGTTTGAACGGTAGCTATATAAAGCTATGAGTTATCATAATAGTGACTTCTTTCTCCTTCTTACATGCTTTTTTGGCTAAGACCCATCTCTGACGAACTCAGCCCTGTTTCAGACCCACCATTCATCTCTCAAAATATGCAAATTTCCAAATCTGACATCCTAGTCCCAAAAAGAATAGAAGAAGAAGGAGCTAAAAATATGTTACACTGATAAATAGTTTCATGCTAAATCTTTTGATTCAAGCACTGTTTTGGGGTTCAGTCTGTAGCCCATGATTTATTGGATGACTCCCCAACCCTTGCAGATTCTTTAACCTAAAGCTCATGAAAAAATGAGCTCTGTTTATTTTAAAAGGTTGTCTTTAGAATGAAATCTGTATACCTTGGTTTATCTATAAGCTTTAGAATCACTGTGAAATTTTATTGCCCCTCCCCCTTTTATGTTCTTTAAAATAGTTTGGATAAATGCAAATGTGAGATAGACAGTGTTACCAAAATAAAGCACATGGTTCACTGAAGCAGAATCCTAGGCTGCTGTAAATACTAATAGCCAGGTCTGCTTTATATTTTGTCTCATATCAAGTGCCTCATGTGATGCTGGCCTGACTCAGATGCCAAGTGAATGGCTCCTTTATTTCTCCTCCTGGCTTGGCACTTTTGTGAGAGAGTGACATAGATGGAATTTGATACTCCTGTCAGGAGGCAAAAGAATAATCCTGCTAGAAACAGAACACAGAATTCTCTGGTATTCCCCATCTGAGAATCACTAGGATCATGAGATTTACAGCTTTCCAGTGATTCACTTTCCCCAAACCCCAAATAGGCTGATTTATTTATTCAGGGTATACCATGGAACCCTGCCAAATGCAAATGTGGAGCATGTGCCAAGCTTTTTTGGGAGCCAGATCATTACTGCCATAGTCACTACAACAAATAACAACAAAAGCCTCTAGGTACAAATTATCGCACATAATAAACTTAATTTAAGAAACACTGAAGAGATCTTTAGTTGCATTTTAATTTACACAACACCATTTACCACACAAGTGCCGTGGAGCCACTACAAAGTGAAAACAAGGCATCTGTATAGAAGAGGTTCTGATGTCTCATTGAGCTCACCAATATAAATCCACTTACCAAAAAAAAAAAAAAAAAAAAAAAAAAATGTGACTGAAAACACAGGGAAGACTGTAAAAAAGCATGGACCAACATACTGTAGAGTTAAAATTCTATTCCTAGCTAGATCAATGGTAATGGTTTGGATCTGCAATGTCCCTGAAAAGTACGTTTTGGGAATGTTCTCATAGCTTAATGAGCTGTTAAGAACCGGTAGAAAGTTTAGAAGGTGGGACCTAGTTGGAAGGAGTAAGTCTCTCAGGCTGTATACCTAAAGAGTTTTATTTTGTCTCCATCCTTTCCTTCCCTTTAGCTTCCTGGCCACCAGGGTGTGAACAGCTCCGCTCTACCACAAACTTCATGCTGTGATGCTCTGTCTCACTACAAGGCCCAGAGCCAGCAGTGATCATGAACTAAAATCCCTGAAACTGTGAGCTGAAACAAATCCTTTATCCTTTGAGTTTTATCTTGGGTATTTTCTAACTCACATAGCTTCAAGAGTTAAGTAGATGAAGTTCAATGTAGTTCACCTGCAAAAGCACAAAGCTTGGGGTAGAGCTGTTGAAAAGGACCATTTCAGAATCGGGCTGGTATCACATGAGGCACTTGGAAGTGAGGCAAGCCAGTCACTATTATCACAACACTCCAGGGCAGAAGCACAAGGATGGCACTTGCTAGACTTTCCTTCACAGTAATAATACCCAGAACAGTGTGTTACAGCAGCAATAAAACATGACATATAAGGATAACTACTAGCATCTGAGAACCTCCATGATGTGTCAATGCTATACTACACTCCCCGATATTGGTTTTTTACACTCGGAAGCAAGCACTGTTACCTTTATTTCACAAACGAACCAATTCATTTGATGATGTGGTTAACCATCTGAAGTCAGTTACTCTGATCTCAGGTTAGCTATGTGGGGCAAGTGTTCTTACAGCTAAGCCATCTTGCCAACCTAAAAGCTGTATTCTTCAAAATGTGACATTATGTCTACATGCTGCCAGGCCTTTTGTCATGAGTACGTACTAGTAGACATGATATTCTCAGTGTCCTACTCTGCTTATTTAGGAGAGGCTCCCTTTGGCAATAGCCTTCACATAAGTTTTATTCCAACAGTAAGGACTAACTGGTGTTTGTTCTTGGGAAGAGTTCAACCGACTCGGGTCTGGTCTCTACTCACAAGGGAGATAGATGATAATTTCAGACAGCACTATACTACAAGTGGACCAATGACAAATTTAAATATCAGGAAATCATAAGATTAAATGTTTATATTTTACTCAGAATATTAAGTACATTTGATTAGAGGAGAGAAGCAGACGAAGAGGAAGCGTCAGGAAAGTATAACGAAGATGAAGGAGTTGGAGAGAACGCAATGCCCACTTTTTCATCTGTATGGGAAAGGCAACAGACACAAGCCAACACAATTCTCCCACCTTGGTAATGTAAAATAGTATAGTCGTCAAGTGACATGCTGGGGTAAGTGCTAGCATAGTTGTTTATGTTCATTATATAGGCAAGATTTCTCATCCCCCTTTCCTAGACAGTATAACTAAGGCCCATGGAAGTAGCATAATTTACCAAAGTCTCATAAGAAAAAAGTACTTCCACAGTTGAAAGGTTGTACAAGATCAAAATTACATTCCTGGAAATAATTACTAGAATAATGGTCTTTTTTACTTTAACCTCTGGATGTAGCCTGTTTAATCCAAATTTTATGATAGGCCAGATTACCTTCTCTTGCCCTATGAAAACTGCTTGCTAAATTTTCAAGATTTTTGTAACCCAGAGGACTTCATAATGATAGTATGAATCAGCTGCAGTGGGAATACTGACACCACAGAAATTAGTAAATGCTGCAAATCAGAGCTGCTGCTGCTGCTATTTCCTTCTAAGAACCTATTGCTAAATATATACCATCACAAAACTGTTTGAGAACCTTCGAGATGCAGAGGAATGACTCCCATCTTCTTTGTCAGGCTCTACCTATTGGTCTTAATTGTGAGGAAGATTGTTGAGAAAGATTCTGAGACTTCATTTGTGGTTATATTTCTTAAAGAACCCACCAAACGGTTGTTGTGACATATGCGCATAATTCCAGTACTTAGAGGGAAGAGTCAGGAGTTCAAGGCCAGCATAGGAAACTAAGTGAGACCCTTTTTAAAAAAAATCTTTCAAAATGAAGAAGTGATGAGGGAAACGTTATCAGTTATGCCATGTGCTTACTTTCTCTAATATATCCTGATTTTAGAGATGAGGAGGAGAAGTAACTTCTCTGAAGCCACAGAGTTAACTAGTGGTAGGGCTTCAGTGAAATGGACTTCTAGTCCAATGATCTTGCTGGGGGAGCAGAGACATGGAGTTGAATCTCTCCTTGATATAGCTAGCATCCCTATTAACATTTAACAACAACAAGCACTACTAGAGTGATACTAATCACTAAGCAACAATGCCACAGAGGGAATACAAATACAGTGCAGGGGAAATAGGATGAGTTTTTGGCTGTTGGCCCAGAGTGTTTTTATCTCTGCTCTGATATGCCTTCCTTCTGACTGCAGAAACAACTATGGACCCAAAGTGTGAAATTTCTAAGAATCTTACACAACTTAGCAACGCCCTGAAAACAATTACATTGTAAATGATTAAATCACAAGATACAGAGATTATACTGTAAGGCTGATTTAATCAGAAAACAGTGTTAATAACACCATAACAATTCATTCACAACGAAAATTTGAGAACATTTCTTAAAAATAAACCATCCCCAAACCATGTTTTGTTTACTTGGAAGACATTTTATTATATTTTTTAAAATGCCAGCATGCGGGGGGCTGTGTATACGCGGCACACGTGACTGCAGGGACGTCAGTAGACAACTTATAGAAGTTACTTCTCTCCTACCCTATGTTGGGTCCCAGGAATCAAATTCAGGCTGTCACTTTGGTGGCAAATGCCTTTGTCCATTGACCCAGCTTGCCAGCCTTATTTTTCTTTTTAAAATTTACTATTATTTTTATTTAAACATGTATGTGTGTGCATGCGTGCCTCTGTGTGTGTGTGCCTGTGTACATTCATATGCGCAGGTATGCCTGCAGAAGCCAGAAGAGGGTGATGGACTTGGAGCTACAGATGGCTGTGAGTCACCCAGTGTGAGTGCTAGAGATTGAACTAGGAGCCCCTGGAAGAAGAGCACTTTTTTTTTTTAATAGAGTCTCACTATGTTGTTCAGGCTGACCTCAACTGCTGGACTAAAGCAGTGCTCTTGCCTTAGCCTCCTGAGTAACTGAGACTAATGGAGTGTGCTACACTTAAAAAAAAATAAAAACACAGCTTCTTATAGCAGAGGACGACTGAGGTTTTGATCTTCCTGACTTCCTCCATAGTGCTAAGACTATAACAAGCTAGGCAAATGCACCATCAACTGAGCCACATACTCACTCTTAAATACTGCTTTATAAGGAAATAATTTGAAAAATCAACAGTGGAGGATGGTGGAGGAGAGATAGCCTAGCAGTTAAAAGTGCATACTCTTCTTGCAGAGAATCTGAGCTCAGTTTCTAGCACCCATGTCAGGCAGTTCACAGCTGCCTGTAATTCCCACCCTAGTGGCACCAATGCTTCCATCTGTGTGTGCATGCACAAGCGCGTGCACGCACGCACGCACACACACACACACACACACACTTAAAAAATAAAAAATAAATCTTTAAAAAATGAATCAATAGAAGTAAGCAACAGGATAGGGGCACGCATGTTTGTGATCTCAGAACTAAGGAGGATGAGACAGGAAGAATTTGGATCCAAGGCTAGCCTAGGTTATATAGTAAGATCTTAGCTCAAAAGCAGCAACAACAACAACAAAAAGGAAGAAGCAAAGAAAGGAAGGAAAGAGGTGTATAGAATGGCAAAGATTAACAAGTTTTTCCAACCTTAACCCCAGAACTCTTTTCTGTTTTGTAGAGATAATCGTGTTTCATTTTGAGATATCTTATATGTGTAACAGTAATGTATATGTTTCCCATTGTGTATTATACAGATCTTGCTTTTTTGGAGGTTATTCCATATCAGTATTCAAATGAACTTTTGCTACTTTTTATGGAAGGTGGAGTGTTACATCCTCATTGTCACATAAACGTCTCATTTAAAATTGTATCACAAATTAATACCAGTAAACATCATTCAAACAAGAGGCTAGGGTAAGCTCACGATGATAGACCTGGTATATAGTTAAGGATGATCTTGAACTTCTGATCTTCCTACTTCTAGTGCTCACGTGCTGGGATTATAGAAGTATGCTATCACCCCTAGCGAAAGAGGATTTATTTTAATATTTAGATGGATTTTCTTAAAGAGGAAAACAATAGTAGAGATCAAGTAAATAAGAGGAATAAACAAGTACATCAAATATGTGCTAAAAGAAGAGGTAATAATTCAAACTATGGTCATGAAAGCATACTAAAGGGCTTTCCTGCAGGAATAACCAACTTCAAATCATTTCTAGCTGATGATGTGGTTTTTGTATGTGTTTATGTATTGTACACATGTGTGTGCACAGAAGACATAGGTCAATGTTAGATGTCTTCTTCAACATTTCCTTAGCTCCGTCCCCCCTCAAAGACAGGCTTACCACTGAACCTGGAGCTTGTTGATTTGGCTAGAATGGCTACCCAGCAATCCCCAGGAATCCTCCTGTCTCCGCCTCCTCAAAGTTGGAATTATAAGCATGTGACACTATGCCTAGTTTTCATTTGGGTGTTAGGGATCAAATTCAGGTCTTTGCTGTACCAATATTTTACAAATTGAGCTAGCTCCCCAGTTCACCCCACCTCCTTCTTTGCCTGTCCCCATTGGATAAAGAGACAGGGTCTTCCAGTATAACCTAGCCTGAATTTGAATTTGTAATCTTCCTGTCTCCGCCTCCTCAGTGATTAGATTATACACGTGCTATTATATGTTTTTCAAAAAGATGTCACACTCTTTGCTATACTTATTTATCTGTGATGGCATCTGAATTCTGCTGTGAGCTTCTGGAAGTCATGAGCACAAGCCATTCATCTTTGTATTCCAAGTTATAAACATAAATATAAAACAGGACCTCAGTTGAGTTTATGAAACATTGTTACAGACTGTTTAAGTCATTTGACAACCACTAAATTTTATAGTTTGTTGCTCTCAAGTACAACTAAAGCAATGGCACAGTAAGACTTTCTCAGAAGCTACACTTTTGGAAAATACCTTATTGAAGGTTTGGTGGATATGGACAGCCTAGAAGTAGAAAAGGTAAGGATAAATTGGATAGAAGGGACAGAGATCAGTAGTTCAAGGTCATCTTTTGCTATATTTTTATATAATGAAGTTCAAGGCTAGACTTAACAAAAAACAAAAGGCAGAGGTTGGAGAGGTTGTTCAGTTGGGAGATGCCTGTTTATTGTATACAAAGCCCTGGGCTTCATCCATAGCACCACAGAAACCAGACATGGTGATACATTCTTGTGGTTCTAGAACTTGGAAGGTGGAGGTAAGAAGATCAGAAGTTCAAGGCCAGCCTAGGATACATGAGACCTTACCTCAAACAAACAAAAATGTTAGGGAAAAGAAAGAATATCCTGGGTTCCTATGTGTTGAGTGGGTGGGTAATTGAGGAGAAAGAGATGATAGCTTTTATATGACCAGACTTAATAAAACCCCCCCTTTTTTTTTTACATGAATATATGCAGCTCTTTCATATCCATCCTCGTTTTATTCCCCAGCTTAATTTATACACCATTCATCTGTGTTTCTGAGACCATCTTTCTCTTAGTATTTATTTTTTAAGATTTATTTATTTTCATGAATGCAAGTGATTTGCAAACATGTATGTTTGTGCACATATGCATACCTGGTTCCCAGAGAGGCCAGAATATGGCATTGGATCCTTAGAACTAGAGTTACAGAAAGCTGTCTAATTTGACCTATTCAACTTGAGGGAAATCATGACTGGTGTTGGAAGCCAGCCAACTATCTGGGGCTGGTGAGACTGTGGAGAACCTAATACCACAACTTTACTAGACCAGTATAATTTCTAATTATATCCTAAAACAATAGTCATAGATGTGCTAACATGGAAGGTGGGGATCTCAAGGATCCCACCCATAACAAAGAACCACAGGCAACTAAAGACTGCTGAGGGAGGGAGAATCAGTCTCTCACAGGGATAAGCCTCTTAATCTGTTATCCAATAGAAAGTGGTCAGCCCTGAAGTCACATACGCAAGCCACACTAAAGGGACTTGGGGTGGGGGTGGGGGGAGGGATAAGGGTGGGAGGTGGGGGTGTGCGAGTGAATGAGTGCATGCGTGCCCGTGTGTGTGTGTGTGTGTGTGTGTGTGTGTGTGTGTGTGTGTATAATAATAAAATTCAAAGAAAAAGAAGCTATCAGTTTGAGATGGAGTGGGGATGGAAAGGGTTGGAGGGAGGAAAGGGATTATAAAGCAAAATAAATAAAAAGTGATATAATTACATTTTAGTTTAAAAATTTAAAACAACACCCCACACCAAGTAAAAAGGACAGAAAGAAGTGAATTCTAGAAAAGCTAAGATTTAATTTGCTAAGTTTGCTTTTGGTCAACGTGCCAATTTTCCTGAAGCTGAAGCTCTCTCCATATCCTGAGTGCCATGAGGCGGCTTCACTGGTAGCTTCCAGTCTGAAGAACACAGCTAGGAAGTTAGCAGGATGTTATCATTCCAGCGGCGTCCTTGGAGGTCCCTCATGGGATTCTAGTCTAGAGAACACAGCTTTAGCTCTTTTGATCAATTGGTAAGCCTTGAATTTTTAGTGTTAAATCCTTGCTTGTTTAAAAGTATCTGGAGTAGTTTCCATTTCCTGCACTGGTCCTTAAGTATAAAATGATGAAGTAAGTTTGAGTGATAGAAAAGAAGGGTACACAAAAGTTTATATTTTGGAAGTAGGTAAGTAAGTAAGTGAGTTTAAGTAAGTACTGAGTCCTCCTTCTTTGTACTAAGTCTGGGATGAAGTCAAACCTCAAGATCTAGTGGTTTGCTTTGAGAGAGGATGGACAGCTATGTTAGCAAAAGGAGGGTGGTCAAAATGAGAAAGCAGCTGAACGGGCAGCTTTGAAGAGAGCAAGGGCTTGCCTTTGGAGCTTAAACCTAACAGTAACTAGTAAGCATGCTTGGCATTTTATATTCAACATATTCATTTATATCATCTCGTTTCACACTCCTTTTCCTCTCCTTTCTTTTTGGTGAACATGCGGGAGCTTTCCATATGGCAGGCACTTTGCATGTATTTTCTTTTTTAAATTTTGGAACATCGTATGAATTAAGAACTGTTATTAGGCTCATATATCTTACCTGGCATCCGAGTTCTCATAGTTGTTAAAGAGCAGGCCAGTACTCAAACATTTACTTTTCATCTACGGCATTCATTCTTAAGGGATAATAAAGTCATAATTTCAGTTCCTCAAGAAAACAGTGCCTATTTTTAAAATCAATTCATTTTTAAGCTTTTGTACATATATATTGTGTCAACATATTTATTCTCAAACCACTATCCTCTGTTTTTTCACCCCCTTTTCTCCCTTTGTTCACTCTGAACAGTTTACTTTCATGTAATATTAATATACATAATTTTATTTATCTACATAAAAATCTAATAGCTACAAATGAGAGAAAACATATGTATTTGTCTTTTTAAGATGTATTTAATTTACTTAATATGATTCTCTTCGGTTGTTCCTATGTTCCTGAAAATGACATGGATTTATTCTTCTCTGTGGCTGAAAAATTCCATTATATTTCTATATCTATATCTCACATTTTCTCTATCTATTGCTCTGTTGCTGGATGCCTAGGTTGGTTTCATAATTTAGCTATTGTGAATAATGTTACAATAAACAATGTGTTAAGTATCTCTGTGATGAAGGACAGCGTGCAATGCCACAGCCACAGGCAGGCTACACATGACCAGAAGTCCCATAAGCAAGCCAGGCTATCGACACCCACATCTTTAGACTTCAAGCTTCAGAACTTTGAGAAGGGAATTTATGCTGTTTAAACAACCAGCCTGTGGATTTCTATTGGGGCATCCAGGGCAAATATGTACACCATCTCTTCTAGAAAATCTTTCTGAATGCCTGCCACCTCCATGGAACCCTTCAAGCTTCCTTTCCCCTTACTGTTTTGCCACAAGTTGAGTTTCTGTGTCTAATAAACTAGGGGCAAGGACTCATTTCTTTTCAGATTTTGAAATCTTTAATAAATATAAAGAGGTTAAAAAAAGTATCTCTGTGATATGTTGACTTGGATAATAGGGTGATACGCTGAGCTTGAATAAATATGGGTCGTTGGATCCTATGGTGGATCTAGCTGCTGCTGCTGCTTCTTCTTCTTCTTCTTCTTCTTCTTCTTCTTCTTCTTCTTCTTCTTCTTCTTTTTGATGAATTTCCATTCTGACTTTTCTAATAGCTAGACTAGTTTGTGTCCTCACCAGCAATGTATAAAGGCTCCTTTTGAGTCAAAGCATGTTTAAATGTCATGCCAACATGTGGAGCTGCTGTGCTTGTCATAGAAAACCTCTCTCTTCTATGTGTCAAGTCCTCAAGGTAAGAAGGGAGTGTCTGTGCAGTTTGAAAGGGACTAAGCTACTTTAAAGCAGACCAGACTCACAATGGACAAAAGGGTGGGGGCAGTGGCAAAGAGGGAAATCTAATGGCTGCCACCATAGCCTCACTGAGACAGCTCTGTATTTCCACATCATTGTTTATAGCTCCGAGGACACCATCCGGACCTAATAAATGAAAGTGTCCATTGGGAAAGGGAAAACACATACACATGTCCCCTCCACACACAAAAGCACATTTGTGTCAGAGAGCCTCAGAGGCTGACACACTGAGGACTCGCCTCCCCCTTCTCCCCTAGGAAGGCAGCTTTTCTGGTATTCCACAAAGAAGAGAGGCTGTGGCAGAGAAGAGAACAAGCCTTCTCCAGAACTGCTGACTTGATTCATCCCCAAACTGACACAATGTGGAGAGGAAAACTTCAGGAAATGGGTAGATTATGTCCAAGAAAAGATTTCCTGCAAGCAGTTAACAGGAAGCTAACATGAAAAGCAGCACTAAAAATACACAGGCTATTGGAAACAAGCGGCAGGGGTCTGACATTTCGAGACGGGGCTCAGGAAGTTACCAGGCCTTCCTGCACTCTCATCTCGTGAGGTCAACTTAACATGGCTTACTCACCTAGATTAGCCTATTGGGGCCCTAGTGTGCCTTAAACTCCACCTGAGGCTTTACCAACTCTCAGTGCGCTTTCGGCTATTCATGGGAGCCATGACTGCCCAGAGAGAAGAGTCTCACTGCTTCACATGCACACACAGGTCAATGCATGTGATGGGAAACATGCTCCAGTGGAGGAGACAGTACCTGTGTCCACCTGGACGTGGGCTCTGAAGGAACAGGCCTCAGCTCTGACGCAGCTAGGACTTAAGTCAATGAGAAACCTGAAGGAAAGGACGATGAGGTACAGGGCATGTATCTGCACTGGAACATCTGTGTAAACAGGGATACTAAGTTGTGACGTTAGGAGGACAAAAAGGAGCTGTTAAGAAGTGATTAGTTGTAAACTCTGAGAAAGAACCTTCCCGTGGGTGGGTAGAGTCAGATGCTTCATGTTGGGCTCTTTCATGCCCTAGGGTCAGAGCAGAAATTTGCAGATGGAGTTGGTTTTCAGAGCTTTCCCCTTCTTATTTCTATAAAATCCAAAAATTTTGCTAAATGTTTATTGAACTCCAACACCTGTTCTTTCCTTGCAGTACTGAATACAACCTAAAAAGGAAGACAGAAGGGAGGGCAGTGTTGGGTTTTATTTCAGAGTTGGCCTGGGACTGTGGCGACTTCAGCTATCCTCAGCACCACCTATGTGCTAATCCACCCCAAAGGTACATTCCCGATCTTGCATTTGCAGTCTGTACACCCTGAAGTTCTGGTTCCCACATACAAAGGGAATCTTACTACTAAGCATCCCACGAACACACAGACACATTATGGCAAGTCCTTCTTCCGAAATTAAAATGAATAATTCGAGAACAAAGATCTTTCAGCGGCATATTTTCTATAACCAATAGGAGCCAGATGTGAAGGCGTACTGGTAAACAAAATGTTGGTGGTCCGGTGTGATTAGAGTCTAGGGAGAACACAAAGTTTTTCACAGTGGGTGATCTTTCTTTTGCTATAAATCCCATGAACACTTTTGCTGTTGTTGCTGCTCTTATCTTTGTTCATTTCTTGGCAGCATTTGAGGCAGCTGAGCACTCCTTCTTTCCTAAAGGCTTCTTTGAAATCCTTTTAATTGTGTGACATCACAACTTTCTGTGTCCTTCTGTTCATCTTCACAAGGTCCTTGTAAAGTCTACAGTCCCTGGGCTATCGTCCCAGTTTTCTCCTGTGTCGGTCTTCACACTCCTGATGATTTGATTGCTCTCCGTGTACAGAGCACGGCTGGGCTTCAACTTCATCCTGCACTTTAGAAACTGGTGAGCAATCACAAGTAAAGCTAATATCCTCACCTTCATTTGTCAGAGGGGAAGGTAGTTTAAACACCTACAGCTCTGGCAAATTGCTTTGCGATATAAATAACAGGATTTTGCATTTTGTCTGTGCATACCTGTTAGTAAGGGTTCCTATTGCTATGATAAAAAACCATGACCAAAAGCAACTTGGGGAAGAAAGGGTTCATTTCATCTTACATCTTGTAGTTTATCATCCATGGAAGTCACAGCAGGAACTTGAGGCAGTAACCAGGAGGCAGAAATGACACAGAGGCCATGGAGGAATGCTGCTTACTGGCTTGATCACCATTGCTTGCTCAGCCTGCTTTCCTTATAGCACGCAGGACCACCAGCCCAAGGATAGCATTGTGTACCATAAACTGTGGCCTTTCAAATTAATTATCTCAACTGAGGTTCTCTCTTCCAAAAAGACTCTAATTTGTACCCAGCCAACATAAAACTAACCAGCACAATGTCTGTACTGTTTATTTTAAATCTTGGAAATATGAACATCGTGAGTTGCACTTCATTTGCAACATTTAAACAGCAACTATCATCAAACAGTGAAAAATCAATAAGAATAAAAATTTGAGAAAATTAAGGAGCCAAATGTATAATGGCAGGAGCCTTAGTGTACAAGCAGATAATAAAAATGAATTAATTGGATTAATAACTTGAGACCAATATATATTAAACCAGAATATATTAGCAACTATCATATTTTATTACTTATTTATTGTTTTAGTTTTTTTAGACAGGGTTTCTCTGAGTAGTCCTGGCTGTCCTGGAACTTACTATGTAGACCAGACTGGTCCTGAACTCAGAGATCTACCTGTTTTTGCTTCCTGAGTGCTAGGATTAAAAGTGAGCACCACCATGCCTGGCCTCTTTGTTGTTGTTTTGTTTTTGTTTTTCGAGACAGGGTTTCACTGTGTAACCTTGGCTGTCATGGACTGCTTGTTTGTAGACAAGGCTGGCCTCGAACTCACAGAGATCCACCTGCCTCTGCCTCCCTAAGTGCTAGGATTACAGGTGTGTGCCACTGTGCCTGGCTTTATTTAAAAAAAACTCACAGTCATGGAAAAAAGAGAATCACTGGATTTAACTGTTCAGAAATATGGTTATGATTCCTTTGGTGTCTATACTTCACTGTGGAATTTTGATAACTAGACCTAAAAAGGAACAATGTGGAGAAAATCTGGACTGGTCCACTAGTTTTTTACTAAATGATTCTTGCTAAACATTCATCTAATATCTGTTAGTTTTTTAAATCTCTAAAACAGTCTATCCTTAATATCTGGTCTGGTTTCAGTGAAAGATTATATAATCATTTATAACTCACTGTAGGTTTAATCAATGGGTTTAATTCCCTCACCCAATATGATTTGATATTTGAGCTCTAGAAAGAAAAAGAACAGTAGTAGAGCTGCAAAAGGAAAAGGAAAAGCCACTCTTAAGGGTTTCCTTTCTGCTGCAGGCTTCGAGATGGCAGTGAAAGGTCAGGAGCTGGGTGAACTTCCCACAGCTAAGTCAGTTAAAATCTGGTTCAGAAGCAGCTGAAATACAATAAAAATGAAAAAATAAAAAGCACTTTTCTCCCTTAGGGAGAAAAGATCAAGGCAGAAGCTGGAAATAGAATGGTAGAATAATGAGCAACAACAGAAGAAGCGTCACTGTAACTACGCCCCACCTTTACTCTATGCAGCATACCCAGCTAACAGTGAGAAACAGAAACGTTCTGTCAAATGTTGAAGGGAGTTCCTACATTCTATATGGGACATCCTATTACAGTGTCTACAATTAAGGTTCTTCAAAACCTTAAGGAGGCATGTGTATTTTAAAAATATAAAGCAGTAAATAAATATATATGTCAGAAATTTAGTGGAATGAACAATTAGTTCTGGGTAGTCTAAGAAAGTTGTGTAAGAACAGACCTGGGGCCGCGCCAGAAAACATGAAGGCCTAGGCTTTGCTAGTTTTCATAATGACCTTCCTTCACAGCCATCATCAAACAGCTTTTAAACATACAACAACAACCACTACCAACAAACTACTTGCATGGGTAAACCGAAGTACTTCATGAAGTACGAAATGTAAATATGGTATCACTTCATTTTCTAAAGAACAGAATGAGGGATGCTCTCCCTCACCATCATAAAAGCACAACATTAACTGGACATTAACTGGATAACACCACCAACGCACAATCCTCTTCTACTCTACTTTCATCACAAAATTTAGGAAGGCAGAATACTTACTTTCCTATTCTCTCTGTTAACATGTCACAGTTCTGGTTAATAAGTTACCAGCAGAAATCTAGGGGGAACTTTGGCTTTCCTTGTATCATGAGGCTCTGAAAACTAGCATACTGGATGGGAGGGTGGATTAAGCATCCTTGATTATAAAGCTGGTAAACCTAGGATAGCAGCTGTTACATTTTTATAATGTTAGAAAAATGAGCTATTTGTTTAAGCTACTATCAATTGGCTTTTCTGTTACATAAACTGAAAATACTCTTGAAATAAATACTTATCATGTGTTTACTCAGGGTTATAAAGTAAGGAGGTGGCAGAAACAGATGTCAAGCCCATGTCTGACAGATCTAAAACCCTGACTTTTACTGCTGCACTAACAAGAAAACACACAAACTACCAAAGCCGTCTCTTAATGACTGGGCTGTGTGGTTGTTTTGATTAGACAGACTAGTCATCTTATCACACTACATCATCCTGGCACATTTTAATGACATCATCATCACAATAGCACTAAATCTAGTTTCATTGGCTCTCAGACAGGGGAAAAGGGACTCAACTTATTATTTATAGTTATCTCCTGATTCTTTTCTTGCCTTATGACATTCTTTTTTTTTTTTTTTTTTGGTTTTTTTGAGACAGGGTCTCTCTGTGTAGCCTTGGCTGTCATGGACTCACTTTGTAGACCAGGCTGGCCTCGAATTCACAGAGATCCACCTGCCTCTGCCTCCTGAGTGCTGGGATTCAAAGGTTTATGACTTTCTTTTTTTTTTAGTCACAATTTCCTTTACATTTGAAATTTTAGTATTGGCCTACCAGAAGTTTTCCCTTTTTTTGTGCCAATTTGGAGATTCAAGATGGATACAAATGAGTCCAAGTCCTCCTCTTATTTTCTATTAAATAGACAAGTGCCACATCAAAAGACTAAGACTCTGATAAGACACTTAGAAGATAAAAAGCAGACTGTTTCTGGAGACTGTTTCTGTTTTCCTCTTACAATAGAGCAGATTGGAAGGTTGCTTAGGAATATTACAAAGCAGAAACAACACTGGTCTGATGGTGGCAGTGATCAGCTGTGGCAGCAGTTGGGGTGTTCAGGCCTCACCCTCCAGGGAAATGTATTCTTCTTCTACACAGGAGGCTCTATAGACTTGCTTCTGGCTGCCATGGAAAGCTCAGAACTGATTCTTTATGTAGCTCCTTAAGGGCAGACAGCCCTTGTGCAATGCTGATAGGTTACCTCCCTCAAACAATTAGCTAATTGCCTGAAATCACCCCTCATAGATCAAGAAAAACTGTCTTCTAAATGAATGCAGTTCATCCAGAAAGAAAAGGCCTTTTGCTTCCTTTTGACAACCTTATTTGATCCTAAAGCCCCTCCATCTACACAAAATTCTACAAATGTGAACAATCAGCTATGATAAACAAATGCTTCTGGCTTTACAGTGAATAAATATTTTTTTTTAAAGAGGAAGTTATTTTGTTCAGGTTTCTATACTTTCTGAGCCATCTCCCTTACTACTTAGAACTCTTTCTTCAAAGGTCTTAAATCCTACAAACAATGCACATGTGAAGGACTGTATCTGCAGCACTTGGGAACACTGGGAATGCTTTATTGGGGGGTTGGTGTAAGAGCTAAATAAAGGTCAGCTAGGATTTTTAATAAGTAGACATTGGGGAAAGAGTATGTGGAAGTTTCCAGAAAGGAGAAAAGGGCACGTGACAGATACCACTCTACATACTTCCATGTACACTCACATCTATACCTTAACATAAATGCCTATAGAAAAGATAGGTATTGTTACTATTTTATGTTTAAATCTAAATTCAAATTTCTCTTCCTGTCACTCTGGTGAGGACAAGCATGAAAACAGGAAAGGACAAAGCTTGTTTAAACATTGAGAACTAAGCCTATATGGGGGAGTTTATGTGGTACACTTGTACGAATCTGAATTGGCAGAACAATATACCTTGTAAGAGACAATAATCAGACCTGGAGTTGATGACCCGAGCTGAGGACGATCACAGTTATTTCTTTTATTACATCTATTTGCCAACATAAATGAGTGGAGTCACAATACTCAAACCTCAGTGTGTCCTCATCACCAATCTTACCATTTCCAAGGCTATCCAAGGAAACTACTTGAAATCTTGTCATACCTAACATTTAATGCTATGATGATTCCTCAACTTACTGTTATGGTCACTCTCCATTTATTAACTCTTTCTCCTTTCTTCTCTTTCTACCCAGTTTCTAAATTAAGGCCTAGAACAATAGTAAGAGTTTATTGGGGGAAAAGGGGCACATAAGTATTTTTTGCATAAATAAATGAAGTATTAGACGTAGTTGAGAGGTAATAGGGTACAAATATAAAGTAAGATGGAAAATGCACTTGGAGCCTCCAGTTAGACTGAGCCATCTTAGATACCAGATATAGGGATCTAAATTCATTTTTATAAGAAATGAGAAAGAGAATTTCTTTTTTTCTTTTTTTTTTCCTTTTTTATTATTAATTTATTCATATTACATCTCAGTTGTTAGCCCATCCCTTGTATCCTCCCATTCCTCCCTCCCTCCTGCCTCCCCCCCTATTCCCCTCCCCTATGTCTGTGACTGAGGGGGACCTCCTCCCCCTGTATATGCTCATAGGGTATCGAGTCTCTTCTTGGTGACCTATTATCCTTCCTCTGAGTGCCACCAGGCGTCCCCATCCAAGGGACATGGTCAAATATGGGGCACCAGAGTTTGTGCGAAAGTCAGATCTCCTTCTCCACTTAATGGTGGAGAATGTCCTGTCCATTGGCTAATCTGGGTAGGGGTTCAAAGTTTACTGCCTATATTTTCCTTGGCTGGTGCCATAGTTTGAGGAGGACCCCAGGGCCCAGATCCGCCTGTAGTTTTCCAAGACCCTCTGGATCCTTCTATTTCCTCATTCTCCCAGGCTTCTCACTCCTAAAGTCTCAATAGAATGTCCTCCCCTCTGACCCACTTTCCTGGTAGGTAAAGTTTTTCATGGGGACGTACCCCTTGGACTAGTGTCTCGATATAAGTGAGTATATACCATTTAACTCTTTCTAAATGCTGCTAAGAAGAAAAAAAATTGGGGGGCACCGAGGAAGGAAAGGTGAATGCTAACAAACAACTACTGTGAGAGGACAAGAAATTCCCCAAAAATCGAGACAGAAAGATGGACGGAAAACAGAATTCTCATATTTCTTTCACAAACCTCTTAAGCTTCATATGACACCAAGGTTCTACCTCTCTCTACTTTTTCTTTGCCAAACTACCGTGCTTTGTGCAATCTTTCTCTTTATGGATATCCTATGTTTGAGCACTGCTCAAAATGCTGGTTCAAGTTGTCATCTGACTGGATCAGCACAATGTCAAACAGCCCTACCTTAGAACTACCTCCACCCCCGACCCCACTTCTAGTCTTGGTGAAGGGAGAAGGCCAGGTGTAACCTGTTCTTGTTCCTGTAACATTTGCCTAACACGTTCTGACTACACCTGAAAATGAAGGAAATATTTCTTCCACCTTCTCTACTGAAGCACTGCAAACATAGAGAGATTACTAGCCTCATCCGGCAGATGCAAACAACTCTACTCAAGGAGAGAAATTACAGCTTTCCTTGCCTTTGCTTATCGCTCCAGGAAATGCTCTCAGTTGACCTGCACTAATGCCATCACGCTTGGGCTCATCCTCGTACCTCATCCTCAGGGAACTCAATCCCCAGCTGTGTGACTTTTCCTTCGAGACCTACCTCAACTGCCATCCCCCTCAGTGACACACAGTCCTCGATCGTGTAAGGGAATGCGAACCCTTCTACATCTAACTCTTTCAATGCTTTGCTTACATCTCTCAGCACGTGTCACGACAGGATTGTACAGCAGCTTCTCATCTCCTAGTCCATACCATTCAGAAAAATCAGTTTGAGGCCAGGGTCTGTATCATTGAGACATCTGCCATAGTTTCTAAAGTAGTACACATGCTCTGTTCAACTAGAGGGCTCTTAAACCCTCACTGATGTGAATTACTGACAATGCTACTTTAGTGAAGTTCTTCAGGGCATCATTGTCCTAATTTTAAAAATTGGAAAATGAAAGCTCAGTGATTCAGAAAAGAGATCCTACTTTCCAAACGGAAGTTGAGTGTCCATTAATGAGTTCAGGTGTGAAGTGTTGTGGTGGTGTGAATAGGTATGGTCCCCACAGCCTCATGTGTTTGAATGCTTGGCCTATAGGGAGTGGCACTATTAGGAGGTGTGTCCTTGTTGGAGGAAGTATGTCACTGTGGGGTTGGGCTTTGAGGTCTCCTATGCTCAAGCTATGACCAATGTGGCACAGTCTCCTTCTGCTGTCTGTAGTCAAAAGGTAGACTTCTCAACTCCTTCTCCAGCACCATGTCTGCCCAGACACTGCCATGCTTCCCACCATGGTAATAATGGATTAAACCTCTGAAACTATAAGCTAGACCCAATGAAATGTTTTCCTTTGTAAGAGTTGCCTTGGTCATGGTATTTCTTCAAAGCAATAAAACTCTAACGAGGACACGTGTGTTCTTCTTTGGTAACTGTTACTATCTTTTGTTGAACAGCCCACTGAAAACAGACCAATCTCTGGGGGCAAGGGGTATAGGTGAGCAGTCTGTCAATATTTATATCAAGAGCTTAAGGAATTAATCTAGGGTTGGTGAGATGGGTCAGCAGGCAAGTTCTTGCTGCAAAGCCTGATGACCAGAGTTCAATCCTCAGAAACCACGCCATGGTGAGAACAAGCTACTGAAGGTTGTCCTCTGGCCTATGCACACTCAAATGCACACACACACACACACACATTAAAGAAAGAAAGAAAGAAAGAGGAAGGAAGAAAGCATAAAAGAAATCTGAAAAGAGAAATTATCCAATTTAATATATCTGTTTCTAGAAATATACCTTAGGAAACTATTTAGAGATATAGACAAATGTATATATGTGAGGATGACCATCATACTACTGTGCAAAATAGTGAAAAATAGTAAAATCACTCATTTCCCAGTACAGAAATTAAAAATATATTTGCCTCTAAAATTTTAAAGGGCAAAGTAAAAATAAATAAATAGAAAGAAAGAAAGAAAGAAAGAAAGAAAGAAATCAACTGTTTTGAGGTAAAATGAAGACTAAGAGAAGAAAAGAGTAGAAAGAAGGTTGAGGAAAATGAAGAAAGGCCACCTGTGTTTGGGTCTGGAAAAGTATCAGGCTAGGGAATATGGCAGCACAGATAAATAGAAGCATAACACATAGCACACATGTGATTTTAAAATTTTCCAGTAGCCACACTTAAAAAGCAAAACAGAAACAGGTGAGGTGAACTTAGATATCTTTTTTTAGCACAATATATCCAAAATATTATCATTTCAGAACCCAATCAATATAAAAATGAGGTGTTTTGTTTATGGCTCTAAGTATTCCAAATACACTGCGTGTTTTATACTTAGAGCACCTGCCAGTTTAGATGGACCAAATTTCAAATGCTCAGGAGATACATGCGGCCAGAGGTAACAGCACTGGATGAAGAAGAATTAGAGAATAAGGAGAGCAAGATAGGAAGAGGAGCAGAGATAAAGGCGAGTCCTAGAAAGAGCTGCCTTAAAACAGCTCAGTAAAATGTCTTAGATGGGCTAAGTATTCTTTCTAAAAAAAAAAAAAAAAAAAAACAAACAAAAAACAAAAAACCCACTAAGGGTGTCTATAGAACTTTTTTTTTTTAATTTAAGAAAGGAGTTTAGTGTGTAAAATGCACTTGCCACTAAGCCTAATGACCTGAGTTTGAGCTTCAGAATCCACATGGTGGAAAGAGAATCAACTCCTGAGAACTGTCTTCTGACCTCCATATACATGCTATGATGAACACACACACACCCACACACACAATGAGTGAGAGAGAGAGAGAGAGAGAGAGAGAGAGAGAGAGAGAGAGAGAGAGAGAGAGAGAGAGAGAGAGAGAGAATGGGTTGCAACTAATACGATCTAACTTAAAATGTGAAATAAATGATTACAGGTCTTGAAATTAGATGAAATCTATAAGGATTTAACAAATGTATCAAGAGAGTCTTTTTGACTTACAAATGGTATGATTAATACACTAAATGATCTTAGTCAAAGGAAAGTCACACATTTATTTCTTCAGTTATGAAAAAAAGGAAATTAGATGCTCCAAGAAAAACAAGAAGTGAATACAAGGTATGTAAATACAAGACTGAAGACCTATTTATTCTACAAATGTGAATGTAAATGTTATTTACCCATATGATTAAATACTTAGGAAACATTTCCTCATTTTACTTGTTGGAGTCAGAATTCTCAATACACAATTATGGGAGGGGCTGAAATTTAAGAGTGGAAATCTTCATAAGGCAAATCTGACTAATAATTTAACAATACTCATTTCATTTAAGAACACCAAAGTTCCAATGTCTTCATGGCATGATGAAATTCACACTGTGAGCCGGGCGTGGTGGCACACGCCTTTAATCCCAGCACTTGGGAGGCAGAGGCAGGCGGATCGCTGTGAGTTCGAGGCCAGCCTGGTCTACAAAGTGAGTCCAGGATGGCCAAGGCTACACAGAGAAACCCTGTCTCGAAAAACCAAAAAAAAAAAAAAAAAAAAAAAAAAAAGAAATTCACACTGTGACCAATAAATTGTTCTCAAAGTTTATAACAAGCATGTCTAAGTTTACAATGTTAAAAGAGACAAACTGCTTCCAAAGAAAAGTTGCTGCGAGGGAAATGAGCAGTGCTGCAGAACACTTTCTGTGTACTGAGCATCAGTCAGGTGTTTGGTGCTATGCCAGGCATTTCAGTCTAACAAACGTGATGAAGTAGTGCTATCACGCCTAGTACAGATGGAGAGATAGGATCAGAAGGCTTTAGGACCCGTAACACTTTACCCAAATACAAAGTGGCAGATTTAGATTTAGTGATAATCTAGTGCTAGAGTATATAGCTTCAAAGACAGTACTAACACCTCCTCTCCTGCTTAGGGCCTTCTCATTGCTGACAGCCTAGGACAGGAACAGAGGGCACCTCTAGATAGGAGTAGGTTATCCTCTCAAGTGTGAGGTTTCTGTAGTCTTGTTCAAAGGAGTCTTAAAGAGTGGTGAGGGGGGTACACCTCTGTTTGTGGGGCCAAGGAGTATTCTCTTGCTTGGCTCTAGCATCTCCTGGTATTTTGCTAACTCTTAGCTTCTCCAAAATACCCACCCACTGGTTTCCCAGAGTCAAAAAGCCAAAATATCTTGGCTGAATGGGTGATGGATTACAGATGACAGAGGTTCAGGAAAAGAAAGTCTGTAATGTGTTTCTTTTTTTAAAGGCCAAAACATATCACACACTTCTCATTCTTATTCTCTTTGCGTTCTGTCTTGTGAAACATTCTGTTGTCTGTATTTTCACTCACCACAGTGGAAAAAGACAAATAGGTCATGCTGAAAGCCTAAATAAATCCACTGTCTTCCGATTTCAGATCAGCTGTAGTCCATCTATCCTGAAGTCGGGCCAAAAATCAAGGAGAATATGGAGGGAGCTGCTGATGCTTGCCCTCAAAGGAGAACTCTGGGAAACAGCTCTAAGGGAGACTGACAATGAACGGAGACTGGGCTCTGGGATCTCCTTTCTACGTATCCTTGCCTCCTTTAACCTTAGAACCCATGAATGCTGGTTTTCAGTGAAATGTGCTTTTCAACTTTTCAAAAAAGACTCCATTTTTAGCCAAATATAATTTTTCTAAGCCTTCAAATTTTCATGTACTTCCTCTGTAAGAGCTGCTCTGCTGCCTGTTTATTTCTCAGCAGCCAAGCTTCACTTTCAGAAATCTGTATTATAAAAATATGCAGCTTTTCATTGTCTGATTACAAATTATAATATCAAATGAAAACAATTTTAAAGTATATACAAGCATCTGCTGAATTCTGTTATAATCTAAGTGTTATTGAGAGCCAGGGGCAAAGCCTTTTACAGCAAGTTGTGGTCATTCGGGTTGTTCCTCATTTCCATTCCTGATTTAGCCTTAGCTTCAATTTTACTAAAGCTCCTTTGCGCCCCTTTCCCATTTGGAAAGAATTCACCATGGGGTGATGTGCTCATTTGACTAACGCCTCCTCCCTGGAGTGTACTCTGCCAAACTTTCTGGTAAGCAACTTTGGACAATGAAAACTCCCTAGACATTTTGAAGAAGGGTGTGAGAGAAAGACACACAGGGACCAAGGAGCTGAAACATAGCCCTTCTGTCCTGAGAGGATGGAGGAAGGGCGCTGCAGGTTAGTTGTTAGAGGAAAGAGACTTGCTAGATTTTGGCTGCAAACAATTGGGTAGTGATATCAGCTGTTGGCTGGAAAGCTGTCAGCTCAAGAGCAGGAGGTCAGGATTCTGTCTAAAGTAGGAGCATACCACGCGGTTTCACTTGTTACAGCTTCTTCACTCTTACCCTTGAGCTCAATGCCTGTGTTGGAAGGGTTCTTAGAGATCACTTAGCCTGTTTAGGGTTTTCTGTCTCTCCCTGCCTCTCTCCTCTCTGCCTTATATTCCCCCTTTCTGTATACTAAAGTTTGCAATAGACCCACAAGCTACAAGTTAAAGCTGACCTACTTCTGGCTGGAAGGGGACACAGGCAAAAAGGTTTGCCTGCCTAGCTGTCTCACCCCTTTAATCCTACCACTGGGGAGGCAGAGGCAGGTGGACTCTGAGTTTGAGGCCAGCCTGGCCTATAAAACAAGCTCCAGGCCAGCCAGGGCTCCAGAGTGAGACACTGTATGATCAAAACAACAAAGTCTTTCTGGTCTTGATTTTGCTGATTCCCAGACTTGGCTCACAGTACCATGGAGTCTTTGGATAACACCTATGGCCAGGTCTTAAGTGTGGGTCCACAGACTCATGTAGATAGATATGCTCAACTTTATTATATATTCTCTCCTGATGATATCAATAACTCCCAATGCTTCATTAACCATTTCTACATGGAAGAGTCTCACATTAGACTTTTTAAAATTTTATCTCTCTATTTAGCAAAGAAAGAACCTAAAGTACATGGTAAGAGGAAACTAACAGGGATGCTGACAAGCAGACAGGGATCTAGAAGTCTAGCAGCAGAATCTCCAGTGCTTGGTCTGAAAATTCAGGACCCGATCTCGTAGCTCTCAGAGGACCTGAGAGAAAATTATGGACCAAAGTAGAAAATGGCATGGAATCAAAATGGCTCTAGTCAGGGACTTGGCCAAAAGGAAGCAAGTAAGAACACTTTTTAGAACCAGAAGCTCCAACAGAGAGGGACTGGCCATAAGATTCACTTGATACTGATTCCTAGGGTCCTAGATCAGGTTCCTAAATTCCACCCTCCTTCACCCTACCAGACCTCTCTCATACTACTAGAATGGCTTTACAGAATTCACTGTAAGGTAGAAAGGTAAAGCCCTGCAGGAGTCACAGTACAATATGTCTAGGCTCTACTTGCCTAGCATGATGAAAGCAAGGCTGTTCCTAAATGATGCAGACAGACGTTCTGTTTTTGTTTCATTTACTGAGAGACCCAAAGCCATTTTCTTTCCTGTTATAGAATATAGATATAAAGCCAGGCATGGGTGCATTCATGGAGGTGCAGGAGGATCAGGAGATCAAGAGAAGCCTCAGTTATACATCAAGCTAGAGGCTTGCCTGAGCCACATGAGACCCTGCCTCAAAAAGCTAAAGCCAAAACCAAAGCCAAAAAAGGTTACCAATTTGTTCTTTTCTTCAAGGGAAGGTAGTCCCTTACAGTTTCAGGGGTTGAAACACAACTAGACTAAAGCAATTATGTAAATTTTTTAATTAAAATTTTTATTTATTTATTTACTTTACATCCCAATTACAATCCCCTCCCTTCTCTCCTCAGGTTCCACCCTCTCTTATCCTCCTCCCCTATTCCTTAGAAAAAGGGAGGCCCCTCCTACCTACCCACCCTAGCTCATCAGGTTGAATCAGGACTGAGCTCTGTCCTCTAACTCTATGGCCTGGCAAGGCAGCACCCCCAGGGGGAGTGATCAAAAAGCAGGCAGCAGAGTTCACATCAGAGACAGTCCCCTCTCCCCTGAGTTGTCCATCTGCTACATCTTTGTGGGGGCCTAGGTGCAGTCTATGCATGGTCTTTGGTTGGTACTTCAGACTCCACAAGCCCCTTTGGGCCCTGGTTAGTTGGTTCTTTTGGTCTTCTTGTGGAGCTCCTGTCACCTCCAGGTCCTTCTATTCATCCTCCCACTATTCCACCTTCTAGACTCCCTATACTTCACTCAGTGTTTGGCTATGAGTCTTAGCACCTGTTTCCAAGCGCTGCTGGGTGGAGCCTCTCAGAGGACAGCTTTTGTCTGCAAGCATAGCAGAGTATCGTCAACAGTGTCAGGGGTTGGCTCTCTCCCATGGGATGGGTCTTAGTTTGGGCCAGGCATTGGTTAGACATTCCCTCAATCTCTGTTCTATCTTTATCCCTGCACATCTTCTATTCCCCTTAGCTAGGACTGACCTAGAGAAGAACATGTTAATAAAAAGGAAAAAAGAAAAAGAGAGAGAGAGAGAGAGAGAGAAAAGAGAAAAGAAAAAGGGAAAAAAGAGAGAAAAGAAAGGAAAGATTCTCAAAACTATACATAAGGGTTTTTCTGAAAGATACAAAGTACATAGTTTTCTTAGCAACATGTTTGAACCACAAAACAAACAAACACCTTGATACTTGCTACCTTTTAGTACATTTAACGAGTGTCAGTGTCCTTATGATTTAAGTCACTACTGGTCAAATTTTGTTAACTGCATCTGTGTTTTTCTAACCTGCTGAAATGCTTAATAAATAAATTAAAATCATAGGCATTATGTCCTGTAGCCCACAGAGGTATGTATTATTTGGTATTCAGATTTGAGAGGTCCACAAACTTCAGATCAAGAGTCTTTAAGCTGGGCATGTTGGTGCACACCTTAAATCCCAGTACTTGGGAGGCAGGTCTCTGTGACTTCTAGGCCAGCCTGGTCTACACAGTGAGTTCTAGAACAACCAGAGCTACACAGTGAGAGCTATATAGTCTCAAAAACAACAACAGCAACAACAACAATAACAGCAAAAAGAGTCTTTACTTCCAACCAATGGTTCTTAGTACATGGTCCCAGATCATCATCATGAATACCACTTAAAGGCTAGGTCTCTAGCCCTATGTTGTACCAACTGAATTAGAAACACCAGGAATGGGGCCCAGCAATGTTTTTGTTTGTTTGTTTGTTTAAAATCAAGTCATCTAGCTGAACCAATTCATGCTAAAGTTTAAAGACAATTGCTTCAAACTCAGCTTTATTCAACTGAACTTTCTTCAGAAATAAAAATGTTTTTTATTGGGGATAATATAATATAGTTGTAACTAGGCACATATGTCTACATAGCACTTGGAACATAGCTAGTCCAATTGAAAAAGGGGCTTTTTAATTTTATTTAGTTTTCATTTATTAAAATTTAAATAAGTGTTCATGGCCAGTGGCCTATGTATTAAAGAGTCTAGGTCTGAATTAAAATAAGGAATCTCCCAAATCAAACAGCTCCTGGTAGTAAAGTAGGAAAACATTGGTATGCGATTGATTCCTTAGAGAGAAAAGTAAAACACACACTGAAGGCTCCCATTCCTGAAGTTTTATGACCCAGCAGGCCCGGCTTAGCCTGAGACGCTGCATTTCTAACACATTTCTATGTGACCTGAATGCGTCTAATCTCAAGCTAGTGCTGTGAGAAGCACTGAGATAAGTAAAGCTTGCGTGTGTTCTCCTATAGCCAGTGCCTTAGGCCCTACAATGGCTTGATATTACTGAGAGAACGACAGCTAGTCTCTAACAAGAGAAATAATTTGGAAGGTCTGCTGTGGTTCAGGGACCATTAATATTTCCTCATAATATCAAGTGGCAGGTGCCATGATTTCAAGAAGTTTACAGGAAGGTTACATGATTTGCACAAGGTACCCCATCTTACTCCTTTTATTTCATAATTCTAATCATGCCTGTGGAGGGTTTTGTGTGTGTGTGTGTGTGTGTGTGTGTGTGTGTGTGTGTGTGTGTGTTTTGCTGGAAACTAAAATATTCAAGAGTGTGAAGGCTTGACACTAGAATAGAGTCAGGAAAGACAACTGGACTGGTGATGTGGATGGGGGCTACGCCTTCTTGAATAACACTACAGAGGAAACCATCTACGCCAAAGACTGGTTTTGGCCAGCAATACAGCTTTCAAGTATTAATGGGAAAGGCAAAAATCAAGGACAAACACACAAGGGACTTTTCTGAAGGTCAAAAAGGCAATAATAAATGCCAAGCCCAGAAAAGCTTTTAAATCTGACCTTTTCCTCTGCTGAAGCCATTCTCCTTCCAGCATCTTCAATCTAATAGACTGAAGTGGGCTCTTAGGAAAGAACTGGGCTAGTCTTTTCTTTAATGCTGCCTCTCTACCACTACTCAAGCAGAAGCAGTATTACTGGTAATTACATCATTATACCGTAATGGAACACATGTGGTGCAAGTGAAATAGCCCAGCAGCTCCTTAGTTGAGGAGAGGAGAAAAGGACTACCCGTTCACTGTTTCACTTCTGTTAACCCTCTAGGTTCTGGCTTATTTCAAAGACAAAACATCCTTGGGATATTTCACAATCACAAAATAGAGACCATGGAGGTGAAGCTTCCTCAAAGACCAGGAGTGAACCTAATACTTTAGAGTAAGGGCAATTCCCCCTGGAATTGGTAATGTCTGTGTCTAGTTCAGTCTTTGCTGTGAGTATGTGACAATGCGGAAATAATCTGCAGCTCACAAGTTTCAATTTCTTCAATCCATAAAGAACAGCAATGCTCCAGTGCAGGAGATTCTAAAATGTCACTGGAAGCAACTGAGATCGGATCAAATGATCTCAGGAACTTGCTCCTCCCACTCTCAGCCCTACTATTCTATTATGTAAAAAGACTCCAATAGAGAGACAGAGTGAATGGAAGGAAGGCTCACGCTGTTGGGTTCTTGCTTCTGTTCTAGCCATACATTAGCATCACACCATTGTCTGCAATATCCTCAACATTTTCTTTGTTTTTTATTAAATATTTTACATATACATTTATATTATTATACATATATACATTAAACTACCTATAGCAAGAAGAACTATGAAACAATCAGGAATTATATACATGTTAATTCTTAGTGTTTTGGCTATTTGTATTTGGCAGCTTTGAAGAAAACATCTTTCCTATCTTGGTGCATCTAAAATTCTGAAAGCAAATCAATTATCTATCATATCTTGTCATTATCAACTTAAAACATCTATCTAGACCTAAAAACATCTTAACCCCTAAACAACTAAAGTTCATTGTAAAACTAAACTATCTGGTCTTCAACCCCATCAGAGACTTGAGAAGGAATAAAATTGATTACCTGAGGCTAGAGGGAGTGCAGGTTAGTAGCTTTCCAAATGAGAAGATGATAGAGACTGTTTGCTCACTGAACAGTCATCAGAAACTCTCTATAACGTTGGAGCATCTCATCTTCAGACTTCTGGCCCAGTATATCTGACAGACATATTTGTGAGGCAGGAACTATTGAGGATTTGCTTACCCTGTCTTGGCAGAGTTTGATCATCAACTCTGCCTGCATCCAAGCTTGCCTTTTTTAGGCAGAATTCTTTCTGTTGTAGAAACAAGGACATTTTGCCCAGTGGCTTGTTTGCCACATTTAAGCCATCTCCATAAGGAGGTTCTTTGATGCACATCATTCTCTTTGAGGTAGGCTGGGTGTTGCCAGGAGTTAGCCTGCCTCATTGTTAATGAATCTTTAAAATAATAAAAAACATTTTAAAATGCCATAATCTGTATATCTCTGAAGTTTTTGAAGACCTTATCTATTTTACCTTATCTTTATATAGAATCATATCTACTACCTGCCATCTCCTCAATATTTTCAAAGGGCCAGGTTCAGAACATACGAATTACAAAGTCTCTTCCGAGAGAGAGAGTAGTGAAGCAAGTTTCAAATGCTTCTACAGGGACTTGAAAGTAGGTGGGAATTAGCATAAATGACATGTCAACAATGCCAAATACAAAAGAGAGCTGTTTTGGGGTATGATTTTTAAAGGTTTTCTTATATGTAAGGGAAAATTATATATTAGAGCTCAAAAAGAATAAAAAACTACACATCAACTGTTCTATACCTTATAACCTTAGACTCTTCCCTTCTAGTGCAAAAAAAACCAATTTAATAAATGAAACAAAATAGTCCTAAATATTAACTTTTAAAATATTATCTGCTGATTTTTCAAGGACATAAGATATTGGTAGAGAACAAAAATTATATGAAAGTAGGTGGAAACAGCCTAAAAGTCAATTAATAATGATGGACAGCCATAAATTAAAACAATGTAGTAGGAGTTATGAGTAACATTCTCTCTCTTTCTTTTATATTACTTAGCCACCAAAAGAAATTAACTTCTGACACAAATGATTAAGAAAATATGCTAAGTGAAACAATCCAAGTCACAAAAGGAAAAATACTGTATGACTTCACTAATGTGGCAAATCTAAGAGTAGTCAAATTCTGAGAGGCAGAGTGAAGATTTGGAAACAAGCTTTGAGGCCAATGGGGCAATATGTAGCTACTGTTCAGTGGGCACACAGTTTCAGTTTTTGCAATATGAGAAGAAATTCTGAAAGAGAATGGTAGCACTGTTGCTCAACAGAGGGAATGTTAATGCTACTGAAGTGTTCATGTAAAAATGTTGAAGATGGTATAAATTATGAATTTTTACATAGTAACAACATGTAGTGAGAACAGAAATCCTGAAAAGGAGAAAAAGCACTAAAACGATCTTTTGCATTGAGGTTACCTAAGAGACACTAATGACAACTACTATAACCATTTGGAGTCTGGGAAATAAAATCACGAACCTAGGATTCACTTTAAGGGATTGACTTACAAAGAACTGTTTGGGAGTTTGGGGAAGTACGGCCTTGTTGGAGAAAATTGTTAATGAAGGTGAGTTTTGAGAATTTTTAAAGGCTCCTGACATTTTGAGTTAGCTCCCTCTCCTTTGTGCTTTTGGTTCAAGATATGAGCCCTCAGCTTTGTCTCCGGTTGCCTGCAGCCTCCTGCTGCCTCTGCTCTGCTGTCATGGACTCCAGCCCTCTGGAGTTGTAAGCCCAAATAAACTCTTCCTCCTACATCTTGCCTTAATTATGGTGTTTTGTCACAACAAAAGAAGATAACTAATATACTTCCTAAGAGAGTTTATTAATGTTACACATAAACATTAGAAAGCAATTTTAAAGTTCACAGACGAAAATAAACATGAATATTAGTAAGGGGAAACCACTGAAAACACATGATAAGAATACATTATGAAGTCTTATTAATGAAAACAAAGTAGATTGCCATATAGAGGTATAAACCAATGAAATTTAATATTTAATAACTCTATAAATGGTTAGTAATACATCAACTACTTAGACTATAATAGAGGTAGACTCTCGAATTCATGGATAAAAGATTTGAGGTAGCATTTAAATTTAAATGCATTGAAAAATAATAAGAGACTGGCAGAGCTGTGTAAGCTGGTTCACATTTGGGATCTAAGGCAAAAGGACCGAGAGTTCTATGTCTGCTGGGTAACGCAGGAGAGAAGAGGGAGAAATAAAGGGAGGGGACAGAGAAGGGGGAGGAAGGGAAGGAAAGAGAAGACATACAGAATACAGTATGGCTCATTTCTTTTCTGAGCACAAAATGGGAAAATATTTCTTATATATCTGATATCTAGAGCTGTTAAAATGCTCATTATAGTGATTACAAAAATTTACAAATCTTGTATGGTAAAACACATCTACACACAATATAGAACCCTCAAAAGATAAACAAATTATAAACTGTGGTAAAAAAAAAAGTCACATTTGTCATAATCCCTGTTATAAAAGCTTCATCTTATTAAAGAGCACGTACTATCAATGAGACCAGCAAACTTGTAAAAAATGAGCAAAAATGTAAACAGATATTTAAACATTGTGAAAAGATAACCAGTTCTGACTTACAAAAGTAATGCAAACTAAAAGTACTCTGAAATACTGTTTTGCTAGTACATTGGCAAAACCCAGAAATTCAATAATGTTGGCAAGACTGTGGGCAAACAGGTATTCTTTGCCAGAAGGGCATTCTGTTATCTCTTCGGAGGGTAAGATTGCAAAATAACATAAACCAATCAAAATTATAATAGTATATATATTCTCTAACCAGACAAATATGTATATTTTAGCCAGCCAATTCCTTCTTAGAACTTTATCTTAGAAAACTCCACATATATAAAATGACATACATATACTTTACAGTTTGTTTTTAAAATAAGATAGAAAACAATGTAAATGTCTATAAACAACTTTAAGTGGGATGGGTATCATGCCATGGGCTCACACTCCCAGTTTCTCAGTAGGCTGCTGTATAAAACTTCTCGAGTCCAGGAGTTCTGAATGACCCTGTCAGGGTGGGGAGAGGAAGAGGGAGATAAGAAGATACTGAGATTTTGTTATGGCTCCACTAATTTCTGTAATAACACTCAAGTATTTAAATGAAAAGTATGAGGAAGGAAAAACTTAACATATTAATATGTAAAGATTATCAAGCTGTGTCAAGTGTAAAGTATATTTTCACTCTGTGCTTCATAGAATCACTTAGATAAAGTAAGTAACCAAAATATGTATATATTTGTATTTATAGCTATGATCTGCATTAGAGCATATAGGTTAATATATATTATAGAGATTTGTTTACCAAAGGATTAGAACTGAGCAGACTGAGTCAGAAAGATCAAAGGAAGACTCTTCACATGTATTTCTTAAACAATTTGTGCTTAAGCCATGTGCTTGTATTTCTATTAAAAAATTAAAAAGTAGTAAATATTTTCTTAGATGTCAGGCTGCAATAACAATGCTGAGATGGGTAATTTATAAAAGAATAAAGTTGTTGTTTTTTAGGCAAGTAAAGTTCAAGGTCAAGGGGCTCACATCTGGCAAAGGTCTTCTTGATATATCATCCTCTAACAGAAGGCAGAAGAGCAAGATGAGCAGAAACAAGCTAAGAGGAGCTGAACTCACACATGTAACAAATATAGATCATGGTAACATTGATCCATTCAGGAAAGCAGGGCACAAATGACTTAATTATCTCTTAAAAGTCCCACTTCCCAACACTGTTAAATTACTAATTAAGTTTCCAACACAAGGGCTGGAGAGATGGCTCAGTGGTTAAGAGCGCCGACTGCTCTTCCAGAGGTCCTGAGTTCAATTCCCAGCAACCACATGGTGGCTCACAACCATCTATAATGTGATCTGATACCCTCTTCTGAAGATAAAGCACTCATATGCAATAAATAAAATAAATAAATCTTTAAAAAAACAAAAAAGTTTCCAACAGAAGAATCTTTGGGATACACTTTCAAACCATAACAAATATGTATAGTAAAATATCTAGGAAACTAATAAAATACATAAAATACAATGTTCAAATTAGTAGAGCAAAAACAAAGTGAGAAAAGGCAAAATATTCAGTCCAAGGATTAAAAGAAGAAATAGAAAACTCAGTACAACAAAAGGTATAACACTAGATGATTCTGATAAGTCTAAATATTTTCTTAATCACAATAAATATAAATCAGACTCAACAGTTAAGAGCCAATTACCTTACTGTTGTAACCTCAGTAAGTATGAACTAGGAGAATTCACAAGTTAAAAGAGAGCCTAAAACTAAATAAAAACACAACCTTGTAACTAGCAAACTGTTTTTAAAAGGTACCACTAAATTTAACAGTGTGGGAATGCTAAAAGCCAAGAAATGGAAAAACTTACACATGATCTATTTCTCAAAAAAAAAAAAAAAAAAAAGAAAGAAAGAAAGAAAGAAAGAAAGAAAGAAAAAGAAAAATGCTGGTATACTTATGGAAAGAGTCAGGAAAAAGGCTAATGCTAAAAGGTAAAGAGATTTACTTTCATAGATAGAAGGTTCAAAGTCCGGGCACATAAATTACTCTAAAAGTATGTGCACTTAAAAAGCACAGCCACAAAATATATTAAAGCAACAACTGCTGTCTCTGCAAGTAGAAACCAACAGCCACATTACTATTATGGGAGAGATTAGGAAAGCTCTTACTACTTGATATAAAAAGGGTGAACTCTCTTATGCCCTCCAATTAAACTTTCTTAGAACAGCTTGGTCATCTTATCAGAAAAAAAGATTTGCTCCTATATTCCTGAGAAAAGTAATTGAGATGGACAGACATGCTTCTTGTCTGGCTCTTATGACAGAAAAGGGAACTTACGCATTAGCTACATAAACAAGCAGGCAACCACACGTGAACACGATGTCTATGTCAGCAATCCCGTGTGCTTATGGTTCCACTTCTTAATGCTCTCACAAGATCACACTGCTTTCTTAGATGCATCTGTACCTATCCCCACACAAACCACAATGCCTGATATACAGTAAGTGTTCATCAAGTGTCTTATTGACTAATTCATTATGTACTTTTCCTAAAGATATTCATGCTAAAATTTCCGAAGCACCTATCTTGTAAAATACTGAGAATATACAGATGAATAAGGTGTTTGCCCTCCAGAACCTTATAATCTGGAAGTAAAACAGAAATGTATTTTTTAAGTAGAAAAATAACCAACATCCCCCCCCCAAAACCCAAAATGCCAAAACCAGATAATACAAACTATCAACAGAGCAGAAGGTAAAATGCTCAACAAAAGATCTGAATGTTTGAAGGAAAAGTTCTGAAGTATATGGTGTGTGTGTGTGTGTGTGTGTGTGTGTGTGTGAAATAAGCACCATTGATGCCAAAATCAGAGAGTGTGAAAGAAAGGGTATTTAAGTTAGCCTTGAGAAGCAAATGTATAAAGTCCAAAGGGAAGATGCAGGGCCATGAGAAAGAAGAACGTAAGGCATAGAGAAAATGTCACTGCTCAAAGCCAAAAGGCTTGGACACAGAACACAACCTTTACTCTAGCATCTTTTCCACACTGCCTGTTTAACACCATTTTCTCCTATAACTCTCTTTATTCCAATACTATCCCTGTTTAGCTCAAGGGATATTGACTACAAGCTAATCAAATGCCATTTAAATTGTAGCACAATATTTAAAATGCACTGAACTTTAAAGTTTTGGGGTTTTTGTTTGTTTTTTGTTTTTTTTGTTTGGTTTTGTTTTGTTTTTTCTGAGACAAAGTTTCTTTGTGTAGCCTTGACTGTGCAGTACTTGTTTTGTAGACCAGGCTGGCCTCGAACTCACAGAGATCTACCTGCTTCTCCCTCCCTGAGTGCTGGGATTAAAGGTGTGGGCCACCATTCCTGGCTTATTTATTTTTTGGCCTTTTGAGACAGGATCTCTCTATGTAGCCCTATCTGTGCCAGAACTCACTTTGTAGGTCAAGCTGGTTTCAAATTCACAGACATCCACCTGCCTCTGCTTCCCAAGTGCTGGAATTTAAGACTTGTACCCCTAAGTCCAGCTTGAACTTTCAAAGTTATAATACCCTTGTTGAATACAATACATGCTACTTTAAATTTTTTTATTTATTTTATGTGCACTGGTGTTTTGTATGAATATGTATCTATGTGAGGGTATTGAATCTCCTGGAACTAGAGTTTCAGACAGTTGTGAGCTGCCATGAGATTGAACCTGCGTCTCTTGAAGAGCAGTCAGTGCTCTTAATTGCTGAGCCATCTCTCCACTCCCCTACATGTCACTTCTAAAACCTATTTCATTTTTTTAAAAATTGACAGAGCAAACCAGGGGTGGTGGTGCTTTAATCCTAGCACTACAGAGACAGAGGCAGGTGGATCCCTGTGAGTTTGAGGCCAGCCTGGTCTATAGAGTGAGTTCCAGGACATTGAAGGCTACACAGAGAAACCCTGTCTCAAAACAAAACAAACAAAAACCAAAATAGGCAGAGCAATAGCAAAGGCCCACTAAGGGAAAACTAATTCCTTCTGGGCAAGAGGATGAAATCTCTAAACTGGGGGAGACCTGAAAGTTTAAGCTACCTAAATCATTAATGAATTATTCCATAATTAATCTAGTTGGACTGGTTAATCACTTGGCCAAGGAACCACTCCTCTAGAAGATGAGACCACTCATAGAAAGGTCATGTAACCCATGCTGAGGAGAGAGGCAGAATAGCTATACCTTTAATGAGATACTGTATTTTTCCTTCCCAGGATTTTTGCCACTATGTACAGTCTCTTACAGAGAGCGGATATGCAGCTTCATAAGTGATAACTGTTCTTTCTCTTTTTAAAAAAGTATTTAGTTTTATTGTATGTACATTGATGTTTTCTATATCTGTGTGAAGGTGTTGGAACTCCTGGGGCTGGAGTTACAGACAGTGGTGAACTGCTATATAGGTACTGGGAATTGAACCTGGGTCCTCTGAAGAGCAAACAGTACTTTTAACTGCTGAGCCATCTCTCCAGCCCCATAACTGTTCCTTTTATCTTTTTTCTAAGCATGTTTTCCCTAATAGTTTGGGCTTCATTCTTTTTCTAAAACCACTCTCCACCATGTGGCTGTCTGTCATTACATAGCTGACCTCCATAATGGATTAATTCCAACAGCACAGGTTTTCTCCTTCTCTCCTCCCGGTAGCTGCTAGTTACCTGCTTACAACTTAACTGTCTGGGGCCTTTTCTTTTATACTCTAATAATATTGCCTTCTTTGAATAGATGTTGGTTTTGCTTTATCCTCAAGCTTTTCTTGCCTTTTAATTCTTTAATCAACAGAAAAAGGGAACCCACTCTACATTCCTAGATGGCATCAAAACAATGGTAGAACCTACTACCATTAAGTTAACTACTCATTAATAGATCTCAAGCCCTGCTTTATAAAATGCTCATTGTGTGATCATTAAATCAGCTAGAATTTCCTTTAATAAATTTACTTATTGTGTATGTGTATACATATTTTGGCTAAGTGTTTATCTGTGTATCAGTGCATGTCTAATGACTGAGGCCAGAAGAGGGCATCAGATCCCCTAGGGCTGGAGTTACAGATGATTGTGAGCTTCCCTGTGGGTGCTATGAATCAAACCTGGGTCTCTGCAGGACCAGCCAGTGCTTTTAACCACTGAGCCATCTCTCCAGCCCCGCTAGGTCCTTTCTTGATTTACGAAAAGACCACACACATACACTGGACAATCATAATAGTTAGAACAAACATGGTGATAGGCTTTATAGAGATCTCTATAAACAAGCTTTTAAAAGTACAAACTGAGACTTTCATAAAAAAATTCACAGTTATTCTTTCCCTAAGAACATATTTACAACTAAGATAACGATAAATCTTATGATTGAGGCAGGTGCAAAGTGTGATTCGGACATGGGGATGTTGGGAAACGCTTACCAGGTGATAGTGCCTGGATGATTTGAGGCCCCTTTTCCCTCTTAACAAAACAAATATTTAGGAAGTGGGGCCAAGCAAAGGCCTAGACACAGACAAGAAAAGAATGGAATCTTAATAGTACAGATGGCCTTTACTTGTAATCAGTGAGCCAGAGCAGAGTCTAGAAGCCAGCTCATCTGATTCCCAGACCCTTTCAGGAAGTTCCCACTATGAAAAAAATGAAGTCTTTCTATCAGTGTTCCTTCTTTTGCACTGACCTTTTATTTTAAATCAGAAATTCCCCCAAGGGACCTTGGCATACTGAATGCCAATTAGATTTCCTCCACCTGCTCTGGGGTTTAGAGGGCAGTGCTAATTCAGTGCCCTCCTAGCTAACAAAGCCACTGGCATTCCTGGTATGCAGAGGCTGGGCCCCAATTTTTTTTTTAAAGTCTAGAGCAATTAAAGGGCTCCTGTCCAAGGCCCTAACGAGGAAGTGGAGAGAGGAGGGTTATTAGTTGGTCCAAAAGAAATGGAAGTACAGCCACAGATTGATTGTTGTTGCAGAGATGGGTGGGAACAAGGAAATTCTGGGAGGTAGGAATGGAATCAGGGTGAGGCACTCACAATCTTTACTCCCCTTAGGAATGCTATTGTCCTCCAGACTGAAGGGATGAAGGCTTGGACGACAAAAAAGAAAAACCTCATCCAAAAATAATTTCATCAAAAAACATTTCCCTTTCTCTTCTTGCTTTCATATATACAAATCTAAATTGCCCAGCCAAAATGACAAGCCTTCACTCTATACAGGTAGCATTACTCTATGAAGTTCAGTCTGTATATTCAATCATTTGCACTTTCTCTGTACTTTGACCTCATTGTAGCTTTCAGAGTTGACTTCAAGATCAAGTCAACAATAACTATACAGATGTTTATTTATTTATTTAACACAACTCCAAACACAAATTTGTTTTCTGAGAATCCAGAAGCGTGCTTACACTAAGTTGCCATAAAATGTAACATAAACAAAAAGCAAACCATATACAATTCTAACTAATGTGACAATCATAGCCTTGTTTGGGAGATAAGATTACAAAATAATATAATTAGCACTGAAATAGAGTTGCTAATCTACTCTGCTACTGAAGAGCAAAGGTGAGGGTTACTAATAACCTTCTGTGGCCCTGATTGTGAGCAAATATGATTAGAGTGTGTACACAAGGAAAATACTACCAAGGATACAACTGAACTAGCCATCTCATGGTTTCCCACCACAACATATACATTTATATTTCCTGTCTTCGCTTACAAGGGCTTTTGTTGTTGTTGTTTTAGGTTTATTTTATGTATATGAGTATTTTGCCTGCATGCCTGGTGCCCACAGAAGTCAGAAGAGGGGGATTGGATCCCATGAAACTAGAACTATGGATGGTTGTAAGCCTCCATGTGGATCCTGGGAACAGAACCCAGGTCTTCTGGAAGAGTAGCAAGTTCTCTTAACTGTCAAGCTTTCTCTCTAGCCCCAGCTTTTAAGTTTTTCTCATGAGAAATCAAGAAAGATTTCAGCATCTCTTATATACAAGGTATTCTTTTTTAAAATATATTTTATTAATTTATTCATATTACATCTCAATTGTTATCCCATCCCTTGTATCCTCCCATTCCTCCCTCCCTCCCATTTTCCCCTTACTCCCCTCCCCTATGACTGTGACTGAAGGGGACCTCCTCCCTCTGTATATGCTCATAGGGCATATGCTCTTCTTGGTAGCCTGCTATCCTTCCTCTGAGTGCCACCAGGCTTCCTCATCCAGGGGACATGGTCAAATATGGGGCACTAGAGTTCGTGTGAAAGTCAGACCCCACTCTCCACTTAACTGTGGAGAGTGTCCTATCCATTGGCTAGATCTGGGTAGGGGTTCGAAGTTTACTGCACGCATTGTCCTTGGCTGGTACCATAGTTTGCGCCGGACACCTGGGCCCAGATTTGCCCATCTTAATGTTCTTCTTATAGGTTCCTAGGACCCTCTGGATCCTTCTGTTTCCCCATTCTCCCATGCTTCTCTCACCTAGAGACCCAAATAGGATGTCCTCCCCTCTGACCCACTTTCCTGGTGAGTGAATACTTTCATGGGGCATGCCCCATTGGGCTAGTTGTACAAGGTATTTTTAAGCATACAAAATATTACAAAGCAGACCCTTGAGGGATGGGGAGATGGCTCATGGGTAAAGCGCTTGCTACATAGACAAAAGGACCTGAGTTTGGACCCTTAGCATCCACATAAAGGCTGGGTACATTTCTGTAACCCCAGAACAAAACAGATAAAAAGTCTTGCTTTAAGGGACATATGTTCTATAGGTATACATATATATATATATATGAGAGATGAGAAGGAGGGAGGGAGGGGGCGCAGAAAGAAGTCAAGCAAACAGGAAAGCCTAAGTTATAGCCCAAACAGACAGCTGCCACGCAGTTCCAGTTAACTTTTGCTATGCAAAAATTTGTGTCCCGTGCTCTCAGATCTGGAAGCTAGAAATTTTATCCCAATACCTCAGCTTTTAATACTTGACAATGAATTAAAACTTTAAAAAATTCTGCAGGCCAAGCAAAAATACTTCATGGAATTCTGGCTAAAGATGTTTATTTATGACATATGAGAATACATTTCAAGCCATTGTGGTTTAGGCACTACAAAGAGAGGTCCTTGGTAACTACAGTGCTGTAAACTAAGTACTCCTAGATTTGAGGAGGCAGCACTTTACATAGACTTTAAAAAATCCTAAGTAAAGAAAGCCAGTTAAGATCATCCTCAACTACATATGAAGTTCTAAGGCTGAACTATATAAGACTCTTTTGAAAACAAAATAATATACAAAACATAATGGAATATCTCAAAATGTACTTCTGACCAGCTATGTGGCCTATGGCTTCTTTTGGTTACTAAACTCTAGGATGTGAAACTTGCATCTCTGCTGTATTTTCTGTTTCTGTTCTACTCTGATAGAGGAGTCCTGTCAGGGCAGATCATTTTGTTTGAGTTTTGCCTTGGTCCAGAGCCTTCCATCTGCCAAACAGTTGTATCTGACGCATACCTATATAACAATTTTCAAAGCAAGACACATACCATATTTTTAGCTAATTGCAGAAATACAAAAGCATTTATAAGGGCAGTCACTTAAGCATTAAAAAATAATACAAAGAAAATATTGTGAAGGCTTAATATTATGATTTAGGCTCAGCTCAGAGTTTACATATTGGGAAGCTTAATACCCAAACTTGTATGCTGATGATATTTGAAAGTGAGATTTTAATTTTTTGGAGGCAATTACCATAAGGTTAAATGAAGGAATAAGGGTGGGCCCAAAATGCAATTAGTGGCTTTATGAGAGACCCTCTCCCACCCTGCTGATGCCTTTTACCATGAAGGACATAACAAGGCTTCACCAGAAGCAGGTATGTGACCTTGGATCTCTCAGTCTCCAGAATTATAAGAAATAAATTAGTTTTCTTCAAGAGTTACACAGTATATGGTATTATATTATAGAAACACTGAAATCATACCAAGACAATTATCAACTAAGTACAGGTTAAATCAAATTATTTACACATTACTAAAGAGGTACTGAAAAAACTTAAGAGCCCCACGAAGCTGATGGGAATGTTGTTTGTGACTAACCATGCACAGACATTTCTAGATGATAAAATGTAGAACAAGGGGCTAGAGAGATGGCTTTGGTTAAGAGTCTTTGTTTTTGCAGAAGACCTGAGTTCAGTTCCCGGCATCAGTGCAAGAAGGCTCACAGCTACTGTTAACTCCTGCTCCAGGGGACCAAACACATTATTCTACAGGTACCTGCACATGTACACACACGCACGCACGCACGCACATACAGGAGAGAAAGAGAGAGGGATAAGGTGGGGTGAGTTTTTGTTTTCTTGGATTTTCAGCATGTTGATTTACAGTAAACATATATCATTTTAATAAGAGTGAAAATCACTCTTCTCAAACAAACAGCTGACCTATATATACATCACGGAACTATCATCATGGTTTGTCTTATCTCACAGGGTTTTGGTGCACATTAATTAGCAGGACAGCTAGGCAAGGTAGTTCACACTGGTAATGTTGAACCTGAAGGCCTGAAATGGGGTACAGAGTGCGAATCTGCCAAAAACAAACAAACATCCCCCAAACCAAGGAACAAACAAAAAACATCAAGCAAACAATAAAACTGTAAAGACTTAGAGCAGTGACACACAAACACTCTAAATTAACTATTAATATGCTGTCAGAGAAAAAATAATGCACATTAGGGTAAGTTTGTAGTTCAAAAGAGATTGTTTTTCACTGAATATTACCTCTCTAGGCTCCATAAAAAACAGCTTGGGGCAAAGTTTACTTGCTTTATCAGATATTCCCATCTCAAAGGAGTAGAGGGAAAGATTAATGAGGCAGAGTCAGAAGGAATTCAAGCAGAAGGGTATACTCTTTAACTGCCTACAGTTAATGTTAATGAAGATACAAACAACAGGATGTTTAGGATAGGCTGTATCTAAAGGGGAGAGAGGGAGGGGTAGCTAGCTAGATACAGGGAGTTTATGAATGAGCAGGAAGACAAAGGCAGAGAGCAGCTTTTCTGGTAGCTTCTCTTCTTCGGCCTCTTACTGTACTCAGGCCCTAGAGGCTGTCAGTTGGACCTGGAAGTGGTGGGAGAAACTAGGACTTGGCTAGCTGAGGCATACAAAGGCATCAGATTCTGTAGTTGTCCACAATGGGTACAGAGACTACAGAAGAGCTCAGGCTTTACCCCAGAGAGGTGATGAGAGCCTGCAATACTAGGGAATGCATCAAAAGCAGCAGACAACCCAAGACTCATCTTTGAGTAAGCAGGCTAGGGTCTGGAAGGCAGAGGGAACCAAGGGGATTGGTAGATAGGTTAAGCCTCACTCGACACAAACACTTGTTATCACAGTGGAATTTTATTGTAACGTATGTGCTATTTCTTAAAACATAAGGGGGAAGAGAAGAAATATCTATACTTAGTCTTTAGGTAGTACTCTAATTAAACAGCACTTGTATCCAGACAGTTCTAACTCTAAAAAAAACCTGTGAAATGTTGGTTACATTGCTCATCTCCACAATCCAAATGCATGGTGACTACTGTGAAGCCTGAATGAGCTAAGGTGGCTTAGCTCTGTCTCCTCCATGAGAAATGCCGTCCCTTCCCTCACTCAATCTTAACTCCTTGTTCTTCCAGAACAACTGGTAACGTTATTCTGCCCAAGATTATTTATACTTATGAGTATTCTCTACAAAGGGAGGTCTACGTGTAGAGGACTATTATTTCATTCTTTGGTGCCTGCTACAGCTCACACACATGGCTCGGGCTGAATGCAATAACAACTTCAAACAATATTCAGGAGACAACTTGTCACATGATCATTAGTAGTCACTCAAGGGACTCATGAGACTTCAATTTGAGATAGCACTCTGTAGTGCTCTCTGGCTTGGAACTCATTATGTAGAGCAGATAGGCCTCAATTTTATGGCAAACCCTCCAGTCTAAAGGCCCCCTGAGTGCTGGGATTACAAGTTTGAGCCACTGTCTGCCCTTCATGAGATGTCTTAAATATGGTATGACAGCCATGTTTCATAGGTTTTTAAGTCAGACAGACTTGTAGGTCGATTCCAGTAACAATTGGTCAAGTGACATAAACTCTAAAACATTAATAAAGAACTTTAAACATAAATAGGAATAGTGCTGTATTTTATAGCACTGCTTTAGGGACTAGAATTGAACAATAAAAACTATAAGCTGACAATAATAATCTTAGCACTTAGGAAGCAAAGACAGAAGAATCGCTATGAGTTAAAGGCCGGTCTGGGCTGCATAATGATGTCTAGAACTGGTAGGGCCCTGACAGGCCTAGCCCTGCCTCTCGCCATTATCCCGTCCATGCTTCAGGGCACTAAAACAAGGCTACATCTACATTCTGACTGGAACTGACAAAAGCGGCCCCCTCCCCGCCACCACGAACGTTTTGTTATGGAGATACTATGCATGGTCTTGAAATTTATACTTTTACTTTATTTAGCCCATCGGACAAAAGTAGAGTCCTAGAAATGAACAAGAAACAAGAATCATTCCACTTTAGAAGCCAGGGTTGAAAACCAGGGGGAAACTGTTAATACGAATTATATTATAATATAAATGATATTTCTGAATTTATGAATATGAACATATATAAATTATAACACAAATATATGAATATATACACACAAATATATAGTAGTTATATATAACTATTAGATGAATTAACTTTTTCTGTTATTGCTTTTAATATCTATTTTTGTTTTGTGTGTCTAAGTGTTCTGTCTGCAGACATATATGTATACTATGTGTATGCTTGGTGCTTGCGGATGTCAGAAGAGGACCCTGCCTCCCTGGAAATGGAATTACAGATGGTTGTAAGGTGACATGTAGGCTCTGGAAGCTGAACTTGGGTCCTCTGAACGAGCAGCAGAATTCTTAATCACTAAGCCATCTCGCCAGCCCCACATTCTGTATTATATACACATATAAATCGCCAGCTCTAAAGCCAGGTGATTATAGTGATTTTTATTAATCAAACATGAGAAAAGCCACAAACAGAAGATCAAGGTTCTAGATATAAAGCTAAAACTTCTTGATTATATTAAAGGGACTTAGGATAGGAAAAAGTATAGGCAAATATTTCATATCAAATACTTATCCATTCTTAGCCTCTGTGTAACCACAGAAGATATCATAATATGGAACAATTAATCCTATTGTGTCACTCAAATTTTGGGAGAAAAGTTCACCTAATAACTTCTATGAAGCAGAACTTTGAAAAAAATTTTTTTTTGTTCCAGCTTGCCCTGAGGAGCACTGTAGAGCTGGATAGAGGACGAGAGCTTGTTGAAGAAACAAACCAGTCCCCTCCCCCAGGTCTGGTCTGAAGGCCTGAGACTTCTGCATTTAAAAGAATTCAAGTCCCAGTTAACCCTCTGTAAGATCCACTTTTAGTGGGGGTATGATAAATCAGAAGATTTGCCTGACCTACATCATACACACAATAAACAGACAGACCAGTCACATCTTCCAATAAGTGGCTTAAAAAAATCAAGTTGACAACATTTTATTTTTGTACTCTAAAATACCACTTCCTCAATAAACATTTCCCATACAGTTGACTACTTATATGTGTTTCTCCAATCTTATGACTTCCTAGTCAACTCTCAAAGAAAAAGCAGAACTTTAAAACACCCAGGCTGCAGCCAGAGAGATGGCTTAGGCAAAACTGCTTGTTGAACAAGGATGAAGACCCAAGTTTGGGTCCCTAGCACCCATATAAAAAGCCAAGCACAGTGGGGCACACCTGTAATCCAAGCACTAGGAAGGTGGAGACAGAAACATCCATCCACGTTCAGTGAACAACTATCTCAAAATATAAGGTAGAGAGAAATTGAGGAAGACATCCAGTGTTGGTTTACATGTGAAGGCAGACAATAGCCTCAGGCACTGTCTAGTGTTTTGCTTTTGAGACAGGATCTCTCACTGGCCTTGAATGAGCACCAAGAAGGCTAAACTGGCTGTCTAGTGAGTCCCATGATTCCCTTTTCTCTGTTTCCTTGGTGCTAGGATTGTAGCTGGGCCTTTTGGCTGCTTTATTTGGGTTCCTCTCTCTACCACCATTCTCCACCCCAATCCCTTCTAACTCCACAATACTAGGTGGGTAAGAAAGAAGGTTAGAGGGGAAAGGGAGCATAAACCTCTTTAGACTGCTTCCTGCTGATTAGGGGCACTGAGTTCCTTGGGACAAGTCCAATCTTCATAGTCAGAATATCTCCAACCAGCAATCCAGCAATAGCAAAAGCAGCAGCAGCAGGGGGAGGAGGGGGAGTAGACACTATAGGATCTCTTGTGGCTCTCGCATTTATACCCTCTCAAGGGTCCCCAGAATTCTGAATGAAAACTATTTTCAGATGGCAAAATCATGTTCCTGCTAGAGTCAAATCGAGTCAAATTATAGTTAGTGGCCCCACATCCCACACCTAGGATTGAAACAAAAACATATTCACATAACATAACTGGGATTTTTAAAGGTTTTTGAGACAGGGTTTCTCTCTGTAACAGTCATGACTGTCCTGGACTCACTTTGTAGACCAGGCTGGCCTCGAACTCACAGCGATCCCATGTCTCTGCCTCTCAAGTGCTGGGATTAAAGGCATGTGCCACTGGGATTTTCAAGAAACCAAAATTCTCAACACAGTATACATGTCTGTTTGTTTTTGTTTTGTTTTGTTTTGTTTTAAATGGGTCTTTGAGGTTGAACTCAGGTCTTCAAACTTGGGTGGCAAGTACTAATCATCAATTTCTTAATGTATTGATGATTCACTCAAATATTTGTATAAAGTAGTGTAGAAGGCACTACATTGAATGTTAAAAATGCAGAGGTCAATAAGACTATCCCTATCCTGCTGGGGGTTGGGGGTGGTGGTAGTGCAGGACTTTAATCCCAGCACATGGAAGGCAGAGGCAGGAGGATCTCTGTGAGTTTGAGGTCAAGCTGGCCTATAGAGTGAATTCTAGGATAGCTAGGGAGACATAGAGAAACCCTGTCTCAAAACCAACCACTTGGTTGTCAAATTGACTATATCTGGAATTAACCAAAACCCATGATGGGTATATCCATAAGGTGTTTTTCTTGACTGGATAATTCAAGGCAGGAAGACCCACTTTAAAATAGGTCACACCTTCTGGCAGTATCCTATATAAGGATGGAAGAAGGAAGCTCTGTTTGTGTTTTTGTCCTTACTTGCTGGCGATTCATCTTTCACTGACATTAGAGACTACTCCTTCAGGATTCTGGTATATACTGAAGACCTTCTGAGATATCCAGCCTTGTAGACCAAAATGTTATTGAATTCTTGGTCTTTCTGTTGGTAGAGCCATTGTTGTCATAGTCAGACCACTGTAAACCACTCTAATAAATTCCGTGTGTGTGTGTGTGTTCATTCTATTGGTTCTGTTTCTCTTAGAGAACCCTGACTAGTATACTCATCAAACTTACAGAGTAACAAATCTCCCATCTCCCTCTGTACACCTCACCAGCTAGTGTGTCATACAGTATGCTCAGGTTCTCTGCAGGAGCTCTGCAACCCCAAAATTAGGCCACAGTGTCCCAGACCCTTACCAAAGAAACTATATTCCATGTGATTTAAGAGCTACAATTGTGGAATCTCCGTGGCTTCTGGCCTCTGTCATTAAGCTTAGATCATCCTATTCCTTATACCATCCTTTTGCCAAATCACCCTTAGTACCTGGAAAGCAGTAATTCTGCGTGTGAGATTCACACACATCCCATAGGCTGACAGAGGAAGTTTAGTGTTTAAACTGTTATGTTTAAAGCTTGGAGTGTAAAAGCCAGCCATAGTGGCACATGCCTTTAGTCCCAGCACTCGGGAGGCAGAGCTAGGCAGATCGCTGTGAGTTTGAGGCCAGTCTGGTCTACAAAGCAAGTCCAGGACAGCTAAGGCTACACAGAGAAAACCTGTCTGGAAAAACAAAAAACAAAAAATAAAACAACAACAAAAAGATTGGTGTGTAAGTAAAATAAAGGAATACAGATGGGAATTGTATATGTGTATATAGGACAAGAAGGCATGGAAATGATTTTCCTTTAATACTGGTCACTCCAGATCACAAGCAGTAGTTTATTTCTGCCTTGATTGTGGTGAGACAGGTTTGTTCCTTTGTGAGATAAGCACATATATCCCAGGCATGGACTGAAATAGCAAAATAATAATTCCTTAAGCAAAGGTCTGTCTACTTTACATTAAGCAGAGGAGGGCATTATGGTAAATAACAATGATACTCCCAATAAAGACAGCTGATTACACTTGTGCACAGACACTGTTCTCAGCATTTTATATACTGACTCATCCAAATTTCACAATAAGCCTAATGAGCTAAGTTCACAAGCCTCACTTTAAAGATGAGTAAACCAAGACACAGAATATAGTGCCTACTAAGCAGTAGACTCAAATTCAGAAATCCTGCTCATGCTAGACTTTCCTTTTTAGTTTTACACTTATTTATTTAGGTTTTTTTGAGACAGGGTTTCTCTGTGTATAGCTTTGGCTGTATATTTATTTATTTATTTTGTTTTTTTGAGACAGGTTTTCCCTGTGTATCCCTGACTGTAGACAAGGCTGGCCTTGAATTCACAGAGATCTGCCTGCTCCTGTCTCCTGAGTGCTGGGATTAAAGGCATCATGCTACAGTTTTTAAACATTATTTAAAATGAAAGACCATGTTCAGAAACGTGTTTCCAAGGTTTAGGTCAATCACAGTACTGAAGATTTAAAAAAATGTTTTGAGATTATAATTTCTTCCTCTCTTTTGCTCTCTCCAAACACTATCATACCCCTCCTCGCTCTCTTTCAATTTCATGGCCTTTAAAAATATTTTTAATTTTAATTTTTATGATTACAATATAAAGTACTCCTGCGTTTAACATTTGTTTTGTTTTAATTTAATTTTGTTGCAGTACTGGAGAGTGAACTAGAGGCCTTGTGCATGACAGACAAGCACTCTAGCATTGAGCAATATCCCCATTCTAGTACACTTGTTTAAATAACACTTCCTTTATCTACTGTGGGAAGGAATAAAAATGACCTTATAAGTCTGGAAAGTGTAGTATCTGATTTATTTCTATTAATTAATGTAGCTTTTTATGTTGGTGTTGGGGATACAAACTCAAGTCCTCATGGCAAGGACTTTCCACTGATTCATCTCCACAGCCTTCATTTCAAGTTCTTTAAATTTTTTATAATTTTATTTTTATTTTATGTGTATGTGGTTTGCTTATATGTATGTCTTTACACAACATGCATGCAGTGCCCTCAGAGGCCAGGAGATGACATTAGATCCCTTGGAACTGGAGGAAGAGCTGGTTCTGAGTTTCCCATGTGAGTCTACAGCATTGAACCTAGTCTTCCAATAGAGGAAGCAATGTTGCTAACCAGCAAGCCATCTCTCCAACGCCTCATTTCAAATTCTAATCAGGGCTTGAGATTAGGGAGAGATGGTAGGGCATGTCAAACTCACTTTATTTAAAAGAACACAGCATAAAAATGCCCACTAAGCTTTGGCGATAAGTGGATCCAATGTTTTAGGCTTTATCACTTATACGGCCCTGGGATAAATTTCTTAGTTTAGCTGGTTTCTCGGTAAAGTGAATTATAATAAAATCATAGAATTATAATAAAAATTAAATGAAATATAATAAAACACACATGGAATTTACTTACTTCATATAAACACACAATAACATACTTTATTCTCCCTTACTTCTTAACTTTTACTTCTCCCTATCTATTAGAAAGATAAAACATACTTAGGACAAAAAGCAAAACTGTAGACAAACTCTTTGTCATTATCAATAATTCCATTTCCTTTGGGGGAACTACTCTGTGTGCAAACATAACACATCCATCATGGCAACCAGGTAGAATACATGCAGTGCTGGGCTGAGAAACTCACTTCTCTAATCCCTGGCCACAGTTATTAGTCAAGAGGTAGAAATATGAACTAGGCTATTTCCAGGCTTTTCAATTTGGAGTTCTAAGAACAGAGACCTTGTTATATGAGTCACAGACATAGGATAACTCGGGGCTGGGCTGGGGGTGGGGGTGGGAAGAAGGTGGTACGAGCTGATAACAAACTTCTTTCCTATCATCTGGAGAAAGCTTGTCTAAAGGGAAAAAGCAAACCAACCATAGCCAAACAGTAAGAAAGCAGTAAGAGCTTTGAACGCACTAAGTATGATTGTGTGCTGAAGGCCACCTGAGTTGTCCTGGTATCTGAAACACTTCTTCCAGTTTTATGAGCTTCCTTACTAACATTCAAAGGCATTCATATTTATTTTTTGTTTGTCTGAGCTGGGTTTTGTCATTATTAATTTAAAAATATTTAAAACTCAAATTTATATTTTGTGTTAGGCTTTCTGTAAGGTGCTTTGTTATCAGTGTCCCATTCAGTCCTCACAGCAGGCCTAATGGGAAAGGCATTGCTGCATATCACAGTAATGCGGACGCCTCTGTAAGCCCAGAGTCAGGACTGCCACTTATGGAAACAAAATTTGTAGCAGAATGAAGGCTTCGCACACACCTATCCCACCAAGTAAAATACATTCAGACTGTACCATTTAGAGCACAATTAGTTAAATAATCACGGAGGCCTGGGGATGGAATGTACTGTCTAACCACAATGACACCCAGGGTAGACGAAGCCAGTTTATCAAGAAGGACACAGACAGCTGAATAGAAATTAGGTGCTCCTAGGAGAAAGCAAGAGATGACTTCATGGGGAGCAATCAGTAAGTGTTCACTGCATATTCAACAAGAAAAATTAGAATGAACATTTTTCAGACTGTCTAGATTTCTGAAGCATTTGATCAATAACTCCTCCTGTTCACATGGCGTCCTGCTGTAAGATAGCATGTCTTTAGTCTAATTTAAGACTATTCCAGGGATTATATATCTCCTCAGGGAAGTCAGCTAGGTTATCACTGACTCTCGAAGCACTCATTCTGGGTACCAAATTGAAGTGCTGATATGGCAAGAGCAAGAGATCTAAAGATACTTCTTAGACACTCCAACTATGAAGAGCTGATTAAAAACAAGTCCCTCTTGACTTAATTAAAATGTCCCTGGCTGTTTCTTTGTCTTGGCTTCCTCCTTACTACATGTAAGCACAAGATCACAAGAAAATAATGCAAAGCTTGGTTGAACTGTTAACAGTGAGCAAGTGAGTTTTCTTTTTTAAAAAACAGAAATTTCTGTTAATGCAATGAGTAGATGATATCATCGCCCAGCACTGGATTGGGATGTAAGAGACCTTGGCTTGTCAACTTATCAGCTGCCTCTTGTTTACCTTCAGAGTAAGTGATGGATCACCTCTCATCTTGACTAGTACCAGGCTTTCTATGAGCATTATTTCCTGATTGTAAAAATAAAGGTGTTACAACCTACCTTATTTGACTTATATGAAGATTAAACAGGACTGGCAAGGTTGCTCAGTGGGTAAAGGTACTTGTCACCAAATCTGATGACCTGAGTTCAATCTCGAACATCCACATGGTAAGAGAGAACTGAGTCCCGCAAATTGTCCTCTGACTGCCACATGTATACTATAGCATGAATGTACACCCCCACGTAGGTAGACACAGTGTGTGTGTGTGTGTGTGTGTGTGTGTGTGAGAGAGAGAGAGAGAGAGACAGAGAGACAGAGAGAGAGACAGAAACATGTGCAGACACAGAAGTATAGGGAGAAAAAGAGAGAAGGGGAAGTAAATAAAACAAACTTTTAAAAATACTGAATGCAGGAAAGCTATGATTCACATATATTATTTAAGAACAAAGCGGCAACCTACAGACTGGGAAAATATCTTCACCAACCCTACATCTGACAAAGGTCTAATATTCAAAATATATAAAGAACACAAGAAATTAAACACTCCCAAACCAAATAACCCAATTTAGAAATGGGGCTTAGAACTAAACAGAGAATTCTCAACAGAGGAATATCGAATGGCTGAGAAACACTTAAAGAAATGCTCAACATCCTTAGTCATCAGGGAAATGCAAATCAAAACAACTCTGAGATTCCATCTTACACCCATCAGAATGGCTAAGATCAAAAATTCAAGCGATACCACATGCTGGCGAGGATATGGAGAAAGAGGAACACTCCTTCATTGCTGGTGGGAATGCAAACTAGTACAGCCACTTTGGAAATTTATCTGGTGCTATCTCAGAAAACTGGGAATAGGGCTTCCTCAAGACCCAGCTATCCCACTCCCTGGAATATACCCAGAAGATGCTCCAGCACACAAGAACATATGCCCAACCATGCTCATAGCGGCCTTATTCATAATAGTCAGAACCTTGAACCAGCCTAAGTGTCCCTCAGTAGAAGAATGGATAAAGAAACTGTGGTACATTTACACTATGGAATACTACTCAGCTATTAAAAACAAGGAAATCCAGAAATTTGTGGACAAATGGATTGAATTAGAAATGATTATAATGAGTGAGTTAACCCAGAAGCAGAAAGAGTCAAATGGTATATACTCACTTATATCTGGACACTAGCCCAAGAGATATGTCCCATGAAAGTATTCTCTCACCAGGAAAGTGGGACAGAGAGGAAGACTTTCTATTGGGACTCTAGGGGAGAGAAGCAAGGGAGAATGGGGAAATAGAAGGATCCAGAGGGTTCTAGAAACCTACAGGTAGAACATTATGACGGGCAGATCTGGGCCCAGGGGTCCTGCTCAAACTATGGTACCAGCCAAGGACAATACAGGAAGTAAGCTTCGAACCCCTACTCAGATCTAGCCAATGGACAGGACATTCTCCACAGTTGAGTGGAGAGTGGGGACTGACTTTCACACGAACTCTGGTGCCCCATATTTGACCACGTCCCCTAGATGGGGAGGTCTGGTGGCACTCAGAGGAAGGATAGCAGGCTACCAAGAAGAGACTTGATACCCTATGAGCTGAGGGGGAGGAGGTCCCCCTCAGTCACAGTCATAGGGGAGGGGAGTAAGGGAAAAATGAGAGGGAGGGAGGAATGGGAGGATACAAGGGATCGGATAACAATTGAGATGTAATATGAATAAATTAATAAAATATATTTTTAAAAAGTTGAGGTACACTTACTGTTTGATAAAAGGCTTTATATGAAAGTGCTTAGCTAGAAGCATTCTAAGAACCATGTATATACACGTTATCACTATTCATAAAAATAAACTATTCCTACGGCCTTCCTTGCTTCTTTTCCTACCTTCTTCACCCTTACTTCTTTTTAATACCATTTACTCTGGTTAGAACCTCTAGTGATTCCAACATTATATAGAAGCACACAGACTAGGGAAGTACAGACCAGGGAAGTTAGCCACTGCTGACCTCATACCCACAAGCTGAGACCTTTGACCCATACCATGTCTTCCCCCTCAAAAAAGCAGAAGAATCTGTCTGGTTCATCAGAGGGCTGCACCCCACCAACATTCCAGTGATAGGAAAAACAAGGATGACAAGGGTGAGATGTAGACACCATCCCAGACAAATCCCAACTGAGCAAGCTTATCAAGAGAATTAGAAGAGATTGTACATGGTGAAGGAGTGCCATGTCCACACTCACATCCAAGGTATACTAGAGAGTGAGATGAGGATGGACTACCGCACATGGTAAGTACCTCCCAGGCTCAGAATGAAACTGTTGGAGATTAGACCGCTACACCTGATGTTTCTAAAGCCCTTACCAAGGGGGAAAATGAACTTTACTAGCTGAGATGGATAGCAGTTCATCAACTCATAGAGCAGAACGGCAATCTTTCCAGTTAGGAATTATAGGACTGATTTTGTATTTTAGACTGGAAATCTGAGCTCCAAATGAGTATAATAAGATTTGGGAAAATGATATCATTTAACCTAAACTATCCTGCTTTTACATTTTAAAATGCTAAAAATAAAGTACTTTGAATTATTTAAAAAGTACAGCCAACTCTGCATTGCTCTTGATCTTAGAGCAACACATTTAACACTTTGTGAGTGAGAGTAATGTTAGCTGTAGGCATTTATAGATTACAAGAGGGAGGATATGTCCCGCTACCACTATAGCTAGGATTCTAAGACTTTTGTTTTTTAGATAAAGGTTCATGTAGCCCAAGTTAGCTTCAAATTTGCTGTGTTGCTGAGGACGACCTTAGACTTCCGATCTTCATCGCCTTTACCTCTCCAGTACTGGAATTAGAGTTCAAAGATATTTTTTAAAAATTCAAATGCTTTTTTTTTTGTTGTTAATCCAATCTTGCATTCCTTGTACAAATGCCTTACTCACAGTGTGGCAGAGCCAGACTCTGACCCTCCCAATAATGCCACATATAGACAATATGCCACATATTTGGGCCACATGAATGATGAGCAGGTTGACAGTGGATCAGAGGGAACAATGCTAAGGTGACCCTAGGATGACAGAAATGTGTAGAAAATAGAATATAATTTCCTAACCTGCTACAGTCTTCATCCTCCAAAATATGCTCTTAAATTACTGCATCGTTTCTTGCAGCAGCTCTTTTTTTGTTTTGTTTTGCTTATTTTGTACAAGGTCTCACAGTGTAGACCAGACTGGCCTCAGACACACAGAGATCCACTTTCCACTACCTCTTGAGTGCTGGAATTAAGGGTGTGCATCACTGCGCTTGACTGAGTAGCTCTGTATCCACACATCTGCATCTATACCCTGCTTTAGTATTCACTTTATCATTTTTTTATACTGAGGATTTTCTGTAATGATTTCTCTCAGCTTCAAAAATTAAAGTTGAAAATTTTAATTCCATATATTTGCTTTTAGTTTTTGTTCTCCAAGACAAGGTTTCTCTGTATATCCTTAGCTGTCTTGGAATTCTCTCTGTAGCCCAGGCTGACCTTGAAATCATAGGGATTCATCTGCCTCTGCCTTCCATGTGCTGGGATTAAAGGCATGTGCCATACCTGCCTGGCTTGTTTTTAGTATTTTAAAAAGAAAGTTTCACTAGACATAGAGTCTAGACTGATGGCACCACTTGCTGTGTCATAGTCTATGTACTCTAAACTTTTATTTTGTCAACTGAGCAATGAGACACTAACATGCCTATGCTATTAAGATGCCCTGAGGACATGAAATAACTCAAATAAAAGTTTTGATACCATGTCTTACCTCTAGCAAGTATGCAAGGAACACTAAAAGAAAAACAAGTGCAAGCCTATATATTATTTTTCTAGGCACAAAAGACAAAAGCCACAGAGCCCAGACTCAAGGACCCTGAAGTGTTTCTTATATACTGAGGCATCTGAAAGTACAATTCTCTCCTGCTAATGGGTAGGATTACACTGTGCTAAGGTTGTAGGGAAAGTAAGGAAGATTGAAGGAAGAAAGTGGGGAATAGGAGGGAAGAGGAGAAGAGAAACAGATATTAAATACAATTGCCTAACACACACTAGTAGAACAACCAAATTCAAACCAGGTGGGTCTGACTCCAAAAGCTTTGGATTCAGCTACAGAAGATGTCCAGTCAAGCTAAATATAATCATTTGTCCAAAAATAGTTCCGTCATCTTCTCAGTGAAGCATCTGGCTATAAATAGAAAATTCACTGATGAGTCTAAGATTTTGCTGAAGAAAGCAGCTTGGAGAGAAATGTTTAACGCTATGGGATCTCAAAGCAGGACTACCTTGTCTCTGCGGCTGGCTTTGTCCCAACAAAGCCAGAGTGTCTGGTTTACTTCTTGTATTTGTCTAGCCCTTAAACTCTGAAACTGAATCTTTATTTTAGATTCATGTCTATGTGTTCTATGTGTTCTCTGTGGAAGTCTATGTATCTTGCTTTTCCGGGGCAGTTTGTCTCGACTCTTCCATCTTTCCCTCTCTGCTTACAGGGGAGGAGACACGCAGAAATATTAGTAGCTAACCAGAGGCATATCCGGAGAAAGGTAACGTAGAAGCTTTGACAAGCTTGACAGGGAGAACGCTGTAGTAGCTTTTTCAGAGAGGGGATAGGCCCTGTCATGCCTCAAACTTCAGCTCACAGTGTCCACCCAAGTCTGATATGGAATATCTGATACAACTTCCATACTATATTTAAAAATGAGTGAGTAAAAAATCCCCATCAGGTGAATACTGCCTGTGAATTAAGCTCAGTTCGAAAACCAGTGGTTGTCAAAAAACATAAATCAGGTCCAATTTTTGGTAGATACTATTAGAGATAGAATAATTTCAGTACCCTTCAGTGTGGAGACACACCGAAAATGAAAATACCAGTATTTATTCTAACTGGAGGCTAGCACTAGAAAACAGTAGCCGCAATTCTCTGTCCATGTTCCTGATATAAGTAGAAGAAGTGGAGACAACATAAAACAATAGAAAGAGCCAGAAGCCCCAAGTTCCAGGTCTGCTGTGAAGCAACTATGATGCTCTTTATGCTCCAAGTTACTACCTAATAAATAGGTCTGAGGATATACTGAAATGCTCTACAGATGGCAATTTTATATAGACAGATGTAGACATATACAGATAAGTAAGGGGGAGACACATCATAGGCATCAGACACTGTTCTAAGTACTTTGTTGTTATTATTCTCAACAACTCGGTAACATAAATATTCTTATCCAAATTTTCCAGATGAGGAACTAGAGGTGAAGGAACTTCCCAAAGTCACAAAACTTATAAATGAAAGGGTTGGGCATACAAAGTACACAGATTGGTTCCAGAATCTACATTCCTTACTTCTAAGTCTGGTTCTGAGAATCCCACCACTGTGAGGTTTCCAATGGGTACTTTATTTCATTAATTAAAAAAAAAAAAAAGTACCAAAATTAGAATGTTTCTTCTTGCCAATAGTATCTTGTAAGCTGCAGTCAGCGCAAGCTGTCTACACATGGACATAATTGGTTGCCATTTCCGGTAATGCAGCTACCCACATACAACTCTGAAAAAAATTTTTATGGGCATTTCAGAGAAGATGATGAATCTCTATAGATGTTAAGATCTTCTATTAAGATCAAGAAAGTACAACTAGGGACCTGGAGAGATGGCTCAGAGGTTAAGAGCTCTGTCTGCTCTTTCAAAGGTCCTGAGTTCAATTCCCAGCAACCACATGGTGGCTCACAACCATCTATAGTGAGATATGGTGTCCTCTTCTGCTGTCAAGGTGTACATGCAAGCAGAACACTGTATACATAATAATAAATAAATCTTCATTTAAAAGTACAATTAAATGTATGGAATATGTGATTAACATAAAGAAACCTTTGAAGACTATGAACACTACAATGAGCCACCTTTCCTGGAGTCAAATTTATCAACAGCTTTACATCAGAACACTAATCATATATCTTTAGGGAAGAGAAAACTTGAGGTGCAAGGATTTATTCCCTAAAGTGAGAAACAAGAAGAAAGCACTTTTAAAGAGTTCTTATGATGCCACTACATCTTCCTGTACATGTCTGTCAAGTTCCTGCATGGTGCTGGGGCCTTGAAAATATGGTCTGATGGAAGGAAGTTTGTCTATAACCTTGATAGAATGGAGAATTGTTATAACATTTTTGAAAGGGTTCCTAACTTGAGTCTTTGTGTCAAGATAGTGTCTCTCTATGTATTCCATTCCTCAAGTATCTCCCTACTTGCAGGTGTGTTTGAGTTAGAAAAGGGTATATGACCTAGAAGCCCTGGCTATACAAGAAGGAGAAGGAAGCAAGGGTATATGATCTAGAAACCATAAAGAAGGGAAAGCCAGAGTGAAGCCTGGCCCTTCTAACTCTGTGAGGGAATGAAGAGACCAGAACCAAAGAACAAAGAAACGGTCCTATTCACACACCCACTTCTCACCAGAGCAATGGAGTAAATATTGGGAATCCATTTCCCCCAGATATATATGGAAGCAGGCTTCTGGTGGCTACAACACACAGCATGGGAGCAAGTACATGGATATAGTAGAAGGAAGAGGCCAAAGATGAGCTTTGTGTATCACCACACACTCTACATACAGTCCAAGGGCATATGAATGGATCAGTATAGGTCTCAAGTGGAGCAAAGAGTTCCTTAAACAAATACCAGTACCTCTTCCACTGTGGGTTCCTACACAGCATGCCCAAAGACAGAAAGCATTTTGATGGCAATTCAGCAGATAACTCCAGGGCACATTCCAGATTAGACAAAAAAGTAGAGAACGTCACATATGAGTATCATACACATATCACATAGACACTTTCTTCTCTCACTCACAAAAAGAAATCAGCAAGCAAACTCTTCCAGAAGTCAGAGATATATACTAAGCAGTAATATTACAAAGCCAGGCATTGTTCTCACCTGATGAGATCTGGAGACAGATAATAAAAACTGATGTTCAAACCAAGGAAGACTATGGATGGAGAGGGAAGCAGATATAACTCTCAAAGATGAAGTTTTTACTCAAAGAATTATGAAGTTTGAAACTTTGAAAATAGTCAAAGGAGACCACCCTTAACAATAACTGTCATTGTGGGAGGTTTTTCTTTTCTTTAAAGGCCACAAATTTAGGGACTAGAGAAATGGCTCATCGGCTAAAGAGCACATGCTGCTTTTTCTAGAGAACACAAGTTTTGTTTCCATGCCAGGTAGCTCACACCACCTGTAACTCCAGCTCCATGAGATCTAATGCCCTCTTCTGGTCTCTGCAGGCACCCACATGTGTGGTGTGCATGTATGTGTATTCATAAAAAATATAGGTTATAAAGTATGTCTACAAAATGGTTCAACAGGTAAAGGCATTTGCTGTCAAGCCAGATAATGAGTTTAATCTTTGGGACCCTCATGATGAAAAGAGAGATCTGACTGCTGAAAGTTGTCCTTTGACACCTACATGTACACCATGGCACGTGCACGGTCTACCACCAATATAAAATAAATAAAAATTTCACAAAACCTAATAAACAAGTTAAATATCATAATCTCTTTACATTCCATCTATCAAGAAATTAAAAGACTGTGTTCCATTTCCTCAAATCAAAAGGGATTTGTGAATCCTTTAACCAGTAAATGGTGGCAAAAGTAACACACAACTTCTAAGGCTGGGTCATTTTAAAATGAAGTCTTGGCCTAAAGATGCTTGCTCTTGAAGTTTTGAGCCACCATGTAATGAAATCTGTCTATTTTGAGTGTTTTGAGGAAGCCCAGGCTGCACGTAGAAGACATGTGCAAGCGTATGAGTCAATAGCCCCTGCTTAGCAGCACTTTTGAGTCACTGTAAGCCTGGTAATAGGTATGTGACTGAAGATACTTTAAGATGATTCTATCACCTAGCTGTTAAGTCATTCCAAGCCACTCACTGTCCTAGCTTAGGCCCTGGATGCTGGCAAACACAGTAAGTTCTTGCTGTATTGTCTGAATTCCTAACCCACAGAATCTATGTGCAAAATAAAAATGTTTTATGCCACTGAGTTTCAAACACACTTTTGTACGACCAAAGATTTATTGGTAGCTAGGATAATTGATAGAACAACAATTTAAAAAACTGAATTTTCTTCTTCCTGTTCTGTAAAATGGAAACAAGCTAACTTTAGTTGCGTAACTATAGCTCAAAGTGAGATGTGAATGATACTGCTTTATTTTTTTAGAAATGGAAAAATCAAGGGCACTCTGGGTCCTGCTTCTTCATTCTATAAAGAAGTCTCTGCATGACATGGAGGGGGCTAGACGTTTAAGGTGATTGATTAGCCTTACTGAACTGACCTCATACATCTTGGAAATAACCATCTGCAAAGGTTATTTAATAGATGCAACTACCACTACAGAATGTCTTCATACCTTTTGCAAAAGCTGCATTGTAAGACATTTTTACTATAGCAACAGATGCCCAAAATGCAACATAGTTGCCATCTCTTTATAATATAAGGTTGGACTAACAATTACAAGACAGTATACAAATTAGTGATCAATCTAGAGAAAATCTGTGTTTTATTATTTTTTAAGAGAAAGAAAAAGCAAATTCATTGTTTCTATAAAGAAAGAGGCCTAGGAGTACCTAAACCTGCTATTCCACAGCTAGCCCCTTCAAGCAAAGGAAGAACTAAGAAAGTCCTAGAGTCAGTGTTTTGTATTCCACTTGAGCTTGATACATCGTTAGCACTTGCATTCATTGGTGCTAATGAAGATGCAGGACCTTTTAAGCCACTGGAAAAGACATTTGTGTATGTTTCAGGAAAAGCAACTGCTGGGTATGTGGAAAAATTTCTTAGAAGAAAAATGAGCCTTGATCCACCTTATCAGGTAGCTATCATCTGCCGTGATCACTTATTGGAACAGTACCAAACTCTTTGGTAAATCTGACATGCAATAGGTGATGCTACAATGCAGGATGGTCTTCTTGTTCTTCATTACAGTCTTGTGGTTTCTCCTTTGAAAATAACTTGAAGATGCAAGGGTATATGAGGAAGGAACACAGTACAGAGGCTTCTGCAGGTCTGCATCACACTAAAGATTCTCACGAAACATGAAGCCACCACTACTTTATGTTGTTACAAGCTAGCTTCTGTTTTCAGCAGCAGAACCGTAGCATTTTTGTACGATGTGTAGCAATAGAATGTATCTGCTACACTAGAGACTATGTAAAAACACTTGAAACTCAGAGGGAAAGACTGAAAACACCGAATTTTAACATTCCTTGTGATTCCAAATATGAAGAAGTTTCTGGTCACTTCCCATTTTTGAGGTAGGTTGGCCTTTTTGGAAGCTAGGTGTCTACCCTCCAGGTTGGGCAGGTGTCCTTGCAGAACAGCTTGGCTTTGAATTCAAAGCCAGTCTGCTAAACTGCAGGATTCAGAACCAAGGCTACTGGCAACTTACATGCTCCTATCCTATTCTGAACTTGATACTGCTAAAGCAATGTTACCCAACTCTGTGACTGGAGACACTCTCTCTTGTTAAGATATGGCTCTTATTAATGTCCTTTCTTTGTGATGGGTTATTTGTGTATATCAGTGCCACTGGGACAGGTGTCACAAGGTACTCTCGCTGTGACTGTTGATAACAGTAGCAAAAAAAAAAAAAAAAAAAAAAAAATCAGGTGAACTGGGGAATGACTTTGATGTGAACTCTGGTGGTCCATATTTGACCACCTCCCCTTGGTGGGGAGCCTTGGTGGCACTCAAAGAAAGAATAAGCAGGCTACCAAGATGAGGCTTGATAGCTTATGACCATATAGTGGGGGAGGAGGTCCTCCTCGGTCATAGACCTAGGGGAGGGGAATAGAGTGAAAGCGGGAGGGCGAGAGAAATGGAAGGATACAAATGATGGGATAACAATTCAGTTGTAATTTGAGTAAATTAATAAAATTAAAATAAAAATTTAAAAAATTCAAGTGAATTACTAGCAGTTTACAGAATCCTTATTGTTTCCTCAGTTACTCAGCTTTACTGGTTCTGTGTTTAATATTTGTTTTCTCATCACTGGGATAAAAAAAAAAATCAGTCTTTGAGAACTTTGCTCTTATGAAGGCTTAATTTTAAGCATCATTTTGCCTAAAATTAGCATTCTGATGCTTTCTAAAAAGTATTTTGTAGACTCTTATTTCACAGCAAAATCCCAAATCTGTACAGAAACATATAAAATTTGACATATATTGGTACCTGTTTTTGTAAAGAATTTTTGAATTGTGCACAACTCTCTTCTGACATTTAATAAAAATTTGTTTTAGCCAAAAAAGAGAAAGAAATGGCAAAATCTCCCTGGTCCCCCATGATACCTTGTGCACAAGTCCACACAACTTTTTGGCCATGATGGATTATTCAAAATCCACCATGGAAATCTGGCTACTCTAGTGGTTCTACAGATAGAAGGGTAGATTTGCATTGTTTCATTTATTTTTTCCTACTCCTCTGCCCTACTTCTCACTTTGGAGAAAGTGAACAGTCTCTCTGATATTCCTTCCCATGCCCGTCTGGATTCGAGTGGTTCCGGCACGAGGTATGCGGATGAGGGTAAGGAGCAATGAGCAACAGCGGCTGGCTGCTTTGGAATACCCTGAACAGAGTTCCCATGTGCCAACCAGAATTGCCTAGATGTTGGAGAATGAGCTTCTTCACTGTGTTGTCTTCAGACCTGAAGAACAATACTCAGCTCTTTTTATCTGTCAGACCATTTTCTAGTCTCCTCTAGTAGCCCTGAGCCCTCTTGGGTGGAAAACTGTCATGAGAGTTTAACACCAGAAATTCCCAAGATCACTAGACCCATCAGGCTCTTTCTATACCAATGGTGGGATAATAGCATTCCTGCCCCTACTTGCTCCATTTTGTTCAGATTGGAGTAGGCAGATCTGTGAGTTGCCCACATAAACACATTATTTACCAGGCATTGGTCCTCTCCCTTTCTTGACTAACATAAATATTATGATCCTTAAAAAAAATTTCTCTAGTTAAGATTAATTACTATAAATGAAATTTGTAATTCACAGGGTAATAAGGCCTTTGATGCATTGTAACAAATAGACTTATTCAGAAAAAGTAGGTAGAGTTTTGGTTTCCATGATTTCTCTTCAATGCTAGACATAATTAAAAAATACTTTGAAATTTCATTGATTGCTGCTGAGCTTGAACATATTTTCATGTATTGTTAACTTATGCTTTTAAAGGAATTGCTTGTTTAAATGTTAGATACTCTGTGAAACAAATAGATAATGATGTTAGGGAGCAATTTGGGTGCTATGGACAAGAAAACTTGAAATAACCCGAAGTTGGTATGATAGCACATGCTCATAATCCTAGCACTCAGGTAGTTGATACAAGGGGGATCAGGAGTTCAAAGCCATCCTCATACACTCATCGAGTTCAAAACTATCTGGAAAACACATGACCCTGTATCCAAAAGAGAAAATAAAAATAACTTGAACAGAGACACTCCTGCAGTTCAGAAGGAATGTGTGAGTAATCTGACCAGATGTGCCTATTAATTTAGTGGCTTTCTTTTGAGTGTTTTCAATTGTGATTCCGTAGATTTCCCTCATGTGGCATTTTGATTGATTCAGTTTGGAGTCCTACCTCAAATGTCACCAACTTCTGATTTTTTTTCCCTGGAGAGATGCCTTCCCACTAGACCTGGCTTCCCTGTGTGCAGCTCTTAGGAAACTACAAAGTGACTGTGGTTTTAGATGTCTTTTCCTTTACACAGACTCCCCAAGGCTAGTCATATTTTCTTTCTGGCCCAGTCAGAATAGGAAATTAAAGTTCAGAAATGCAAAAACAAAATTTACTCACTCCCACACAACAATGGGAGGTTTGGATTCCAATATAGGACTAACTTCAGAGGCCATGTTTTTGTTTTGGTTTTTGTTTTTTTACAGTTATTTGAGGATTTCTCCAAATAGAATTTGATAACATGTATCTTTAGCATTTGAAAATTCACTTGGATTTTTTCATATTCAGCAATAAAGAATAATGAAATCATTTTTGCTGAAAAATGAAGGAAACTGGAGATTAACTTGCAAGTGAAAAGGACTCAGAAAAACAAAGGCCACATTTTTCTTTAAGGGTCCTAGTATTTTTTTAATAGATATACAAAACCATGTATATATGTTTATATAGTAAAAGTATAATGGAGGCTATGAGAGGGAGGAAACAAATGGGGAACTGGGAAAGAGAATGGGGAACTAACATGAAGGAATAGGAGGGAATGACTACTCTCAACACCTAAGAAACTGTCTACATGAGGCTCAACACTGAAGAATATAGACTAATAAATGGATTTTGGTCTTGAAGCTTTATCTCAAGAGTGATTTTAAAAATATATAAGCATAGGCTTGAGTGTGTGAATGATCAGCTTAGCGGTGAATGCTGCTTCTTGCTAGCCAGCACTGCATTTTAAAACTTGCAGATATGAAGTGCTAAGTTCTTTACTTTTCATATAGTAATAACCTAGTAAGAAAGAGCAAAAAGGGACAGTATGTAATCAATATGATCACAGCAATTAAAAGCCAATGTATCAACATATCAGATCCTCCTGTCTGATTTTGGGATTGAATCTCACCATGTTGTCTAGGCTCCAACCCAGTCTGCCAAGTAGCTAGGACTAGAAGGCATATGCCACCATGTGTGTCATAAAAAAACCAAACAAACTAATTTTTAATAGCTCATCCTGTGAAAGCTTACAGAACCTGTAGCTATTACAATTTTGCTTTCAATTCAGTTCCTGTTCCACTTGTTTCTTTAAAATTAATTAATTGCCTGCACACAAGGGGGACAAGGACATGTGCATGCCACAGCACTTGGACAACCTGAGGGAGGCCGTTCTTTCCATTTACCATGTGGGTTCTGGAGATCAAACTCAAGTCATCAGGCTTAGTAGCAAGCTTTTACCCACTGAGCCATCTCACCAGCTCCCCGGCCCCAGTTCTTTCTTATTCAAGGAAATGTCATTAACCCTAATGTTTGCTCAAAACTTTACAGAATAAAGAACTTGGCTGTGCAAACTACCATAGCTCCAACTAAATACTTCAATACATCTCTGTGCTAGACATAGTGCTCAGATTTCTTTTGCACAGTATCCTGGTAAATTCTCAAATTCAATGGAATAAGAAGCATCAGCCTCAAAAAAAAAAAAAAAAAAAAAAAGAAGAAGAAGAAGAAGAAGAAGAAGCATCAGCCTCATTCCAGTTGCACATGCAATAAAGTAGGAAGCAGAGAAGGAAATAATCCAACAATTCAAAGACCTTTGAGACACTGCAGCAGATCTTCTGAAGACAAACACTGCCAACATACACTGGCATTTCATCCTGAAAAAGTGGCGATCTGTGAGGCCACTGACTAAGAGGGACGTTCTTCACCATCTAGGCCTTCTATAGAGCATCCCTCCTTAGTTCGCCATTTACCTTTTAAAGCTTTTTCTGCTTTCCTCTTTAATGCATATATTATGCTAGAGAAAAAGTCTCAAGTTAGTAATTTAAAGCTCCCACATTAAAAAGAAACTTAGAAAATAAATAATAAAATAAAAGAGAAACTTTAGAGAAGTAATATATATCAAATGCTACCAAGAAAAAGGGTTATAATAAGTAACAGAAACCAATGAAATTGGTAAACATAAAAGCAATAGATAAAATGAGTGAGATAAGCAGCTGGTCCTTTAAAAATGTCCATAAGGTAGGCAATGGTAGTACCCCTTGATCCCTTGTGGGTTGATCATGCTCCAGTGCCAGGCTACACATCCAAGATTATATGGTTAACATAAATTAGACTTGATGAGACTGGGGTGAGAGCGGGACACAATGTTGGGTTGGGTAGGGAAGCGGTTGGAGTCTGGGAAGAGTTGGGGGACGGGTAAATGTGGCCAAAATCATTGTACAAATTTCTCCAAGAACTAATTAAAAAATTACCAAAACTGGAAATAATTGTCTATGTAGTACCAAATGGAGATTTAAAAAAAATAATTTTGTTATTATCTTATAATAGATGTTTTTGTTTGCATGTATGTCTGATTACTATGTATATACCTGGTGAGCACAGAGGCCGTAAGAGGGTATCAGACCACTTGGAATTGGAATTACAGATAGTTCTGAGGGTGCTGGAAATCGAACCCAGAAGTATGTGTTTTGGTTTTTTTCAAGACAGGTTTCTCTGTGGCCTTGGCTGTCCTGAACTCACTTTGAAGACCACACTGACCTCCCACTCACAGAGATCAGCCTGCCTCTACCTCTCTGAGTGCTAGGATTACATGCTTGTACCACCATGCCCAGCTGAAGTTGTGTTTTTTAAACTGTGGTAAAGTACACAGAATATAAAATCTTGGCCATCCTGACCATTTTAAGCGGTTAGGTAGTAAATGAAATACCTTGAGCTGGCCTTAGGGAAATTCACATTGTGTGTCACCATTACTACCATCCTCCATATACAACATTCTTTCAACTTTTATCGCTGAACTTCGAATCCACTGCACAATAGTTCCTTATAGTCTCTATCCTCAGCCCTTCCTAATCACCTTCTTTCCATCACCAATATAGATAAGTTATGAAAATGGTCATGTAATATTTGTCCTTTGTGAGCAGCTTATTTATAATATCATCAAAGTTTATGCATTTTGTAGCATAGCCATGTTTCAATACTTTAAGGCTACTATTCTTTTGTATGCAAAAAATTACTTTTTTTGTTTTTGGTTTTTCAAGACAGGGTTCCTCTGTGCAGCCTTGGCTGTCCTGGACTCACTTTTTAGACCAGGCTGGCCTTGAACTCACAGTGATCCGCCTGCCTCTGCCTCCCAAGTGCTGGGATTAAAGATGTGCGCCACCATGCCTGGCCTAAAAATTACATTTTTAAAAATCTACTCATTCACTGATTAACCTGTGGATTACTTGAGAGAATATGACAGAATGTTAGTGACAACAAGATCAGAAGATTCAAGGGCAACATGGACTACCTACATTTAAGACTATCATGGGCTACATGAACTCCTATCTCTAAAATAAAATATAATAAAGCCCAGGGGCCAGAGTGATGGCTTGGCAGTTAAGAGCACTTGCTACTCTTCCACAGGACCTGGGTTCAGCTTCCAGTTCTCATGGTGGTTTACAACCATCTAGAACTCCAGTTCCAGGGAACCCAATACTCAAGGCCTCCACAGGCACCAGGACATGTAATACACATACAAACATTATACAAAACAGTTATATATGTGAAGCTCAGGAGACTGTCCCAAGTTAAAGTCACACACACACACACACACACACACACACACACTTTTTTTTTGAGAAAGTGTTTTGCTATGTAGCTCTAGGCTGGCCTTAAACTCCCCATGTAACTTTAGCTATCCTCAAACTCATAATGCTTCCACTTTACCACCCAAAGTGCTATGTTTATACACATGTCCCACCATGCCTGGTCTAATTGACATTTGTAGACCACTGTACTTCTGGAGATCAAACTCACGTCATCGGCTTAGTAGCAAGCTTTTACCCACTGAGCCATCTCACCAGATCCCCGGCCCCAGTTCTTTCTTATTCAAGGCAATGTCATTAACCCTAATGTTTGCTCAAAACTTTACAGAATAAAGAACTTGGCTGTGCAAACTACCATAGCTCCAACTAAATACTTCAATACATCTCTGTGCTAGACATAGTGCTCAGATTTCTTTGCACAGCTATCCTGGTAAATTCTCCAAATTCAATGGAATAAGAAGCATCAGCCTCAAAAAAAAAAAAAAAAAAAAAAAGAAGAAGAAGAAGAAGAAGAAGAAGCATCAGCCTCATTCCAGTTGCACATGCAATAAAGTAGGAAGCAGAGAAGGAAATAATCCAACAATTCAAGACCTTTGAGACACTGCAGCAGATCTTCTGAAGACAAACACTGCCAACATACACTGGCATTTCATCCTGAAAAAGTGGCGATCTGTGAGCCACTGACTAAGAGGGACGTCTTAAAGCTACACAGAGAAATCCTGTCTCAAAAAACCAAATAAACAAATAAGTAAACTAATACAACCCTCAAAGGGAATTTATAGCACTAAATGCATATATTAATGCTAGAGAAAAAGTCTCAAGTTAGTAATTTAAGCTCCCACATTAAAAGAGAAACTTAGAAAAATAAAATAATAAAATAAAAGAGAAACTTAGAGAAGTAATATATATCAAATGCTACCAGAAAAAGGGTTATAATAAGTAACAGAAACCAATGAAATTGTAAACATAAAAGCAATAGATAAAATGAGTGAGATAAGCAGCTGGTCCTTTAAAAATGTCCATAAGGTAGGCATGGTAGTACCCTTGATCCCTTGGTGGGTTGATCATGCTCCAGTGCCAGGCTACACATCCAAGATTATATGGTTAACATAAATTAGACTTGATGAGACTGGGGGTGAGAGCGGGACACAATGTTGGGTGGGTAGGGAAGCGGTTGGATCTGGGAAGAGTTGGGGGAAGGGTAAATGTGCCAAAATACATTGTACAAATTTCTCCAAGAACTAATTAAAAAATTACCAAAACTGGAAATAATTGTCTATGTAGGTAGGACAGAATTTGTGCCAAAGTATCGGTAGTAGAATTAGCTCTGACAGTGGGGCACCTTATCTACTCTGAGAAGAGGAGAACAGAAAGAAATTGTAAACACTGAGTAAGTCTGGAAATTTGACTGTGATTTGTGCACATGCTCACACTCTGATCACTTTTCTTTATGACAAGAAGGGAGGTCATCAGCAAACACTGAAGGGATGGGCCAGTTAAGTAATCCAAAGCCAGGAATTCACATATTTAATAATGATAATGAAAGAAGAACAAACAGTTACTGTTTGCTTCCTGCAGCTGTTCATTAGAACCAACACAACTTTCTTCATATAAACCACCAGGGGGCAGTGTTGTAACCAATCTTCTTTTCCCTCATATCTTGTAACACTAAGAAATTATAATAAACTATAATGCATTGTATGCTGTAAATCTTCCGTCCACAGAAGTACTACTTAATATTTAAATACCTGTATTCCCATGTTCTCCTGCATGTGTAAACTCACATACATACATGGGGATGATGCTGTTTCTTTTGTCTACCTCTCAGTGTAACCAGATGCTACACCAAGGGTAATACTCAGTATATCCCTTTCCTCTCCAATTTCTTTAGGACACACAACAAATACTTTATAGATAATTTGTTCTTTCTTATGCTTAAATCCAATGGAAAAATTTTTTTTAAAAAAATCCTAAGAACAAAACCCTGGTGCCCGATGGGTTGATATACACCTTCAACACCAGCACTTGGGAGGCAAAACCAAAAGCTTACCGCAAATTCAAGGCTAGCCTGGGTTACACAGTGAGCTTATCCCAAACTCAAGGCTAGCCTGGGTTACACAGTGAGTTCTAGGCCAGCTGGAGAGCCCCATCACAAAACAAAACAACACAACAATACTTCCCTGACAACATAGCGTCTTCCAAGTTATGTGTTTCCCTATTGCTTACATTTCTCTATAAATTAGTTATGCTTTCAAAGTAGCCTTAAATTGCCATGTATTGAACACGCTCTTTCTCCCTTATATCTGATTCTTGATGCATCTTTAAAATGAAAAAAAAAATGTCAATCTATAATACCACATGACTATTATGTATACCAGTCACAACAGCTACTTAGGGGTTATGTATGGGGCAGCCAGGCTGGGAAATTCCTCTAAATTTGAGTCTAATTAATTTGGGCTTTAAACAGTTGCGGCGATTTCCAAAGGAAAAGTAAATGTAGGGCTGGGGCTTCCAGTGATAGACCTTCACCCCCCACCCATCAAGAATCAGCAAGACCTTGAGTTCATAGACAGGGCCTTGAGTTCGATGCCTAGTATGCGTGTGTGTGTGTGTGTGTGTGTGTGTGTGTGTAAAAGCCAACTGTTTCCTCCAGAAATGCAGTGGATATAGAAGAAGGCTGTACTCTGGGAGCATAGGTGATTCGGATTGGCTGTTTCAAGCAGGAGGACTGAACTTCTACAAATGGGACAGGCTTCCAGTCACACCAAGCTTGTTGTGTCAGATGCCTTAGGGGTTAGAGCCAAAGGGAATGTGTGAAAGAGGGAGACTGAGAACATCAGAGGACCCAAGAGTGTTAAGCAGTTTAAATGGGTAAAATCTGCGTTTGACAACAAGCCTCCAAACTTGGGTATTTTGAGCTAAAGCTGTTCTAAAAAATATTCAAGCCCTAGGTCAGAGAGAGAATCTATATAGATGCCATCATGGGTCAAAGTAGCAACAGTATCAACTCTTTTGCTAGTTGTTTCAAAAACAAAGTTTCAAAGCTGTCTAAATTGATTTTGTTTTTTTCAGATTCAAGGATGACCTGAACTTCTAATACTCCCTTTTCCTCCTCCTGGGAGTTCTGGGATTACAGACTTGTGCCACCCAGCACTGTTTACGAAGTGCTTGGATAAAACCCAGGATATCTTGTATGCTAAGCAAGAATTCTACCAACTATGCTACATTCCCTTCTAATATGAAATTGCAATAAAAAAAAACTGGACACTATTTCACTGGTTGATCCTGTAGTCTGTGGTGGCCTTGAGCTCACAAAGTTGCCAAGGATGCTCTTGAACTCTTGATACTCCTGCCTCCGCCTTTCAGGTGTTGGGATTACAGGCAGGAGCACCCCACCACCACCACCACCATCCACACAAAGCTTCCCCAACCCCCATCTCTTTGGTTTGTTTTTTGTTTTTTCGAGACAGGGTTTCTACAAGTAACAGTCCTGGCTGTCCTGGAAACTCTTTCTGTAGACCAGGCCTGCCTCTACCGCCCTAGTACTGGGATTAAAAGTCATGCACCACCACGTCCAGTTTCCCCTAATTTTCTTAACTATTATTATTGTGTATGTGAGAGAGACGGTGTGGCAAACATACATGGACACCACAGCATGTATGTGAAAGTCAGAACTTTTCTTCCATCTTTATGTGGGTTCTAGGGGATCAAATTAAGTCTTCAGGCTCGAGGGACAAGCACTTTTACCCACTGAGCCATCTTGGAGTTGTGCACATGCATGAGCGTGTGCGTGCGTGTGTGTGCGCTGTTTGGTATGCAAAAGGGAGACAGGGTCTCATGTAGCTTAAGCTAGCCTAGAAAATGGCTGGCTTTGAACCTGCGATCCTCCTGTCTCTGTCTCCAAAACGCAAGTGCGGGCATTGCAGGCCTAAGCCACAGCAACAGGCAAACAAAACAAAAGCCCTCTTTGTAATTAAAATCTTTTACCCACATCAAAATCCCAAAATGAGCTTTAAAGTTTAAAGACCCCTACTATATTACTGTATGCCAAATCTCTGTCACTTTCAAAAGCGATGCACTAAATCCTTAGATTCCCCCTACCCCCACGCAAATGACCTAAGTCAGAGCCTGATTTCATTGACACACTTGCGCTCCCAACAACAACACTTCCTTTGAAAAACAGAATGTCACTTCCTCAGTCCAGAGGCCAGAAGTCCCTTGATTCTGATCTGGGGAGCAGAAACAGGAAACTCTGGTAAGCTTCTGTCCCCCATGGCCAGCCACTATGCAGCTGACAGAGAGAGAGGGCAGGGTCTGTTGGGAGCTCCCTTGATGCACTGCAGCTGGAAGCAACCGCTCACTTCCAGGCTGTGGGAGTGATTTCTCAGAGTCCAGCACTCCCAGTCAGCATAACAAGGACGTTTCTTGGCAAGTGAAGAGGGAGAAGATGCGAGAACCTTCTCACTCCTTTAACGGACTTTCCATTTCTAAACTCCTCAGACTACCCCAATCTCAGATCCTGGCACCACTTTGTTCTTCTCTGATCTCGCTAGGGAAGGAGGGGGTGTCCCCCCTCAATTACCAGCTTCTCACCTAAAAGGGACAGCCTGTCCCAACAATTTCAGTAAACACTGTCAGTTAGCACCACCGAACAATTCAGAACGGTGATCTTTTCAGACCCCAGACACCAAAGGCTACACAACACAAAACTCTGCCCAGTTATAGCGGACCAAACTGCAGTGTCACTCCATGGGGCGGCGGACCGCGCGCGGCGGCGGTGGTGGTGATGGTGGGGATGTGAGAGACGGTCGGAATAATGGGAAAGAAGGGGGGACAAACAAATGAGTCACTTAATACAAGCGCTGCACATGCCGCTGACGCTGCCCGTGATGCAGCGGCGGTGGACTGGAAGGAAGCCGGCAGCCACCGAGGAGGGGCGGGCGAGAAAGGGATCCGGAGAGGGGCGCGGCGCCTCGCCCTTTGTGGGCCCGGGGCCGCGCGGCCCCTCCGCCTATCCTCCTGCTCGGGGTGACTCGGCCCCTTCGGCCCCGGGCGTCAACTCTCCGGGTCGCCCAGAACAATCGCTACAAACTTCGGCACGGCGGGCGCGGAGTTCCCGGGGAGGCCGGCGACTAGCGGCGGAGCAGCAGCCCCGACCTGCGCCCCGCCCCTCGGCGGCGCACCTGTGACAGGTGTGCGGCGCCCCACTCGCGCCCAGCCGCTCTTGCCCTTCGGAGGCCGCGGGGACCCGGCCCGCCGCGCCCAGCCTCTCTCAGCGCCCCCCACCTCAGAGGCCGCGGGACGCCCCACCCCACCCCACCCCGTCCGTCCGTCCGTCCGTCCGTCCGCCCGCCCGCCCGCCCGCCGGGCCGCGCCCGCTCGCCTCACTCACATAGCGCCTCAACTTCTTTTCGGGAGGCGATTTCCTCAGCCAGCCGGTGCACACCACGTCGTCTCCGCCGCCGCCGCCGCCGCCGCTCATGTCGCCGGCTGACTGGAGCCCGCCGCCGGCTCGCGCGGACAAGGGCGCGGGCGCGGGCTGCTGGGTCAGCCGGCAGCCCGTGCGCAGCTCGCGCGGGAGGGGAGGGGCCGGGCAGCCCAGGGCGAGGACGAGGCTGCGCGCGGGCCCGGCTGCTGCGCGCGCTCGAGTCCACCCCTCCCTCCCTCCGCCCCCCCGCCCCGCCGATCGCCCCCCCACCGGCCCGCGCGCGCGCCCCCGCGAACACACGGCCCAGCCCCACCAGGGCGCCTCGGCAGGCGGGCGCTCGCCACGCCCACAGCCCCGCGCGGTCCCTGAGGGCAGCCGGCGCCGAGGCCAGCTACCCAGGCTTCCGACCCGACAGGCCTGGCTGGAGGCCGTGAGTCGAGAGGAGAGCTGCGGCCGGTCAGCGCGCCCTCAGGGGCTTGGTTGGTGTTGTTGTTCCCTCAGCCTCGAGCTGCAGGCGGGGTCGTGAAGACCTGCGGGCTGGCGCTGGTGCTAGGGCGAGTGAAGGAGAGAGGCTGTCCACCCTAGATCAAACGTCGACCCTGTCCTCTCCCCCCAACGCCACCCCCCCACACACCCCGGCTAGGGTCGTGTGGGAAGGAGATCCAAGGGCTGCTCCAGTTTCCTGTCCATTCCCACAGTTTCAGGTTTCAGTAAGTCTGATTCTGACTGAAATGGGTGTCCTGCTTCACTGCAAGTTAACTCTCAAAGCTCTAGGACGGAGAAGAAGGGAACAAGGCCTACTGTGTGCCGGGGCGGGAGGGGTGGGGGGCTTTTGCATTCGTTGTTCACGGTGATTATCTCCACTAACCTACAAATTGGGTAGGCTGTGATTATACCCATTTCACAGATAGCCCGAAGTCTCACAGCTGATACAGCGCAGGCCTTTCTAGCCAGGTGTGTTGGGAGGAGGGGAGGAGAGCTTTTCACCTGGCTTTTTTTCCCCCCCTCTTCAGAAAGGCAGATTGCTGTAAGCTCTGCAGATCAAATGGGGGTGGAGGGAGGGGACCTTATTGCTGGGAAACAAAGTCCAGCTGGCTCTCTCCCCTGTTGCCTCTGGAGAAACCGAATCCAGTAAAAGGAAATTGTAAGGTCTGCAGAATGGAGGAAGCAAAAATTAGGCAATGTATTTCATAGTGAATTGGAAAACAAGGTGTAGAAGAACAAGAAATTGAAAAAATAAAATCTTTTCCCCAGAGTTTCCACTCAGTGACTTGCAATGGGATCTCTCATATATAAATGTGAATATAGAGCTCTCTTTCTCACTGCCTGGTGTTGAGAGGACTGAGATAAAGTACCAGGAAGCATACACCTCATACCAGTGCTCCAGGGGGAAGGTGGAGAAAAAGGAAAACCAAAACCTCTGGTAAGAGTTCTTTTTAAACTCAGAAATCACCTTCACAAACAGCATTAAAAGGCGGGTTCCCTTCTAGTTTCGCTGGGAAGTTGCTTAGTAACCCACTTTATCACCAGGGACTCATGCAGTGGACCAAGCGCCAGGGAGCCAGGCAGCATCTTGCAATGCCTCCGCACAACCTTAGTTTCTGGAGAGTTTGTTCTTTTTTTCTGTTTCGGTGCTGCAAAGCTGTTTTAGATAGTTGGACATCCTTTAGTCCAACAGATTTGGATTGGATTGGAGAATCTTCAACCATTTCAACCTTAAAAGCCAATTCCTACTATGGGTTTAGCTTTCCTAGGCAGCCTGGGAGGTGAAGAGCCCACTTGCCCTTATATTTCACTGACCAAGTAGCCAGTGTGCTGCTGGATGGAATGTGAAGCCAGAATGCTTAGGCTGTATCTGGGACCATAATCACCCTTGGCTTTTTAATTTAGGGATTTTTTTTTTAAGCCACCACTAGAATTATGGCCATTTTAAACTTCTGGCTCCCAGGACCTTAAACCCTTTGTGAGACATAAATATCAAAATACTTAGTCTGCCAAATCAATCAGGAGGCAGGGACTCCCAGTCAAAATAAAGCAACCCTGACTCCATTCACGTTTAAGTCATGGTGCCAAGTCTCCAGGATCGCAGCCTGAGAAACCTGCAAGGATTGGCTGCCTTGAGGGTCTGTGATGAAAGGCAAGCAGAAATTAGCCGTGCCCATTCCAAAGAGAGTAGGAGCACTTCTCTGAGAATTATATGACAGAGGCTGGGAGACTCTTCAACTGTTAGTTTGGGCTGGTTTTGTTTAGCTAAGACCTGGGCTGTGTTTATGAGTCCACATAGAAACTGAAGCCTGGTGTTTTGTGATCAAAGACAGAAAAGGGTCTTGAAACACAGCAGTTTTAGAGTATGGATTTTGGGGAGTCCTCTGAATACCCTGATACTTCTCCAAAACTTAGACAAAGGGGCTCTGCTTGGTGCTGTTGCTTGCCTGACTTCCACCCTCCCTTTCTTGCCACTAGTTGTCCGGGATGAGCTGTGCACAGGAAGCAGGACAGTAGCTGGGGTCCCTGGCTCTGTCTTCAGAGTCTCAGGAGTGTGTTAGGCCTGCAAACAGCCCTTGGACAGAATGTTCCTGTCTGGACCTTTACTAGGTCCTCCCTACTCACTGTTGTGTCCCCAACCCCCCACCCCCCTCACACTCCCTGGCCCTATCTCGGGGGCGGAAGGGGAGAATGACGACAACAAATTATTTGAGTGATTTATTTACATGCAGGTGGGCGCCATCTATTGGAAATAGCTGGCGTGACAGTGCCCCCTAAGCCCTGGGAGGGCATGCTTCACTAGCTTGTAATTTACGCAATTTTGATTAAAGGCCACTGGTATTTCCTAAGGGGAATTAATAGCCAGCCCCAAGAGTTCTTTGGGACATTAATCCTATATCCCAATTAAGTTCACAGGAAATGACCATTTTAGGGAGGTTGCCATGCAGAGATTAAAGACATGCACAACTTGGGGTGGCGGGCACCCAGGCACCACCTATGCCTTGTTGCTGTTCTCCTCCACAAAGCCTGGGCTCTAAAGGGTGCAGTGTGGTTTTGAATGTTATTGGTGGCAGCCTGCATCCGTGCCTGTCTCATAGCTGAGGATTTGTGGCCAGCAGCAGGTGCATGGCTGGTGGAAGGATCCCAGGAATGGGTTGAGAGAGCTGGAAAGAGCTGTCCTCCATTGCGCACCAGGCTGGAGTGATTAATACTGTCCTCACCAGGTTTGACGTCAGTGACTGGCCTGCTAGTGGGATTGGATATTTGTGTCCTGGCCTTTCTGCCTTTTCTCCTCTTCAATTTAGATGACAGGTTAATTTCAGAGCTGAGTGCTGCTTGTGAGGAAGTCAGTGTGACCACATGAACCGCATCAGCTGGTGACTTTCAGGACATTCACCTCTGGGGGATATTGTGTGCCTGCTGATTACCTTGAACCTGCTCTATCACCCTCATCAAATTACCAAGACTTATCCACGGCTGAGGATGGTGGGCTTACGGTGTGATTAAGACCTAACGGCTTCCTCTCTATGAGTTGTTTGATAAACTTCTTTGAAAAGTTTAGCTATCCAGTTTTTCAACTTCACCTATGTCAATAACCAGAACCAGCCCCATAGCATAGTGGCACAAACCTTTAATCCTAGCACTCTGGGAGGCAGGACAGGTGGATCTCTGTGAGTTCGTAGCCAGCTTGGACTACACAGTGAATTACAGGATAGCCAGAAATACATAGTGAGCTCTTGTCTCAAACATCAGACCAGTGCTACTTGTTCTATGGTAGTTAGCCAGTTAGCCTCCTAGGACAGGGCGTCAACAGTGGTGGAGGGTGACGACATTACTAGAGTCATTAGCTGAAAATCTAGTCTCTGGCAACCTCAGCAAGCTACCTGTCCTTGTATACCAATAAAGAGACAATTAATAGTGGAAAGCTGAGAAAGGATATTTACTCAGTGTGGCCACATTGAGAAATAAAAAAGCTTCAGTTTGTCTTGTGAGGAGCACTGACTTGAGGCTTAGAGAGACATATATAACTAAGCAATTCTGTGGACTACTGGAACATCCAGAGTATCAGAGAGGGAATTGTCTTACCACAGCTCTTGCCTAGCTGGAAAGGCTGAGGAGATGCAAGGAATCCTGAGGTTGCCCCTGACCCCACCCAAGGTGGGCATAGAGATTGGAGTGCAGTTTACAGCTGTGGAGCTTGCCTAGTTAACAGCTGTAACTCCCAGGGAGTTTCAAAACCTATGGTTCCTCTGACCTTTTGGTCCCTACCCTCAGGCTCCAGAGAGCTAGCTCTGTTAACCTTTGGTTTCCACATCCCGCCACGGTAGTAGATGCCTGATTTCCTCCTCTCTGTGTCTTAAGTACTGAACCGTTCTGGTGCTCCTGACACCTGGCTTTATGGATGGTCCTGCAGTTGTAGCACTAAATGTCACTACTCACACAGAAGAAGGAAAGCGGGAGAAATCACACCCCCTGGTTCAAGGTAGTCTCATCACCATGAGCAGACATGATTTTGGGGGGCACTTGGTTCATGACGCCTGTAATCCCAGCATTTATGAAACAAAGGGAAGAGGACTGCCATGGCTGGAGGCCCAAGCTGAGCAGAAATTCTGGGTATGCCTAGACTATGGAGCCCCCTGCCCAAAGGAAACCCCACTTGCCCCTGCATTCACCAGTTGCACTGCATACTATGTGAGTCTGCAGGCTGTAGATCTGTGCTTTGTTTCTGTAGGGGGATCCAAAAGGCCTCCGGTGATTACCTGACCCGATTCTGTATTTCCTCCGAGGTCCTCAAGATGACTGGCCCAAAGCGTATGGGATAGATGTTGAATGCTTTAAAAACTGGCTCTTTGGGAGGGAAGAGGTTGCTTTATAGTATCTGCCAGTGAATACTCATCCATCCCCCACCCCAGGGCCCATTTAAGGCTATCAGTTTAATGCCCTTGAACACAGAGTCAAGAGATGGACACAAACACACCAGAATTTACTATTTCCAGCATGAAGATATGCGACATAAAACACTAAGAGGCATAATAGCGTAAAGAATAGTCAAATAAATGATAGAGCAAATGATAGTTTGGGGAGTATGTATCCACTGCCACTTTTTAAAATACAGGGTGTCACATTCCAAGGGTTTGAACCCTAGTTAGGATGGCCTTCATCTCCGGCTCCTCCAGACCCCACTACTGGAATTACAGATGTGTATACCTATTGGAATATTCCATTTGCTATTAAAATTATTTAACTGCAGACTTCTATGACTCAGTATGTTGAGATATCATTTCTTAAAAAGACAATTTTCATTTTGAGACAGGGTCTCACTATGTAGCCCTTGCTCTGTAACTATTGCCTTGAACTCAAGGATGTTTGCCTGCCTCCGCTACCTGAGTGCTGGAATTAAAAGCATTTGCTACCATGCCTGACCACTTTTTATGTTTTCAAGGCACGTTCACTGTAGTACTTTTCAGAATTTTGTTTTTAAAGCAGATGAACTATATTCCACAAAGTAGATAGACCACATTGTACTTACCTGTTCATCAACTGATAATTTAGTTGCTTGTAGTTTTAGGCTACTATGAAAGCTTTGATGAACATTATTTCACACCATGACCTTGGAAAGGGCTGCCCAGTCTACCACCCTGTTAGTGGCCCTCGCAGTGCAGCCTGGAGAAGGCACAATACTCTCCAGCTTCACTGTTACTGCTAAGACGTGTAATGACTGTGAAATTTACACCCAGGAAACAATTTATGACAGTCAAAAGGCGGGGAGTTGGGGATGAGAAAAAGACAGGGTCTCACTGTGTAGCCCTGGCTGGTGTCTTGAATTCCTAAGAGCTCTGCCTGCCTCTGCCTCCCATCTGCTGAATGAAAGGTATGCATCACCACATCTGGCTTGAAATTCAAGCTTTTATGTAAACACGTGGTTTCAAGTCTCTGGTTACTTTTTTTTTTTTTTTTTTTTGATAGGATCTCACTAGGTAGCTGTACTAGTTACTTTGCCCATGGTCACATAGTGCCTGATAGCCACAACTTTAGAGAAGAAAGATTTAATTTGGTTACTGGTTTCAGGGCATCATAGTGCAGAAAGCACAGCAGATTAGCATAATTGGTGGCAGTGAGAGCATGTGGCAGAAACTCCCCAGGTGCAGAACCAGGAAGAGACTGGACCTAAAATGGGGTGGAGATTCAGGGCAGGTGTAATCTTCAAATCCTAGCACTAGTGACCTACTTTTGTCAACTAGGCCCCACCTCTTAAAGGTTCCACAGCTTTCCAAACAAAAAAACAAACAAAACAAAACCAAAAACCTAGGGAACAAGCATTCAGAACCGGAGCCTGTAAGGGGCATTTCAAATCCAAACCATAACAGTAGCCCAGCTGGGTCTGGTGTGTTCAACATTTAAAAAAAATTTTTTTAATGTTATTTTGTATGTATGACCATTTGTTTGAATGAGTGTGTGTGCACCATGTATGTGTAGGAGCCTACAGAGGCCAGGAGATGGTATCAGAACCCTTGAAGTGAATTCCAGGCATTTGTGAGCCACCATGTGGGTGCTGGGAACCAGACCCCAAGCTCTACAAGAACAGTAAACACTCTGAATTGCTAAGCTCTCTCCATCCCTCTGTTCACTACTTAAGTACTGCTGGATTATTTTCCATAGCAGCCATACCTTCTTGCAATGTCTGAGCAGGTTTCCAATCTGTCCACATCTTCTCCGATTCTTATTTTTCATTTTTTGTTACAATTTAAATATTACTTAACAACTAACTTGTGATACATTACAACAGAACAATGAGCCAGCTCTAGCATACCACTGCACACAGCCTAATGGAAAGCCCACCTTTTTTCTAGTCAACAGATCCTTATACCTTTTCCCCCTTACAGAACATTTCACAGAAGGTCCTGGGAATGGAGATAATTTTTGACTGAAGGTGGATAGTCACAAAGTGTTCAGTTCCCACCAAGCATTGGAGGGAGAAGAGGGTGTTTCCCTTGTACAGTCATATTGTGGAACAAAAATAAACCCCAAGCATATCTCTCTGACACCCAGATGCAGCTTCTGGATGAGCCCTCAGGCAGTTGCTGCAACAGGACAAACAGCTGTGGTCTGTTTCAACATAATCTGATGTAATCAGGGTTAATTTTGATGATGTAGTAACTCTGAAGACTTTTTTTTTTTTTAAACTGGATTAATGTTGGGTCAACAATCATGTGCTATTACATTTAGTGGCTGAAACAAAAGCCAGAATTAAAACAGCTTCCGGCTCAGCCCCCTTCTAAATGACAGCTCCGCTGGGATTAGAAGTTATAAACCATATTAAACACAATTAACTAAAAAAGGAAAGCAGTTGCAGTCAAATGACATGCAAGCAAATCCAGGGTCCAGTGTATCTCAAGAGCTGGAAATTCATTTGTTGTTTTCTTTTCCTAGAGTGGTTAGAAATATGTTGGCAGCAATAGTAATTTAATATTTTCATAATAGTCTAGGAAAAAAGCCTTAAAGATTCTCCTCTGAAATTTCTCTGATCAATCAATGAATTTAGCAGCTGTGAGGTCCTGGTGACTGAAACAGGAACAGTAGTGCATGCTAGGCAAGTGCTCCACAATTGAGCCACATCCCCAGGCCTGCATTTTTTCCCTGTCTGTCTGTCTGTCTGTCTGTCTGTCTGTCTGTCTCTTTTTTGAGATGGAGTCTTGGTATATAGGCTCTCCTCAACGTGTGGCCAACCTTCCTGGCTCAGGGTTCGGAATATCAAGATTACAAGAATGTACTACCATGTCAGGCCTGTAAAGTGTAATAGGTAGGAAAGGCAACCATTTTATTTTTCAGTGTGCATCTACTAATCTACCACTTGAACTTCAAAGACACTTAGAAAAGCACGTGTTTCTTTCAAATACAGAATATCATGCTTATATCCAAATACACGTTACTTAGCAATGGTTACTTGCGCAGACGGTATTTGATTCTCAGGAAGGGTCTGCTGAGAAACTACCACCTCAAGTGCAACAGCACAATACTGAGACGGCAGAGTGGTCTCTCAGGAACTGCCACATTCTCGAGCAAAGAGGTGGGCAGGTCCCTGCAGCAGCGCTGGGTATGGTTTCAGGAGGTGTGTTCAGATGAAATCACAAGTTACTCACCACCACTGTGGGGTCTGAAGAAACAGGGACTTACATTTCAACTCGCTTTTGGGTCATCAACATGGACAGGCAGCGTAGGCAACGGACATTTGTTGAATTAGAGGATATAAGTAGTTACTACTTTAAATTGGCGGCAAGAAGCCTGTCTAGAATCAGAATAAGCTTGAAGAAAATCATGAACTGAAAAATCTCAGCAGTTTCAGCCCAATCCACCTGAGCCTGCTTCTGGATTTTTTTTTTTTCAGCTGGATATAATCACTGAATAATATTACCTGAATACCATATACACGGTGCATTGGTAGGCCCTGGGCTTACAACGGCAAATAATCGGATCCGGTCTTGAGAAGTCGCCTGCTGAGTAACTGTATTCAAGAAGCAATACCAGGAGAGATGCCACAGAAATCACATTTAGAAACACAAATCCTAGAGACAATTAGTTGAACCTTCAGATTGTTTTTGTATGTTTTGAGATAGCATCTCACTATGCAACTCAGCTTAGCCTCAAACTTACTACTGTTCTCTTATCTCAGCTTCCTGCATGCTGGGATTTCAGGCATATACCACCAGATCTGACCTATTAATTTTTAAAATAGGAGAGCCTCATGCAGTCCAGGCTGGACTTGAACTCATTATGTAGCTGAAGATGACCTAGAACGTCTCCTTCTTCTGTATCTACCTCTTAAATGCCGGGACTACAGGCATGCACTGTTATACTTGGTTATGCACAACTGGAGATCTAGCATTCTAGGCAAGTACTCTATCAACTGAGCAACAAACACTTTGAGACTCCAATATTTCTTTTGATTGCTGCTTTTGATTCTATGGATTTTTTTCTGGTGGTCATTAATCAGCAAATGGCCCACTCTGATTTTTTTAAAATACTAACTGGCACATGTTGATGTCTAGACAAATGATAGAAGTTGTTTTCAATTGGAATGTCTAGGGGTGCTGGTGTGGAAAAAGGAAGGGGAAGCACCTGGACACTGATATATTGCTAGTATAAAAGTAGCCAGAGCGGGAGAAAAAACACATAGAGAGGAGGAAATATGGGAGAAGTGTTGGGGGAAAAGCAATGTGGGGGTGAGTGCTATGGCAGGCTCTGATGCATGGGTTCCTAGGGGGTATCATTCGGCTTCATATGGAGGCATAAAAACTAGCTTAAAAGCACTGGGAACAAACAAGCATGGCCACATATACCTCTAATCCCAGCACTTGGGAAGCTGAGGCAGGTTGCCCCAAGTTTGAAGCAGACCTGGACTATATGTCCCAGCTGACATGGTGAGAACAAGTCTCAAACAACAGCAACAACACAGAATGCAGAGGGCAAACCCACTGTGTTCTCTGAGTAGGACATTTGTACAATTAAGTATCCTTTATTATATACATAAAGAATTAAAACCCGTCTGAACTTCCCTCAGTGCGGAAGCTCTTACATCAAGTTACTTGACATGTAAGAAAATGACAATTATGGACTGTTCTATTCAAGATATACTCAATCAGTATAAGCAATAAGCTATGACAAAGACTGCATGAACTGGGAGTCCCTAAGACGAGTGGGCATGCCATAGTTACCACTATCCAGAGAGTGCATTACTGGGTATGGCATGGTGAGTGGTCAATAAAAGCTTAGAGACCTGAACTGTATACTTAGAAAGTCTTTAAAGGAAAAGCCACACAATGCCATTGCCCTGTAATAACTGATTTATCTCCTTTATGTATACAGCATTTATCCACAGTTTAAAACTCAACTGGGGCTGGAGAGATGGCTCTGCTCTTCCAGAGGCCCTGAGTTCAATTCCCAGCCACCATGTGGTGGCTCACAAGCATCTATAATGTGATTTGATGCTCTCTTCTGACACGCAGGTGTTCATGCAGATAGAACATTCATATACGTAAAATAAATAAATTTGGAAAAAAAAACTTAACTGTTCAAAATTATCAGCATATTTTCTCATTACTTTACTAACTATAAAATACTTCATATGACATGAACATATGTTAATTTAGGTATGCTTTTATTTTTTAATTTTGAAAGTTTCCCTTAAGAGAGTTTACATTTGGACAGTGCTTTCAACTTATGAAACCCTGTCATATAACCTCATAGCTTCTTCCAACACCATCGGAGCTTTAGTCTCAGTTTGTAGGTGTTGAGTGTAACACAGCCAGGACCTAGAGCATCAGACCTAAGCGAGGGCCCTTCTATGACTAGTATCACTTCCTTGTCACCAAATACTCAGGAAATGTTCTGGCAGGAAATTTAACTCATCATTTTTCCCCAGTGCAGAATCCTGTAATGGAGAATACGACTGGTGGGAATTACATTTACAGAGATCACTATATGGAAACCAGGTCTTGCCTTTTGTGGTACTGCCAAAAAAAAAAGCAAACAAACAAAAAAAAAAAAAAAAAAAAAAAAAAAAACCAATGTTATATATTAGTGCTGATCCTCAGTGAAGAATGCAGTATGCTTCCGTTGTCTTGTGCTGTGGTAAATGACCTATGCCTGTCTCTGTAATCCAAAAGTGAAGGAGGCTGGGATTGCTTCAGAATTCTCTCAAAGTGGAGTTAAGAGCCTTTAGTAGTGTGTATAGGAGGTATAGCAACCACCCCAGGCTGTGAGGTGGACAGTGATGTGTAGGTGACTTCAAAGTTCTCATATCAAGAATGTCTTCCCACACACACACGGGAGCTGCTGGGTGAACAGTAGAGGGAAGCTCTCTGCTGCCAACAAGCCATGTTTGAAGGACACACTTCTGAGGTGTGACCTGGAGGGGGACACCACCCCAGGAAAAGAGAGTTATCCAGCTGAGTTATGTACTGGAGAAGAGAAGGCCTGGGAAGCAAACGTGTCGTTGCATTCCTCACTTAGCACTGAGCTACACATCAGTTTAGTTACTATTAGGCAGGGGTTTCTAATGGTAACTCTGAGGACAGAAAAAGTTCTTCCTTGAGGCAGTGCGTCTAGGCTAGTGGAGTAAGTGGGAGAGCATGTGTGAGGTCCTGGGTTCAACTGCCAGGACTGCAATCAACCAGTTAAATAAACAAACAGGAAGCACCCACCAAACCTCCTTTCTGTTGGAATAAAACCAAGGCGGTGAGTTGCTATTTACTGTTTACAAGGAGAGTTGGCAAATAACCCAGAATGGGGAAATAGTTTTTATATATGAGGGCTGGGAAGTGGGATATCTACTAAGAAATAAAAAAAAACAAAAACAAAAACAAAACAAAACAACAACAACAACTAGGATTGTAACAAAAACAGAAAAGCCAGCATTTCTTGTCTAGTCAGCATATGCAGAAGGTTGTGTCAGCCACAGTTGTAAATAGCCCAGGTTCTGCCAAATACATTGAACTGTGTACTTATAGTAGAAAAATAAAATAAAAATAAAAAGCTAAACTAAACCAACAACCAAAGAAATTAAACAAAATGCCAAAACTTTTACTAGACAGGTATTCTAAGTTTCTATAATCAGAGGAATATTTTTGTTTGTTGTTTGAGACAGGGTTTCCCTACATAGTTTTGACTGTCCTGGACTCACTTTGTAGACCAGGCTGGCTTTGAACTCACAGAGATTTGTCTGCCTCTGCCTCCCCAAGTGCTAGGATTACAGCTGTGTGCCACCCCAGAGGAGTATTTTAAAACAACAAAAGCCCGTTACTTTGGGAGAATATCAGCAGTTCTCATCCAAATTATTCCATCTTTCTATGTACATTCTAAGATAATCAAAGAGGAAAATAGGATTATAAATTCATTTAAGAAACTGAGGATGGTTAGAGATGACCTTTAGTTAGTTGAGTACTTGTCTAGCATGGATTTGATTCCCAGTACCACATAAACCTAGAGTGATGGTGTGGACCAGTAATCCTGGCACTTGGGAAGAAGATAGAAAGCTTAGGAGTTCAAGGTCATTTTAAGCTACATATTGAGTACCAGGCCATCCTGGGCTACATAGGATCCGATCAGGAGGGAAGGAAACAAAGGTAAGGCAAAAAGCATAGTGGCACGTGCCTGTAATCCCAGCACTTGGGAGGGTGAAGGAAGCGGATCACAGGTTTGAAGCCTGTCTAGGCTACATAATGTGACCCTGTATCCATCCTCCATCCATCCCAAGGTTAACTGAAGCACAATAAACTGAAATAAACTGCTTGACCTAGTGCCCTTTGCCCCATTTTCAGTTTCTTTTTACTAGAATATATTTAAGCTCGTGTGTGTGTGTGTGTGTGTGTGTGTGTGTGTGTGTGTGTGTGTGTGTTTCCTTTCCACTTTAATTCCCTTCTCCCTCGGTAGAACAAAGAAACGAGAGGCCAGAGGTGTACTTTACAACATGCTGGGGTTTAAGATGTAACATTCTTTGGTTACTAGGAAGTTCTGGTTTTAGTTTCTTTGGAGGCTGAGGGCAGTGAACTTTATCTGTAGTCATTCTCTTTGTCTCTCTTAATTAAGCTATCTTTTATTTAACCCAATGAATTCCAAGATCACGCCAATAAAAGGGAGCAAGGCCTACAATATACTGTTTTATGAATTAGGCAAATAAGACATGTGAAAACATTTTAGAAACTGTAAAGTGATGTCCAAATGATAGTCATAAGGCTAACAGCAACCACAGAAACTGAAGGCTTTAGGAAAAAGTTACTGACAGAGCTGCCTGATGTCAATTTAGGAAGCACCTGGCAGCTTTTTTTTTTTTTTTAAAAAAAACAAAGGCCAACAGAAACTACCCATGTGCTAATAAAAGCTGTAAATTCACTCCAAACGGAACTCTGAATAAGAGCTCTCTGGAGCCACAACTGATAAGAGAATCCAGGGTTCCTGGCTACCACAGAATGTCCAGGTTCCAGGAGGCATTGTTTGTCATAACCGGGTAAAATGTTACCTATGGAAGTTTGAACGAGTAAGGCTGGCTTTTGTTCATTTCTTAGTGCTTTCCTAACTCTTAACTTGCCATCTAAGTTGGGAAGAAGTTACAGGTGGATACTAATCTCACTGATTTCTTTGTTAATTACACATAGCTTAGATTGTAGACTGAATACAAATATTGATCAGAAGCCAAAATACCCCACACATTTACCAATTCAATCCGTCTTTCAACTGTGTTTTTATGTTCTTACTTCATCCACTTACTTAAAACAAATACATGGATAAACAGCTATGAAATCTAAATGAGAACTACCTGAAGCACGACATTTAGAACGGGTAGAGCTACTCCATTTTGCCAAGTGCGTCTTCAATGCCTGTTCAGTCATGCTTAAATGTCTAATGCAAGACACTGGACTTGAAGAGGGAAGCGTTTGACAGATCCTGTTTGAGAAGGGCACAGGGCAAACAGCTCCTTGCAGATCTGTGACAGTTCAGCAGTCTCTGGGATGGATCAGACAGTAAGAGCACAGATCTGGAGTGGATTACTCACACGACTATGCTCTCCCCAGATCATGACAACTGCCACCAGCTAAGAGGACAGTCAGATGGAAATTTCAAAAATTGAAATACAATGGGAACTAAGGATCAAGAAAATATATACATTTTAGAACATGCTTTTAATTATACTCTTGAATTGCTGCGGTTACCATTTGAAAGTGATATTTGAAAAAGTTGGGTAAATAGAATTTTATTTTTTCTCTCATTGGAAATTAGTATTCCCAAGAAAAACATAACTCAGATCAACATTTTAATATATAAAACATTACAACAATATTATTATGGGGCTACAGAGATGGCTCAGCAGCTAAGAGTGTTTGTTGCCCAATCACAAAGACCTGGGGTCCCACAGGATAAACAACTCCCTGTAACTCCCACTCTGATAATCTAACATCCTCCTTCAGCTCCCAGGAATCTATGCACCTGTGTGCATGTGCATGCACACAAACATGCGTGTGCACACACAAACACAATACTGTATAGTATTATTATATAATTCTATACTATTAAATTATGCTTTTTCCCTAAAAAATTATCAGTGTAGTGCTAGTGTGGCTTTAGGTACATGCTGTAAATACCAGCACTCAGAAGGCTAAGGCAGGGGACAGTATTTTTAGGCCAACCTTGGTATAACATAATGAGACTTTGTTTTAGTTACTTTTCTATTGCTGTGGAGAGACATCACGGCCTAGGCAACTTATTAAAAACATTAAATTGGGGGTGTTGCTTATAGTTTTAGAGGGTAAGGCCATGACCATCATGGTTGGGAGTATGGCAGCAGGTAGGCAAGCATGGCATTGGAGCGGTAGCTCTGAACTTAACATTTTATCTGCAAGTTGGAGGCAGAAAGAGGTGACCTGGAGTGGGCTTTTGCACCTCAAAGCCCACCCTCAGTGACACACCTCCTCTATTAGGGCTACACTTCCTTCTCCATCCTTCCCAAAACAGTTCCGCCAACTGCCAACAAAGCACTCAAATATATGAGCGTACAGGGGCCATTCTCACTCAAGCTACCACAGACCCTTTATACACACACACTCATATTAACTGAGGCACGGTGAGCTTTTAAATTGCTGGGCTTCACATTTTCATACACGTGCTTAGATCACATCCATACCCCTTGTCACCCTCTTTTCTCTGTTCCTTCCCATTGGTCCCATTTCTCTTAAATAGACCTCCTTCTACTGTCATATCTCAACAACAACAACATTCTAACTGGGCATGGTGGTGCATGTTTTCAATCCCAGAGCTAGGAAGGTTGAGGTTCAAGGCCAGCCTAGTCTACAAATTGAGTTATAGGCTAGCCAGGGTCCCACAGTGAGACCCTGTTTCAAAACAAAAAGCTAGCTTCTACGTGAGAAAACATGTGCTATTTTTCTGAGTTTGGCTTGTTTTGCTTAACATGATCTCAAGTCCTATCCATTTTCCTGCAAATAACATAATTCCATTTAAGGTGGCTGGAATGCTCCCCCGTGCAACATGCCATATTTCCCTTGTTCACAGACATGCAGGCTGCTTCTATCTTGGCCACTGTGAACAGTGCAACAGTAAGCATGGGTGTGATGTATCTCTGTGGTATGCTGCTTCTGATTCCTTTTGGTATATATCCAAGAATGGTACAGCAGGATCATATGGTGGTTTTATTTTTAGTTGCCTTTAAGATTTAAAAAAAAAAAAAAAAAAAAAAAGGAATTCCCAAAATGATTTCCATAGTGGCGGAATTTATATTCCTCCCTGCAGTATATAAAGAATTCTTTTCTCTACATCCTCAACAGCATTTGTTATTTTCTTAATGACAGCCATGCTGACAGGGGTAAAATGGATTCTCAATGCAGTTTTGATTTTAATTTCCTTTGTAGCTAAGGATGTTGAGCATTTATGTGTGTGTACTTATTGGTCCTTTGTATTTCTTTTTTAAAATGTGTGCTTCTTTTGAGAACTGTCTGTTTAATAAATTTGCTCACTGATTGATGAGACTATTTGTTCTATTGGTATTAAAAATCATGTTTTTATTCCCTATATCCAGATATATACAGTTATATACATGTTAGCTGCTCAGATTTTAAGTCGTTCCCTGTTATCTTACTTGTAAGCTGGCTTTGTTATTTTAGTCATTTTCCACAAATGTCATCATCTGATAGCAATGTTTGGTTTTGTCCAACTATTGATAAAACACATACTGGGCCAAAGATGGAAATCTTTAGGCATGTGACAAGTGTTTGGCTTCAACCAGATACTCAATGTATGAACAACTGTCAAGACAAAGATTAAGTAAGTTTTGGAAAAGGCACTACTGACGGTCTTAGCAAAAGGCATGAACAATATAATATACATTGGTGTCCTAAGATCTTACAACTCCTTAGCATGCATTGAACATGCTTAAATCTGTTGTTCAATTACCAGTTACTTTTAGAAGCTCGGTGTGCTCTAGGGACTACGAGTGACCTAAAGATTAAACAATTCTTAGTGTCAAATGTCCAACACAGACTGAGAGAAAGGCTCTCAGAGTTTATCTCCTTCAAAGTGAATTCTGCTGATGAAATAGTTGCAAAGCACACAGATGATTCTGCTTGCCTAAGACTCCTCACATAAACTGGTGCTGAGGCTGGAACATGGACCTTCTCACTCAGTTCTCTTTCCATCATGGCTGTTGTGATGTCCTGCCATCCCGTAAGATCAGTGTCTTGAAAATCATGAGAGGCATGATTCTTGGAGAGTTTGGAATTGCTAGTGCCCTAAGCTCCCTGGACTGTGTGACTGTGCGTGTGTGTCCGTGTCCCCCTACTCCATAAAATTACCACTGCTATGTCAATACCAGCGGATGGTGCAAATGTTTTACATGTTCTACAGGCTGGTGGCGTGGCTCAGCAGGTGAAAGCCTTTGCTGTCTAGCCTGACAACCTGAGTCTCATCCCTGGGACCCCCATGGTGGAAGGAGAGAACAGGCTCCCGGCTCCAGAAAGTTGTTCTTGGCCGTGGCACCGTTATATGGCATGCATACCCTGTCCCCACAAATAAATAAATGCTTAGCCATCCAAGTTTAAATATCACTGTTTTCCAAAGATGCCTTTTTCTAGGAAGCTTCTTGTTCCCTACCCAGCTTTCTATCTCGTATCACATTTGAAACAATACATTTATCCCATTAGGTGTCTTTTCCAATAGACTATTAATTCCAGGAAGTATCACTTCTGTTTCGTTCTTCAGTGCTTAGCACCTAACACAGTACTGACATATAAAAGCAGCTCAAACAGTGTCCTTTCAAGACACAAATGGACCTTTCCCTCTAATCATGGCTGCAGCAAGCTTATGAAAGTCCTAATTATCCCTCTTGTCCTGTCCCAAACTTAGCATGTAAGCCCAGAGAAAGCAGACTGGAGCTGGAACTTCATCTTAGCCATCATCCTGCCTATGGATTCAGCAATTGAATGAGCACCTTTTCAAGAAAAGACAGATGGCCCAGGCACAGAGGTGCTCAGCGCAGCAGGCACATCAACCCAGCCAGCCTCTTAGATGTCTTTTAACCCTTAGGTTTTGAAGTTCACTCTTTTCACGTTTTTCAGATATTAATTTTGAATTAGGTTAAGACATGGAACTTAAACAAACTGATTAAGAACTAACCAAAGAGCAGGTCAGGGTGCAGCACTGAGGTCAAGGCCAGTCTGGTCTACTTCACAAGTTCCAGGAGTGTCAAGGCTACATAGAGAGACCCTGTCACTCTCCAACCCCCAAAAGAATTAATCTAAGAGAGGCAGGAAGATGGCTTGCTCAGTAGCCAAGGGCACTGGCTGTTTGTCCAGAGGATGCAGGTTCTACTCCCAGCATCCACACAGTGCCCCACAACCATCTCTAACTCCAACTTCCAGGCGATCTGATGCCCCCTTTTGGCTTCTGTGGGTACCAGGCACACAAGTGGTGTACATACATACATGTAGACATAAACAACCACACACACACACACACACACACACACACACACACACACACACACACACACGTAAAATTAAATTAAAATAATTTACCTCCAAGAGCTATCTAATGAAACCTTAAAAATTATTTTGGGTATGCATGTTCTTTTATAATTGATACATTTAAATTCTATCAAGTATACAACCAATATTAGGTCCACATAAATGAAGCCAGTTAAGAGTCTTTAAAAGTGTGGCATGCCCCAACCTGTGCTGTGGGTCAAACCCAGAGCCCTAAGCATGCTAGGCCAATGTTCTAACACTGAGCTACACTTCAAGGCTAAGCATACTTTTAAACACACACACAAATACAGGTGTGTCCGAGAACTGGACACAAAGTAAGTGATTTTTGTCAAGGTATTGGAACTGTCAGATCTGGAGGCCCCAAACTGGCACTTGTTGCATTCTACTAGGCCACATTCCCACCCCGACTTTGGATTAAAAATATCTTTCTTACAAATTTCATGGGAAAGGATCGAGAGGAATTTAAAAATAACTTCTTTCATAGATATCAATGAAAAAACCCCTGTTTTATTGACGACTAGAGATTTTATAAGTGTCCAATATAAATGAACTACAACAGTGATTAAAGAGTTTAAATGATTAATGTCATCTCTTTTATAAGTAAAGACTGACAGCTATTAAATGTTATTTCTTTTTAGCACCCAACGAAGAATGTTTTAATTTAGAATAGCAACTTCATCAATCAATTCGTACCTTGAAAGGGAGTGTTTTCTTCTATGAGGCTGAGTAAAGCCCAAGAGCAAGATCGGCATTTACTGTACTTGAAATGGCAAGGCAGAAAAGGGTAAGCATCATCTGATTTTTAGCCATTAGTTGTTTTTTGTTTTTTAATGCAAAGGGAAATAAGGTACTGATGGAAGGTAAAACATTATCGTCCTATCTGCGAGGCTGAGAGAAACTTTGGGACCCAACACTTCGATGTCTTCCTTGCTTCTCTCTTTTCGAGATGTTATCGAAGCTCAAGTCACTGTCATGTACTGGCTTCCCCGGCAGCTGGACAACAGACCCAGCTACTTCTTTTCTTAATTGAAGTAACAGAGTTGAAAGTCCATTTGCTCTAAGTATTTCTTCTTGAGCCTTTGACTTAAGGAAATCAAGACCACTTCTATTTCTCATGTTATCCTTCATAGCACAGGAACTGCGCACTGGAATCCACATTTCCAGAATGCACACACCAGTCTTCCACACATATGCTCATGTGCAGAGTCTCGGCCTTGCCATTAAACAATCTTTCAGCTACAAAAGACATGAATGAGTAAATCTTGGAAAAGGGATGACATCCTTGATATTGTCCACTCCTAGGATGCATTGGAGGTAGCGTTCAAATCCCATCCCGAAGCCTCCATGTGGTACAGATCCAAACTTGCGAAGGTCCAGGTACCTGTTTTTAAAGACAGAGCTATTACTTACAAACATTTAAAGAGGTTGAATGTTTTGACAGGACTTGCGTATTTTACAAGTATTTTTCAGTCATTTGTTGTTTATGTCTCTGTGGCAAAGCAGGCCCATCTTTTCATTCCACCGAGACCATACAAATAGAGAAGTTACAGAGAAATGAAAATGGAGGAGTTAGCAAGGGGCCCAGCTATCGAGGGCTACTCACACAAGCAGCAGTGGGTCCTGTTGTGCAGCTGTGGGCTTTGGTTACTTGACCTTGTTTCTCGTCAAGCTGCTTACGCATCACACATGTGTAGAAAACTTGCCTCATGACATTACAGAGATTTTATACTAGCCTTTTAAAAAAACATACGTATCTTCTATTTTATTGGTATGCTAAGCATAGCATTTCCGCCTTACTCAAATCGTACCATTCAATACGCAGAGCAGAACGAGGAGGTGGCCACTGATGTGGTTGTGTGTATGTCTAGGTGTGGGTACCTGTGGAGGCCAGAAATGGGTGTTAGGTGTCTTCCTCAACCATTGTCTACTTTACGCTTTGGACAGGGTCTGAATGTGGATAGAGCTCACCGATTCTGCTAGACTGGGTAGCCAGCCAACTCCAGGGATCTGCCTGTGTCTGTGGCCCTCCTCCCTACAGTGATGGTGGTACAGAGGGAAGGTGCTACCTTCAACTTTTCATGTGGCTGCTGGGGTTTGAACTCAGGTCCTCATGTTTGTATGGCAAGCATTTTACCAACTTAGCCATGCTCTGTCCGTGAGAATGAAGAGTTATGAAATGATTTTGCTTTTTAAAAAGATTCATTTATTTTAATCTTATGTGTATAATAGGTGTTTTGCTTGCATGTGTTATCTATGCACCATGTGAGTGCAGTGCCTACAAAACAGAAGAGAGTATCAGATCCCCTAGCACTGTAGCTATAAACTACTGTTAGCTGCTGTGTGGGTGCTGGAAATCAAACCCAGGTACTTTGGAAGAGCTGCAATTGCTCTTAACCACTAAGCCATTCCTCCAGCCCAAGATTTTGCTCTTTATGAGACTGTATAACTCTATCAGGAGCAGGCACTGGTCTCAGTCAATCCTTCATCTGCAGGGAATGTTCTAGAGTAGTTGTTCATTTCATAAAACTTAATTGTTTTAAAGTAGAAAAACATGGGTAAACATTGGAGGTGATCTCCCATGCCAGAAAATGACAGCATCTTCACTACCCTGAAGCAGAGAACTGGAAGTTTCTTTTCACTTCCCAATTCAATGATATGTTTTCTACTTTAAAACAATTAAGACTACATGGTAAAAAAATACTACAGCTATGATTGAAACTCAGATTCTAATAAACTAGCATGGAATGAAGTTATTTTAGGAGGAAAAGAAAAGGACAGCCCTAAATATTATATCATTTAATTGGGAATTTTCTTAGTTTATTACATTTATTTATTTGTGTGTACACATGTGTGTTATAGCATTCATGCCAAGGTCAGATAAGTTATAGCTCTCTTTCTACCACCATGGCCTAGGAATCAACTAAAGTTGTCAGGCTTGGGGGCAAGTGCCTTTACCCCATGAGCCATCTTACTGTTCCAAGCTTGATGGGTCATATACGTGAATTAAGACAAGTTCACAATTTCTCAAATAATTTGTAAATTAGCTTCATAGTAAGACTTTTAAGGGCACTACAGCTAGTGGCCATTTGACTCTTCAGTTCTAGTATTAACACACTGACACTTAAGAGTAAAGATTCTAACATAAAAACCAATAGCAACTGGATGAGCTGTACCCAAGTGAGATCAGCATGACAGGGGTTATTAGAAAGCGTCTGATTAGTAAACACTCTAGGCAATAGATGGGGGGAGCAGTCTTGATGAGTGTTCACTTTAGGTGTACAAGGCATGGAAACAAGTGCACACTGAATTACTGACAATTAGATGAAAGCTCAGCAAACCAGTTGTCATAAAAACCTGCAGGACCGGAGTTGGCTGCAGAGGCTCAGTGTTGGGTTTCATGACTCTAAATTTCTCATGTACTGATGCCAAACCACTGACATGAATGTCAAAAGCTGAAGTAGCAGGAGGATTCAGCCCGACTTTGCTTTGATATAAAAAACAAAAATCTACTTTTAATAAAAAAGTGGTTTTATCTATCTATCTAATTTATCTAACTATCTATCATTTCTATATCTATATTTTTGGACAGGGTGTCAACTATGTAATCCCAGTTGGCCTAGAATCTACCTACCTACCTATCTATCTATCTATCTATCTATCTATCTATCATCTATCTATCTATCTATCTACCTACCTACCTAGCTACCTATATCTATATTTTTGGGCAGGGTGCCACTATGTAGTCCCGGTTGGCTTGGAATTAATTCATTATGTAGCCAGGCTGGCCTCAACCTTACAGAGATCCTCTCTGTCTCTGTCTTCTGAGTACTGGATCACAGTTTACTACCGTGCCATGCTTCAGATCTGTGTCTTTGATGGATGGATTCTAAAGCAAGCAGGTATAGAAAAGGTGCCAGAAAACATATGGAACTGGCTGCTGATTTCGTCTGCATGTGACAAGCAGAAACAGGAAGTGAGTATACGCTCAGGCACCTGGCTTCTTAAAGTCAGAAACTTTCATAGAGATCATGTATGTAAAACTTTCTCAAGTTCCGTTCACCTTTAACATACTATGACCAGCACATAAGAGGAAGTGAACTCAAATTATAGATGCTTTTATTTGAAGATCCTAAGTGTGTGAAATCCTTAGTTAGAAAAATAGTATAGGAGTTGGAGAGATGTCTCAGCAGGTAGGTAAGATAAGCCTGCTGTCCTGAGTTCTATCCTGGGACCCACAGGGCAGAGAAAGAGAAAACCAACTCCCAAGGGCCGTTCTCTGACCTCCACATGCCTGCTGTGGCATGAGTCCTTTTTTTCCTCCTGAAAACACAGTTAAAATACATTTAAAAAGAAAGAAAGAAAAACAGTATAGACATGATTAATAATATCATACATTCTTAGCCAATATATAATATTTGCTTCTTTAAAATAGGTTTTTAAGCACTATGAATATTAGCTGATAGAATCTGAGAGGGTAACAGCATAATTGACTGAGAAGACTTATCTACTAAATAGCAATACTTAGGAGAAAAGAAGAAAAGGGTGTAGAAACTAGCATTTACTGAACTGCTTCTACTCCGTGTGAATACAATGTACTTTTTTATTTCATACAATAATGCTGTGAAGAAGATATTATCACTTCATCTTATAAATCATGAAAAACAAAACAAAGTAAGAGACAGCAAGATGCTTAAGGATATTGCCGGTCACTATCAGGCCGTCAAAAGCCATTAGCTGAACTTTGAAACTCTAAAATCAAGACTAGAAAGTATTTCTAGTCATTTCCTTCTCCTAAGAACACAAAGTGGTTAAAGACATCACTGATCTTACACGTAAGTATGTAATCCATCTGTATTTCCAAGTACTTGACAAGCCTTGGAAAGAAACCCAGGTCAGCTCTGTGGAAGTGAGTGTGGCTGTGGACAGGTGGCTGTTGCTAGGCAGCACAGGGCTCTGTAGCTCTTGGGTATCTCAGGCATCACTTAATTAAAGCTCCCAGTGTCAAACACAGGGACGCTGAAGCCTAAGGGAAGGCCCAGAGGCTTCCGCCTAGCCTGTGCAGCAAGGCCCTGCGTCACAAATGAGCAAAAGCGCAAGGAAAGGCTTTGGTGTACAGTGTGCTCAGCTCCATCCTAACACGATCTTCACCAAGTTAGCTCACATGTCTCGGCCTCATGGTTAGGGGGTGGGATAAAGGGGTAACAACAGTACCTGCTTCTCAAGGGTCATGACGATTACACGAAATAACAGACATACAAGTGCAAACATTGTTTGGGATCCATAAGAGGCAGTAGCTAAACAGTAACCATTGCTTTTACTGCTAGTTTCACAGACTGGGAGGGAGTGAACAATTTCCTGAGTCTCGTGTTCAGTTCTTAGCATTTGCTTACAGGGGCATGGAAATTACAATTAAGAATCCTAAAAAACAAAACAAAACAAAAAAACAAGTAAGAATCCTTTGACATGCTGGGCATGGTGGCACACATCTGTAATCCCAGCACTTGGGGAGCCAGAGGCAGGCAGATCTCTGTGAGTTTGAGGCCACCCTGGACTACAAAGTGAATCTAGGACAGGTAAGGCTACACAGAGAAACCCTGTCTTGGAAAAAAAGAAAAAAGAATCCTTTAACATGACTCAGAATGTCGGAATAGGGCCACATGGCCACATCCTTACCACTGGTAGGCGTTCGTTAGTCCCAATCTGTAAAAAGAAAATAAGGAAAAAAATTGTGACAGTAGCAATAAAACATTTATTAATCAACCATAAAGCATTTATTCTAGTGTGTATGCACAAGGACCTTTGTAAGGAAGCACACACAGTGAAGCCTGTGCCCTCCAATCATACGCAACAGCACTGAGGAAGTGAAGTTTTCTATTAGAGAGGAGACTTCCTATTAATATAAGGTAATCAATATTAACATTAAGCAATAAGGTATTATGAAATAAGAGATGTAGGCAATAAATGCTATGGAATAAAAATAGGACTTGAAGGGACTGGTCTGACGTGAGCTTACTGCCTGTGAAGGAAAAGCAGAGTCACTACTAGTCACGGTACCTGGAGGCAGGCAGGCAGGCAGGCGCACGTGTGTACACGCACGCGCACACACGTGTGCATGTGCACGCAGACAATGCACATCGGGACACAACTTTCATCTCACAACATTTACCACAATAGTGCAATCCTGAGGTTGCTTTCATAATACTACTGCAACTTAGTTATTGCCTAGAGAGATGTGAGTAACCATTTTAAGCTCCTGGTGGTCATTAAAACTAACTGCGGCCCTTGAAAAAGGTATGTAGGACTATATCTGAAATGACAAGGGCCATCAAAGTTCTAATTGAAAGACAGTAACAGAGAACATGAGCACGAGACACAGACAGACCCATGAGACGGAGGAACACACAGCTACGTCACTAGAAGAGAAAAAGTGGGATATTATCAGATATTAGGAGAGCATTTAAAATTATGGATGGAAGGTTTCTGGGAGGAAGGAAGCAACTGAAGAAAACAAAACGACCAATGTTTCAACAGATGAGGCTTCTTGTCACGTGCGATTCTTCCTGTGCTTAAGATTCTGTCCTGCACGGCAATCCCACAACGTTCCCAGCACTGTCTACAGCACGTGGCAGTCTAGCCCACGGAGGGAACCTTCCACAGCACCCTTTACTTGTCTTCTATTGGTGCCTAATCCAGTGGAGCAGTTAAGGAGACTAGAGTTGCAACATCAAGTTACTCAATAGATTTACAGGGTGGATCGTAGAAGAGCGTCCACTCTCAAAGCGTGTCTCCAACTGGAAAAGCTGGCCTTAAAAATGGCTCATTTAATAGGATATTTTCAAAATGCCTCTCCTTCCAGGTGTTACAAAACCCAGTACTATTGGAGAGAAGGATTAACACAAACATGAGAAAATAACTTTTTTAATGTCTGGTATAGCAAAAAATGGAAATCATAGAAAATGGAGGTTTATAAGCATGGTCAGTTTAGGACGTCATTGTGGTTCCCTGGCAGAGCATCACTATATAGGAGAGACAGTTCAATTAGAAATATAACTCTCCACTTTCTGTCTCTAAAATATTTTTTATGTGTCTATAGATTCATTTTTCACATCTCAAAAGGCAAATTAAAACAAAGTTATACAAACAGCTAAATCAGGACTTGTGTACAGTAGAGAATTCAAGGAAGGAAATCTACTTATAAGTGCTAGCTTAGCATTTTTTTATCTTTATTTTTTTCTTAGTTCAGTTTGTCTTTATGACACAGTAGGATCATGACATTCATAAAACATAGGACATAAAAAGGACACAAGTAAGATAAAAATGAAGGAGATGCTTTGAAGGGTTGAGAATATCTCTTGCTTTTATTGCTTTTTTTTTTTTTTAATTTTAAGACAGGGTCTTAAATTTTATATAATTGTGCCTGACCTGGAATATACTATGGAGACCAGGATGACCTTGAAACTTAAAAAGGCTGGGCCTAGGGGCACGTGCCCTCATGCCTTTTTTTTTTTTTTTTTTTTTTTTTTTTTTTTTGAGAGGGTCTCACTCTGTCATCCATGCTGGCTTGGCTTGCAACCTGTGAAATTCTTTTTCTTGCCTTGGCCTCTTGCTGAGATTTTAAGCATGAACACCTGTCAATAAGTCCAGACCTCAAGAAGATTCTTACAGATGATAGTACAGCCTTCCTTAGGATCACATGGAGCTGAGTCCAAATGCTTAGGTTTTGCTACTGTGCAGGGGGGCTACCTTTAAGGACCCCACCCCAGTTACTTAAGTGCATTTCTTTTAGGTCTGACCAATACCTTGCTAGTCGCTGCTCTAGGACGTGGTACCGTTCCTCCCTGAGGCTACCTCCAAACAGCTCCCCAACTCCAGGGACCAGAAGATCAACGGCAGCAACCTAAGAAGAAATCAATCAATGAACAGCACTGCACCTCTTGGTGATTCCAACAACACTAAGATTTTCAAGCAAATGGAACATTTTCTTGAAACAATTTTAAAGTTGACTGCTTGACTATTAGAATCTCATTCACCTTTTCTGTCCACATCCTCTGTTTTAAAATCAAATCAATATTATCTTTGTAATAATGCAATAAGTTATGGGCAAAGATTTTCTCCCTTAAACTATTTGTGTGTCTTGTGAGCAATACCCACTGTCAAGAACGAGAGAAGAAACCACAAAGAAGACTTGCAGTGAGTTCCACAAACAGCGTTTGGATGGGATTAAAAGCCCCATGTGAAGATGGCAGTACAGATTTGTGCACGATGAGACTTATGAGGAATTAAAATCTAAAAAAAAAAGATGTTTTAGATTTATCTTGTGTGTATGAGTATTTTACTTACATGTACATGTCTGCACAGGTGTGCCTGGTGCCTGCAGTGGTTATAAGGGGGCACTGGATCCCTAGGAACTGGAGTGGTAGTTGTGAGCCATGTTGTGGGTGCTAGAAACTGAACCAGTGTCTTCTGTAACAGCAACAAGTTCTATGAATCTCTGAGTCACCTCTCCAGCCTCCGTTTTTGTTTTTGTTTTTAAAGATTTTATACCTGGTTAGCCCAGAACTAGGTATGTAGACTGGGTTGACCTCAAAGTTTGGCCTTGAACTTACAGTGATCATTATCATGTTTAAAGTTTTGAGGAGATCAAGGGGACAAGGCACATCCCTAAACATAACAAAGGCTCTATTCAGCAAGCCAATAGCCAACATCAAATTAAATGGAGAGAAACTCAAGGAAGTTCCTCTAAAATCATGGACCAGACAACACTGGCCACTCTCTCCATATCTCTTCAATATAGTTCTTGAAGTTCTAGCCAGAGCAATAAGACAACAAAAGGGGATGCAAATGGGAAAAGAGGAAGTCAAATTATCCCTAATTGAAGACAATATGAAGGTATACATAAGTGACCCCCAAAATTCCACCAGACAACCCCTATAGCTGATAAACACCTTCAGCAAAGTGGTTGGATACAAAATCAACTCAAAAAAGTCAGTAGCTTTCTAATATACAAATGACAAACATGCAGAGGAAGAAATTAGGAAAACTACACCTTTCACAATAGCCACATGCAAAATAAAATATCTAGGAGTAACTCTAACCAAGCAAGTGAAGGACTTGCTTGGAAAAAAACTTTAAATCTCTGAAGAAAGAGACTGAAGATGACATCAGAACATGGAGGGATCTCCCTTGTTCGTGGATCAGGAGAATTAACAGTAAAAATGGCCATCTTACCAAAAGCAATTTACAGATTCAATGCAATCCCTATCAAAATACCTACAAAATATTTTGAAGGCATTGAAAGATCAATATCAACTTCATATGGAGAAACAAAAAGCCCAGAATAGCAAAAACAATCCTATACAAGAAAAGATCCTCCGGAGGAATCTCCATACCTGATCTCAAGCTGTACAATAGAGCAACAGTAATTAAAACAGCATGGTACTGGTACAGCAATAGGCTGGTGGATCAGTGAAATCGAATCAAAGACCCAGAGATGAATCCCCACACATTTGGTCACTTGATTTTTGACAAAGAAGCCAAATCTATTCAATGGAAAAAGGATAGCTTATTCAACAAATGGTGCTGGTCTAACTGGATGTCTACATATAGAAAAATGCAATTAGACCCCTATTTGTCACCATGCACAAAACTCAAGTCCAAGTGGATTAAAGACCTCAGCATAAAACCAGAGACATTAAATCGGTTAGAGGAAAAAGTGAGGAAGAGCCTGGAACACATTGGCATAGGAGACACTTACTGAACAGAACACCAACAGCCCAGGCTTTACGGTCAACAATTAACAAATGGGACCTCATGAGGCTGAGAAGCTTCTGTAAGGCAGGAGACACTGTCAACAGAACAAAGTGACAGCCTACAGACTGGGAAAAGATCTTCATCAACCCTACATCTGACAAAGGTCTGATATCCAAAATATATAAAGAACTCAAGAAATTAACCACCACCAAACTCAATAACCCAATTAAAAAATGGGGCTCAGAACTAAACAGGGAATTCTCAACACAGGAATATTAAATGGCTGAGAAACTCTTAAAGAAATGCTCAATGTCATTAGTCATCAGAGAAATGCAAATCAAAACAACACTGAGATTCCATCTTATACCTATCAGAACAGCTAAATCAAAAATTCAAGTGACACAACAGGCTGGCGAGGATGTGGAGAAAGAGGAACATTCCTTCATTGCTGGTGGGAATGCAAACTGGTACAACCACTTTGGAAATCTATCTGGCGCTTTCTCAGAAAAATGGGAATAGGGCTTTCTCAAGACCCAGCTATTCCATTCCTTGGAATACACCCAGAAAATGCTCCACCACACAATAGGGACATTTGCTCAACCACGTTCATAGCAGCCTTATTCATAATAGCCAGAACATGGAAACAGCCTAAGTGTCCCTCAGTAGAAGAATGGATAAAGAAACTGTGATACATTTACACTATGGAATACTACTCAGCTATTAAAAACAAGCAATTCCCGAAATTTGTGGACAAATGGATTGAATTAGAAATGATTATAATGAGTGAGTTAGCCCAAAGCAGGAATAGTCAAATGGTATATACTCACTTATATCAGAACACTAGCCTAATAGGCATGTCCCATGAAAGTCTTCACTTACCAGGAAAGTGGGTCGGAGGGGAGGGCATCCTATTGAGACTTTACGTGAGAGAAGCATGGGAGAATGGGGAAATAGAAGGATCCAGAGGGTCCTAGAAACCTACAAGAACATTATGACGGGCAGATCTGGGCCCAGAGGTCCTGCTTCAACTATGGCACTAGCCAAGGACAATATGGGCAGTAAACTTCGAACCCCTACCCAGATCTAGCCAATGTACAGGACATTCTCCACAATTGAGTGGAGAGTTGATCTGACTTTCACATGAACTCTGGTGCCCCATATTTGACCACGTTCCCTGGATGGGGAGGCCTGGTGGCACTCAGGGGAAGGATAACAGTCTACCAAGAAGAGACTTGATACCCTATGAGCATATACAGGGGGAAGAGGTCCCCCTCAGTCACAGACATAGGGGAGGGGAGTAAGGGGAAAGCGGGAGGGAGGGAGGAATGGCAGGATACAAGGAATGGGCCAACAATTGAGATGTAATATGAATAAATTAATAAAATATTTTTTAAAAGATTTTGTACCTGGTTAGCCCAGAACTAGGTATGTAGACTGGGTTGACCTCAAAGTTTGGCCTTGAACTTACATTGATCATTATCTTTGCCTCCCAAGTACTGTGACAGCAGCTGTAAAGCACCATGCATGGCTCTAGAATTAGTACTCTTTAGAGACAAAAGATTCACAGGAATGTTTGTCTGTACGAAAACCGAGCAAAGGGCAAAGGGCTGGGACTAGGTAAGCTCTGCGTGCTTCTTTAGCTCCATGACCTGGTAACTATGTGCTTATATGTATGAGGCACTAGTTTCTCCTGAGTATCATTGGCGGGAACTTATTATAAAGCGTGTGCAGTAGCTCAAGAGCACACCACACCTAGACTGGATTTGATAAAGCTTATAAAATAGCATCTGACATACAATATAGCACTTGTTTGAGGGGGAAAGTTCTGAAGTTGTAGTGCTTCCAAAAAAAAAGACAACATGAACTATAAACAAGTGTGTACATTGTGTTTTCAATAAATACTATCTCAGTATTGCATATACAATGTGAAAAAGATGTTAATTATATAAACCTATGTTTTTGAGACAGGGTCTTACTGTGTAGCTCTGGCTTATTGAGAACTTGCTATACAAACTAGGCTGGCCTGGAACTCAGAGATGCATCTGCTTCGAGCTCCTAAATGCTGGGACTAAGGACTGTGCCACAGTGGGTTGGACAAGTATCCATTTTTAATATTCTCTTTAGTTTTGTAAATCTTCCACAATACTGAACAAAATAAAAGGTGCTGTCTTAAGCAAAATAGCATTAACAATATCTTTTGAGATCATGGACTTAATTACTATCATAAGCACAACATTAAAGTAGAGCCACTGTCTAGATCCAAGTGCAAAACCCTAATATTTAATAAATAAACAAGTACAAAAAGTATTTTATTTCTATAGCTTCATCATAATATAAGTTATAAAATCACTGAGCACTATGAAAATACAGTTACACTTTAGCATGTTTCTTTTCCGTTTTTATACACTTAAAATGAGTATGTTAGAGATCAGATTATATTTATAAGATTCTAACTCCCCGACCTTATATTTTAAGAAATAAAAACTATGCCAGTAAAATTACTTCACATACTTGTAAATGTCTCAACGGCTGCATAGTTTATTGTTTAGAAAGATAATTTTGCCAGATGTGTGGCACAAATCCAGTAACCCCAGCATTCTGAAAGTGGAGGCGAAGGATCCCTGTACCTGGTTCACTAGCTGGACTAGTTAAGTCTGCAGCTCTTGCTTCAGAAATCATGCCTAAGGCCTTCCTATAGATGTGAGGTAGAGAGCAATTGAGGAGGATGACCAGTGCCAACCGCTGGCCTTTATATGCATATATGTACAAGTGCACCTGCCTCCCCTGCCACACAAACTTACACACATACAAAAATGGACACACATGCATATGCACACATGCATGCACACACGCACGCACACATATGGTTTTGTGTAGCCTACCCTCTTTTTGAACTTACTATCTAGCTGAGGAGGTCTATGGCTCCTGATACTCATGTCTCTAGCCGTTGAGGGCTGGAACTGCAGTTGTGCATCACCAGGTCTTGTTTTATGCAGTGCTAAGATAGAATGGGGGTATGTCATGGTGGGCAAGCACTCTACTAGCTGAGTTATATATTTTCAGCTCTTCTTTTCTCTTCTTGTTGGACATTTATGTGTGTGTACTTCTTTGCTATGTCATGACCAATAAAAGAGCTTTCCTTCCTTCCTCCCTCCCTTTCTTTTTCCTGCTGGGAATTGAATGTGGGCCTTGTGCATTTACTATGTAACTGAGCTACATTCTAGTTCCTACAAGTGAAAATGTTTCTTAATTTTTGTATGCCACAGGTACTAAGCATTGATTATTACTTGAAGACATACAAATTAAAACAATGAAATACCACTTTTTAAATTTATCTTGATAGCGAAAAATAAGCAACATAAGCCACACCTAAGAGAACTGATACACCAATACCTTCATACACCTGAAGCAATCTTTCCAGGTTAGCAAGTTGGTAGCAGATAACCAAGACTTAAAAATGCAAAATGCCTTGAGCCAGCAACAAGAGCTCGAGGAACTGGTCTTAACAGAATAATCAAAGATATGAAAAAACATTAGTGTGTAGGACACTTAAACTGCATTAGTTCCACTCTCAAAAATTCAAGTGTGATTAGCAAGGCACTTTAAACACATTTAGGTGTGGAGAAAAGTCTGTTATATACATAATAAAATTGTTAATAGCATTGCATTGTTACAGGAATATAGATTTAAAGTTTTTCCTTTCATTTGTATTTTCTTACTTTTTACAATGAAGATGTGTTGCACTTTTGTCAGAGAAACAGCAAAAACTTGTAATAGAGGAGAACGACAGTGTGCTACATTAGTTGGTACGTTTTAATAGCTAGTGGTTCTTATCTTTAAACTCTTTTAGATTTATTTTATGCACATAAAATAAATAACTTTATTTGCATGTATGTATTATATTTGCATGTATTGTATGCCTGGTGCCTGCTGAGGTTAGAAGAGGCCAGTGGATCCCTAGAGCTGAAGCTATAGATGGTTGAGAGCTGCCATGTGGATGCTGGGAATTGAACCTGTGTCTTCTACAGGAATCACAACTGCTCTTAACCTCTTCAGCACCCCACCCCCTTCACATTTTTTTTTTTTTTTAAGAAAGTTTACCTGCAATCCGTATTACTTTGTGACTTAATTCTTTGGGTGCTTTTAAAAAACATGTACTTTGTGTGGGTATGCATATGCATGGACATGTGTGGCTACACGCCCCAGAGTGTGCCTGAGAAGGTCAAAGGACAGCTCTCAGGAGTTAGTGCTCTATTTCATTCATGGAGGCTCTCGGATGCGAATTCAGGCGGTTAGGGTTGCGGGCAAAAGCCTTAACCCACTGAGAAAGTTTACTGGCTTTCACCTTGAACTTCAAATCCTTCTGCTTCCACTTTCTAAGTTCTGAGATTACAGACTTGCACCCTCGTATCTAATATATGTGGTGCTCGAGACTGGAGACAGGGTTTTGTGTGCGCTAAATAAGCACTTTACCAACTGAGTCTGAAACATTTGTTCTTAACTTTAACCTAGAGTTTTATGTTTAAAATTATGGGCAATTAGGTTTGGAAGAAAAGAGTTAACCAAGTGAGTCTCTGGCCTTTGCCATTCTGGGCAGCACTGAAGAGATGGCTACATAAAGAACCTATTACTTGCAAGGATGAAGTTCTGGAAATTCTAAGCAAAAGGGTGGCAACAATCCCTTGTTATATTGCAAGAACATACAAATGCTAATAACCCAAACTGAAAAGCAACTGCCTCAAAACATGCAGGGGAAGCGAGGTGCAGGTGAGAAAAGTGGGAAGGGGGAGCAGCCCAGCTGAGTGTTCTGTTTTCTCCATGAGCACACACGAGCAGAGAGCAGCTCTTGCTTGGCCCCGATGTTGGTATAACCAAAACAAGCAACAAGCAAAGCACACTTTTGGGATCTTAGCACTTTTTTCAGTCCCATGTTATAGCAATAGTTCTGGATCTTAGTTTTTCTGTTTTTTCTCCCTCAAGACAAGGCCTCTCTGTATAACCACCCTGGTTGTTATGGAACTCAGAGATCTACCTGCCTCTGCCTCCTGAGTGCTCGGCTTAAAGGCTGTGCCACCACCACTCCCCGCTCTCTCTTCTGTCTCTGCCTCTCTGTGTCTGTCTGTCTGTCTGTCTGTCTGTCTGTCTCTCTCTCAATGTTATTTTTAGAGAAGCTTAAAAAACTAGTCCTCCTCTTTGATTGCACACCTCTTGCTATGTGAGTTCACTGGAGAGTTCGCTATGTAACTACAGCACTCCTTAGGCCTTCTGTGTGGCTTTTCTTTATTTGGAACTCTGCAATTGCCGTAGATATGGAACCTTCTACATTATGTGAATCACCACTAGCCTTTTATTTTTATTTATTTATGTGTGTGTGTGCACGCATGTGCACCTGAGCACTATCCATGTGCAGAAGCTCCAGGGGCCAAAGGGCATAGGATCCTCTGGAGTTATAGGCAGTGAGTTACTGTGTGTGTGTGTGTGTGTGTGTGTGTGTGTGTGTGTGTGTGGTTAGGAACTGAAGTTGGGGTCTCTGGAAAAGCAGAAGGCACTCTTAATCACTGAACCATCTCACTAGTTCGTTGAATCACCTTAAAATCTTATATCATGGTATTATATTCATGCAGACTTTAAAAAATGTCTAATCCTTGAAGAGTTGGGGAATAGAGGGACCTGGAAGGGACAGGAACTCCACAAGGAGACCAACAGAACCAATAAATCTGGGATGGGGCAGGGCAGTGCTGCAGAGACTGATGCATCAACCAAGGACCTAGACCCCCTGCTCAGATGTGGTCAATATGCAGGACAGTCTCCATGTGAGTCCCATAATATGGGAAGTAGGGCTGCCTCTGACATGGACCCTGTTGCCCACTCATTGATCACTTCCCCATGGTGGGGCGGCCTTGCCAGGCCACAGAGGAAAATGATGCAGGCAGTCTAGATGAGACTTGATGGGCTAGGGTTAGATGGTAGGGGAGGAGGGATCTGACTAGGGCTGGGAGGAGGGAAAAGGGAGGGAGGGTGGGGCTGGAAGGAGATGAGGGAGGGGGCTACATTTGGGATATAAAGTGTATAAGTTAAAAACAAACAAATATAATAAAAAATGTCCAATCCTGTCTTAATTGCTGGGCTATCTAACTGGCTATGTTCAACTACTTATGCATTAACTATTACAAAGTCGAGGTGACAGTGGCTATGTTAGGATAGACAAGACACTGTAGTAATAAAACCCCAGGGTTCTTCAAGTCTCAGCATTAATAACATTTTTGGCTAGATAGTTTTTAGTGTTATAGAACTTTCTCCCCCTTTGGTGCTGGGAATGGCACTTAGGGTCTCTATGCTCTCTACCACTGAGCTGCACTCTCTGCCCACTGTAAGGTACTTCCCAGCGTAACTGGCTTCTACCCGCTAGGTGCTAGTTATACTAGCCCAGGTGGTCAGACCTAAGTGTCTCCAGGCTTTACTACATGTCACCAAGGGGCTATATCAATCCTAACTAGGAATCACTAGCTTATGGACTGGCAGGGAAAGGTGCCTGTTGTTAAGCATGATGACCTCAGTTCCACCAGAATCCAAATGGTAGAAAGAAAGAGCTAATGCCCGCAGTTGCCCTCTGACCTCCACTACGTGCCATGGCACATGTGTATCACAGTGCACACAAATGCATATGCACAAAATAAATGTAAAAATAATTACTAGTTTACAATGAATCTGACTTTTTAAACTGCCCTGGGGATGAGAGAAAACGATCTCTTTAAAAAGTTTTGGGGCAGACAGAAAAAAGTATATTGAAATCTGTTAAAAAGCATGTCAAAAATAATATAAAATATCACTTCTGTTCACAATCTTTTGGTTAATGCAATTCACACAACGAAACTCCTGTCAGGAGGGCAGGAAAGTATAGCACACACTGAGGGAGAAACAGAACTGGGGATACAGGAGTCCGCTGCACTGCCCCTTCCTCGCCTACTGGGTCTCTTTGCCTTGTCTTGTTCCAGCTGGTTCTTCTCTCTCTAGTACAATGAAGGACGGAAGAGTTGTTCTTCTAGTTCCCTCCATCAAACCACAAAGCATCATAAATAATCACAGGTCAGAATCACCATGAAACAAGCACAAACAGTCCTTCCAACTAACTTCCAATGCGCCACCTGCAAAGGCGACTGTGAACCTGGCCTGCTGGCACCCCTTACCTGCCCAGTCAGCTCTTGCATGCCCAGCTGTAGAAACAGCTAGATTTTTTGGTGGGGGAGGAGTTATGTCTTAAAACAGCCAGAGCAGTGGTTCTCAAGCCGTGGGTGTGACCTCTACAGGGGTCACATATCAGAGATTTACAGTATAATTCACGGCAGTAGCAAAATTATAGTTATGAAGTAGCAATGAAATAATTTTTTTGAGTGGGGGTTGCCACAACATGAGGAACTGTATGAAAGGGTCGCAGCATTAGGAAGGCCTAGAACATATCACCAGAAGCTGCAAATTTTGCAAAATTCCCTTTGGAAAACATCTGTATCTTCTAGTTACGTGGCTGAAAGCATCCTTATTTACTTGTTTATGAGTTTCATTATGACTACTCCGAACAATAAATGAGTGGTACAGAACCCTAGAGCTTCCCTACGTTAGTCTTTTCCTAGAAATTTGTCAAATCACAGGCAAAACTCAGGCCATGACCTTGAATTTTTAAAAATCTTCTGTATTAACAACCATTTCTACTTTAAAGGAAAAAAATTAGGTTCTAAGAGAATAGAAAACAGGAACAGAGCATACAACATTGGTGTATATCTGGTAGCTCTAGGGAATAATATGGTATCAGGCATTAGAGCCAAACATTTCATTAATGATTTGCCAGTTACAGAGAAAAATGTCTCGATTCAAAGATGACCAAGTTTGAGCCCTTTAGGTGAGAATCTCCACTGTGTTTTTTATGCAGCCTGGTTGTTTAAATAGTTTAAGGACTCTGGCTCTGCTGCCCTTTCATTCTCCCGCTAAGAGATATACATGTCCCTAACTGTCCTAGCTTACACAAACCTGCTGCACTCCATGCATCTTCTGGGCCCAGAATGCTTCCTGGCTCACCTTCCCCCACGGGTTTGAGTTTGGATTCTGCTTAAGTTACACAGCTGCAGCAGCAAGCTGTCTTGAAATGATCCATGTTGGTATTCAAGCTGAGCGAACCTTGGTCTCTATTTATGCTGTCCTTCTGGCTCTTATTCTTTGATTCCAATCAATGTACTCAAAATAAAACTTAGATTTTTAAATTTAAAAACCAGGCTAAACAGGAACAAAGCCTTTCATATACCACCTTTCTACAATAAGTTCATGAAAGGAAAAAGCTTCATGCCCTTTCATCTGCTACTCTTGTTGGCCCTGGAAAGACGGCAGAATGAGGAAATAGCCTCCAGATCCACGAAGGAAGATGCACATGGGCTAGGAGACGGCAGCAACTGAAAATCACTTAAGTTCTTACAAATTCTGAGTCCGTGTCATTGCTTGTGCTTGCTGAACAGGCAGAGTTTTATAGCTCACAAAGACACTAATGGTTTCAAACGAATGGAATTTTAACCTTGTCTCAAAATGTTTCCATTCCCTCGGGGCCAAGGTAATTACCACACTTCTGTTTCCTCTAGGGAGCTCTAAATTCCAAGCCGGCCAGCAGAAATCAGCTGGGAAGTACATAAACATACAAGTTATCTGAGTTCTTCCTCTTCAAGAAAGGAAAACATTTCTGTAAACACCATCTTTAGAAGGAAAAGTCCGATTTCAGGGAATCAACTGTGACTCGTCCTTAGCCCTCTGTCTTCCAGGTTAGTTCACAGACCACAGGCCATCACTAGTTCTTTAGAATAGTGTGTGTGTGTGTGTGTGTGTGTGTGTGTGTGTGTGTGTGTGCGCGCGCGCGCGTGTGCGCATGCGCACACATGTGTGTATAGGTGAGAGAATAACTAGCAGGAGTTCGTTCTTCCTTCCAGTCAGGCTGTCAGCTGACCAACTGAGCCATCTTGGTGATCCCTCTAATATTGATGCAGAGTTTAGTTTGCCAAGCTAACTAAACATTTTTATAATGTTGGTTCTTCTGACTTTCACAAACCATGTGTGAGAGCAGCATTCCCCTTTGAAGTGAACTTACTTAAAATACTATATTATGTATAAAAGTATACAAATAAACAGAGTATAGTTCTATTAACTCTCATACAATGAGCATACTGTGTGGCACCAGTCTAGATCAAGAAAGAGAACAAGATTAACACCCCAAAAAGTGCTTCTCATGCCTCTTTTGGTTATCACCCCTACAAAGAATTACACCTTTGCCACCAAGAAGACTCACTTACTACCTCTTGACTGAAATGTTATTCTCTTTGTTATATCCCATTATGTAATGTTCAGCAGTGCTATGCGAGCTGAATATGACTTGTGTCTCCCAAGGGTCTGAGTAAAGATTTGATCCACAGAAGCTACTGGAAGGAGGTAGACACCCAGTAGAGGCTCAGTAGTTCATAGGAGCATAAAGCATTTCTGGGGTGGCTCCTGGGATAGTTCTCCTGAGAACGCAGACAGAAACACGGAACACTAGTGGGGTAGGCCTTGAGGCTTCGGAGGAACAAGTCAATCAGGAACTGGGTTGGAGGCCATGTGTGTTATGTTCTGGCAACGAATATGATTGCTTTTTGCCTGAGTCCTGAGAACTCACGTGGAGCTGAATTTCAAAGTAACAGACCAATTTCTTTGGTGGAAGAAATTTCAAGATAGCACAGCACTCAGGCTGTGGTATGGCTACTGCTCACTGGTCTCACTCATATCTACAGTGAGAAAAATACGAAGTGTAATATGAACATGTGAAAAATGTGAAGATTGGTGAGGAAAATTGAGTAAACAAGTTTAAAACTGCTGACAGAGACAAGGAAGACTCCAAAGCATCTGCAATGGTTAAAGAGGGACCTCCCTCTCTCCTTCCTGACTGGATGCAAGGTGACCAGCAGGCTCCCACTCCTGCCGTTATACCTTCCCCACTACGATGGGATGTGTCCTCTTGAACTAAAGGCCAAATAAACCCTTTCTTCTTTAAGTTGTTTTCTGTCGGGCATTTTGTTACAGCAATGGAAAAGTAACTAGTATACTTTCTAACGCTGAAAAATGGGTTTAGTTTTCTAAGTAAGACAACAGAAGAATCATCTTTACACTGAGCTACTTTTCTTTGTTGTTCTTCATAATAGTGCAATTCCTTTAAAAATTATTTATTTATTTTATGTGCACTGGTGCCATATGTGCCTGCATGTGCGTCTGTGTGAGGGTGTCAGATCCCCTGGAACTGGAGTGGGCTGTGAGCTGCCACATGGTTGCTGGAAATTGAACTTGGGTCCTCTAGAAGAGCAGCCAGTGCTCTTAACCACTGAGCCATCTCTCCATCCCACAGTGCAGCTTTCTTTAGAGTCCCATTTTACCCAAAGGCTTAGATGACATCTGTATTCTCTTTTATATCTCTTGCTTTAACTAAATCATTGTTTATAAGAAAATGGGGAGACTAAAATGGAGAGAAACGGGACACCAATAAAAGTTTTAAAAACTATCATGCACCTGTTAAAGTCTTCGCTCTTTATATATGTCCCCTATCCCTACGATCCACAGTACGCACACCATTCATTATAAAGAACCCACGAGCGAAATGAGCTAGGCTATCGTGCATGCTTTTATTTGATATAAATTGCCAGGGCAACCATTAACCCTCATTAAGTAAAACTAGCAACTTCTTCTCTATTTCTGTTGGTTCAAGGTTCATTCGGCCAGGGAAGGTCACTAGCTATTCCTTGGCTGGCTGTCCAAGTGACTGCACAGCACATACTTTGCTGAATGGCCACTGGTGGGTCACTTTTTCTGATGTAATACTAAACTTGTGTAATCCTGACACTATTTTGAGAATCCCGACACTACCTGGTAGTCCTGATTTGCCTCATTCAGAACTGCTGGGTGATTACTTTTCCTAGTCACACTTGGAAGTTACAAATGAGAAGCCACACATTCATAGCTGAGCATTTCTATATGCATTTATGGTACTGGTCAATAACCCGGACCCAGGAGCACATGGCATTTTCCATGTTTCCTTAGATTCATTATATTAGACCTTCAGATGATAATGTTATGCACTGTAATTTATGTGTATTCTTACCTAAGTCAGCAAAGAAAAGCAGGTCACATGAAATCAGAGAATCTCAGAGCTGCACCTCAGCATCTAACCTGGTTCTCTGACTGTAAGGAGGGAGATGGTAAGGCTCTGTGCCTGCAGACGGTTGTAAATACTCATACAGATAAATGGTAAGAGTGTTAGATTTCAAACCTCCAGCTCTCAATCATGTGTACTTTTCATTGTGGCAGGCTACATATCTTCATCTTTTTGGAGCAGGTTGAAGAAAAGGAACACCATTATTGTAGAAAAACCATTTTTTCTATCTGCCACTCTAAGCCCAAAGTTTTCAACACAAGTTAAATATCTCTATTCTTATCGTTCACTTGCTTGAGGAAAATACCAGGGAAACACCTCTATTTCACTGTTTTGTTTTTTATTTTTTGAGGGGTTGGTGGGGGGACAGTGAGATGTACTCTCACTCTGTAGACTAGGCTGGTCTGGAACTCACTCTGTGGTTCAGGCTAGCTTCCAACTCAGAGCAACCCTCCTCTCTCAGCCTCCCTACTGCATGAGCGAGCCACCATGCACACCTTCACACCTGTTTCACTTTTTAAGATTTCACTGATTCTTGGAGTTGGCTTTCTGTTGTGATAAGTACTATGAAAAGCAACTTAGAGAGGAAAGGGTTTATTTCATCTTCTGCATAACCGAGGGAAGCCAGGGTGGCAGCAGGGCCCATGGAGGCAATCTGCGGACTGGCTTGCTCCCTAGCCTCTGCGCAGCTACTTGTCTTTTTCCTGCTTTGTTTCTTTGTTGTTGTTTGAGACAGGGTTTCACTATGGAGCCTTGTTTGGCTTGCAACTTGCTATGTAGATCAGGCTGGTCTTGAACTCAGAGATATGCCTCCCTCTGCCTCCTGTGTTAGCTAAAAGTGTGTGTGTGTGTGTGTGTGTGTGTGTGTGTGTGTGTGTGTGTGTGTGTGTGTGTGTGTGTGTGTTGCCTGCATGTGTGCCTGAGTACCATGTGTGTACTTGGTGCCTGTGGAGGCCAGAAAAAGGCACTGGATCCCCATGGGATTGGGGTTACAGGCAGTTGGAGTTGTTATGTGGGTGCTGGGAATTGAATGTGTGTCCTCTTAAAGAGAAGCCAGTGTTCTTAAGCATTGAGCCATCTTTCCAGCACAGTTAGCTTTTTAAAATAGTCTCAGGTCTCTTGTCCAGAGATGGCACTATACAGTGGACTGGGCTGGCCTATATCAATTAGCAGTCAAGAAATGCCTCATAGACATGCCCAGAGGCCAGTCTGCTCAAACCCTAACCCTGACTAACCATGGGCTGTCAAGTTGAGAGCTAAAGCTAACTAAGAGAAAACTCTTGCATAAACTCCTGTGAACTTTCCCCAAACTCAAAAGAAAGAAATAAGGTATTTATTCATATGCCCCAAGGTTTGTACATTCACCACTGAAGATTATTTAAGGCGTATAAACAGTCACTTTTTATATGTTAAAAAAACAAACAAACAAACCAAAGTTGCTAATATTAATGCTACTATCTATGGCTAATGTAAATATCTTAATTAAATCATGTTTAAACAATATGGTAATGAGAAGCCATATGCTATAGCACTTCAAATAATATGGAAGTACACTAAAGTCTCACTGCAGTGCTTGTACGGTCTGAGGCACCATCAAAAAGACGGAAGGCCTCCTAGAACGTACAAAGGCAAGAAGGACAGATGAGAGCACAACTGGTTTTCAGGACTCAGGTGACAGTAGCACATACACAGGAACACTAGCATTACAGTATCTTTCATGGTAAAGTTGTCACAGTTAGAGTGGATGAGAGACAATGCCATATTAACTTCCTGCTACCCCAACAGTGCTTCACACATTTTATACATTACTAGTCCTCAACCCCAGACTGCAGATCTCAGTCCCACCTAAAACCCTGACTGAAACTTTCTGAAATATCTAGAACTGCGTGGCTGGGCTAGTTTCTAACACCTAAGAACCAAGAGGGATCGTAAACATGTATATTTTATAAATTAAGATTCAACGGGATTCACTGACTTGTCTATGCAGTGCTCAGCCCCTACCAGAGAAGCTTCTTATTGCAAGGCCATGGTCCCCATGCAGGAACAAGTGTGTGGGGATTGCTCAGCCCCAAATGGAACATGTATAGCATGCTCAGGGATCATGGAAGAGGAGGGTAGAACCTATGTAAGAGTCAGAGGGTAGGGAGGACTGCTGTAAAATGCTGCACAGGGCCACTGGACTCATAAACTCACAGTGGTGACCTGTGGTGACCTGCGGAAGATCCAGACAGCCAGCATTCCAACGCAGATGGAGGAGGGCTCACAAGGCTCCACCCCTGCCTGAGGCACTACTAGTAGCTGATGGTTGCGGGGGGTGGGGGGTGGGTGGGGGGGTGGGGGGGTGGGGGGGTTGGGGGGGTGGGGGTGGGCGGGGGGGGTGGCAAAGTCGGATTGTGTATACTGCATACATATATGTCATTTTCAAATAATGAATAAAAAATTACATTAAATTTTAAAATTGAGTAGCACTGGATCTGAAACTTAACAGCATCTGAAAGATGTCTCTGACTAGTTATAATGGTCAAAGAAGGTTCTTGCTAAAAAAAAAAAAAAAGGTGATCTGGAGAATAAGTAAAATTACTGAGGTGTAGAAGACTGTTCAAGGACAGAGCACGTGCAGGAGCCCAGGGTAGGAGGATGCCTAAGCTGGCAGAAGGGTGATGGGTGTGGGCGTAACAAAGAATGAGCACAGTGGGCACAGTTAGACTTGGCTTAGTAGAAGCAACAGGAGGTTTGAAGAAAAGAGCTAACATCCAGGGGTGGTGGTGCATGCCAGTAACCCCAACACCTGGGGAGGCAGAGGCAGAGGCCAGTGTGGTCTACAAAGTGAGTCCAGGACTGCCAAGGCTATATAGAGAAACCCTGTCTTCACGAAACATGATCAACTTTACATTTTAATTTTTTTTTTTTTTAAAGACAAGGTCTCATTTAGTCCAGGCTGGCCCCAAAGTAACTAGATGATGCTAATGATGAATTCCTGATCTTCCCGAGCGGTGGAATTACAGAACTGGGCAATCACACTCAGCCTTAGATTCCCATTTTCTAACATCTCATGCTGAAACAAGAATGGCGACTGTGCAGGGAAGAGCAGACCCAGGAGAGAAGTTAGGAGGCCACAGGAAAGGTGCAGGTAACACACGAAGAGATCTTAACTGAAAAGGTAAAAGGAGACATGAAAATAAACGAATGGATCTAAGATAGATTTAGAAGTATAAAATGTCAGAAGTTAGTAATGGCTTGCGTACCATAGTGAGGAGAGACTTCACAGATGACTCAGGTGTGGAATTTCTACAATCACAGGGAGAGAAGATATTTAAAGAAGATCATGGCCAGACATGGTGACATACTCTTTTAATCCCAGCACTTAAGGAGGCAGAGGTAGAGGCAGAAGCGGGTGGATCTCTTTGAGTTCTCTTTGAGTTTCAGGCCAGCCTAGTCTACACACTGAGATCCAGCCTGGCTAGGCTTACATAGTGAGACCCTATTGAAAGGAAGGAAGGAAGGAAGGAAGGAAGATAAGAGAACAAATAAGACTGAGGGAGGAAGAGAAGTCACGGACTCAGTTTAGGTTACTGCATGTGACAAGCATTTAAATTTTGAATAGTATTAACGAGGCAGTAAGCTATGAGTGCAGGACAGGTGAGATGGTTCAGGAGACAAAGGCACTCATTACCAAGGCTAATGGCCTGGGTTGGATCCCTGAGTTCCACATAGCAGAACAGAGAGAACATATTTTTCCAAGTTGTCCTCCAAACTCTACACACATACAAGAGCACGCATGTGTGCCTTCCAATAAATAAATGAATATAATAACAATAATAAAAATATTCGAGGCCAGAACTTAACAGAGAAGCCTCAAGTAGACTTCTTTAAACTGAAGTTCTGAGTTGTTCTAGAATAAATGATAAGCTATTGGAACACATGAAGTCACCCGGCAAGAGGAAAGAAGACGCAGGAGTAGACGTAAGGCATCCCAACATCTGATAAACCGCGAAAAAGCAATCTGTACAGAAGACTGACCAGTGAGAAAAGAAGTGAGAGGACACATGCCACAAAGCCAGGGGATGAGAGGGTTTGAAGGCTAAGAAGTTGATGGCGCTGAATCATGCAGCCAGGGCAAATCAAAAAGACTTCCAAAAGCCCTCGGGCTTAATGGCAGGAAGATCACTACTGAACTGACCAGGAACTGCTGCATTAGACGGCAGAAGAGGAGACTGTGTCAGAGGTGGTAACCAAGGAGCAGAAAATGTGGCTGATCTACAAAGTGAAAAAAAAAAACAAATAAAATGCAAATTTCAAGGAGCAGTTTAGACTAAGACAATTACATTAGACTATGAAAGGATAAACACATTGTTACAAAGTTTTACTATTTCTTTACATGCTACACAAATTCTGAGTAGGGTTGCAAACAGGGTTTACGGCAGTATAGAATGAAGCACTGTGAAAAACACCACATTTAGGGACATTACATGGAAGAACACACAGGGCAACAGTGGGATAGGCATAGCACAGCTGAATTATCTCTGTATATTTTTCATTGGTAAATAGAGAAAACAAGTTTCTTGGCAACTTCTCTAGGACTTTAAGACAAGATGGCAGCATGTGACTGATACTGTCTTACAACACTGTAGAGGAAAACAGGAAACTTTCAAACAGATGTCTGTGTATACCTAAGATGGGAATGCTTTGCTTACTGGTGGGCTAGAGCCTCCGTTTTCTAGAAGTAAGTGGTGAGATAGTGGATAGCAAAATTTATGTTTCTGGCCACTTTTGAGATAACTATATTTGTCTCACAGACCTATAACCAATAACAATATATATATATATATATATATATATATATATATATATATATATATATATATATTCAATAGGTATCTCATAAGTCCAAAGTATATTCCTAAAGCTCATCTTGTAAGCAGAAAGAAAACAAAGACAAAGGACATCAGAAGAGTAAACTAGTTAGAAATAAAGTGACCAGACCAGAGAACCAACAGAGGCAGAGAGATAGGCAGGTGAGGCCTGTGGCAGGGCAGTCTGCTAAGAACTTCTCAGCCCCTCCATTGCCTTCCCTCACTGTTGCTATATATAGCACAGACAAAAGAACTCTAAGCTGCCTGTTCTCCTGCCTGATCATGCCAGTGGCATTATCTGTGGTCCTCTAGCTTTCCCTCCCAGGAGTCTCCTAATCAATATTGAACTTGACATCGAGCTGGTGTTGTTATCCAGTGTTCTAAGCTACTGCGAGAACTCAGTTATTCAAACAAAAGCAAAGGCAAAACGACACCCACTTATACTTGGATCTGCTAAACTAAGGACACCCTGTGAGAAAAATGAGACGTATGTTTAGAATGTAATACTGGGCTCTGTGGGAAGACTGACGAATCTAATTTAAGGAAATAGTCTTAAAGCTAATGAAATGAAACAAGGGGAGGATCCAGATTCAGATGATGACCCATACGTCTTTAATGATTTTCTTACTGTGTGCTGAGGACCGTCTTCATTATCCCGCATGTAGAAGGGCTTGAGTGCTGACGGATAGTTAACGACAAAGACTGGTGTGTTGCCACAGTGTTTCACCAGGTACTTCTCATGCTCAGTTTGTAAGTCAACACCCCACTGTAACGAGAAACAAGAAGACAGGGCTAAAATACACACAGAAAAACAACTGTACCAGTTCCAAGGGCTTTCTCTCCTTGGGGCTCAGTGATGTGTGCAGCTGTCTGCCAAGGTTACACAGCTGACTAAACTAAAGGGAAATGCTTGCTAATAAGAACGGCCAAAGGCCTGGAAAGATGAAAGCTGAAATCGGTAGATAAACACTATTGTTTCTGTGTCCCATCTCAGGGAGTAGCAGTCAGCAAGGGCAGCACAGGCAGAAAAACAACATACTTTCCAAAGGGATAAAGCTGATGCAGGGTTACGGTTTTTATTAACACTGCCTACAGCTTGTCCCCTACTTACTGTTTCTAAATCTCAGGAAATTAAATGACGGTGGCAGTACCTCTAATGCTGGGCCTATCTTTGGTGAGATGGCTTTTCTCAGTGAATTTCTATTTTAATAAAAGTCAATTCATATTTAAGATGTTCTCTGATGAATATGTAATAACACTGTTTGGCCTATTTATTTAGTAAATACTACTGTGACTATTAAAGTCCAGGTGGCATATTAAGTACTGGTAGTAAGGAAACAACAAACAAACCCCACATGGTATCAGTTTTGACTTCACGAAGCTTGGTAGGAAATATCAAGATAGAAATTACACAAAGAATTAATTGGCTTTAAAACCAACAAGCGCTGCTGGCTGCAGGTGCAAACCTATGATGCCAACCCTTGGGAGGTAGAGGCAAGATCAGCAGCTCATGTCATCCTCAACACAGGGAGTTTGAGGCCAGCTAGACCACATGAGATCCATCAAAGAAGCTCATCACTGATAAACTCTGTAAGAGCATCTAGCAAATGGAGATGGCGCTAGTGTAAAGGGTTGTTTAGAGACATAGGTAGCACACCATGCTCCCTTACTATTACCACGTGTTTGGCAATACCCTCCACCCCACAAACACTTTAAACAAGTTGCACAATTAGGTAAAACTACTTTAGACTCATTTTTTAAAAAAGAGTAATTTCCCCTACTTAAAATATAGATTGGCCTACATCTAACAGTTATGCATAAACAAAAATTATAAAATTGCCCCGATTTTTATAAAGGTAAGTGAGGACATTCCAATTCTCTAGTCAAGAATATCTATTTGTATTATTTTTGTGTTGAAGTTAGTATGATTGCATTCTCAGTTGGCTGCAGAAATCACAGAAGTCTTCTCAGCTATGGACTGACAAGCGGCATCAGGTCTTCACCAAATGAGCACACAAATAAATGGAAGATAAAGCTGAGAAACCCTGTGTTGGGGTGTGTGTGTATGGGAGGGAGGTCATTCCTGGACTCCAGCCAGGGAGGCAGTTCTACTAACTGGAGGTCTTCACCTCTCCCTCAGCTCCTCTAAACCCAAGCCTCCAATCTTAGCCCCTGCTGCAGCCACGCCCCTCCAGTGGATCACACAGATCTCCACTTCCAACTCTAGCCCAGCTCCCAGCCCCAGCAGGCACTCCATGGGAACCCACAGGCCATTCTGGCCAGAGAAATAAGTAGGCATACTTTCACCTCTCTCTCTGCTCCTCCAAATCCAATCCCCTAGCCCCACCCTCAGCCTGTAGCAGACTACGTGCTGTGGCTTCTCCTCACTCTTTGCCTCATTCCTAGAGGACTAAGCAGATCATGGTGGAACATCCTGCTTTCCTCTCTGCAGTGGACCTGCTTGGTCCCACCTCCGGCCCACTCCCATCCCTACGTGCCAGCTCCCACTACCTAGAAACACATTTGCGTGGACCCTTCAGTGGCCACACCTACCAGGATCCCGGAAGAATCTTGTTCCAAGGAACAAATCACCCACCCAATTCTTGTCTTAGGCCAGATGTCATCACCAAGAATTACCATTTTCCCAAACCTAGATGGCTAACGCCAGTGTAAAGTCACAGTCACTAACAGCCAGAGCAGCATGCCTGCACTACAGCCCTGCAGCCCTACCACAGCCGGCCGTGAGTGTTTTAACACAGCCAAAGCACACAACAAATGCTCTATGAATAAGACAGATGTCCTTAAAGAGGAAAGGAATAAATCCCTTAAAATTTTTTTATGAACATACAAACAAATAGCAGAAGGATACGAGTAAAACAGCTCAAGACCTGAAAATGGAAACAGAATCAATATAGAAAACCCAAGCTACGGGAAATCTGGAAGTGAAAAATTTAGGAATGCAAACAGGAACCTTGTGGTAAGAAAGCCTCACCAACATAATACAAGAGATGGAAGCGAGAATCTCAGGCATTGAAGATATGTTAGAAGAAATGGTACGAAGATGATCTAATTAACATTGCCAAATAGTGGGGGAGGCAGAGTCCTAACTGGGCATCTCTTGCCATCAAATGAAGCTTCCAGTACTGGGATCTGTACATCTGATTGAGTTGTTGGTCAAAGGGAACCTCCATACAACCCAGGGTATTGTCTAGACTGTAAGCTGTTCTCCACAAAATGATGGCAAGGCCCCCCTGCTGCAGACAGCACCCACACAACTCACTGAATGTGGAGAGTCGAGCTGGTGTATAGATAGAACTTTCACCCTTATGGTCTAGTATCTTCGGTATAGAAAGGTTCTTCTCAAAGCTATCAGGAAAGAGACACTAATCCAATCTTGAACCCTTGGGCTGACAATGGTGTCCTGCCTGCAAGATATGGTAGTTCAATGGTGGCACCAAGCTTGTGGGAGTAACCAACCAGTAGCTGACTTGACTGAAGGCTCACTCCTCAAGGTAGAACAATCCCTGACATTGCTCAAGTGACCAAAAACCTGAGACTAGATAGCCTAGGGACCAAGGGCAAAACCAAGTATTACTGGTCTAAAATAACCAGTAGGCAGCAATAAAATGACTCTTAATATGACGTACTGCTATGCTCCTAGATCAGTGCCTTGCTTAGCCATCATCAAAGAAGTTTCCTCCTGCAGCAGATGGGAAGAAATACAGAGACCACAGCCAGATGTTCTACAAAGAATGAAAGACCTTGAAACACTCGGGCCTAAATAAGAGGTCTCCATCAAATCTCCCCTCTCAGGGCTCAGGGAACCTTGCAGAAGAGGAAGGGGAAAGATTGTAGGAGACAGAAAAGATGGAGGACATCAAGAAAACAAAGTACTCTAAGTCAACATGATCAAAGCTCATATGAACTCAGAAATTGGCACAGCATGCACAAGGTCTGCACCAGTCCTCCCTAGGTCCTCGGCGTATGCATCATGGCGTCCAGTTTAGTGTTTTTATGGGATTCCTGAGCATGCAAGTGAACAAATGGGTCTCTGTTTCTTGTGCCTTCTCTTGGGCTCTTTTCCATTTGTTTGTTTTATCCAATTTCAAGTATGTACTAGCTTTTGTTTTATCTTATTATGCTTTATTATTATTATTATCCCTTAGAAACCTGTTTGTTTTATATTAGAGAGGCAGAAAAGGTACAGATCCAGATAGAAGGGGAGGTGGGCTGGGGGCAATAGTCTTCAGCTATAATCCCAGCACTCTGGGAAGCAGAAGCAGGTGGATCGCTGCGAGTTTGAGGCCAGCCTGGTCTACAAAGTGAGTTCAGGACAGCCAAGGCTACACAAAGAAATCCTGTCTCAGAAAACAAAACAAAAAGAAGGGGAGCTGGGTAGGAACTGAAAGGGGTAGAGGGAGGGGACACCATAATCAGGATATTATATGAGGAAAAAAATTTTAGTTTCAGTAAGAGGAAAAAAGAAAAAGAAAACACTACCACAGTAGGTGGTGTGTGGTAGAACCAAACTGCAGTTCCAGCTGAGAATGTATTCTTGTTCTGAAGAAAAAAGGAGTCTGGCCACCTCCTGCTGCCTGTATCACAGAGACAGGCCTTGTACCCCATCACTTATTACTGGTCCCATGTTATCTGTTTCACTGTACTCTGTTGGATCAGAATCTGATCTGTTGCAATGATAAGCAGTCATTCATAATAACTTTCATTAGCTACTAGGTATGTGTGCATCAGGTTAATTTGTTGCCAAAATATATTTAATCCTATAACTTCTTTGTCTATCAGCTTTCAATGTCATTTAGAATACACTTGTGAAAACACTGAACTAATAGTAATAGTCTATGATTATGATTTTTGCATTTGAACTTTCATCTTCCTAAGCTTGGCATAGTCCTTTAAAGCCTTTTATTACTTCTATTCCAAATGATAGGGTTCTCTTTAAAGTCATTTGTCACCACCACACATGGTGGCATGCACCTTTAATCCCAGTACTTGAGAGGGAGGAGCAGGCAGATCTCTGTGAGTTCCAAGTCAGTTTGGTCTACATAATGAGTTCCTGGTCAGCCAGGCTCCGTAATGAGACTCGTCTCAAAATTATTCTCAACCACATCCAACAAAAGAGTCACAAAGCCTATGCACAGATCCATAAACACATACGTTACTAATAAAAGAAATAAATTTATGTAATTTTATTAAATTAAAACTAAAGATGATAGGGAAACACACAGAGACATAGACAGACAGACAGACAGACAGACACACACACACACACACACACACACACACACTTTACCTTGGGTGTAAAGGTGAAGTTCTGCGATGCTTGCTTTAAGATCTCAATTGCTTCCGTATAAGAGATGCTGGAGAAAATGTAAAAGTAGAGAAAGATTAATACAGTGGAACTATTCTACAGTAGGCCAGCTTATACTAGAAAAACAAAGCCAACTCCAATATAATCTGTGTGGTCGTGCATGAGTACAAGCAGTCAGGAATCTGGACTGAGCTACCCTTAGGAAAGTGGGACCTGCATGAAGAGAAGTGGCTGCTGAGTAAGCCCACGCCTGACCGCACGCAATGTGCACCAAAGCTGCCTCAGAAAGCAGCGTCTCGATATCCATGCCACACCAAAATTCTGCTAAAAGGTATGAAATATTGAGGCTCAAAGAGCAGAAGACTTTTCTGGAAGTTGTCGCTTATTATTTACTCATCGAGCAAACGTGTGTCACAGCCGCTAGATGCTAAGCAGCATTCTACGTACTGGAGACACTATAAAAACAAAAAGCTCCCGCCTTCTTGGAGCCAAGAGGTATGTGTGTGGGGAAGGGGGCAAAAATACATAAACAGGTAGAATTATAAGGAAAAATATAGTAAGAAAGGTGTCTAGGGAGCCATTTTAGAGAAGATGCTCAAGAAAGGACCCCCTGAGTTGGTGACATTTAAACAGAAACCTGCATCAGAAAATGAAAGAAAAAAAAAACAAAAAACAAAAAAACCCCCATGAACTGTGTATATCGCTGGGAGGAGTATAGTGGACAGAAAGAACACAAGCTCAGGGTCTGCTGTGTGGAACAGTTTGTCCCACTGAGGGAACAAAAAGGCCAGCGTGACTGGAGCACACAGAACAAGGGGGAAAGTCCCAGGGAATTCAGTAAGAACGGCCGTCGGATCATGAGCACTGCCTTGGGCCTTCATAATATATTCTAAGATGGCAGAGAAAGCTAGCATTGGTTTCTCAGTAAGAAACTCTTGTGTCTAACATGAAAAACACCACAGCATGTGCACACACCTAAAGGCTGAGGTGGGAGAAGTGCTTGAGCCCAGGAGTTCAAGGCTAGTCACAGCTACGAAGAGAGAGGTCGAAGGGAAGAGAGGAGGACCATGGGGGAAAGAAAGAAGGAAGAAAGGGAGGGAGGGAAAGAAGGGGAAGGAAAATAAAAGCACATAAATCTCCCGGCATGTTCCTCTCACGTTTTTATTTTTATGTTGTATTTATGAGCACCTGTGTGTATATGTGCACATCACATGTGTGCTGCTGCCCACGGAGGCCACAAGAAAGCGTTGGAACCTTTGGAACTGGGGTTACAGATGGCTGTGAGCCAGTATGTGTGTGCTGAGAATTGAACATGGGTCCTTGCGCTCTGAACTTCTGAGAAATCTTCCCAGCCTCTCCTCTCAAATATTCTATTCACTGTTTCCACTACTGCATACCCCTTTAGGAGATTATGAATAAATATGTAAATATTTATACCATCTATTTTAGTAAATGTCAGAGAACATGTCACATACACTTTTGTTTTACTCCAGACTGTACGCTACTGATCTTGTATTGTGATGAAAAACTTGTTTTATTAGGAAAGGTATCATGTAGCCAAGGAGCACTTCAAATATACTATGTAGCTGAAGGTGTCCCTGCACCCCCAGTCCTCCTGCCTCTATTTCCTGGCACTGGGATCACACGCATGCACCCCCACATACAGTTTTAGGTGATGCTGAGGGTTGGCCATGAGAGATAAGTTTCATGCTTGAGAGAGAAGTCCTCTACTGACTGAGCGACTTCATTTTTTGTTTTGTTTTTTGAGATAGGGTTTCTCAGTGTAGCCTTGGCTGTTCTAGAATTCAAAGATCCACCTTCCTCTGTCTCCCATGTGCTGGGATTAAAGATGAGCACCACTACTGACCAGCAAGAACTTCACTTTTTTAATTAAAAAATAAAATTCCAATTATAAATGTATATATATAAATATATGTGTATCTACTTTAACTAGTTACCCACTAATGGTATTTCAGATGTTTCCAATATTTTGCTACTATAAATCATGACTATACACACCTATCTAATGGATATGAGAAAATAGGATTATTAGATTAAAATTTGTAAGTTTTATGTATTCTCAGGTTACTGCCAAACTTAATGGCCTTCCTTTTCCGAGGTCATAAAAATGTACACAGACCAGTAGCACATGAACACACCAGTAACATATGAAAACATCAGTAGCATATGAACACACCAGTAGCATTTGAACACACCAGTAGTATATGAACACACAAGTAGAATATGAACACACTAGAAACATATGAATACACCAGTACCATATGAACAAATCAGTAGCACATGAGCACATCAGTAGCATTTGAACACACCAGTAGCACATGAACACACCAGTAGCATATGAACACACCAGTAGCACATGAACACACCAGTAGCACATGAACACACCAGTAGCATATGAACACACCAGTAGCGTATGAACATACTGGTTTTCTTGCAAATTGTAGGAAAATACAACAATAGCATTTTGAATGATTTAAAAAGAATCTACAAAACTTTCTGAAGGACCATCTACCCAGTTTAAACTTATGCTCTGAATTTCACACCTATACAAATTAACTGGAAAACGTCTTTACTGTACAAATATAGCCAGCTTCTCAAAGCCATGCTTTGAGTGACAGACTTTGTTCTAAAATGAACATTCTACTCAAATTACACTCTGTGCAATTTCTAAGTAAACAGTGGTGGCATTTGGTTGTAGGAGTAACAATAATTTAAGAGTTGACTATTGTACAGAATATGAGCAACTTGCCATAGATCCCTCATGTAAAATAAGAGGTTGCTCTGCTGACTTAGCTCCTGCTTTCAATGGCAGGACAGTATTTCTAACACTTGCATTTTCATTGTTTCGTCAGAATAAAAGAGAGAGGTGCTGAGTTCCTCTGACTCTTTAGTAATACTAATTGCTTCAACTGAATGAGAACACGTGATTACTTTTTGTAATGTTATAGAAACATTCAAAAATTGAGTATTTGTACATGTAAAATATTTTGTCTGCAGGTCTTTCCTTAGACGGTCTATTGTTCTAGTCCATCAATTACTTTGTAAGATCTACCAATTACGCTGAGCAATATTAAGAAGCAGTAGTTTTTATACAGTTGTTACGTTACTGTTTCATTATTCTTAGTATTTCTTCTGGGGACAACAGTCTCCTCCATTCTCCCCACCCCCACTCCCTCTTAATTAAAGCATGCCTTTCAAGTTCAGATTACAGCTCTGACACTGGGTACCCTGAATGGGCTTCTCAAAGCCTCTCTACTAAGGATGTTTCCTGATACCCATAAAAGAATATTTCTTTGCCTTTCCAGAAACTGTTTCCAAAGTGCTTGTGGAAAAAAAAAGGAAAGGCATTGTAATTTTTTTAGTTTGCTTTGGGGATCTAATCATACTAATTGCTAGTATAGGTACTCTAGAGGTGATATGGTAGATGTGTACGGCTTATTTGCAAATAGCATGTCGTTTTATACAGGGCCTCCACCATGCAGAATTTATTGTACATCGGGTTCTGGGAACAAATCTCCAGGAATACCCACGGATTACTGTATAAGGTATGAATTTTAGTATTACAAATCATAATTATATTATCTTGCTATGATTAATTTATTTAATGACATATAGGTTATCAACTATGAGCAGCAAAAATAATTAAGACACGGGTCTTGCTTCAAATCTGATATGATAAACACAGAGATACATAAACAAAACTTATAACTCAATGTGATACAGTAGCCAAATATGAGCAAAATTTAGAAAAATTATTATAATATCTACTTACATTAGGAAGTTGTTTTTTAGCATATGTTCTAGTCTGTCCTTGATAAGACAAAAGGGAACAAAATTTACATGTAATTATATTCATTATATATAATCAATATACCTAAAGAGCTATGTATTTGGCCGATCCACAAACTTACTACCTTCTGGCCAGGAGCTATGAATTTGTGACACAGTTCAACATCTTCAGGACAGTTGGCGAGAACCATCTTGGTGGTAGCCTTGAAGAGCTCCTCCATAACCTACGAGAAATGAGACACAATTGCTTGAGCAGCAGTTTTACACAAAAACCTTAAGGGCTTCAGAGTTTGAAAGACCTTCCGTTAGCTTCCAACAGCTAAAAAATCTATTAAGCTTGTTAATCCCTGAATGTTTTACAGCAACTCAGATCAATATTGGTATTGAAATGAGTTGTCAAATGAACAGCTATCATTGACTGGGTGTCTCTTTACATATTAATGAACTCACTTGCAGAACTAAGACAATCTTAGCATCTCATTGACAGGACTGTTGTGAGAATGATTTAAAATAAGCTGGGGTATTAGCTTAGTTCCTAGTGCAGAGAAATAAACATGCTATTAGATTTTGTGAAGAGAGAACTATTTGCAAAGTGGTTGGGTCAGTCAGTTGTAAAGAAAAGGAAACTTGAAAATTTGAGAAGCAACAACATGCATCTAAACAGTAATTGTATATATCTTTGTTTTTTTAAATATAAAAACAAATTAGTATATAAGAACTAAGGCTACCAAGAATATCCCTGTAAGACTCATAGGAGACATGTTTTCCTTAAAAGGAAGTAGCAACTAGAATGGAAAATATTTATGAAATATTTTATTTATTAGTTTACTTATTTATTTCTTTTGAGACAGGGTCTTACTATGTAGCCCTGGCTGGTCTGGAACTCACTATGTAGATCAGGTTGGTCTCGAACTCATAGAAAGTACTTGCATCATTAATGCTGCCACCACACCCAACTAAGAGTCTGAGTTTCTAAGTCACCAATAGTGTAAATTGCAACAACAGCTAATTTGGGGGGGATAGAAAAACAAGTAGAATCCAAAAATGAAATAAGAGCACAGAAAAGTTGAAGGGAATAGACAAAATGGAGTTAAAAGTTTCTAAGGACTTTATATTCTAAGAAGAGAGATAGTTCACTGTCTACGTAACATAAAAATGTAAACTATCAATATGAATAGGTGTGGTGGATGTAAACATGTTTTTGCTTTGATACCAAGTGTGGGATGTGAAACAGCCTTGTGTGAGGTATGTGGTGTTTCTCCACTGGAAACAGACTTGTGAGAGAACAAGTGATGTTTGTCCACTAGAAGAGGAACCGCCTCTTGTAGGGGCCTGGTCTTTGCCAACTGATAGACATCCTAGTATGGATTCTGAAAGGATGTGAGTGTGTGTGTGTGTGTGTGTGTGTGTGTGTGTGTGTGTGTGTGTATGTGTGTGTGCGCGCATGTGTGCGTGCGTGCATGTCCCCCAAACAAGAGGCAGGGCTCTTTGGTCTTGGCTGTTCATCACTCCACTTCGAGATGCTCCTAGAGAGAACAGCTCCAGAGAATGCTTTGAGGTTCCGGGTTCTGGCTGCTGCTCTGGGTTTTGGAGGCTGCAGTTGCAGTAACTTCTGCTGAACTGCTGGTTTGCTGTTTAACGGGGCTGCTGTGATCCTGCTGACCACACCAGCGGAATTGCTCCAAGGACCTGAGTTGAAAAAGATTTACTTATCCTGTTCGCATTAACCTCTTTTCTCTCCTATCTAGGGTAGGTGGGTTGGAAGGGAGGTGTAAGCATTAAAGAACCCCAAATAAAGTAGGTTTGAAAAAGTTCAAAGCCTACAAATAGGACTGGGAATATGGCTTCTTTAGGAGAGTGGTTGCCTGGCTCCCTAGCATTGCATAAACTGGGCAGTGTGGCAGTATGGCAGTGTGGTAGTGTGGTAGTGTGGCAGTGTGGCAGTGTGGCAGTGTGGTAGTGTGGCAGTATGGCAGTGTGGCAGTGTGGCAGTGTGGTAGTGTGGCAGTGTGGTAGTGTGGCAGTGTGGTAGTGTGGCAGTATGGCAGTGTGGTAGTGTGGCAGTGTGGCAGTATGGCAGTGTGGTAGTGTGGTAGTGTGGCAGTGTGGTAGTGTGGTAGTGTGGCAGTATGGCACTGTGGTAGTGTGGCAGTATGGCACTGTGGTAGTGTGGCAGTGTGGCAGTATGGCAGTGTGGTAGTGTGGCAGTGTGGCAGTGTGGTAGTGCGGCAGTATGGCAGTGTGGCAGTATGGCAGTGTGGTAGTGTGGCAGTGTGGTAATGTGGTAGTGTGGCAGTGTGGCAGTGTGGTAGTGCGGCAGTATGGCAGTGTGGCAGTATGGCAGTGTGGCAGTATGGCAGTATGGCAGTGTGGTAGTGTGGCAGTGTGGCAGTGTGGCAGTGTGGCAGTGTGGCAGTGTGGTAGTGTGGCAGTGTGGTAGTGTGGTAGTGTGGCAGTGTGGCAGTGTGGTAGTGCGGCAGTATGGCAGTGTGGCAGTATGGCAGTGTGGTAGTGTGGCAGTGTGGCAGTGTGGTAGTGTGGCAGTGTGGCAGTGTGGTAGTGTGGCAGTGTGGCAGTGTGGCAGTGTGGCAGTGTGGTAGTGTGGCAGTGTGGCAGTGTGGCAGTGTGGTAGTGTGGCAGTGTGGCAGTGTGGCAGTGTGGCAGTGTGGCAGTGTGGTAGTGTGGCAGTGTGGCAGTGTGGTAGTGTGGCAGTGTGGCAGTGTGGCAGTGTGGCAGGTAGTGTGGCAGTGTGGCAGTGTGGCAGTGTGGCAGTGTGGTAGTGTGGCAGTGTGGTAGTGTGGCAGTGTGGTAGTGTGGTAGTGCGGCAGTGTGGCAGCAGCACACATGTAACCCTAGTCCTAGGGAGGCTAAGGCAGGGTCAAGAGGGTCCATCTAGACTATCCAAGATCCTGCTTCAAAACACCAAGACCGTGAAAGCACCATACACAGAATGTGTACGTTCTAAAAGGAAAAGAGAGGCCGACCAAACCAGTGGGGAGGGAGTAGAGCCAGGGGCTTGAGAAAAGAGGAACAAACCAGTGGTTAAAGGTCCTGCACTTCCAGCCTGTCACCTTTCAACACAGCCATATGTGAGTGATTTACAAGGGTCACATCCTTAGTTACCAAGCAAAGCCCACACACATAGGAGGGAGAAGAGCAGCTGGAGGGCACGGTCCTTCCGTACCGTGAAGAACACAATCTTTGACCATCTGGGTTGTGTAACCGTTGTCTTATGAGCTACGGATTTAATTTGAAGATGGAAATCCCTGCCTTCCATCCCAAACTTTCACACTAAGTTCTATAAACACAGCTGATAAAACATAAACTACAGTGAGGGGTGAGTATAAGACTTTTGTTTTGTTGTTTTTGTTTTGCTTTTCTTTTTTTTTTTCCAAGACAGGGTTTCTCTGTGTAACCTTGGCTGTCCTGGACTCACTTTGTAGACCAGGTTGGCCTCGAACTCACAGAGATCCGCCTGCCTCTGCCTCCCGAGTGCTGGGATTAAAGGTGTGCACCACCACGCCTGGCTATATAAGACATTTTTTTTAATTACTAAAATTGTCTTTAATAATTAATTACTTATAATTCATGAATGAAATTTTTTTATTAACATTCAGAGTCAAAACTTAAATGGACTGGAAGAAAAAGAGGTTACTTTTTCTCCCTTCAGGAAAAAGATTTATATTCTAATTGAATCATTCAATAATATATGCTCTGAGTACTACTAGCAGAGTAACTTAAATAGCAAATCTGTCAGCACATTTGTACCATGGTACAGGTCAGAGGACAACTTTCAGAAGCTGGTTCTTGTTTCCCACTGTGGCTTCCTGGGAGTGCGCTGAGGTCATCAAGATTCCATGGCCAAGGGCGTTTGTCTACTCTGAGCCATCTGATTGTGCTTAGTTGTTGTTGGCTTCAGGAGTCAGCACTGAGACTCAAAACACTAGTCAGAGGTCTTCTTGTGCAGTTATGAAGGAAACTGCCTCAAAGGGGTCTTCCTTCTTTCCTTTTCTTTTCTTTTCTTTCTTTCTTTCTTTTGAGACAGGGTCTTTTTTTGTAGTTCTGGCAGTACTAGAGCTTGCTATGTAGACCAGGATGGCCACAAACACACAGAGCTCTTCTTACCTCTGCCTTCCAAGAGCTGGGATCAAAGTTGTATATGCTGCCATATCCTGTGAACTGTGGATACTTTTATTGTCTTAAGATTTTATTTTTATGGTAAGTCTTCTTTTGTCTTTTTAGAATCAGCCTCACTTTGTAGCTTAGGCTAGCCTGGATCTTATAATCCTCTCCTTCTGCCTCCCAAGTCAAGGACTGTAGATATGTGCTACCCTACCAATTCAAAATTGGAAAATTAATGTTCACTAAAGCTAAAACCCTTTTTCTCTGGGAATGGTAGTGCTAAGGGAGTTAAAAACAAACAAACAAACAAACAAACAAACAAAAAAAAAACCAAAAGAACAAGCTGTCAAAATTGGAAAAAATATTTACAAATTATATACCTGGAGAAAGATTTACATTTGAAAATGAAGAAATTTCAAAGTTCCACAACAAAGGGCCAGGTGTGGTGAAGCACACCTCTCCAGCATTCAGGAGGTAGACAGGAGCATAAGTCTTGAATTCAAGGCTATCAGAGCTACATGGTGATACCCTGCCTCAAAAATCCAAAACAGTCTTAGCTCAGCAACAAGAAAACAAACAAATCAACTAAAGAAATGAATGGCTAATAGGCAGATGCACAGATGTTTAACACAGAGAACCTCAAGAGACATGGGGGAAACACAGCAATCCCATGCTGATGCCTAGCTAACAGAATCACACGTGCTCATTCATTCTCTGTGTGACCGCGCGCGTGTGTGTGTGTTCGTGAGTGTGTATCTGTCTAGCTCTCTCACAGACCCACATACACAGCACATCCTTGACTAAGTACTGGTGATGAGCAGACAAACTGGTTTTTGCATATAAGTTGTAGGAATGCAACGTGGTGCAGTCACTTTGTATACCAGACAAATTCCTGAAAAAAGAAAAAATTAAACAGCAAACTCGGATCTCATCATCTCACTCCTGAGACCTTACCAAAGAGAGATGAAAACCATGTTCACACAGAACCTGCACTGAAAATTTATGGCAACTTTCTTCACTGCTTTCAAAGACTGGACCAAACCAAATGTTCTCCAGCATGAATGGCAAACGAGCCAACGGGAGAATTTGATATCTAGTACAGTAAGTTACAGAAGACAGAGTCAGCTATGCACACACTACTAAAGCTCACATGACAGTCTGCAAAGGGCAAATTACTTAAGAGAGACAGGGCAGATTAGCAGCTGGCGTGGGAGGAGTTAGAATGTAAGGCAGCAACAAGTTGGAGTTGTTTTGTAATAGCAAAATTGCTCTATATTTTGACTGCAGTCATAGTAACAGAGGTAGATACATGCCTTAAAACTTAAAAGTTTACATGAACATGATGCTAATAAAACAGACATAAATCAAAGCTGTCATGGGAAGCCACTGTGTGCTTCTCAGAGTGTCACTAGAATTGCCTTCTGTCCCAGACACATCTCTTCTGAAGCCACTGGACACACAACTACTCATCTCTTTAGCATTGTCTGACCTTGTTTATTACTCCCAGACTTATTTTGAAATGTAGATGAGATAATATGAGCAGAAGTATCTTAGAGTGGTAATGCTCTGGATAAAATGACTGCTGTTATGGTTCACATTAGTCTTGGACATTTATCATTAGTGCTTAAAATCCACCAGCTAAAATATCTTTAAATAACCTCAATAACACAGAATGAATGAGTGAGAGGAAAACAGAGAGTGGAATAATGATGCACTTCAAATATGTTTTAAATTTTGTTATTCATATTTTAAAAGGTTTATTTTTTATTTTACATGGGTGTTTTGTTTCTATGTATGACTATGTACCATATGTATTCCTGGTCCCTGAGAGGCCAGGAGAAGGCATCAGAATCCCTAGAACTGTAGTTAAAGATGGTTGTGAGCTGCCATGTGGGTGCTGAGAATCAAACCCAGCCCCCTCCGGAAGAGCAGCCAGTGTCTTAACCATAGAACCATGTCCAGCCCCTATGATTACATTTTATTGGTTAACTTTGTGATACCATGTTACTACTGTGAAGGTCAGTGGGAATCAGTTCTTCCTTCCACCCCATGGGTCCCAGGGGTCAAAGAGTCACCAGGCTTGGCAGCAATTATCTTTACCCACTGTATGGAAATCTAGAAATGAATTCTGTTTACATTTACCACAGTGGTATTTACTTATCCATTTCTCAATGTTCTTATGGGAAAAAAAACTTGAAGAAATATAAGTATTTTGCAATCCTGTCATATTGCCACATTACCATCACAACCTTTCCCTTTGGTATGCATGTTGAGGTAGTAGAAATGCAGGGTAAGCAGATATGGGGAAGTCTGAGAGTGGTTCCTTTCCCTCCCATGCTCTCAGTAACTAAGGGAAGAAAAAACACTGGGTGGTGGGCTCAAAAAAAGCTGCTTACAGAATGCATCTTGTCCTTTAAGACTCAGAGCCTATCTCCATACAGTTGGCAACAACATTCTGAACTAGATAATCCTTCAGGGGAAGAGAACTCATTCTGTGAATGACAGGATGGTGCACGGCATCTTTGTCTTTAGGCATCACATGCCGGCAGTAATCACTCTGCCCATTACTTCCTACTCCTTGTAGGGATGAGCAGAAATGTCCCACAGGTGATACTGATCTAAACAATCAGCAGAAGGCGTCACAATACATGGCCGACTACACTCTCTGGCAGTACTAATTGCTGATGGACTCTTCGGGAACTTCCAGCCCAAAGGCACTGTCTTACTCCAGGTTGTGCTTCTTTGTGGCTAGCTAACCGCATCAAACTAACTGGTCCATAGGGGGAAAAGTACAAAAGCCCTGCCCCCGCCCTCCGTTCTCCTAAGAAGTTATTTCTAGCTCCTAACTTCCTCATAGTAAAGGTAGCTATTTCTGTAAATGTACCACAGTTCAACTTTCCCCCTACTCAGATCCTTTCCTTACAAGAGGTGTTCTCAAGAGCATTCCTAAAGCCTCACACAGCAGGGACTGGCGGCAGCTGGGCAGGTGAGGACACGGGCTGTTCTTGCCTGAGTTTGATTCTTGGGAACTCACAAGGTTGTTCACAAACTGTCTGCAACTCTAGTTTCAGCAGCTCTCACACCCTATTCTGGCTTCTGCAGGCAACTTGCACATAGGTGGCGCATATACATACAAGTAAAACACTTATACACATAAAATAAAATAAATAAAATTTAAAACCAAAACTCTGGGGTGGAGAGATGGCTCAGTGGTTATTTACTGAAGACCAGAGTTCAGTTCCCAGCACCCAGGATGGATGCATTATCAACTACCTGCACCGCGAGCTCCAGGGCAGATCTAACACCTCTGGCCTGTTTGGGTATTCATTCTCATTCTCTCATTTCTTTCTTATTTCTCTCTGTCTCTGTCTCTTTCTCTCTTATACACAATTTCAGGAAAAGAAAGAAAGAAAGAAAGAAAGAAAGAAAGAAAGAAAGAAAGAAAGAAAGAGAAGGAAAAGAACTCTGGTGGCAAGAAACCCGTCACAGAGTTTACTAGAAAAGGACAGGGCCATATGGCCATGGCTCTATCCAACCTGTGGTGCCTATGCTTTAAAACGATCAATTACTTGGTGAATAAAAGAATAAGATATACAATGAGTAGAAAGTAAAGCTAACAAGAATTACTAAATTAGAGACAGTTATAAATACAAACTAAGAGACTGATTTTAATTATAAATTTAATTATAAAATTATAAATACAAACTAAGAGAGAGAATTTAAAATAGTAACAGTTAATTATTTCTGGGTAATTACTAAGTATCAATCAGACAGACAGACATACACACACCTCTGGGTAATTCTCAACTGCTCCATGAAGCAGGAATTAAGGCATACTAATTAAAGAGATTGCTATTTTTTTCCACCCCCATGAATCTCTATAATGCAGAAGCACAATAACGTCAGGGATTCTTGAAAACGACAAACTGTATACCTACCTGCATAAGATCGTGCAGGCTTTCAACAAAAGAAATTTCTGCTTCAACCATGTAAAATTCAGCCAGGTGTCTCCGGCTCTGAGAATTCTCAGCTCGGAATGTTGGCCCAAAGGTAAATACTTGGGTAAAAGCTCTGCAATTCAAGATTAAGAACATAAAAATAGGATACACATGCGTCATTGTAAGTATTTAAATACCCTCAGCTCTCAAGAAAAAAAAAATGTTTTGCATCTATGCTGGGCCCACAAACCCACACGTATTAGCTGCTCTGCTTCTCTAGTGGGGGATAATAATAGTTTCATTTAAAAAATGTTACATTTATAGAAACTATCATATCCCAAAGGAATCTGCAACTGCTTTATAAACCCTATGGTTTTCTAAATATAGAAATATAACCACTTCTGGGTGCACTCTACTGCAGCTGCCTTAAACAGTAGCAACTACATTTCAGAGCAATCAAGAATAAAGTAAAGGAAAAATTCCACAGCCCAAGCAACAGGATTGAGTTAATAACAACGAAAACTAAAATTCCATGTGGATAAGGTATGTTTAACTTATTTTTAAAACACACACACACACACACACACACACACTCACACACACACACACACACACACTCACACACACACACTCACACACACACACTCACACACACACTCACACACACACACACTCACACACACACACACACACTCACACACACACTCACACACACACACACACACTCACTCACGTCATAAACATGTAACACCCCCAGTAGACAAAGGTTATTAAATGCAAATCTCAGTACCAGGTATAGGATGCCTCCCTATGAGCTGGTGATCAAAGGGGACCCCAGAGGCCCCCAGAACAACACAGGTTATTGCCACTGCTTTTGGTTGCCCACCACAATTAGTCTGTAAGACCCTATGGTCAAAGACATAGCACACTTTAGTTGCAAGGACACAGAGAAATCAAGCTGGAACTGACTTGAAAACTTCGTCCTTGATAACTAGTTTTCACAGTGCTAGGTGATGCTGTGTGAGCCACGGGGAGGGGGCGGTTTGGGGGGGGGGCAGGGAGCATCGGTGGTCTTGCTCAGCACTGGACCCTGAATGTTTAATACAGATCTGCTAGGCAAGATGTGACCAACCCCTGGCACAACAGTGGTATGAAGGCCATGGGAGTAACCAAATGTTTTCTGACTGGATCTCAGGCCTACTCCACAGGAATCAATTCATGCCTTGTACTGTAAACCGAAGGTCATAGACCCTAAGAGGGAACCTACTATTATTGCTTTGCTAAATAAACATGTTGTTAAATCACTTCCTAAATCTTTATGTTTACACCCAACGATTAGTGCGCTATTTTTAATCTCTACCAGAAAAGCCCCGTTTTTCTGCTGTGGGCCATATACAGAGACTTATAACTAGTCAAAGCGCTCAGAATAAGTGACTGTTGAGTGCTCATTCCTGAGTGGGACAACTCAACCAGAAGGCTTAGGGGTCATTAAAGATGTGGCAAGAATTTAAGAGCCAGATGATAGAAAGGAATGCTGTAAATTTCTGTCTAGCTATGGTCAAGATCAGCAGGCAAAACAATTGAGATGTAATATGAATAAATTAATTAAAAATATATATATAAAATAAAAATAAAATATAATTTTTAAAAAAGGATCAGCAGGCAATACTAGTTGGACTCACTGACAGTGAGAGTAAGAGAGAATAAGAGAGAGAATAAGAGAGAGGGGGGGATATGTTGGGGGTCTTCCTCAAAAGAGTGAGGTGAGAGTTAGATGTGGGTATGATAAAGACATACTATTACATGTATGAAACTGTCAAAGAATAAATAAAAGATAATCTAAGAATAATAACCATTCATTAAGGCCTGCTTAAATCTTTTACAACTTGTATCTTTTACATTTATTTATTTTTATTTTATGTGCATTGGTGTTTTGCCTGTATATATGTCTGTATGAGGGTGTCAAATCTTGGGAGTTACAACTGCCACATGGGCCTGGAAATTGAACTCAGATCTTCTAGAAGAGCAGTCAGTGTTCTGAACCGCTGAGCCATCTCTCCAGCCTCCGCCTGTATATTTTAATTAACAATAAATTTGGAGTTAGGAAAGGTTTTTGAAGAATTATCTACTGCCTCAATTTAAAAAAGGAACACAACTATTTATTTTTAAGTTTATCTGTCTATCTATTCACTTTCTCTATCTATCTATCTATCTATCTATCTATCTATCTATCTATCTATCTATCATCTCTATCCACTTTACATCCTGATAGTAACCCCATCCCTCCTCACGTCCAGTCCCTCCCTCTCTCTGTCCCCTATTCTTCAGAAAAGGGGACCCCCTTTCCCATCCACCCCAGCTTATCAAGTTGTATCAGGACTGAGCAGGAACACAACTACTTAAATGGGGGAGTTCCCTGATTTTTAAATTCTTCCTAGAAGTAGATGCTGCGCCTTCATTCTTTAATCTGTATAGTTTCCCTTATATTCATTCAAGGCATATAAATTAAGGATGAATATTTCTTGAGAATTTAATCTTATATTTTGTTTTTGCAACAAATGGTTTAAGGACCGCTTATCTGTGATCTTGGACTTACTTTGTTATGGTCAGTACACTCACTGTAGAAAATATTTGAATTTAGAAATACATGCCAAATTTCCTCAAAGGTTTTTGGGGAAATTAAAAGTATAATAATTGTAATAGAGGCCTACAATGTTTTTTCGTTCTCTCAAAGGCCTTTTCAGTTGGTCAGAAGCTTAGAAATGTACATTTCACGGAAAAGTAAAGAGAAAAAAAATTTTTTTTAGTTACCTCTCTACCACGATTCAGATTCAGACCTGCCTACTGGAATGTTCCTAAGAGGACTAAACCTACCATGTGCAAGACGAACAATCCTCAGTTTAAAAATGTTTCCCCAGCTCTGCTAATCTATTAGTCACTACAGCAGACTTCCCTTCCTCCACCCCTTACTGGCCACAGGCCCACTACCATTTTGATTACAAAATTTACTTGTTTACACTTTGCAAAAACACTCTGAAATCTAGTGACTCATCTTCCCAGTAGCTGCCAGTGTTAAACCCTTGTCTTTTGCTTAGAAAATACGTGTTCTTTTGTTTTGTTCCTACTGTTTGAGACAGGTCTCCTTATGCAGCCCAAGCTGGCACTGAACTCTCAAACACCTAAGCACAGCCTCCCAAGTGATGAGATCATAGGCATGTATCAAGCATGCCCAATAAATACTTTCTGAGTAGTGTTGGCTTTCTGTTTTCCTGATTCCAAACTGCTATGAGTTCTTAAAAGTCAAATCTGACTATGTCAGTAGTCTTTAAAAATCTTCAACAACTCTATCTCCAGAAGGATAAATGTAAGCTCCTATTCTCTCCCCACGCAGCTTTTTTTCTCCAGCTCTCTGAAGGCCTCTCCTTACCTCATACGTCCCTGAGCCTTACGTCTCTGTGTAGAATATTCTCTCTTCCACCCCTGCTCTTCTCTAAGTACAAATTCCCATGAAACCTTCAAAAATTGCCCTAAATATAATTTCATTTTTGAAAATGTATCATCCGTCCCCCAAATTATTTCCCTCCTATTACTATAACACTTTATTCATATATTATTATATAAAGTGTCTTACTTTGATACGTAATTAGTTTTTAAAAATCCCCCTCTCCCACAGCAAGCTATGAAAATTTCCAGAACACGAATCATGTTTTATTCATGTTTGCGTCTCCAGTGCCTAGTTAAAACAGGTGCTCACAGTGAATGAATGAGCACTAATGATGATGACAGGCTTCCTTGGCATCAGCTGGAGAGGCACACATCCTTATGCAGAAACGTGACAAAGAGCAACAACACTCAGATGCTTTTTCAGGCTGCTTAGTACCTAAACTGGATCCTGAAATAGGTATCTAAAATTGGGTCAAATAATGTTCCAAGCATCTATCCAAACTGTAAAAGCTGAGTTTCCAGTTTAGGGCTATGCTCTCTGGGACAGGATGCCAATAGTATCCACTTTTTAAAACCAGTAATTCTGTAAGTCTTACAAGGATACATTGTACAAACACAAATGTTAACATTCCAGTGTATCTTAGTGAACATTTCATAAATTCACAGGCAGGAAAGCTGAAATTTACTTTGGAAGTTCTGAAACATAAGTTTGTTACTCAAAAGATACATGCTATTTATGTTAAAGAATTAGGTACAAACAACCCTGATTTTAAACCAGAACTCCAAATGCAAATCACAAGGGTAACTGCCTCTTGCGTGGCAATTCTGTGTAGGACGCTATGGAATGGGTAGTGGTGGTTGTTTATTTATTTATCTGAGGTAAGGACTTATATATCCTAGCTTGGCCTCAGATTTCTTATGTAGTTGAGCCTTGGTATGGATTTCTACAGTATTTTGCAGTAATTTTGTTTCTGAATCCACATGAAAACATTCACTTTAACTTATTCCTTTTTTCCCCTGCCTTCCACAGCCATGAAGCCATTTGCTTAAAAACTGCTTCCTTCTCTGTAACCAAGCTGCTTTTTGGTTACATCAAGTATAGCAAAGCTTAAACCAACCAACATTTAAATAAAACCAAAGAACAAGGACAATTTCTAAAATAAGGTACAAAACCAAGTGAAAGGCCAGCATACCTCTGAGAAGAGGCCAGCAGAAAACACTTAGCACTAAAAACCATTATCATGCCAAATTATGGGGGGATGAGAACTCTGTAAGGGCAGCCATGAGCTTAGAGTAGACGTTTACGATAACAAAGTACATCCAATACACACCAATCCAGGTAGCTGTAAAAATGGCTTCTGGGGGAGAAAAAGTAAAATTACAGACAGTTCTACAAAGGTTACTCTCTCATGTGGACTTTTCAGAAGCCCTCAAGTTGCTAAGTAGTTTCATAGTTAGAAAGAAAACAGGATTTTATTCTTTAGCTGGAGAACTTAATCAGCATGAGACAGGCCAGTCAACACCCCTAATAATCTCCAACCTCCACACCACCCTCTCCTGTCAGTTCAGTACATGTTCACTGACCTGCAGTGAAATCACAGGCAGCTTTACATTGGCCTTTAAAACAGGCATTGCTAAGTGTTTCCCCCACCTCTGAAAGCGACTGGTAACTGCACCACTCCAAAAGCACCTCATCTCACCCGTCTGGTTAACAGTTGGATGAGAGAAAGTGACTGCCAGCTGCCCGCTGCCTGCCTGAATATGTGGCAACTGTGGAAGTTAAGATAAGAAAGTAGAAAATCAAGGCCTGCCTGATCTACAGAGCAAGTTTAAGGGTAGCCAGGGCAACTTATTGAGTCTAAAATAAAAAGTTAGAAAAAAAATGCATGAGGACCCAAGTTCAATTTTCAGCACTGCAAAAAGATAATCTATTTTACTATCTTGTGTCCAGAGCATTATCAATGCTATAATGTATTTTGTCATTCATTATTGATGCATACCTAAGAGAAGATTCCAGACACTTCTTTTTCAGTTTTCTCCAATTATTTTATCTTGCACGTGTAGAAGGTATAAAGTATAGCCCCATCATTTCAACATGCCAGACAATTTAAGGAAAGACTGCTTTTCTGGGGCTAGAGAGATGGCTCAGTGGTTCTTCCAGAGGACCCAGTTTCAATTCCCAGCACCCACAGGGCAGCTCACAACTGTCTGAAACTCTAGTTTCAGGAGTTCCGACACCCTCATACAGACATACAGATAGGTAAAACACCAACACATATAAAATAAAAATAAATAAATTATATTAAAAACACATTTTTAAAAAGACTCCTTTCTAGAACCTAAAAGCTCTTCTATACCATCACTGTTACATATCAAAGTTGTATGGGCCAGCGTGGAGGCATAGGCCTGAGTTTCATCCCCAGAGAGCCAACACCCATAACCTGTCCTCTGCATGTGTGTGTGCACATGCATTGTACAAATACGGACATATGCACAATAAATAAATGTCACAAAAAGATTCACTTTTTAACATATCTTTAATATTTTACTTGGAACAACATTTGAGACCCAGGCAAAGTTTTTTTGTTTGTTTGTTTTTTGTTTTTCGAGACAGGGTTTCTCTGTGTAGCCTTGGCCATCCTGGACTCACTTTGTAGACCAGGCTGGCCTCGAACTCACAGCGATCCGCCTGCCTCTGCCTCCCGAGTGCTGTTTAATCATACAGTGAGGAACAACACACTGCTGGCAACAACACTGCTGCCAAGAGCTGTGGTGCTAACTCCTCTCTGACATGGATTAAAAAGGACATCCCAGTAAAAGGACCCCAGGGCTCTTATGTAACAGACAGCAAAGAGCAGGCCAGTGCAAGGAGATTGGTGAGGGACGAGGTCAAGGTGGTGGCAAGAACACGAAGCACTTCCCTGCACACCATGATAAAGGATAAATGCTCTTACTGCTACTCTAAACATTCCATTTGTCTGAAATAGCTAACACCGTATTCTCTGGGTTTTTCTCCTACTTATCTGGCCTCTGTTCCTGCCTCTTTTACCATGCTACTAATTTTATCTGTTTATTAAATGCTAACATTCACCAGAGCTTAGTCCTGAACGTCACCTTCTTTGCAGTACTGACACTGAAACTTAGGGCTGCTAGCATATTAGGTAAATACTCTATCCCAGCCCTAGACTTTCTTTTCTCACTCTGCCTTGATCTTCCTCAGCCAACAATTTCAGTTAATTACCTACAATTGACAATCCTACACTTTTTGTACGAGTCTTTTCTCTAAGGTCCAGATGCATGTACCCATCCACTTCATCGAATATTTCTTATTTTTTTTTATAAAATTGTGTTAATATACGAAGATCTATATCAATGTAACATTTTTTGCATATTAATGTTCTTCGCTCTCAAATTAGATTCATTAATCTGTCCTTTTACTTATCAATCCAATAACTGACCCCTTTAAAATAATAACAAACATATATTACCCACAGAATGGCCCAAAACCATCCATCCCCCCATGGAAATGGGATGCAGTTTTCTTAAATTGCTTCCGGCTGATTTGGAATGTAGTTTTTCTTTTTGGATGCCCAAGAAAATTGGAGAATTGTCCAGTCTTAGGAAAGCCAGCTGTAAATTTTGCTGTCCAATCTCTGCGTGCTGCGAAAGTTCAGAGCTTAACTGAAGTCCTGACTGAAATAGTCTGTGGTGCTGGACAACCTAGATAGTCTTGAAACTGTGCTGGATGCAGATTTTTGAGGAAACAATTATTGAGATTGTCTATGAGGTAGGGATCACCTGGGCTACTTGTCTTGTTTAGAAAATTTTTTAATCAATAAATCATTATTTAATCTATTTTGGGGAGATATTATATTCCCCTTTTCTTTTATGACCATCTTTAAAAAGTTATTGTTAGGTCTTTTCATAATTGTTTGACCTATAGGATTACAAGTTGTATCTGTGACAGGTTTTATGTCATAGTGTCTAAAAAAGTACTTGCTGAAGCACCATCAGCCATAATTTGTAAAGGCATCTCTGAGACAGTCACCACCTTAGAATCATGCTCTCCAGAATTTAGGGCAAAAGCCTACTGGAATTCTGAATATGAAACTATGCCATGGTACATATATTTCAGTTCTCCAAACTCTGTAAAATAGAGCATATAAGCCATTGTATGGCCTTATTCCAAGGCAACACCAAGTAGAATCTGTATTTCTGCTTTAGCATATAGACCTGTATCCGCAGTTGAATCTTGACAACACACACACACAATATCCAGTCTGACAGTGTTGTTGGCCTATAGCTAGCATCTCAATGGGCTGCCATTTTGCAATTTCTTCAACCCTTTGTGTACTTTTTTCATGTGGAATTACCTCTTTTGGTGTTACTGTAAGTTCCAGATTAGATTTCTTTGAAGATTCTCTATTTTGATTCAAAGATTTTTCCAACCCCTGTTCTAATTTTAGCATCTAACTTCTCAGTCTCTTTTTTTCTCCAAGTCTGTCTAATTCTGATCTTTCCCAAAGACAATAAAACAGAGCTAAACCATCACTGAAAAAATATTTGTATGCTAAGAGAACCAAACTCAAATGGAGTCCAGAAGCCCCGTGTCACTGTGTCTTCCTCCATTTTCAACACAAAATATTCTTCTTTGCTCTCTAAACCTCTTCCTAAGGACTTTACTTTCTTAGACCCAGCTTTTTTCTTCTAGACCTTACCAGCTCAGATGCCTGAGTCTTTTCTCAGTCTGGCTCTGGCTCATGCTCACAAGGCTTTTCTGCATCTATCATTGGGTCTTGACTCCTCCTGGCTCTGGGAAGTTACTATGTCTAGCAGTGTTTGCTCCTCTGGCCAGCAAGAGCCCCTTCTCAAAGAGGCTTTCCTGCTTTGGCCAGGAAAGTCTGGCTTTTAGGAGCTCGCTTGTTTTAAAGAGCCACTTTTACCTCTTAGCAAGAGTTTCCTAAAAGAACTGCCTCTCTGGGGTTTGTATCAGTTTTTGTTTTTCTGCAGTGGCTGCAGGCCTTCCTGCTCTGTGGGGAGTCTAATCAGGAAACTGTGGCCACTCTCTTAATGAACAAAACTAAGAAACTGCTCTGTAGTTTTACTTTCTATGTAAGTCCAGCCCCACTTGGTATGCTAAAATGTAAATATCATTTTTACAACATAGTGTTTCTCTCTCTGTGTGTGTGTGTGTGTGTGTGTGTGTGTGTGTGTGTGTGTGTGTGTGTGCGTGTGTTTCAAGACAGGGTTTCTTTGTGTAGCCTTGGCTGTCCTGAAAACTTGCTTTGTAGACCAAGTGCCCTTGAACTCACAGAGAATCTGCCTGCCTCTGCCTCCCAAGTGCTGGGATTAAAGGTGTGTATTATTTTAGCAATCTTCACGGCATAAGAACTGAGCAGTTATTACACACTGGAGATACTTGCACTTTGTAGCTTTCTGAGCTCTCTCCTGGACATCTGTGCCTGGCTCAATCCCCTCTTCTAACTCCTCCTCCTCTGGCTGGCAGGAAGTCCAGCCCTATTCTCTCCCCTGCTCAGCCATGGGCTGTAAACTGCTTTATTGGCTTATCAGGGGACAACTGGGGAGCAGTGTTTACACAACATTGAGAGTTTCCGAACAAGGATTATAACCAGATTATGGGAGGGGGGGTTTAAACAGAAATCAGCATTTGAATTACACAATAACCTTATAGCTACAATTTCCGTTGTTAAAAACTTAACTCATTCCAAGTTCACACTTTGTCTTCAGTATTCTCCAACCATCCAGGTCAATCCTAATAATCTTCAATTACACCATGAACTGCTATTTACAGTGCCTTGTAAAATATAAAATTTACATACAGTATAGTGGTCATTTAACACTCATTTCTATGATATTTCAAAAATATGATATTTCAAAAATTGTGACAGGTTACATTTTTATTTTAATGTTTTAAATATTTTTATGTGTATGCGTATTTTACCTGCATGTATGTCTGTGCACCACGGGTATGCTTGGTACTAAGGAAGTCAGAATATGGCATTGGAGTCCCTGTGACTGCTACCGTGTAGGTGCTGGGAATTGAACCCAGGTCCTCTGGAAGAATAGCCAGTGCTCTTCACCACTGAGCCATCTCTCCAGCCCCCACCCCAGTTTTTTGTTTTATATTTAATAGATTTCACTATATGTTGTTTATTATGGTATCTCTCAGTCCTTGGTTATTTGTCAGATAAACAACATAACTTTCCATGAAATATCCTAACCTCTCTCAAGAGAACTTTGAAACAGCACTGAGAGGGAATGACGGCCGAAGAGCAAGACGGTAAGCCAACTACTCAGAACTTCCGCTCCTTTCTGAAACAGTTATTCTTAGAGACATTAGAAGACAATAGGGTTAATATTAAAAGTCACATTCATACTGGGTGCACACCTTTAATCCAGCACTTAGGAGGCAGAGGCAGTCGGATCTCTCTCTGTGCATTCGAGGCCAGCCTGGTTTACAAAGTGAGTCCATGAAAGCCAGGGGATCTGTTACACAGAGAAACCCTGTCTCGAAAAACAAAACAAACAAACAAACAAAAACAAAAAAACAAAAAAAGAAGCACATCCACAGTTGTTTCTGACTTGCCTTTTTCCCACCAGGATTATCCGTCATCTCCAAGACCAACATTTCCAGCTCCTCACAGTTGCTTTTTTCCGCTTACCCAAAGCCCTTCTTATAGTCCTATTGGTTAATTGGGACATCTTTGCCTTCCATTTTAGGACACAAGAAAGTGGTCAGACCAGGCTGGGGAGATGGCATAGTGTTCTACAAGAACAAGGGCTGAATTCTGATCTCAGCACCATGTAAAAGCTGGCTTTGGTGGTGCATGTCTGTAACCCCAGGGCTGGGGTGTAAGACAAAGGGACAGGAAAACAGGCAGATATCCTGAGCCACACTAGCCAATCAGAAAGTTCTAGGTTCAGTGACAGACCCGTCTCAATAGGTAGAAAGCAACAATGGAAGACACCCAAAGTTGACTTCCAGTTTCTAGAAAGACAAACACACACACACACACACACACACACACACACACACACACACACACACACACCTGTGTATCTATCTCAAAAATTTAGATTTGTGGCTACACAATATTTAGAGACCAGAAAAAGAGTCAGAGTGAACAAGGCAATGCAGAAAATAAAAGTGGCAAAATTGTAACAAAAGTACCAGTATCAGAGCCCAAAGAACCCACCAGGCCACCGTGAAGCCATCAGCCTCTGACTCACCTTTCTCCGCATTGCTCATGTAATTCAACATATGCCAGGTACTTACATCTGTGCAGCCACTCAAGGCAAGAGAAACCTACACACTGTACGTGACATAAGTGTTTTATATAGGGCCAGTCACAGCCACCACCCACACACGGGCATTCAAATTTAAATTTAGCTATAATCAAATAAAACTAACAAAAATTTAGTTCCTTGAAATATGGCGGTCCAGGTCTATCACTGCAGTAAGTCTGTCTAGCATAGAAATAGACTTGAAATCTCAGCAAAGCAAGATGACGATCAACCAAGGAGGGAAAAAAAAAAAAATGCATGTTCAGACACCGGGTAACAGAGTGTGGGACTGTCAGGCAGACCTTCTGAATCCGCTCCCGGGTCCAGACTGGACTGCTCTGTTGTGTTCCTGTAGTCTCTGGCCCTCCATGCCAGACCTCGGGCTCCCTCCCCCTCTCTATCTACTGCTTTACAGAGCACACATCTGACATCTTTGTGCGTCTGATAGAATGGCTGTCTTTCAGTGAAGGTACCCGGGGATGATTTAGTCAAGCATGTTTGCAGCTTTGGTTAACTGTTCAAGCCCTGAGCCGCCTTGTTCACATCTCTGACAACGACAGTGGACCCACAGTTCTCCAAAGACCCTGGCTCTCCAGTAAGGAACACTCAGAAGAGAAAAGATGAAGCAGACAGCACTTGTACTTTCTGACTTGGCTTTCCTTTGCACAACATGAAGAAACATTTTTGTAAATGCTATGTTTTGGCACTACAACTATTCCTGGGACTAGGGATATAGCTCGGTTGATAGGATGCTCCCCTTAAATGCAGAAAAGCTCTGGGTTTGATCCTTAGCACCATGTAACATCAGATGTTGTTGTACAAACTGTAATCTCAGAGCACTGGAGGTGCAAGCAAGACCAGGAGTTCAAGGTCATCCCTGGCTAGACTACGAGTTCAAGGATAACCTGGGCTATGAGATACTGCCTCAAGCAAACAAACAAACAGCCAATAAGCAAAACTCCCAAATGATATGGGTCTTGTTATAATTTACTAGAAAGGTAAAGACTCTGAGTTGAACTACTTGATTATCTTGAAATCTTCAAGTTATACTCAGACTTTTACAGCTGTGTATCCAATAGCATTATTTTCAAATCAAATATATAGTCAGGTTAAAAGAGGTAAGCATGGGAGACCCGCTGTGTGACAATCGTGAAGTGGTGTCTACCAGAGCTAATTTTTTTTTTTTTTATTTTTGGCTAAAGTTCCTGTCAGTGTCCTGAAGTAGAACAAAGGAAGAAAAGCCAGAACTAATCAGCTGAAAAGCTAAGTAAAATTAAGAACTAAATGTTCCAGAAATGAAAACTAGTGTCAATAAAGGACTTCTGAAGAACAAGAACCTTTCTATCATGACTCATGTGCTAAGTCTACAGTTTAAGTGTGAAATCAGGCTTGCATACTCTCCTCACTGTGAAGATGTATGCAACTCCACATCTGCGTGTCTAGTCTAGCCACTGTTTCAAATGGCAAAACACCATGGTTCGTTCGTTCTTTCTTTCTTTCTTTGATCCAATATATCATAGGAGATACACTAGGTGGTAATGTCTAGAAAAATGGAGACAAGATTAGCCAATATCTGTGCAAACTTCTTTGTTATTAGCTTTTGCTCACGGGAGAGAGCCTAGAGGTCAGAAGGCATTGGCATCTTCTCATGGTTGTGAGCCTCCATGTGGGTGTTGAGAATAAATTGGAACCCTCTAAAAGAACAGCAAATATTCTTAGCCACTGAACCATCTCTCTAGCCCCTTTGTTTTATATTAAAGAAAGCTTACTAATATTTTCTTGTATTTCGAGTTAGGCCTACCAGGCTGTTTATTAAATAATTACCTCAAATCAAATATAATACTAGTGTTTAGATATCCAACCTGCTCCAATCCCTCCTTAAGTCCGCCACGTAGATTTCAGTTAAATAAAATATACACAAAATAAAATAAAAATTAAATAAAATGCACATAAACAAGTCAATGAGTCATGTAATTTATATACTGTATACAAAAAATTAAGTTTTGATTTTTAAAAAACACAGCAAAAGATTTAAATTAACACAAACAGGAATTTATACTTACGTGAAAATGATAAATAAAAATTTATTTTTATGTATTAGATATACTTCAATATTTCAGTATATTGACAGAATAATATTCTGAGCTTTTAAAGGGGATTTTTATTTTTTAATTATGGGTGAGTGTGTCTGTGTGTGCACGTGCATGTGAGAGCTGGTATGCATAGAGGCCAGCAGTGCTGGGCCCCCGAGCTGCAGTCATAGGCAGTCTAATCTGCTCTCAGTCCTCCAGCTGAGCTCTGATGTGGCACTCAGGCTTCCGGAGGCATCTGAGCTCTATGTCTTAATCCATCCCTTCATTCCAGGCACTGGTCAGGCTCAACATGGCCTGTCTGTTGCGTTCTGGGAGCAGGCAGACTCTCTTGCTTCCTGCAAACTCCTGTTTTATTCTGTTGTAAAACAACTTGAAAATTACCTGTCAGCTGTGTCTCCTCCTGGTCTCACTACTTGAGCTAATTCCTTGTGTCAACCTATCATCCAGAGAGGTCCCAGCTGTCAATACTGCCACCAGCGGAGCAGCCAACAAGTCAGTGCCCACACTGTGATAAATGCTTGGCTTTGCATGGCACTCAGTTAATTCTCACAACAGCTCTAAAAGGCAGTTGTTATAATTTGTTTTTATAGATTGTAAAGTGGAGGCCCAGACACTAAGCTTACAGTGTAAGTATGTAACGACAGAATTCCCCTAACTCTCTCCTACTGCATCAGTTTCAGCTAACCGTCCGTTTATTTGGTTGACAGGGCCATTGCTTTTTTGGCAGGGTTATCCTAGGATCCTAGTAGCCCTCTCCACACTCATTATCCTCCTTGATGTCCAACAGTTACATGCCACTTAGGTGACTATTAAAGCCACTGTTGAATAAATGAGTAGTCACTGTTATTTTTAGAGGAAAACTAGTGAGGGGAAAAAAAAATTCAAACTGACAAAAACTGTTCTCAATCTAACTTAAATTCCTCAAACACACAACACACAGATTTTCTTTCTCCTAAAAAAGTAATTAAAACTACCTTAGCAATTTGGATAAGAATATACAGTCATTGAAATAAAGCAATATTTGCTTTGCTTTTTACAAATCTAATTTCTGTCTGTGTGGACCTAATTACTAAGGATTAATTTGATGTCTCCCTAGTTAACTGACTAGCAGCTGCTTCTAGACAGCACCAACAGGCACTGTATTTCATGAACAGTAAGTTCTATGCCTACTTTCCCTCAAAGGATGGACTAGAGGTTGTGTGTGTGTGTGTGTGTGTGTGTGTGTGTGTGTGTGTCTGTGTCTGTACACGGAGGTCAGAAGGTAACTTTGGCATATCATTTCTTACGTACCAAACATTGTTTTTTTGTTTATTTGCTTTGTTTTGAGATGAGCTCTCCCTGGCCCAGAGCTCACTAAGAAGCTAGCTAATGAGCCCCACGGATCTCCTTGTCTTTGCCAGCCAAGTGCTGGGATTGCAACCACGCACTACTATCCCTGGCTTTTACACACACATGGGTTCTGGGAAGTGAACTTGGGTCCTTGTACTTGCCTGGCAAATACTTTACTGATAGAACCATTTCCCCAGCCTAAAGGAGTGACTGTTATGGTATGCTAAATTACATCAATGAACTTGTTCTTCATAAAATATATAGAATTTACTCATCTGAACAGTGTTCTTATAGAAGCCCATGAAACAGATTTTAACACCTATAAAACCACCCTTTCCTGTCTTCCCTATGCTACATACACTCAGAATCTTCAACTACGTCTTTAGACTATGCTGTCCTTCCCCTTCCCTGTAATTCTTCTAGAGACAGACAGGACACAAAGTCATAACTTTTTCATATGGAGTTTAGTAATAGACTCTAAGTATCTGGGAGGTGATAAAGGAATAGAGCGGAGAGGCTACGCAGCTTCCTAGCTTTTCATGATCTGTCTAAACACAATTCACTCAGGGTACGTTCATCACGACAAAAGATAGTCCAGAGCCAAGCAGAGGAAACATGCACTGCAACCTAAAGATTATAAACCATAAATACCCTATAACAACGGAGAGAAAACTAACTGGACTTCTGTGGTTTTAAGACTACAAAAACCAAATATTATAACAAATATAAAAGTCATAACCATTAAATATGAACGTCATTTTAAAGTGTACTTTCATATAAACATTGAAATAACATTACCTCTAAATTAAACTTAATCCAGGCAAGGTGAGATTCCCTTGACATCTGCTCTTAGCTTTGGAAAATCTTTTAAAATAATGGCTACCATAATTACAACTCCTTATTTAATGTACATCTTGCTCAACAGAGTCTATGGGGTAGTAAATATTTGTACATCTCAGTTGCCATAAACCTAGATTTTCTGGTTGGCGCAGTTTTCAGTAAATGATGAGCTGACTGCATGTGTATAAATGAACAAAGCTCAGAAAGGTAGAAGCGACGAAGACCCAGGAAGTCATATGAGCAGGGTCACACTCAGTTACAGGGGAACTTTGGTTTAGCTCTGCTCCCCTGCCATCAGCCTCACCACATGAGGTGAGAGCATGGCTTATGAGCTCAGCGTAAGACCTGATGAAATGACCTGAGGGATGAGCTGAGGGCAGCTTATACCAACCACATACAGGTTCATCAAAGTTGACAACATTGCTCAGCAAGTGAAGGTGCTTGCTGTAGAGGCCTGGTTGACTGAGTTTGATCTCTAGAACCCACAGAAAATTGGAAGGAGAGAAATGACCCCACAAAGTGGTATCCTGACCTTTACTTGTCTACCATACACACACATACACAATGATAATAATAAATAATGTAAAAGTTACCATTCAAAATGTGTATTTTAAGCAGTTGAGGAAGGGAAATAAGACTGGGGAAAATCATTGTTTACTCCCTGTCAATGCTCCACCTCTTGACCTATGGTTGACTTTATTTAATCCTGTTTACAATATTCAAACAGAAAACTCTTGGATTACAGGTATGTGCTAGGGCTGAGCCACATCACAGCCAGAAACAGGTTTTTCCAGTAAACAACATAGTCTCGGGGTCACAGTATAAGCAAATATTCTGCAACTATATGTTGTATGCCATAAACTAATTTACATATTCTAAGACAGCCTTGTATCCCTAGGATAATAAAATGATATGATTATCATAATGTGTTGTTTAGCTATGATGCATGATATTTTTTAAAATATTATTGAATATAATTTAAAGGTATTTATTAAGAATTTTGCATCTCTGATCACTGGGGAAATTAATCTTTAATTTTCTTTATTACTATGACCTTTGCAAGTTTTATATCACCATGATATCTGTTTCATTTAGCATTTTGATTATGCTATTTTCTTTTGTATTTTGTGGAACATTATGAGAAGTATTGGTCTTAGGTCATCTCTAAATGTTTGAGAGGATAAGCACTAAATCTCCTAATCCTTGGTTTTCCTTTGTAAGGAAACTTATATTTACTGTTTCAGTGCTGATAACATGGCTCACCCTGCAAAGGAGGAATGAGAGAAAGATTCCTGAAAGTTGTCCTCTAACCTTGACAAATGTGTATGTACCACTCCAACACACAAAAACAAATCAATAAATGTGTGTGTGTGTGTGTGTGTGTGTGTGTGTGTGTGTGTGTGTGTGTGTGTATACTGCGGAAAGTGCCTGATTTTGTAAACAATAAAATAATGTCCTTCAGTGGGTAAATAGGTAAACACTATCATATGTGAGCAACAGAATATGGCCCAGCATTAAAAAGAAATGGGACATCAAGTACTGAAAAGGCACAGAGGAGCCTCCGATGCCTGTGATTAAGGAGAAGAAGCCACTCCGCAAAGGCTGTATGCAGGACTCCAGGTCCATGGCAGTGTAGAAAACAGGAAGCTCTGTGGACACGAAGCCGACTGATGTGTGAGTTTCCACAGCAGGGCAGCTATTCTGTATGTGAAAATAGTAGATACAAGTGTCAAAAGGCACAGAGTACACAACACTGAGGATGAGCCCTCGTGTTAACTACGGACAGCTTCAGGTGATAATGATGTGTCCGTGTAGATTTATCATAGGGAGGGACAACAAACCTAAAACAAAAGGAGAAAACTAACGCATCCTGTAGTTTTAGATGATATAGGAATACTCACAGGGCAGCAAGACAGTAAAAGGCACATAAGACTCAATCTGTACTGAGTTTTGCACAGCTAAACTGGTTTAAGTAATTAAGTAGTAAAACATTATTAACTTGAACTATAGGACAGATGTAGCTGAGTCCACTCTGATGTAAATGACAGACCTTCCATAAATGAACAAACCCGCCTTACAGAATTTCAGATATCCCCTCCCCAGAGCCCCAAGGAGCTTCGGTTAGTTCCATTTTCTATACCCCAACCCTTATCCAAGTGAGAGTCAAGTTATTTGTTCCCTTATAAAGAACAGAGTAGAGAAAGGAGAACACAGCACATTTTCATTGGAGAGATCTGACATGCAGGATTCTATCTAACAGTGCAGCCGACGGCTCCACATACAACGCAGACTCCTTCAGAGGATGAGATGAGAACAGCACGTCATCTCTGTGCTATCCTTTCCAAAAAACCTCACAAACTAGGTCTAATTTGGAGAAAAACATTAGATGACCTAAGATTAGGCTACATTCTACAGGTCATGCAAAACAGAGGCTGGGACACAGCCACAGCCACGAGGAGACGTGGAAGCAGGACATTTCAAATGTCTTGAACTGAACCCTGGAAAAAGAAGACATTAATAGAGAAACCAGTGAAATCCAAACAAAGCCTGGAATCTGCTTGACTGTTATTCATTAACACTATGCTCTTCGTTTTGATAAATGCAGCAAAGTAATGGAAGATTTGGGGGAGTGATGGGTGGGGGGGAGGGGGGGAGAAACTACAGTGCATTTGTAACTTGTCTATCCATCCAGACACTATTCCAAAACAGAGTATCTATGTAAAACTGAAAACAGTCATAACCCATTAGACTAACAGGGGTTCTCTGGAAAATGCTAGCCTTCTAAATTTAACTACACTCATGGCTTTCAGTCTTTTAAATAAAATTAAACAAAACACAAAGCTAAGAGAAAGAATACTAAAAATTTCTTATTAGAGTAATCATGTTCTATATATTAATAGTTTGAGAACTGTGCATATTAAATTAGTAACATTTGGGTGGCATTATTAGAAATTCATATTATAAATTGAAGACCCAATTAATCTTTCTTCATCAAGTTTCATCATGCATTGAATTTTATACACCACTGTACTTTGCTGAGAAAGAGACATGTTTATTGCATTAGTAGTCTTATGATACAGAAGCAAATGTTTGGTAGACTGACATCCTGTACACGAGCCTTCTGAGGGGGAAGCACCTTGCCTCTACCAGTATAGGTTAACAGGTTAAATAGAGTAGTACTGTTTGCTTTGGTTTGAGACAATGTGTCATGTAGCCCAAGCTAGCCTCAAACTTGCTATATATGGTAAGGTTGACACTGAACTAGTGGTCCTCCATTCTCCACCTCCTCCTCTTTCTCTAAGATTTACTTTATTTTATGTATCTGTGCTTTATCAGCATGTACACCCATAGGCCAGAGGACGGAATCAGATCCCTATAGATGGTTGTGAGCCACCGTGTGGTTGCTGGGACTGGAACTCAGGACCTCTGGAAGGGCAGACAGTGCTTTTAACCACTGAGCCATCTCTCTAGCCTCCCGCCCCGAGCCCCAGTCTCCACCTTCTAAATGCTGGGATTATAGGTCTGTATCGAGCCTGGAAAGATTATTTATAAAGCTTATCTATACCTTGGATACAGTGCAAAAGGTAAACAGCTTTTAAAAGGCGATGTCTTTTCAGTGCACTATGGGAATAGAGACCCATGCAAAGGTCATCACTTAGAAGAATGCCCTTGCTCTAGTATTACTTCTTTACTGTGAAAGGAAGTCTATCTTATGTGAAGTTACAGATCAATGTGTACACTTTGCTACCTACAGTAACAAATAACTTCTTCCAGTTACAAGAAATAATACCAGAAGTTAGGGTTTATCAGTCTATAGGATGCAAAAAAAATTGTAATTAATATAGAATTCTTAATTGGCCAGTTGCTAAACTGTCTTTGAATACCTAGGAAGGCCTCAGCCTCTGAAGTGCTGGGGTTGCAGGCATTTATTGCCATATGCAGAAAGTACAGTTTTTTTTTTTTATTAATTTATTCTTGTTACATCTCAATGGTTATCCCATCCCTTGTATCCTCCCATTCTTCCCTCCCTCCCATTTTCCCCTTATTCCCCTCCCCTATGACAGTTCCTGAAGGGGATTTCCTCCCCCTGTATATGCTCATAGGGTATCAAGTCTCTTCTTGGTAACCTGCTATCCTTCCTCTAAGTGCCACCAGGTCTCCGCCTCCAGGGGACATGGTCAAATATGAGGCACCAGAGTACGTGTGAAAGTCATACTCCACTCTCCACTCAACTGTGGAGAATGTTCTGTCCATTGGCTAGATCTGGGTAGGGGTTTAAAGTTTACCACCTGTATTGTCCTTGGCTGGTGCCATAGCTTGAGCGGGACCCCTGGGCCCAAATCTGCCTTTCATAATGTTCTACTTGTAGGTTTCTAGGACCCTCTGGATCCTTCTACTTTGCTATTCTCCCATGCTTCTCTCATCTAGAGTCCCAATAGGATGTCCTCCCCTCTGTTCCAGTTTCCTGGTAAGTGAAGGCTTTCGTGGGACATGCCCCTTGGGCTAGTATGCAGATATAAGTGAGTATATACCATTTGAGTCTTTCTGCTTCTAGGTTAACTCACTCATTATGATAATTTCTAGTTCAATCCATTTGTCCACAAATTTCAGAAATTCCTTGTTTTTAATAGCTGAGTAGTATTCCATAGTGTAAATGTACCACAGTTTCTTTATCCATTCTTCTACTGAGGGACACTTGGGCTGTTTCCATGTTCTGGCTATTATGAATAAGGCTGCTATGAACATGGTTGAGCAAATTTTCTTGTTGTGTGCTGGAGCATCTTCTGGGTATATTCCAAGGAGTGGAATAGCTGGGTCTTGAGGAAGCCCTATTCCCAGTTTTCTGAGATAGCACCAGATAGATTTCCAAAGTGGCTGTACTAGTTTGCATTCCCACCAGCAATGAAGGAGTGTTCCTCTCTCCCCACATCCTCGCCAGCATGTGGTGTCGCTTGAATTTTTGATCTTAGCCATTCTGATGGGTGTAAGATGGAATCTCAGAGTTGTTTTGATTTGCATTTCCCTGATGACTAAAGAGGTTGAGCATTCCTTTAAGTGTTTCTCAGCCATTTGATGTTCCTCTGTTGAGAATTCTCTGTTTAGTTCCATGTCCTATTTCTCAATTGGGTTATTTGGTTTGGTGGTGTTTAATTTCTTGAGTTCTTTATATATTTTGGATATTAGACCTTTGTCAGATGTAGGCTTGGTAAAGATCTTTTCCCAGTCTGTAGGCTGTCGCTTTGTTCTCTTGACAGTGTCTCCTGCCTTACAGAAGCTTCAAGATTACCTCTAGTCTGCTGTTGAGTTTGTTGGTCACCAATGACTTTCCATCATGCCAGTGAAATAGACACACACACACACATACATACAACCCCCCCGCAAAAAAAAAAACCATGCAATTTATTCTATATTACAGTTCCTGTGAATGTTCCTATCTGTGCATTTTTAAAACAATGAGAAACACATACACAAATACTTAATTAGTTTTTCATTTAAGCTAGTTTTCTGATGAGACTTTAAAGGTCCCAATTCCAAGAGATAAAAGACAAAGATGTAGCTAGGTAAGTCAGTACTGTTTGGTGAGCATCAAGAAATTAGCTACAGAGTCACAGAGCGGAAGTCTCAGGGAGAACTTTTGTTGTTGGGCTCACAGGAACACACAGATTTCCCAAAGGTCTGACAGTGGCAGAGATTTACTCAATTAACTTAAAAGATTTGTTAATGGATCTACAGTACAGTGTGTTAATTTTCTCTTTAAAATCCAGCTGCTGATAGTTTGGAGGGATAGCTCAGTGGGTTAGAATGCTTGCTGCTCTTACCTAAGTCCAGTTCCTGGTTCCCACGTCAGGCAGCTCACAACTGCCTGCAACTCTATTCTACAGGACCCATTGCCCTCTTCTGGACACAGACATGCACTCTCACACACGCAGGCACGCACACAGGCGCGCACGCACGCACGCACGCATGCATGCACGCACCCATGTATGTACGCACACAGGCTATCAATTTTGAACAAAAATGTTTCCTACATTCCTATTTTTTCCTTTTAAGTGAAATGAGCTAGTATATGGCTCAAGCATAAACTCTGAGCAGTCTTTACTTCCATGCTTATGGCCAATTATATTAAAATTTTGATTACATGGTTAAGATTTAAGCAAGAATAATTAAGAATAAAAAAATTTCAGGGAACTAGAGAGATGGCTCAGAGGTTAAGAGCACTGTCTGCTCTTCCAAAGGTCCTGAGTTTAATTATCAGCAACCACATAGTGGCTCACAATCATCTGTAATGAGATCTGGTGCCCTCTTCTGGCCTGAAGGCATACTTGTGGGCAGAACACTATATACATAATAAAAAATTAATCTTTAAAACAATTTTTAACTTCACATTTTACTGTTATATTTTTTACTAAAAATGGAAGTCTAGACTAATGTGATTTTACTTGGAAAACATTTGGACATTTCCTTTTTCTCTTCTTTTTCGATTTATTTATTGTATGTGTATGCGTGCAGCATGCGTGGTTATGTACCATATGTATGGCTGGTGCCCTAAGGGCTCAGAGAGGATGTCAGAACTCTGGAAACTGGAGTTACAAACAGGTGTGAGGCACCATGTAGGTGCTAGGAACCAAACCCAGGTCCTCTTCAAGAACAAGAAATGGTCTTAACCACTGAGCCATCTTTTTAGCCCCTCATTTGGACATTTTCAAATTGTTCAATAGACTAATGACAGAATAATTTCAGCTTTTACATTTGAGCACACTGTTTCACTCTTCCTCAAATCATAAACAAGAAGAAAAATTGTGTACCCTGACATCACTTCTAGGTGAAGTTGTCCTGAGACGGTTAAAAAAGCGGGAACATCAAAGAAATTCTCCTGGGGTGACTTCATCTTGCTTGAAGGCTGTAAATAAAAAACACACGCCACAAAAAACTATTATGCATTTATTTTGCTTTTCACAACCATACATGATCCAGAGCTTAAAAACACTATTGCAGTTAAGCATATGTAAGGACTATTCCTTGTCACTAAAATAAAATGTGTTCATATACCTAGATCAGAGCATTCCTATGTAAACAGTTCTAACAGCAAGGAGCTTACCATGTAATTTAAAAACACAGTAACTATAGGACATAGGACTTCTTCATGCATTTTTCTTTAAAGAGCAAGAGATTATGAATTAAAACATAAAACATGACAATTCACATGACCTCTTTAACTAGGAGCTACAATTAAGACCTAATTGTCTCAGGGAGTAGCTTCTAGGACATGCCATATTATTAAAATATTAATAGTACTTTTACTGTTGTTTTTTAAACAGATTTATTTTTATTTTACCTGTATGAGCATTTTGCCTGCAATTATATTAGTGTAGTAAGTGCTTGCATCGTGCCCATAGAAGCCAGAAGAGAGCATTGTCTCCTGGAACTGGAATTACAGATGGTTTGAGTTGCTATGTGGGCAATGAGAACCAAACCCGGGTCTTCTGGGAGAGCAGCTGGTGCTCTTAACTATTATATAATCTCTAGCCCCCTTACTTTAGATTCTTATAAAAAGCATTATAAACTTATGAATAAAATTATTAGCAGTTCTTGTATCCACAGGTTCTTCAAGATTTAGACTCAGACTGAAAAATATATTTTTAATTGTCTGTACTAAATGTCTCCACCCCATCACCTCACTATTATGCCCTACACAATATAAAAATCACCCACATATCTGTTTTTGTGCCAGTATTATATTTTTGTAAGTATGGGTCTGTAGCATATTTTGATATCTGGCATAATGATACTTTTGGCATCACTCTTCTCTCAGGATTGCTTTGTTTTGGCTGTTTGGAGGGTTTTTTGTTTTGTTTTTTTTGCTTTTCAAGACGGGTTCTCTTCATAGCACTGGCTATACTGGAACTACCTGTGTAGACCACGCTGCATGCCTAGAACCCACAGAGATCCACCTGCCTCTTTTTCCTGAGTGCTAGGATTAAAGGCATGAGCTACCACTGCCCAGCCTGTTCGGAGTATCTTATGCTTCTATATAATTTTAAGGATTTCTTTCTAGTACTTTGAAGAAGGTCACTGAAATTTTGATGGAGGAGTGCATCTGATCCATATATTGTTTTTAGTCACATTAATTCTCCCAATCTATATGCATAAGAGGTAGTTCAACCCTCTAGTGTTTTCTTCGTTGTTTAGTTTTCAATGAAGAGGTCTTCCAACTCCTTGCTTAGGTTTATTCCTAGGCATTTAGTATCTATTTTTAGGCTTCTACGAATGATACTGCTTTCTTTCTAGATATGCTCATTACTGGACGTGTCTAAGAGTTTCCTGGTGGAATTATGAGCAGATTTCAATGTTTCATTTATTAGTAGGTGGGCAAAATGGATTCGAATTGTACATCTACCCAATCTACTTAAGTGGGTGCAAACATAATACTACTTCTCTTTGTCTTCTCATGTTATGTACATGCAGGTATAAGATGAGCTGCATGCATTATAAGTTAGCTTATTTTCCCCTTATATTACAATTATTTACATTCAGTTTTATACTTCCATGTGCACTAACTATATTGCCTATAACCTTTTATTTCATAGTATTAAAAAAGCATTGTGAGCTATTTGTATTAAGAAATAATTCATAAGAGCAATGTCTGCAAAGTGTGTGTATGTGGAAAGTCCCAGGGTACATGAAAATGTAGTTATGACCCAGTTATGCAATGAAGGGTCCAAGCCCTCAGAACCCAGAGACAACAAAACTAAAGAGTGATGAAAATGCTGAAGGCTGTGCTGCAGAAGCCAACAGGGAGGAAAGGGAAGCAAAAAGGAACCAGGGGTAACTTTGGTTTGGAGACTCCTGTCTTGCCCTCACAGTGCTGAGCCTCCTGTGAGTGGTCTTCCTACCGCAGAGGACACTTATCATATGACGTATCATGTGAGCTTGGCCAAAGGTGACCCAATGTCTCTTCCTTCATCACCTTTGCTGTCTAAACAGTCTCACATGACACAGTCAAGATCAAACAAAAATCTCCACTTCTCACCAGGAAGGTAAGTTGCTTTGGTGATGGTGTCTCATCACAGCAACAGTAACTCTAACTGAGACAGATGGGGATAACTCCACAGGCCTAGCCTCTCCAACATGGGGAGAAAAAACTGAAGAACTTAGAAAAATAGTCAAAAGTTTACAATAAACAACTAAATGCTAAATCAAGAAAATGGTAACTTAAGAATTCACTTAGCCGCAGAATGTGTGAATGGATCAATCTCCAAGGTTAATCATAGCAGGCTATAAAACAAATCTGACAAACCTTCAGAAGAATGGAGTAATAAATTTTTCATTGATCACAATTAAAAAAAGAGAGAGAAAGAACTCAAACAAAAAACAAACATACCAAGCAATCAAACAACAACAAATAAAACTAGAGACAAAAAAAATATGACACTTACCAGGGGAAAGGAGTTTAGTGGTTTCCTAATTTAAAATATATTTACCATGACCCAACAAAGCTACTTCTAGTATGCATCAGTAAGAATTAAAATGAGGTTTTAAAGTAAATCCTTGGAGACAGAATGAAAGGACACAACTGGGGCAGGTTGGAACCGCTGTTGTGGCCATGACCTGAGGTAACCTTGTCCACCAGGAGAAAGTGAAAAAAAGGATTGGAATTATGTGCAGTTGGTGCAGAGATGGGTAAAGGAGAAGGAAGCGGGAACACACACTCACGCCTATGTACAAGGAGTCTGTCCTATCTTGCCTGGCTTCCTCTGGAAGCAACAATAGCATCCTCTTTGCTCTGAATCTACAGAGGTCCCTTTTGTGCACTCATCCAGGCGGGAATCCTTCACTGACCCCCACTGCACCACTTCTGAGGGTAAAGAGGTTACTCACTCTTCCAACTGTCTTTTATTCCTCAAGGCATTAAAATAACTCTGCAATTCAATAAGTAAACAAATACTTGTGTGAAATGTCCTTAACAGTATGTGAACAAAAATGTTTGCTGTAACAGCCAAAGGGGGAAAACAATGTTAATATCCATCAATGCAAAAAGGGACAAACAAATGTGATATATACAAAATAGAATATTATCCAGCATTAGAAAGCATATACCTATAAATGTTTAAGTATATGTTTATATATTAAAATATAAACCCTGAGAATATTATGCAAAGTAAAATAAGGTATACTTAAAATAACTTATATTGTAGCTACGAGATTAGCTCAGTGGTTAAAAGAACTAGCTACTTTTCTAGAGTACCTGGCTTCAGCTCTCCTCACCCGTGCAGCAGCTCACCACCACGGCTAACTCTGGGCACAGGGGATCTGATACCCTCTTTAGCCTCCAAGGGCACCAGGCACACATGCAGCAGAATACTCATACACACCAAATACATATACTTAAAATAAAGTAATGTTTGTTGTACGGTTCCACGGTAGGAAACATCCATAATAGAGAAATCCACTGAGAGACACTGGTGGGTCCCTGTCTCTGGGGAGAGGAAAATGAGACGTTATCACTTAAAGGGTTTGTTTCTCTGTTGTTTTGAGAAACAACTCTTTCAGAATTTAACAGAGGCAGTTAGCTATCAAGCATTATGAACTTAATACCATAAATGTACTCTTTACAATGGCTAATTCTGGGGTCATGGAGATGTCTTAATGGGTAAAGGTGCCTGACTACCTGGTTTGATCTGCAGGACTCACATGACCAAAGGGGAAAATTAATTCTCAAACACTGTCCTCTGATGTCCACAAGCATTCGTGCTATGGAACATGCACACTCCCTCCAAATACATTGCATGTCAAAGTAATTTTGGCCCAATTATACAAGCATAAATGGAAGATGAGCTCATGAACTCATTTACAAGGTGCAGTACAACATCTGTTTTCAGCTGTCCAGGGCTGAGGCAAGGAGGAGGGCCTGCACCCAAGAGTTTAGGGAGCCTGGGAAATAAAGTGAGGCCTTGCCTTAAGGACTGAAAACAAACTGAGTCTGAATCTCCTGAGGTCAAAAACTACTACCCTGAGGTTATGAATTTAAAACTTAGGGTTATAATCCTAAATTTATAATCCTAAACATCTCTGTTACTAGTAACATGAATCTGAAAGCATTGAAGTCAAGGAATATTGTTTTAAAAAGCAAAGACATACAAGACTAACAGAGGAGTGTCGTATTAAGAAATGTTTGTAGCACTGGAATCAGCAAGTGCTGGGGTGGAGAGATGGCCTAGTGTTGAAGACAGATTATTGTTCTTACAAAGGACCTGTGTTTGGTTCCCAGAACTGACATCAGACAGCTCAAAACCAACTGTACATTCAGCTTCCGGGGGATCTGATGTCCTCTTCTGGGCCTCTCTGGGCACCAAGTGCACACATATCTACCTACACATATTAATAAAAAATAAAAATAAATCTTTAAAATTAGTAAGTGATTAATGAGAAGAATATATAAAGTACCTCCTGCTGAGAAAACAAGAAAGAAAACAAAATAATCTAAAAATGGGCAAGTAGATTTACAGAAATGCATGCTTAAATGGCTAAGATATATGTGAAGAAGTTCTCAAACTGATCAAAAAGTTAAAAAAGTAAATTACAAGAAGACAAACTAAGAACACTTGACAAACACCAGATTGCTAGAAAAAGAAGGTTGTATAATATCAAGTACAGGTGAAAATTCAGTGTGGCAGGCACCACTCTAAGACGTGTCCCCATGATTCCCAGACCCTGGCTATTTTCAAATCCTAGTTACTGATGTAAATTGAGTTTCCAAATTCAACTGAAGCTCCATATCGAACAGGTTCAAGATCCAGAGTTTAACTGGGCACAGCTAGCCTAACAGCATGAGCACTTTGAAAGTCGGGAGACATGCTGCTGCTTTTGCTTGCGGACAGAGACAGCCATGAAGCGCCCTGGAGAGCAGTCACTGGCAGCTGAGGGCATCCTGGGCACTACAAATACAAGGAACTGAACTCTGAGTAAAAGGGGGGGTGGGGTGGGAGTGTCCAGAAGTCAGGTTCTAACTGAGAACTGCCGAGACCCTGGTTTTGGCATCGTCACACTCCAGCCATGCCGTTCCGGACTTCTGACCTATAGGACTGTAAGATAAATACTACAGGCTGTCTTAAGCCACCGGTCTTATGATTTGTTAAGAAGCAATGGAAAATGATTTCATAAGAAACAGAAACCAGCAGGAAATGCTGGCATACTGTAAACCGTTACTGCTAATTCTACAGAATGTGCTGAAGCTAAGGATGTCTGTAGAGCCACCAGACGGCTCGATGGGTAGAAGTGCTTGCTACCATTCTATCCTTGGAACCCACACAATGGAAAGAGTACGAACCGCTGCAAGCTGCCCTTTGACCTCCACACATACAACACATTTAATTTTTGTCCTCTTTTTGAAACTAGGTTCTTTTCCCTGATATAATATATTCTGATTATGGCTTCCCCTCCCTCCTCGCCTCCCAGGCCTTGCCACCTCCTCTCCCACCCATATCCACCCCTTTCTGTCTCTCATTAGAAAACAAACAGGTTTCTAAGGGATAATAATAAAATAAAACACAGTAAGATGAAACAAAATTAACACATTACAATTGGACAGAACAAAGAAACAGAAGGAAAAGAGCCCAAGAGAAAGCACAAGAAACACAGACCCAACTCATTCACACAGTCAGGAACCCTATAAAAATACTACACTGGAAGCCAAGTGGTTCTCAACCTTCCTAATGCTACAACCTTTAACACAGCTACTTCCTAACTGTAATTTTGCTGTTATGAGTCATAATGCAAATATCTGACTTGAAGGTCATCTGATATGTGCCCCCCATGAAAGGGTCGTTCTACCCACAGTGTGAGAACCAGAGCCATAATATGAATGCAGAGGAACCAAACTGGTGTAGACCTATGGAGGCCTTATGTATGCTGCCTCGGTCTCTGTGAGCTCATATCTGCCTTGATCATACTAATTTAGAAGGCCTTGTTTCTTGGTGTCCTCTGGCTCTTACACTTTTCCCACCTCCTTTTCTTCAGGGAACCCTGAGCCCTGAGAAGAAAGTTTTTGATGGAGACATCCCATTCAGGGCTCAGGGTTCCAAGATCTCTCATTCTTTGCATAATGTGTGACTGTGGGTCTATGTATTTGTTCCCACCTGTTGTGGGAAGAAGCTTCTCTAACGATGGATAAGGAAGACAGTGACCTATGAGCAGAGCAGAAAGGCATTATGAGTAATTTAACTCCCATGCTAGGTCTCCAGGCTTTCTAATTTGCCTCTATATATATGTGCACTGTGTGTGTCTCTGGTGCCCTTGGAGGCCAGATAAGGAATTGAGTCTCCTGGAACTTGAACTATAGATGATTGTGAGCTGTTATGTCATGCTGGGAACGGAATCTGGGTCATATACTTTGTTCAAATGTGTAGTTACTCATGCATTTTTAATCTCTTGTCTTCCTCATGGAGATTTTCTTTCCCATGTTCTTGCCATTGAAAACCAAACTTGTGTACCACCTCAATTATAGGTACTTCTGCATTTTACCAAGTGAAGGAGAGCACTGACTCCTCTAAGCACAGACACACACTATATAAATAAATAAATAAATGTTAAAAACAAACAGACAAACAACAAGAAAATCAAGCCCCCAAAAACCTTAAGTAGGAGTTTTTCAAAGTGAGCGTGTCTGGATGCTGATGAGTCACCTCGTTGAGTCGCCCATTACTAACTGCTGTGTTTTCTCAAAGGAACTTAAAACTCTCCCCAAGATTTTGCTTATTCAGGCATACTAAGGAATTGTGGGTCACAGACTGCTGAAAATACTAACTGCTGTTCATTTTAATAGCTGAGGGTGGGTGGCGATGAGCCTTGTGAGGCACAGAAAATGACTCACAGCAGGATGCTGGCCAAGCACCCAGAAGAGCCCATCAAGATCATCACATACCTAGTTCAAAGGTCAAAAGCCAGAACACTGATGACAACACTGGATGCTAGAGAGGGTGGGAAGCGGCAGGCTCACTACTGTTGACGGAAGGCAAATGGCACAGCTGCTCTGTAACACACTCAGTCTCTTAAAAAACAAACACTCTTACCATGAAGCCTGGATTGTGTCCCTTTTTATTTATCCACAAGGGCTAAAATCTTAGGTCCATATTAAGAAAACTCTATAGGGATGTTTATATTTATAGCAGCATTATTCATAGCTGGCAGAACTAGGAAGCAGGCAGGAACTAAGACGTCTTTCCGAAGGTGAACGAGCTGTGGTACACTCAGAGGACTCAATACCATTCGGTGATGGAAAGAAATGAACTGTCAATCCCGGGAGAGATATGGACTTTAAATGAGTTCTACAAGTAAGAGAAGCCAGTCTGAGCCAGGCACCGTGGCGCACACATGTAATCCCAGCACTCAAAGAGGCAGAGGCAGGCGGAGTGCTGTGAGTTTGAGGCCAACCTGGTCTACAATGAGAGAAACTGTGTGGGGAGGGGATTTCTGAGACAAACTGGAGACTTACAGCAGGGTACGCTCCAGGGAGGATATGGGGGGTGACTATAACTAAGACCCTTAGTAGCGGGGGCCAGGAGCTGAAGAGGCCACCCTCTAACTAGAGAGGATTCCTAGTGGAGGGAGTTGCAACACCAAACCACCCACAAAAACTTCAACACAAAATTTACCCTGCCTATGAGATGTGTAGGGATAAAGATAGAGCAGAGATGGAGAGAATGTCCAACCAACCCCCGGCCTGAGCTGAGACGCACCCCATGGGAGAGAGCCCGCCCCTGACACTATTCGTCACACTCTGCTATGCTTGCAGATGGGAGCCTAGCATAGCTGGCCTCTGAGAGGCTCTACTCAGCAAAGGATCGAAACAGATGCTGAGACTCACAGCCAAAGATTAGTTGGAACCTTGTGGAAAAGTAGGGGGAAGGATAGAAGGACCCAGAGGGGACAGAAACTTCACAAGAAGACCAACAGGGTCAACCAACCAGGGCACAGGGTGGCCTGTATGGACTAGATCTAGGCCCCCTACACATATATACTTAATGGGCAACTTGATCTTCCTGTGGGTCCCCTACTAAGGAGAGTGGGGGCTGTTTCTGACATAGACTCTGTTGCATGCTTTTTGATCACTTCCCTGTGGTGAGTCTGCCTTGGCAGGCCACCGTGGAAGAGGATGTGCTCAGTCCCAATGCAACTTGAAGTGCTGGGGTGGGTTAGTGGCAGGGGTGGTGGTAGTGGTGTGTCCTTTCCTGATGGGGGGGGGTAGGGGGGTGGAGGGAGGGAGAAAGAGGGAAGGGGGGGACCAGGAGGAGAGGAGGATAGGGAATATGATTGGGATGTAAAGTGAACAACTAAATAAATAAAATTAAAAGTTAAAAAAAAAAAAACTAGTGTGAAAAGGCTTCATATTGGCTGTTTTAATCAAGTCATATAAAACAATTACGTTTTAGTCAACAAAGGACTACATGTACAATGGTAGTCCCCAGAGATTGTAACAGGCTGGGCATGATAGTTCATGTCTATAATCCCAGCAAGGAAGCTAAGGAACAGGAGTGTAATGTCAATCTTGGCTACAGAGTATGTGTTAAGATAGCTTGAATTACAAGAGACATCTTAGTTACTTTTCCATTGCTGTGCTAAGACAGCATGATTTAACCTGGGGCTCACTGTGTTAGAGGGTTAGGGTCCATGACCATCCTGTTGAGGAGCATAGCAAAAGACATGGGACTCAAACAGTAGAGCTTACATCTGACCCACTGCAAGTGGGGGAGGGGACACACACAAGCATGCTAATGAGCAAGCTAACAAGGAAGGCTGTGGGCTTTTGAAACATCCAAGCCCCACCCCCAGTGACACACACACACACACACACACACACACACACACACACACACACACACACACCCCTAAAAACATGGATACCAACAATGGAAGGTCTTCACTAGTGGAGAGGAATATTCATTATATATTTTCTTACATGGAAATTTCTGATAAAAACCAAAACCAGAACAAGAAACCAAAGACAAAAGGCAAGCCACAAGTGCATTTCAGGAAAGACCAGCTCAAAAGGAGCCTCAGGCCGGTCTTCCAGGAGGGATACAGAGCAGCATGGTCACAGGCAACGCCTTAAGATCTTCCTGCTGGACTGTGACCTTAACCGTTTGTAGGAAGAGCTCACAGCATTTTATAGGAGGCTTTTTCCATGGTCACTCAGGTTCCTAATGTTACATGCATACGAATGATCATAGGACTCAGACATAAGCCAACTCATTAACACCCACTACTTTTTATCTCTTTTATAGATTGAGTCTCAGTGTAAGATTTTATTTGACCTTTGGACAAAAAAAAAAAAAAAAAAAAAAAAAAAAAGAAAGAAAGAAAGAAAGAAAAACAAAAAAAGAAAGAAACTAACACAACAAAGGACTTTAAAATCTTTCCCATGCCCAACCTTAGCTTGGTCATATAAAAGTTATGAAAGCAACACATGCAACAGGAGAAAAAAAATTTTTTCTAAGTTATTCTGCCACTAGAAGCTAAAAAATAGTATATCAAAGAAGCAGAAAACCAAGAATCAACAAACAGTTTAAGATGCTCAGAACCAGTGACCTTTTTCTTTTTTTAAATCATCAAGGTGTAGAACCCTCTGCCTCTTCGAGGATTTCCAAGAAAATATTAAACAAATGTTTTGAATTGTCTCCCAGTTATCTGTTCTCATGGCAGAACAAATATAGCTGAGCAGTTTCAGTCTCAGGGGAACGAGATAGAAAAACCCATACAAGTCAGCTGTCTCCGTAGAAACTGTGCAGCGGGGAGCGAGTGAGTGAGTGAGCAGCAGTGAGCTAACAGTGGAAAAGAACACAGTCACTGACGGAAAGTTTACTTAACCAGCACAGCCACCCAAGTGCTCACATGCTATTTCATCTCCTTTGCTTTTTCCTGTCCTCTACTTTGTCCCCGCACCCTCACTTCTGTTTACTCATAATCCCAGAATGGAAAAGTTGAGAGTAAAACTGGTAAATAAAAAGCATGCCATAGAAACCTGAAAGGTCTGAAGTCAAACTGTGGGCCGTTGTATTGCTTATTCCAATCTGTAATTTCTCTTCAAAATCATAAAGAAAATGCAGACTATTACCCATCTGTGTGCTCCACCACCCATGTGTGTGTGTGCGCGTGTGTGAATTTCAATTGAGGGCTCCTAAGAAAGCTAAATGTAATCTTCATAATAGAGATAAAATAAAGAATCAAAGAGCCTAAGCTATACAGACTTAAACATCAATGCTTAAAAATGGGACCACTGAGTGTTAGGTCAAATGCCATACACAGGCAGCTTTGAGTAAGATCAGTTCTAGAATCCAGGTTCTCAGGCTCCAGTGCAGTTACTAGTACTAGTATTCCAGGTTGTTCCTACACTGCTCGTTTCTCCATAGAGATAAGATGAAGTTAATGGTATTCGGAATGGCTTTCGATGTGCTTTGTTTGAGACAGGGTTTCTCTGTGTAGCCTTCCCGTCCTGGAGCTCACTCTGTAAACCAGGCTGGCCTCAATCTCAGAGATCCACCTGCCTCTGCCTCCCAGAGGAGATTAAAGGATTGATCAATCCTTTAATTTATTCATTAATCCTTTTTAAATATATCCTCTTATAATATAAAGGATTTTATATTATAATCCCTTTATAAGATAAGGAATTAATCCTTTAATTAAATTGTTGGGATTAAAGACATGTACTACAAACATCCCTCTCCCCGCACCCCCCCCCCACTCAGAATGCTTCTTTAAAAATCACCCTAAAGTATACAGTGCTCTCCCACATCCACCTGTGTGGTGTACTCATGTGTCCATGTGCCTATGTGTGGAAGCCAGAAGTTGACATTAGGTGCCTTCCTCAATCATGACCCTATTTTTGTTTTGTTTTGTTTTGAGATAGGGTATCTCACTGAGCCTGGAGCGCAGTTTTGACTAGGCTGGCTGTCCAGGAAGCCGTCAGGATCCTCTTGCTCCATTAACTCCAGAACTGGGGTTACAGACACAATGGCCCACTCACTGTTTCACATGGGTGCTGAGGATCTGAACCTGGGTCCTTATGCTTGTGCAGCAAGCAATTTACCAACTGAGCCAAAGTTTGCTAGGCAGTCTCCAAGGATTTACAGTTGGTAGTAGGGAACATACAAGTTTTCTATCAAGTTGTGCTCAAATAGGCTTCTAGAAGTGCTAAAGGAATGGTCCTGACAAGTCCTTAGAGAGCATCGTATAGAGAAAAAGGAAACCTAAGGGAAACAGGAGCAGCAATGAACCGCGTGTACTTTGCTGGGAGTGTTATTAACAAGACTTTCACTGCCTAGCCACTCTTAGTAAGTCCAGTTTCTTTCCACGTTTTTTGGTTGCTACAAATGTGTATTGGTACACACTGAACTTCTAAAGTAAAAATAATCTTTCTTAAACTTAGGGTCCATCCACATTCCAGAACACCCACGCTCAGTCTGAGAAAGGTTTCATTCTGACAACAATTTGCTGTACAGAAAAGGAAGCTGTAACTGTCTGCTGTCCTGCCAAACATCTGAGAACAGGCAAGAAAAATGGAAGAAGTAAGGGCCCGCGACTCGTAAGCTCAGATGGTGATACCAGAGAGAGAGAGAGAGAGAGAGAGAGAGAGTGTAAAGGTGGGGACCAAGTGAATAAACAAGTGAGCTGAGGCTGTGGAGCTGCATACTGGATTTTATACTAGCCAGTGCAGGGCCTAATATACTTCTCTTAACCTGACAGTTCTTTCTTTTTTAGTTAGCTTTTTCAAAGTTCTTTAAAATTAGACTAAAAACATGCCAAATTAAATTTTTGAAAAATTAAAATTTGGTTCCATACACTTAAGAGCTGCTGTGTTAAAATCTAAACCCCAAACAAGTCCCCTACAAATTATCTTCACACATCATACAGCAGAAATAAGTAACAGTGAACTTCAATCAAAACACAAAATATGTCTTTCCCACATGTCATTCCTGTAAGAGGGTAGTGATCTGAATAACAGCAGTCCTCCATAGGCTGTGGCCAGTAGGAGAGGTTATGAGACCTTTAAGGGATGGAGCCTGCTAGAGGAAGTACGTCATTGGGGGTGGGCTTTGAGTGTTCACAGCCTCACCGCATCACATGCCCCTCCTCCCCGACTCCGACTCCCGTGTGTAGATGAAAATGTGAACACCCAGCTCCCTGCTCTTGCCTTACCCGCCATGATGGACTCCATCCCTCTGCAAGCGAAAGCTATGCCAAACCCTTCAAGTCACTTTTTCTAGGGGTATTTTTATAACCGCGACATAAAGGTGATCAGTACAATGCTATAGCTATATTCACTTGTGCAACATAGTTAGAATATAATAGAATTTAGTGAAAGGGTGGAAATAATTAAACTTCTACAAGTAAAGAATAACTCCAATGAGCTAAAGTACATGTGATAATACTCTGAAATAGTAAGTGGCCTTAAAGGAATAAGGTAGATTCCTAGAAAGAGCAGTAAGAACTACTGATGAATGAAGAAAGAAGATATAGTGCACTGAAAACAGTAATATTTGGGTAGTAAATATATAAAGAAGGCATACATATTCCTGTAGGAGTACAGAGTCCCTCTGCATTAGCACACAAATACTCAGGATTGTGCTCACCCTGGTGGTGTACAACACTCAGCTACCACTCAGACCCACCCCACCCCAAAAATCTACATCGTCTGTGAACTGTTGGGGTGCATGGAAGGGTTGATCCTGCTGCTCCAACGCTGCAGGCTCTTCATGACATAAGGCAACAACAGGAAATCCACGAGGAGTTCCGGTGAGGATCCAATATTGATGGTGTCACAGAAGCCAGAGACCTCGAGCCAGACCAATGACTCATAGCAACGAACATTTGCAAGAGAAGGTGTGGGGACAGAAAGGTATCGTGTGGGAGACACTGTAACACACTACAGCTTACATGACGAGATGTTTTCCATGCTCTGCTTTGTTCTGTTTGTATGTTCTTTTTATTTTGGGGGGAGGTTGCAAGGGTGGAGAGCAGATAAGATACGGAGAGATGAGTGGGGCGGGACGTTTAAGTAAGCCAAAGCAACTGAAGACAACAGTACAACCAGGGGAATCGAATGCTAGGCTTTTTTTTCATAAGAGGGCTGACCCAGGTTAGCTCATTTGCCATCTAAAAATTTAAAAGGAGCTAGGTAGGAGTAACTAAAAAGTAAAATCATTGCCGGCGGTGGCAGTACAGAAACCTTTAATCCTAGTACTCAGAAGGCAGGAAGATCTCTGTGAGTTCGAGGCCAGCCTGGTCTACAGAGTGAGTTCCAGGACAACTAGGCTTGGTTACAGGTTCAGCTTTCAGCATCTACCTGGCAGTTCACAACCATCCATAATTCCATTTCGGGGGATCTGATGTCCTCTCTCCCCTTGGGCACTAGGCATGCAAGTGGTGCATGGCATACGTGCAGGCAAAATATACACAAACTTTTTTTTTTTTAAAAATCAGGCAGAACACAAAAGAGATGGGGCATAAAAATGTAGTCATGACATTTACAACCACCAAAACACCTACTGTCCAGTAATATCTGGTTAATCTAGAAAGCACAACAGTTGGGCAAGGGATGCTATTGTCAGCGTGCCTTATGGTATTTTTTGATTAGGTTTCCCTGTGTGTCTTCTAGTCAACTGTTATAACTTCTAAGTATGACATTATTCACACTCTATAAGTGAGAAAACTAAGGATCAACGTGGTGGGCTGGGAGTGGGGACGAGAATGGCCGTTTCGTCCCCTTACTTCGTGGATGATTGTGGGAAACTCTTTTGACCCATCCCTCAGTGAAGCTGGAAAAAAAAAATATATTGAAAACAACCAGTGAGGTCTCTATAAATAGTTCCAAGAATGTGGAGCAAACCAAAAAAGATCTATTTAAAATAATCTACCAGAAATTAGCATGGACAGAGGAGCCTATAGTGTTTGCATTAGAGACCACTCCTGTTCATCCCTCCTCACAGCTCAGAACGACAGAAACTCTCCCTGGACCAGTGGTTCCCAACCTTCCTAAGGCAGAGAGCTTTGGATACAGCTCCTCCTGTTGTGGTGACCCCCAACCATACAATAGTTTCCTTGCTACTTCATAGCTGTAAGTTTGCTACTGTTACATGGATAGTAACATAAACATGATATGCAGGAGATCTGATCCCAGACCCCAAAGGGGCCTTGACCCACAGGTTGAGAACCCCTGACTTAGACTGACACAGCCAAATCACACACAGCCTCTGCTTGCCCCATAGGTCCCACCCAGGTGAAAAGCTCTTGCTCCAGTTCACGGAACTCCAGGCCAGGTGAGGCAAACCCAGGCCACCTGGAGCTGCCGTTCCCCTCAGCACTCAGCTTCTAAATGAGGAAGTTATTCAGAGAGTCGTCTGAGTCTTTGCCTCGAGCACTAGAACCCCAGCTCCAAGATCTTGTCTCTGCAGAGAAGCAGGCCAGAAAGCATCAGCCCAAATCTGTCCCTAAGGGCAGAGATTTGCAACAGTCTCCGGGAAAGTTCACACGGGAGCGCGCTCTCCGGGGGGTGGGGGGGTGGGGGGGGGCGGTGAGTGCAGCAGGAGGCCGCAGGAGGCTGGCAGGTCCACTGAGGACAGGCTGGCTAAACCCTAGGTCTGTTAGTGTGCTGGAATAAAACTGGGAAAGCTGGCTGGAAACAGTCATTCTGAGGTCAGAAAAGATGTACATACTGACCATGAGACCGATCCCCACATAGAAACCTGTATTTGATTGCATCACTCTGTGATGCAATCTATGGCCCGTGACTTTGTTGAAAATAATAAAGCAGTGTGCTTGTAGTCAGGGGAAGAGACAACCAAAGAAAGCCCTGCCCAAGTTAGGAAGTGTCCAGTCTGGCTAAGTAAGTGGGCATATTCAAGGCTGTACCCGCCTGAGGGCACAATAGGTCTTCACACTACCGGGGCAGAAGTAAGGAAGGGAGTAAACAACCTCCTATCTCTAGAATGTGTAAAAGAACTCCTACAACTCAACTGACTACAAAAGACAAACAAGACAACTTCAAAATGGACAAAGGCAAAGATCCAATACATGTGAGAGAAGCCACTCAAGACAATACAACTTAAAGCCACAGTGAGATATCACGTCACACGCCAGGAGAATTATAATCAAAGAGATTGAAAAATAACACATGTAGGTAAGGACGCAGTGACACTGGAGCCCCTTTACAGTGCTGGTGGCAATATAGACACCTTGGAATACACTGATGGGTTCTTAAATAAATGTTGGACAGAAGTTAGCAAATCCAAGAAATATTCATCAGACAAAAATTTTGCCCAATCTTCTCTCCATAGTGCTCATACTGCCCCCAAAGTAGAAAACAACACAAATATTCACCAAAGGCCAAATGGATACACACGATGTGGCATTTGCATACTAGAATATACACTGGATATAAAAACCCAAGTATTGATACACACTACAACACGGATGAACTCCATATTACCACAAATTCCAGGAGAATCAAATTTATATAAAGTAGGTTAAGTGGGAGTTATAAGCAGGAATGGAAAAGGCTGCTAATGAGTTCTGGGTTTGTTTTTGAGGTAATAAAAATGCCCTCATCATAAAGCATGGTAACTGACTGGGAAACTCACTTAGCACACTAAAGCCATGAAACTGTAGTTTCTTTCTTACTGACTTTGTAGACCAGGCTGACCTTGAACTTACTGAGATCTGCCTGCCTCTGCCTCCTAGAGTGCAGGGGTTACAGGCACCGAGTCAGTATATTTAGCGGTATGTGAAACATGTCCCCGAAAGCACTCTTACTCTGTTTTACAGACAGGGTCTCAACTTCCTCAGGCTGCTCTCAAACAATAGTGAGGATGAATTTAAACCCTGGTTCTCTGCCTCATCAGAACTGAGCCCAGAGCTTTGTATTTGCTAAACAGGAATTCTCCCAACTGAGCTACCTTCTGCTCTTTCTCCTTCCAAAGTTATCCATCTTTTTTTTTCATTAATTTGTTTATTTACTTTATATCCTGGTAGGAAGTTCCCTTCCCTCCTCCAATGCCTCCCTCCCTTTCTTAGAGAAGGTGAGACCTCGCATGGATAGCAACCCACCTTGGCATATCAAGTACGACTGGGCCCATCATTTATTGAGGCTGGACAAGGCTGTCCAGTTAGGGAAAGGGCTCCAAGGGCAGGCAACAGAGTCAGACACAGCCCCTGCCCCTGCTGTTAGAGGTCCCACATGAGACCAAGCTGTACATCTGTCACATATGAGTTGGGAGGGGCAACTAGATCTGTCCCATGGATGCTCTCTGGCTGGTGGTTCAGTCTCTGTGAGCCCTACAGGTCCAGCTTAGTTGATTTTGTAGGTTTTCTTGTGGTGTCCTTGACCTCTCTCCCAATTTCAACCCTTCCCCCCCGCCTCCTTCCCTAAGATTCCCAAGCTCCACCTAACGCTTGTTTGTGAGTCTGTGCATCTGATTCCCTCAGCTGGGGTGAAGTCTCTCTGATGGCTATTACAGCCACTCATCTATATCCTCTAGAATTCATCAATAGGCACCCTCCTGTGTGTTTACTTGGGGTCTAAGAAAAATCCTTACTAATTCAATTCTCTAAGTCTTCTTTCCCTGCAAAGCCTTCCCTGAGGCAGGCAATTCACATGTTCACTTAAGAGCTTTAAGATTTATATTTTTCATTTATGTGTATTCGTGTATGTATGTATTATGAGAAGTGTATGTACACCACATGCATGTAGTGTAGAAAACCACCAAGGCCAGAAGAGGAGGCTAGAGCTACAGGCAGTTGTGAGCAACCATGTGTGTACTGGAACTGAGCCTGGGTCTTCTGCACGATGACTAAGGACTCCTAACTGATGGGCCATCTCTTCAGACCCTGAAGCTTTTTCTATCTACTCAGTCATCACTGACCTAATTTTGCTTGAGGTTCCCTATCGCCTATAATCGGTAACAGTGTGATCTCAACTGTATATATAAAGTCGTTTCGCCTCACTCTTCTGCCCACAGCCTCTAATTCATACCTTAATTTCTTTTTATCTTCTCAGAGACAAACCACAGATGTTTTTGGACTTATAATGGGACTGCATCCTGATAAGTCCCTCATCAACTCAAAATATTAAATATTGAAAAATACATTTAATATATCCCATTGAATATAACCATTGAATATTTTGACTTAGCAACATACCACACTGAAGAGTTGGTGTACTAAGGATCGTGGGGCTGACTCGTGGTTGTGGCTGTTACTACCCAACATTATGAAAAACTATTCCTACCACATATTATTAGCCCAGAAAAAGATTACATTTCAGAATATGGTTTCTGGGCTGAGAGTGCTTCTCTTTAGTGTGTTCAGGGCTTTAGGTTTAATTCCCAGCACAGCAAAACCAGAGTTCTGTTTCTGCTGAATGTTTATCACTGTTTGCAGCTGAAAAAAATCCCACACTGATCCATCCTAAACCGGGACCATTCACGGATGCTCCAGAACTGCGTAGATCAAACACAATTTTGAATTCAGCTAGGACGCTGTGATCAAACAGGAAAAAAATACAAATACTTTATCACTTCCTGCCAACTTAGCAGTTTACAGGCTAGAACCTCAACTGATCGTCATGCCCCTTGCAATACTTAACACAGCATCTTCAACACAGATGGTGTCAAATGTGTGCTAGATAACAACTGAATACCTTGAATACAGCTTCTTACTTATGTATATAATTGTCTCTAAATCTTAACAAATATCCAAAGTCTTAAAACTTTCATACAGGAAACAGAGATGACAGAAAGGAAATAAAACTAAAACAATGGGACATGTATTCACTTCTCGGTGAGTACTGGAAATACATATTTTTACTTTGATTTTTCAAGATGACTCTTAATGCTGCCCTTAAACCAGTGTGTAATTATTTTTAAATGCTTAGGGATATTTTCAATGCTATGGGGGTGGGTAGGAGAGCTCATTAAAAAAAAAAAAAAAAAAAAAGAAGAGAAAAGCAAGAATTTAAATACCAAAATCCACTCCCTTTTAAAAGTAGATGCCAAAATTTGTAACCCTAAACTTGAACAAGCAGCTAGGAGATTAAAAATAAATCCTGGAAGGACAGGGTGATGTACAGTGAGCCTGAGGAGCGCTTCCTCCAAACAATGAAGGGTTTGTAGGTTAAGTTAGTCGTGAACTTCTGCAGGTAATGAGATAGAAGGCAAGTCACACAGAGCACAAACACCTCCGAGTGCTGAGCCCCGGCCTACGTGACTGTAAGTGTATTACATCCGTGACCTCCGAGTGCTGAGCCCCGGCCTACGTAACTGTAGGTGTACGCCATCCGTGACCTCCAGAGCGTGTCTTCACGGTTCTCCGAGTAGCCAAATCTAATTCCACCATGTAAAATCCCGGTGTCTGGTCTGGAAATAATATACATGGGCACAGAACACGTCTCATTTGTTTAGCTTTAGAAATATCTTTTCCTCTTCTTAGTCATACTCAGCTGGCCTTCCTGAGTGCTCTAGAGGTCAGAGGACACAGGATGTAATCTATCAGATTTGCTGAAGAGAGTTTCCCAGGGGCAAATCAGTTATCTCCAAATTTATCATTAAAGTTCAAGAAAGACAGTTTTTAACTTGTCTGAATTCCTTCAAAGATTCCCCTTTTATCTGTAATGACTTGACTCCTCATCCATCTTAACTATTAAGTGGTTTAGTTAGGGAATTACGAGGTGTATTTAAGGTGGATAATTTTTCTGCAGTTCACATTCAGAATACTAAGAAGAAAATGAAGTGAACAACCAGAAGAATATTCTTAAATATACTGCGTTTTTTTTTTTTCCTGCTTTCTTTGAATTCATACACACAGATGCTAACACTTCCATTTCAAATGTTGAAGTCCTTTTTTTTTTTTTTTAAGTACCAGTATTACAGGAACACTATATCTTTCTTGGCTCTCAAGTAATTTTTATTTTGCTTTTTCCAAAAAGAGAATTATCATCAAGATTTCTTCAACTTTTGTATGAAGGACAACCTTTGATTCTTATTCTTAATAATGACTTCAATAAGTCAAGATAACTTCTTACAGTGAATGCTTTGTTTTATAGCATTAAGAGAAAACATTGTTACCAAAAGACAGAAAGTACCAACGCAGAGAAAGTAAATTTTGTCAACTGACAGAATCAAGCAGATGTATAAAAAAGCATCTTTTAGGAATAAAAAAGTCAGTAAACAAACAACAGAAACAGAAAACAACATATAGTTTGGTGTCCATTAGTCTACTACTAAATAATGATGATATGGAACAGCAAAGCTTGTAAATAAACGGCTTTCAAATGTCTACAAAAAAAAAACAAAAAACAAAAAACAAAAAAAAAAACAAGGCGGTGGTTGAGTATTTTATTTCATTTCACTTTATAGCAGAGTCTTATGATGCCCTAAGATGTACAATGCTCCTGCTTTAGTTTATCTGAGATCTGAAAATTACATGAATATAATTACAAGCATGGCCTGTTCTGGTAATGCATTATTACTTTTACCTGCAGTGTGGACAGGTTTACAGTGTCTGGCACTACCAGGAGCTCAGAAGATAAGTACTAAGAAAAGAATAGACTCGGGGCTGGAGAGCGCTCAGTGGTTAAGAGCGTGCACTGCTCTCGCAGAAGGCAGGGTTTGTCAACAGCGCCTACACACAAGCTCACACGCATCTGTAAGTCCAGCCCCAGGGTATCTGGAGCTCTTGTTCGGCTTCCACAGGTATCTGGCATGTAGGAGGTACACATACATACGTGCAGGCAACACTCATAAGATAAAAACAAACCTTTCAAAAACAATTAAACTACAAGTCTTCTCATCTTAACTAGGACAATAAGGTGAGAAAAAAGGCAAAAGAGGCTACAAATAGGAAGAGGTCAAAGTATCCTTGTTTGCAGATGATACGATTCCATACATTAAGAACTGTATTAATGATTTTTCTGTTGCTGTGGTAAAATATGATTCTGGAAGGATGGGAGACCATTATGACGGGATAGCATGGCCGCATGTGGCAGGCACTGCAGCAGAAGCAGGAAACTGAGAGGTCGTATCTTACCATAAGCACAGAGTGGAGGAGCTGGAAGCTGGGTAAGACTACAAACTCTCAAAGCCTGCTTCCAGTGACACACTTCCTCCAGCAAGGCCACACCTCCCACACTTCTCCAGATAGTGCTACCAACTGGGGAGTGAGTGTTCAAACACCTGAGCCTATGGGGAACATTTCTCATTTTAACTACCACAAAGATCCCAAAGACTACCAGAAGACTCTTAGATAGGATAAACACTGCAAAGTGGCAGGCTACAAACCTAAAACAGAAAGACAGAAACCTTCTTATAGGCCAGTGACAAATACTGACAACTAAATAAGGGAAACAAATATATTCACAATTGCCCTAAAGCAAACAAACAAGCAAGCAAAAGGCTTTGGGATAAACCTCGGGAAATAAAGGACTACAATGAAAACTTAGATGCTGGAGAAAACGCAGCTTCTTTGACATACGGTACAAGAAACACTGGATGTCCACATGCAGAAGAATAAACCTAAATCCCCATCAAATGGCTTGTATAAAATCTACTCCAGATGGACAGGAGGCCTTAATGAGAGAATGAAAGTCTAAAACTATTAGAGAAAAAGCCGGGAAAACACTTCAAGATACAGGCATAGGTAAGGACTGCCCAGTAGCTCAGGAAATAATGCCAACGGCTGACAAGTGAGAGCTCGTGAGGTTAGAAAGCATCTGTAGGAGCAAGAGAAGCAACTGGGTGAAGAGACCGCCTTGGATTTGCAAGCTACGCATCCAATAAAAGATTAATACCTAGAATATACGAAGAACTAAAATAAAATAAAATAACCAAAAGCCTAAGTACCAGAATCAAACAACCCAATTGTCTTAGTCAGTGTTCTATTGCTGTGAAGAGACACCTTGGCCGCAGCAACACGTATAAAAGAAAGCATTTAACTGTAGCTGGCTTACCGTTCAGAGGGTTAGCCCACTGTTTTCATGGCATGCGGGCATGCTGGAGAAGGAGCTCAGAGTTCCACACCCAGTCTGCACGTGGCAGGAGAAGAGAGACACTGGGCCTGACATGGACCCTTGAAACCTCAAAACCCATGTTCAGTGATGACACTTCCTCATCTCAGGTCATATCTCCTAATCCTTTCAAATAGTGCCATTCCCTGGTGCCCAAGTATTCAAATCTATGAGCCTATGGGGAACACTGTCACTCAAACCGCCATACCAATTGATAAACAGTCTAATGAGATGAACAAACAGTTTTGAAAAGATGAAGCAAAAATGGCCAGTAAGCATACGAAAAAAAAAAGTTCACCCTAGCTAGCATAGTAATGCAAATGAGAACTATATCGAGATTCCATCTCCCCCTAGTCAGAATGGCAGTCACTAAGAAAACAAGCAACAGTAAATGCTGCCAAGGATAGGGAAAAGAGAATGTTCACAAACTGCTGCTGATAATTTGAACTAGTCTGGCCACTCTGGAAATCCCTACAAAGGCACCTCAAAAACTCCAGAACTGAATCAATCACATGACCTAGATATATCACTCCTAGGTATTTATCTGAAAGACTTCAAAGAAATATTTGTACACGAGTGTTTATTGCAACACTACTCACAATACTAAGTAATAAAACCATCTAAGTGTTCATCATCCAAAGCACGGTATACATCAGGTGTGGTGGGGCACGCCTGTATTCCCAACACTCTGGGAGGCAGAAGCAGGAGGATCTTTGTGAGTTCGATACCAGCCTGGCCTACAAGGCGAGTCCAGGAGAGCCAATGCTACACAAAGGAACCCTGTCTCCAGGGGGGTGGCGGGGGCAGGGGGAGGAAAGAAAGAAAAGGAAAAAAAAGTATGGTATATATGCACAATGGAAGGTTTTTAAAGACAAGTTTTATATAAATCAGGCTAATTTTGATCTCACTATATGGCTGAAGATCACCTTGAACTTCTGAGTCTACCACATCCATCTCCTGAGTGCTGGAATTACAAAGATTCACCACCATACTCTGTATATGAGATAGTGAGACTTGAACCCAAGCTTTGGCAAGCATTCTGCCAAATGAGCTAATTTTCCTGCCTACACAATGGATTTTTTTTCACTCATAAAGAACAAAGATTCCATTTGCAGAAAAATGGATGGTATTATGTTTAGTCTATCTTAGAAAGACAAATTTCACACTTTCTCTCATTATTGGTTTCTAGATTTTATATACATACATAAAATCATGTATGCATATATGACATGAGAGAGGAAACAAAACTGTATAGGGGAACACAGCGGACAAATAGGAGAGCAGAGAAAGGAGAAGATAGGAGAATATGTAGGGGAAATGTGCTAAAATAAAGATGAATAGGAAAAAAAGTATTTCAGGAGACGTATCATTTCTTATGAAGAAAATCTATTCCTCTGCAAATGTGGAAAATTCTTTATTTTTCTATTCTTTTGTTTAACTCTTAATATTTTTGGTTAGCATACAAAGAAATGTGCTTGATTGTGACAACTTATCATCATCATCACCATCATCATCATCACCCTTTGTTCTTATTTACAACCCTTCTTCTCCCTGCCATCTCCCCACCACCCTGCTGGTCCCATTCCTGACTCCAAACTTCCCTCCCTTCTGACTTCACTGACATATATAATCCACAAAAATGCAAACAGAATACTAAATTAAAAATTGATCTCTTCTAGTTGCAGTGAATAAATAGGGCTGGAAGTGTAAGAGATCAGAGCAATGGGAACGGCTTTCAAGGGTTACCACTGACAACTTCGGGTGCTGCTGTGATCTTCAGTGCACAAAACCATTATTAGATTTAAAGCAAAGCCTTAACGAAAAGTCTGAAGCAGCAGTCAGAGGAGTAGCACAGCTCACCTGCACCTGGAACAGCTCCCCAGCCCCCTCACAGTCATTGGATGTGATTGCTGGGGTATGAACGTGCACAAAGCCATTGTCCTAGAAGAGAAAGGAAAACTCTTCAGCACATTTGTATGTGGAACAACTCCAGGAACAAATGCGTTTTACTATTAAAATGATACCAAAATAATACCATTACACATCTCTCAACGGCTCTCCAAATATAAGACTGTTCAAAGATCAGTTCAGTGGTTTTTTGTTTGAGGGTGTTTGAGAGTGGTTTGTTAAGGACTACAGACTGGCCTTGAAGTCTCCATCCTCCTGTCTCTCAGTCTCTTGCGCTGGGATCACAGCCATACATTGTCACATCTGGACAGTTGAATGCTCTGTCGTGTTTAGAAGCACGCCCAAGTCTGAAATATGGAGGTTTTAAAGATGTACCTTGTCTAACTACTTCACTTCAAAAGCACACGAGCTCTGTCCCAGAGAGATCTCATGAATTTCCAAGTTAGATAGCTAGTCGGCAGCTAAGGCAGGGATGGAGCACAAGCACATTCTACCCCCACCCCCACCCCTGCCCCCACCCCCCACCCCTGGCCCCGCCCCCTATTTCTGTCCACGTTCCCAATATACTGGTGATGACCTAAGGAACACACTTTCACCCAAGGCTAACGTGGAATGATGTCGCCCGCAGCGCTAATGGAATGTAAAGTGAACAATATGAAGATCATTTCATCTTGAAATGAAACCTCAGCTGTAATGAATCATCAAAAAGGAGAAAATAAAGGCTGATAAGTAAGGACTACAGAGGTAAACAGGAAGAGGGAGCAGGGCTTCTAACAAGTCTCTGTCACTCAATCGATGGCACGACGCACTGCACATGACGCAGGCAGCGAGTGTACTTCTTTGGCCTGAAGAACATTCTGAGAGGAGCAAGGCCATCCATCACTGAGGCGCCCAGCTGCAGTCCTTCCGATCAAAAGTCTGCGAGTAGTTCCATTAGTGAACCACAAAAGCTGCTGCTAGCAGGATTTAAATAACCCATCAACTTCAAGGTCACGCTTCTTTCATTTTGACTATGCATGCAGGCAAAAGGTTACATCCAGAACAGATGTGGCAGGACAGGAGTGCAGGTAGCTAAGAGTGAATTTACAGCACACGGGCGGAATGCTATGTGCTTAGTGCACAATTTCAGCCTTGAAATCAATACAATAAATTCATACATTTGCATTCCTGCCAGGTTCTGCCTACCCCTGGTAGAATGTAAAAACATCTGTAGGCATAATCAAAGAGAGGTTCTGACCACAAAAGAAATTATTTAATCAACAACTTACCTAGATATAAACTGGTTAAACATTCAAGATATAAATTTACATCCCCAGAAATTATTCAAATATGCACTAAACCTGAAAGTGGCATGCTCAGAGGCGCTCTACAAAGCTGTACACTCACTGTAAAGGAACAACGAAATACAATCAATAAGATTATTGCATAAAATGTTTATTTCTTATGAGCCAAGAAGTATGGTCATGAATCATTTATTCCACGCGAATGTAGGCAACTCTGAGCATGAGCACAGTAAACAAAGGGAGGAAGTGAAAAATCCAAAGGAAGCGAGGGTGGAGAGAAGAAATGGAATGGCTAACTGTGACTGCCACCATGAGATCTGCTGAGATGCCATGGAAAACAGCACTGTACATGTGAGGTAAATAACATGAAAACTTAAAAAACAGAGTCAAACAGAGCATGGGGGCTGTTTTTAATCACTAATGCCAAACTGTCCCAAGAGGTCAGCAGCTTTTTAAGTTTGAGCCCTGCCAGCAAAGCTCATCAAAGCCACAGCGCTATCAAAAGGTAAAAAGGGTTAAATGCAAAGGCAGAAGCATAGCAAAGTGTAAAGAGGAGGCTGTAGAGAAAGACACAGATCAGATGGAAAGTGGCTAGCAAGGGGAGGGAGGACATGCGGGTCACTGCCTCCCTCGCCTCAGCTACTGACCACCTCTGCAACAAAAGGCTCTGTGAAAACTAGGTGAGCTCTCTACCCACAGAACAACAGGCCCAGTCTCTGCACAAAATAATTTTTGATATTCAAACCCAAAGATAACTCTAGACTGTTAGAATATCATAGCTTAAAATACTATTCAAATTCCCAGTCTTTACTACATTGATAAATATTTGATAGGTCTAGAATTGTTGAAAATGTACACCTTTTAAGGAGCCTACAGTAATAAATCAAAGAAACAATATCAAATACTAGGTAATACGTATCCATTTTTTATAAGTACAATAATAGTCTTTTTGTTGACTTGTGAGATGCAGTCTTACTGTGCAGCCCTGGCTAAGGTGGGAGTTACTAACCATAACGTCTGAAAATCCTCCTGCCTCAGTTTCCTGAGCACTGGGATTACAGCTATGGACCACCACACTCTAGTTCTAACGATTTGAGAATACACAATCCTAACTGTCATGTACACAAGCAGAATGAAACATCAGGGTTATATTTTTAAAATATAATAAAAAGTTTAAACGTGAGGGCCACAGATGGTTCAGGATGAAGAGCATGCCTCTTCTTCCAGAGGACCTGGATTTGAGTCACTGCACCCACATGGCGTTCACAATGATCTAGTCACTCCAGTTCCTGGAAATCTAAAGCCCTCTTCTGACATCTATGGGCCCCAGAATGAATGTGATGCACAGACATACATGTAGGCAAAACACCTATACACATAAAATATTTTTTTTTAAAGTAAAAAGTAAATTTACCGCATTTAAAAGTCTCTCGAGAGCCAGGCGTGATGGCGCACACCTTTAATGCTAGCACTCGGGAGGCAGAGACAGGTGGATTGCTGTGAGTTTCAGGCCAGCCTGGTCTACGAAGTGAGTCCAGAACAGCCAAGACTACATAGAGAAACCTTGTCTCAAAAAAAAGAAAAGTCTCTTGAGTTTATAACTACTCTATTAACAATGCTAAGATTATTTTCAACTTCCCTTATTGTTTATAATTTTATTTTAATTATTTTTCTTATTTCATATTTTTAGTTTACTCTATATTTTAAATTGTCTTCATATTTGTAAAAGCTCAAAATTATAAAGAAATATATAAGTAAGGTAAAGTTTACTTGTCAATGGATTGCCAATACCACCATCTAGTGGCCAATATTGTGTAAAACTGTTTCAGAGTTAAAACAGGTTCATTTTCTGTTGTTGAAAGTCAGGGTGTGGGGGAGGCACACTCACACTCTAACACCACTTTCTTCCTAGCTCTAGAGAGATTCTGCATTTGTGTGGGTAAAGTACTACTAAAAAGTCATATAAAAGGTGCCTAAGTAAATCTCTGAGATGACATAGAAACAGACCCTTTCAAACTATAATGGGATAAAATTGCCTATTGTTTTAATCAAAACTACGAGCCTTAAAGCTACGATGCTCTTTGCTAGCGGGCCTTTCTAAAAATCAAAAAGTCTCCTGGTGAAGAAGAACAGGAGTGGAACTGCGTGCATGCGGATGACCCTGGGGGAAGACCACAGTGCTGCCCTGCCCTGTGACCTAGCAGAGTCTAAAGAGGTGACGTGGGGAACAGCGTGGGCTTTCTCCGCCGGATGACCACCGGCCTTTGGTGCCCTCTCACTAATATGACCAAAATACAGAAACAGATTGGATTTACCCTCTTATCTGAACAAGCACAAAACAAATAAATACAATAAAAACAGGAGGCAAACCACATGAGACAATTCGCAAGCTACTAGACATCACACAACAAAGGCAGTGAGTCTTCTGTGGGTTATGAGATAGAAACCTGGTGAGCCCTACAGGCTTCCAGGTTACTCCAGTGGGAACCTTCTGGACACAGCTCAGGAAGGAGGAAGTGAGGTGGGGCCCAGAGGCCTTCCTGAGTTGAGGAGAAACTGTCAAAAGTCTGAAGAAACCGATGTGGCTCTAGTCCACAGGTGGGGAGAGGGAGATGACGTGTCAACCAGGTGTTTCAGGTACGGAACTGACCAGGACCCAAATGGAAGAAACCATACAAGATTATGGAAAGAACGATCCAGAGAGATTAGCGGAGACAGGGTCTGGTACTTGCATGATGGTTGCCAGATAGGTAGAATAATCAGGAAGGCTTGGCCTAGATCAGTGATTCTGTCTGTGGGTGGCGACCACTTTAGGAGTCAAATAACCCTTTCACAGGGGTCACCTAAGACCACCGGAAAACACAGCTATTTACATTACGGTTCATTAAAGTAGCAAAATTACAGTTGTAAAGTAGCAAGAAAAAAAATAATTTTATGGTTGGAGGTCGCCATAACATGAAAATCTGTATCACACGGTCACAGCATTAGGAAGGTTGGGAACCACTGGCCTAGACCATGTAGGGGCCTACACCTACACTCAGCACTATCCAGACATGACACACAAAAACAGAAGACCCAGATACTGAACAGTCTTCAAGTAACTTAGTGATACAGTAGACCACAGCCTGAGAGCCTTTATAAATATCCCGTACTCACAAGGTAAATTTCGCATCATCTGGCATCAACTGAAAACCAGAAGGTACACAGAGAGGCAGGAAAGCATAACCCAAAATGAAACAGAGTGATCAAAACTAACCTATAAGTGACAAACATACTAGGTGTTAGACATACAAAAAGTACGGAATTTTAAAACTAGGTCTATATTCTGTACTTAGGCATGAAAGTCATAAAAAACTAGCCCCTGGTAGGTGAAGATGTGCAAGCCTGTAATTCCAACAATTTAAATGGCTGAGGTAGGAGTGTCACAAGTTCAAGGGCAGCCTGGGCAAGCCAGTGAGACTGTCTCAAAACAAACAAGGGTTAGGGATGGATCTTTTGCCCGTGAGTGCACTTGCCTAGTATGCTTGAGGGCCTGGGTTCAGTGGGCTGTGTGATATCATTAAGTGTTCTAACATGGGGATAATCTCAGAGGCTACAAAAAATACTTTAAAAAGTGATGGCTAAAAACACCCTTCAGGAGCTGGGCACAGTGACACGAGCCTAGCTAAGCCAGTAAGGGGACTAAAATCAGGAGAATTACAAATGCCAGGAAAGCCTCAGCAAGATAGCAAATAAAAAACAGCCGGGTGTGATAGTGCACGCCTGTAATCCAGCACTCAGAGAGGCAGAGGCAGAAGGATCACTATGAGCTCGAGGCCATCCTGGTCTACAAAGAGAGTCCAGGAGCCAAGGCTATATGGAGAAGACAGAGAAGCCCTGTCCCCAAACAAAAATAAACAATACCTCCCCCCAAAAAACAAAAAAGCCCAAAGATAAAAATGACAAACTCATCTAAGAACTTAACCAACCCTAAAAGAGAAATAAAGAAATCTATGCCAAAACACAGATAATCGAGCTTATCAAAACCATAAAAATAAAACTATAAAGAGATGCCAAGAAGAAAAGTATTATTCAGAAGAACCAAGAAAAAGATGACATCAACTCTCACCAGAAACAATGAGAAGACACGGTGGCAACTTTGAAGAATCTGTGCTCATGTCTGTAACCCTAAACTTTGGGAAGCTGAGGCAAGAGGAGCTTGAGTTTGAGGCTGTCTGGGCTACATGTAACTTCAAGAAAGGCCCGCCTCCTTAACAAGGCCTCGTGGCACAGTGTTTAAGAGCACTTGTTGCTCCTCCAGAGGACTAAGGTTCGATTCCCAGCACCCACGTGGTCGCTCACAGCTGTCTGCAACTCCAGTTCCAGGGGATATGACATTCTCTTCTGGCTTCCACAGACACCAGGCATGCACATGGTATACTTACAGACATGCACATGTGAACACGCACGTGTGCGCACACACACACACACACACACATCTACCAACTTGTAATTCTATATCCACAAAAAAAAAAAAAAAAAAAAAAAAAAAAAATTCAAAAACGAAGGTGAAATAGGTATTACAGATATAGATGTACTTAGTCCCTTCAGTGTGGTGATGCTTTCAGGGGTGTAGTCATGTCAAAGCTCAAAAGACCATACATTTCCAATATGTACAGTACTCTACTCCACTTACTCCTTGATAATGCTATTAAACCATACACAGGGAAAGAGAAGGGAGAAGGGGAGAAGAGAGACATGTGTGTCTGAGATATCTAATCCTTATGGAATAGTGTTCAGGACAGATGAGAGCTTTCAGGAAAATGCTCCAAGCTTATAATTATTCAAACTCCGCATTAGAAAGAGCACGTGGAAACAGAGCGCCTTACCTTAAAGTAGGAATGGATAGCAGCTGTGGCTTCACTGCGAACCCTCAGGATACAACCCAGAGCGTTAGTCCTACACCTCAGGTGAGGGTACTGCCTCAGGTACTCCAGAGGATGCCTCTCCTTATATTTTAGAGGGAACTCCTGCCAAAAATATGGGGAAAGTTTAGAAGGAAACAAAAACAGAAACAAGACCAAAAAACCCACCAACCAAACAACAAAAACCATTTTACAAATCAGTTTCCAGAGTATTTCTTAAAACAGCAGTACTTTGGGAAAATGTTTTCCCTCTTTATTATATAAAAATAGTAATTACATGTATCTGTGTGTGTACGCTTGTGTGTGTACCTACGTATGCGCGCGCACACACACACACACACACACACACACACACACACGCACTATGTGTGGAGATCACAGGACAACTTGGAGTTGGTTCTCTCCTTCCACCATGCAGGCCAGGAATCACGCTTCAGGGTCACCAAGCTTGGAGATAAGCACCTTTATCCACTGAGCCGTCTCCAGGCCTTTATTTCTTAACAGAACTGATTACAGCTCAATTACTTCTACCGGGTAAACAGAATGGTTGGATGGAGCTAGGAAGATGGAGCTAAATTACTGTCACTGAGGCTTGCCTGCTGTTTATCAAGTTTCTACCCATTAGCTGTCAGTTTCTTACAACTAGAGAGGTTAGCATGTAATTATCCAAAATAATTCGCCTCAGAACACTCCAGAAAGGCCTTTCCTACCACTGTACACACACAGTTGGTGTTTAACTTCTCCCCAGTGTCTTGAGAGGCCACCAGCACAATCAATTAAGATTGGTTTACTGTTTATCAACTTGTTATTGGCATCCGACAGGATGAGGGAGAGACAGCAGCTTTCTTTCATTTAGTACTCAAGATTTGGAAAAAATAAAATAAAGGAAATTATGGCTCTAGCTTGAAACATTTCCAACTTGTCCATACTCAGGTTACAAAATTAAGAAGACAAACATTTTTAGAAAACAAAACCTCAAGTTTCAATTAAAAAGATAACAGCAAAGTTAAAAAGAAGGCACCAGCAGACTGCTTCTTCTAGTCTTCTCTTTTCTTTAGGTCTTGGGTAAATACTGATTTTTATGCTGTATAGAAACAAATATCACACTTATTAAAGGTAAACTGTGACCCCATTAGTAGAGACTCAGAATTCTCTCTGACTGAATGTGTTAAGTAATACTCGGCGGGGGCTACAGGTGTAGCACCTACCCAAAGGCAGGGGATACCACCCAGGTACATGTTGGAGGTCTTGGATATGGGATTAGGAACAGTAAGGGTTTAAAATAAACAAATAACACTAAACCAAATGTATAAAAACAACAGAAGTCAAGGGACAATAATTTTGCCCATTAGACTTTTTAAATCAGTTACAGTAAAAGCAAGAAGCCAAATGGCTAGAAGACGGACTTCAGAAGTGACACAGAGATGCACCGACTGACTAACCCTGCTCATGGGCACCACAGAGATGCACCGACTGACTAACCCCGCTCCCAGAAGAGGAAGACAGGCACTACAGAGATGCACCGACTGACTAACCCTGTTCACGGACACCACAGAGATGCACCAACTGACTAACCCTGTTCACGGGTACCACAGAGATGCCCCGACTGACTAACCCTGCTCCCAGAAGAGGAAGACAGGTACCACAGAGATCCATCAACTGACTAACTCTGCTCACGGGTACCACAAAGATGCATCGACTGACTAACCCTGCTCACGGGCACCACAGAGATGCACCGACTGACTAACCCTGCTCACGGGCACCACAGAGATGCACCGACTGACTAACCCTGCTCACAGGCACCACAGAGATGCACCTCCTGCTCCCAGAAGAGGAAGACAGGTACCACAGAGATGTGCCGACTGACTAACCCTGCTCCCAGAAGAGGAAGACGGGTACCACAGAGATGCACCGACTGACTAATCCTGTTCCCAGAAGAGGAAGCAGTCAGTATACTACTTCACACTAGGCTCTGTGGTCTGTTTCAGTGATCAGGAATGTCACAAATGAAACATGCTCTAAGTGCCATCTTCTCAACAGACTTAAACAGACCATGAATGTTTTAGATTAAATCTACACAGCCCCCCAAAGTTATCAGTAAACATACCTTGGTTTCACATTTTCCAATAACCTCAATTTTTTCTGCCTTCAGTTCCACGTTTTGTCTTTTGGCTTGACTTTTGACCAGCTGTCCTTGGACTTGCACAGAACTTCCAAAAGCCAATTCTCTATAGTAACAAAAAAACTAGGATCAAAAAAGGCACTCTATATAACCTTCATTTCAATTAAAATCTTGCTAAAGTATATAATGTCAAAAGTATTTACCCTGAGTTAAGTTAAATAATATGCCGACACTCTCTTGCACCAGGACTCTAAAAATGAATTCCTTGAACTTTAAAATGGGAATGAAGGATGTTAACAATTTGCTCACGTATTTAGAATTAGAATTAATAATATATATATATATATATATATTATATAACTATTATGATTTTTAGAGGACGTGGGAGGAGAAAGGCCTAGAACTTACTCTGTAGACCAGGCTGGCATGGAGCTCACAGAGATCCACCTACATCTGCCTCCCAAGTGCTGGGATTAAAGGTGTGCACCACCAGGCCTGTCCTGTCTTCTTATCAACTATACTGGCCCACATACTTTCAGACTGCAGGCTGTATGTAAGGTCCAGAGCTAGGGCCTATAGTTTGGCTGACGGCATTGCATCAGTGTCAATGCCCTCCTGGCTTTGACAACATACAATGGTATCACAAGATACTAACACTGGAAAGCAAGGGGCGGGAAAATTCTTGGTACTACTGTTCACATGTAGAGTTTGCTTGCTTGGTTGCTTTGGTTTCTCTCTGTAGACCAGGCTGGCCTCAAACTCAGAGATCTACCAGCCTCTGCCTCCCAAGTGCTGGGATTAAAGGCATGCAGCGCCATCACCTGGCACATGCAGTTTTTTGTTGTTGTTTTTTAAAGAGGAGGTCCCATACACAGCCCAAGTTGGACCTCACTCTGTAGTCCAGGCTGGCCTCAAACTCAGCTTTCCTCTTCAGCTGCCCAAGGACTAGGATTACATATATGTGCCAACATGCCTGGATGGAACTGCATTTAGTTGGTTGATGGTCTGAGTACATAGACAGTGCATTCTGGTTAATGAATTTATATTCTAGTTCAAGTTTACCCACAAATTAATTATGTGACTGCCACAGAAAGCAACATGCACCCATTTGTTTTAAAAACCATTGAAACCGGGCGGTAGTGGTACACACCTTTAATCCCAGCACTTGGGAGGCAGAGGTGGAGAGATCTCTGTGAGTTTGAAGCCAGCCTGGTCTACAGAGTGAGTTCTGGGACAGCCAAGGCTACACAGAGAAACCTTATCTTGAAAACAAGACAAAACAAAACAAAACAAGAATCATCTACTAAGAAGGAACCTAGGCTATATAATTGCATATCCTTACTAATTCTAGTATTTTATAATCATAATATTTAAAATTGGGAGGCTATAGAGTGGCTCAGTGGTAAAATCTTGGTAACTGAGTTATCACATAACCCAGAACCCACATAAAGGCTGCACACAAAGTGCAAGTGTCTATAATCTCAGTGCACCCCTAAGGGGAGACAGGATGTAGAGAAAGACCCAGAAGCTCTCCAGCCAGCTTGCTTGGCTAAGGCGGGAGCAAAGACACCCTGGCTCCAACAAGGTAGAAACACAAGCACTGACACCTGAAGATTTTCCTCTTACCTCTACATGTATGTGTACGCTCATAAGTAAATATGTTGGGAAAATCCCACAAACAATTTATTTGCTTGCTACACTTAATATATGGCGTTTCCTTTGAACATTTAGTCATGTATGAATGTGTATATGTAAAATTGCTCACTATTATATCAAGTGGAGAAAAGAACTGGTATCCATTGGCTACTGACTATCTGATAGATATGAATTTTCCTGTAAGGGCTCTTGAAAATGTCTCAAAGAGGTATGCAGGCATCTCCAGAATTCAGGTGATGCAGACCCATGTACCTGCTATCCTCACAGATACCACCGGAGGGACACAAACGACTTTAAAAGGCTGTTACAATGGAACAGCATGACGGTGTGAGTAAGAAGGGCGCCCAGAGGCTCATATATTTGAACGCTTGGTCCTCAGTTGGTGGACCTGTTTGAAGATTAGGAGGTATGGCTTTGTTGGAGGAGGTATGTAACTGGAGGTGGGCTTTGAGGGTGCAAAATCCCAGGTCATTCCCAGTCAGCTCACTCACGCTCTACTTCATACTTACGGAGCAAGACGATGCTCTCAGTCACTGCTCCAGCATCAGGCCTGCTGCTATGCAGGCCCCTCAGTCCCCTCCCCCCAATTTTTCTTCTATAAGTTGTTTTGGTCCAGGTGACTTATCACAGCAATAGGCACATAACTAAGACAGATTTTGTTGTTTGCCCAGTTGAGACCCATCAGTTTTGTAATATGTATGTATTGCCCCTGAGAGGCTATACTTTAACACAAAACAGTATTAGTTCTAACAGCTAATGGTGAGATCATTAGAGTGCCTTTCATTTATTCAATAGTAACTGGTTATTTTCCAACACCGTGATAGAAGCTAGGAACAGAAAATTGAATATAACATCACCCCTAACTTCAATGAACTAAAGAGCCTTTAGTCAAAGTAGTCTAATAAGAATACAGTTAATTTCCAAACAATGCTATCCACTCTAGGACAGATGGACACAAGACACTATGGGACCAGAGAAGTACCTGCCATAGTCACAGGATACACACATCAGATGATGGACTGTACCAGGCAGGAACCACACATGGGACTGTATCAGGCAGAGGGATCAACATGTGCAAGGTCTAGAAGGTTGCACCAAACATGTGCAACAGGTTAGGGGAGGTGTAAGCAGTTTTAAAAAGACGGGAGCAAAACAAGGGCAGAGGACATCAGCACAGGAAAATGTTAGAGCCTGGAGGCTCTGGATCCCAAGTATTTGGATTTTTGTTTCAAAGTTATTTTTCAGATATGGTTAAAAAGATCGTTCAGGTGACAAAGAAAACACTCAATTAGGGAAATGGAGAACATTAGGAAAGGAAAAAAAAAAAGAACAACTCCTTAAAAAACAAAAACAAAAAAACTCACCGACTGTCAAAGCTGGAGTCAGCAACAACCTGAAGGCTTTCCAGAGAGGACCCGTCATTCACGTGCAGGAACAAAATATCCTTCTGGGATCTGACTGAACGGACCCATCCCTGAAGAGAAGTGTATTTAAATGTGAGCCTAAAAATCAAACACTTTACATTTTTATTACACATTCAAAAAAAAGATTAAATGAAAGAAAGGTTTACAGTCTTGCCTCAACACGTCAGCCGCATGAGACGAACCGCTCTGGGCTAACCTGTATGTGTGCACTACTCCACATGACTCTTATCATGGTGAGATATCTATTCGGGCAGGCCACCTTGTTGTTTTGTTAATAAAGCTCAGCATTTTAAATGGAGGCGGAGCATTTCACATTAAGCTGATAAGCCTAATTAGCATAAAGAATGTCCTTAACATTGGCATTTCAAAGCTATTCCTCTTGCTTTCACTACAAAAAAAAAAAAAAAAAAAAAAAAAAAGTTTACAAGTTGGTGTCTTTCTCCTAATGTCAAATTCCCAGAGAGATCATTAGACTAGAAATATCACTTGGGACTTTGTTCCATTTATAAAATATTATACAAAAAAGTTCTTATAAAACGAAAAGCCAAAACATCCTCATGAAGCTAAGTACAGTAGTGTGCACCTGTAGTCCCAGCACTTGGGAGGCAAAGGCAAGAGGATCTCAAGTTTGAGGCCTGTGTCAGAAAGAAAGAAAGAAAGAAAAAGAAAGAAAGAAAGAAAGAAAGAAAGAAAGAAAGGAAGAGTGAATATATGGAGGGAGGGAGGGACAATGAAATGAACATATGAATATGTCACAAGGAAGGGCCTACAGAGCCAGGGTAGCAGCAGCCTACAGCAGCCATCCTTCAGATGGTATGAGAGTTCCAGAGTCTTTACCATGAGCCACAATTCCTAAGCCTTCTTGACCCCCAGTGCTGGACTTCCTCCAAGCTATGAGACAATCAAAGAGGAGTATGGGGTGACTGAGCTGGGGGAACCCCACAACTCGGCTGTCGTGAGAACCACCGTGATCAACATGCCCAGAGAGGTCTCTGTGCCCGACCATGTGGCTGGGTCCTGTTCAACGCACTCTTCTTGAACTTCTGCTGCCTGGGTTTCATGGCCTGTCCTATCTGTGAAGTCCAGGGACAGGAAGATGGTGGGCAACGTGACTGGGGCCCAGGCCTACATCTCCACTGCCAAGTACCTGAACATGAGCTCCCTGATCTTCAGCATCCCTATGGTCATTATCTGCATCGTCATTGTCCCCACCTCCTCTGTGGCAGGCTTTCAAGCCTTTTCACAAACAAAGCACACTCTGGATTCTAATCCTGCCCCGTGTTCCACTGTCCACATCTGGCTCTATCCCTAGGCCAAGGCCTCAATCCTATGCATTTGCAAATGTTACCCTTACATATCTGTCCACTGTGGACTCAATAAAGTACACATGGTGGCAAAAAAAAAAAGAAAAGAAAAAAGAAAAAGAAAAAGAAGAAAGAAAAAAGAAAAAGAAGAAAAGAAAATGTCACAAAGAAACTTATCTCTTTTTAAAGTATTTGTGAGTTTTAAAATTAGATTTTAAAACTTGTATGTGTGTCTAGATGCATGTGTACAGGGGCTGGGAGGTGGTGTTGGGTCTCCTAGAACTGAGCTGCCTGATGTGAGTGTAGTCTTAAGTATTCTTAACCACTGAGCCATCTCTCCAGCCCCCAAACCCCATCTCCATACATCAACCAATAAGTTAAAATTTTGGAAATGTTATTATCAAAAACAGCTTCTTGAGCATTTTTCAAATGTGATCTTTTGCTATAGCAAAGACTAGGTGTATCTGCTCTGCAGCAGGGACAGAAACTTTAATACTAAGCAAATAAAAACACATGATGAAAGTCTCATTATGAACACATAGCAATACATATATATATTCTGGAGACAGTGTTAACTTAAATCATAGGTACAAGCAAGTACAAATAAGAAGTTTTCTTTTTTCTTTTCTTTCTTTCTTTCTTTTTTTTTTTTCTTTTTCTTTTTTTGAGACTGACTTTCTCTATAACAAGATCCCTGGCTATCCTCAACTCGATTTGTAGACCAGGCTGGCCTGGAACTTACAGAAATTGGCCTGCTTCTGCCTCCTGAGTCCTGGGACTAAAGGCAAAAAGTTTCCAAGTAGACTCCTAAGGGCTACATACCCAATTTGAATTTAACCAGCATAAGGAGTTGACAGAGAACAATGTTTTCAAAGACACTCAAAGATACATTGTGACTTCTCCCCTAAATGCAAAGAAATGGATACAGATAGATGCTCCTTACTAATCATGCTTATGGAAAGCAAGAGCTGAGGCTAGACACACAAAAACTCCTCTTATTACCTTGTCTGCTTCTCAGCCAATACCTACAGATACTATTACAGGAGGGCCCAGGACACTTTAAGGGAAAGAAGCACTTATTCATTGTTACCTGAATTGTTAGTATACAGACAGCAGCCCAATGTTTCTGTTGATGTTTTTTTGAGACAAGGTCGCTGCCTCCCAAGTATTGGAATCAATGGTGCATACCATCCCACTCTGCCTTTTTTTTTCTTTTAAGATTTATTTTTACTTATGCGTGTGTGTATGTATGGCATGTGAGAGAGAGCAAGTGCCCACAGCAGGCAGAGGAGAACATCAGATTCCTTGGAGCTGGATTAACGGTGGCTAACAGCCTCCTGACTCACGTTCTGCTGATGGACTGGGCTCCTCAAGAAGAGAACTTTGGTTCTCTAGAAGAGTAGAAAGGGCTCAGAGCTGCTGAGCCATCTCTCCAAGGGTTAGAATTCAAACAAACAAATCTAGGGCCAGACAGTCGCCTCCAAGGTTACGATCATTTGCTGTTCTTGCAGAGGGCCCAAGTCTGATTCCTAGAACCATCTGAGGAAGCTCACGACTGCTTGTACCTCCAGCTCCAGGGGATCTGACATCTCCATAGGCTCTCCATAGGTACTCCTATGTGCATGGCCTAAACTCATGCAGACACGTATACATAAACACAAAATAAACCTTTAAAAAGATTTGCCCCTACATTAAAAGTAAAAATAGGCAACAAATAATATGCTATTCAACCAATTATACTCCAAAAACGATTTGTACGTAATCAATATAAAATATATTCAAGTATGTTTATATTTCTTTACTCTTCAAGTTTACTATGTATTTTACACTTACAACACATCTCCACGCAGCTGAACTACATTTCAAATGCTCAGCGCTACAAGTGGCTAGCAGTTTCTATATATACTGCTAAGCACTGAAGTGAAATAGTCTGTTACTCGGGCAGTAGGTTCAAGTTCACCCTTGAATCTTCTCTTGATCATCACACAAAAGATATGGCTCACGCATGTCAATCTAATCAAAAGAGTAGAGTAAATGGTTTGATAGCTTTGATTTGGATCACGGAACAATTATGAAACCGAAAAAAAAAAATGCTACAAAGAGCGGCTTGGTCATACTGCTAGACTTCAAGACCATGGGAGAGACCAATCAGTGTTTCAGCAATTCAAGGACAAACAGCCAAGCACCAGGTTTAGCCTGTCCCCTTAAGGATCTATTCAACACTGCTGCAAATACCATGAAGAGAAATGACAGCAGCTAACATTGACCAAGAGGCCTCTCTGTTCTAAATAGCCTGTAGCCACTAACCCATTTATCTTTCAGAACTCCCCAAAATAGAGACTGTTATCTCCACTTTCATAAGAGAAACTGAGGCCTGGGGCACTGTAGTGACATGCCCGGAATTAAAAAGCTAACGAATTAAGCCAGGGCAGCTGCACCCCTTGGATGGTCAAACTAGAACACCCCACCTTTTCTCCTAGTTGATTAATTACATGCAAGTCTCAGATTAGGAAGCAAAGTAGCTCAAAGCTGAAAAGGCATGGGGTTCCCGTGTGTCCAACCTGTGTCTGTGAGCCACATGAAGCTGCGACTGATTGCTATGAACGCAGCCAAACACAAAACCGTAAACTTTTGAGACTTTTTAGTGGGGGGGGGGGGGGGGGTGTGCTTTTTGTAACTCGATGGCTCAAGTATGAACTTAGTAGTTGACAACACTGTGTTGCAATCTCAAAAAAAAAAAAAAAAAAAAAGGTTGGATATATCAGGAACCAGTGCTTCCTGCCAGCCAGGTGAACAGGAAAACGGGAAGAAAGGATTTCTACTCTCAAGGAACTAGGGCAAGACATCCGATGCTATTAATACAAAAAAAAAAAAAAAAAAAAAAAAAAAAAAAAAATTGAAGGGGGCGTGTTCGCTTAAACATTTCTGCATGGTTGGCATGTAACACTCGGCTGCCGCACTCCCTAATCGCCACAACGACTTGCAGAAAGTAACAGTGCAACTTTGCTTTGCCCAAGCTTGGTCCAACAGGACAGACGGCTCAGAGTAAAGCTAGACGTGACCGGGCCAAGCAAGCTCCGGCAGCAGCGTTTCCACACACCCACCTGCACCGTTACGCGCTCCCCACTCGCGTCCTGGACCCCGAGGGCGTCCCGCACACGCAGTCTGGCAGACGTGCGGGGCCTGGGGCAGGAAACGGTGGAGCAGAGGCGCAGCGCGCCGAGCAGACGCCGGGCCCAGAGCATGGCGTGTCCCGGCCGGCCAGGGCTCCGCGGAGCGCCCAAGGGGACGTTCCGGCTCGCAGCCCGTCGGAGCAGCCTTCTTCACTCGTGCAGTCGCGCTGTCAGGCGCTCGTGTCGCTCTTCCTTCCGCGCCCCGAGCCGTTCCTTCAGGAATTCTCGGGCGTCTCGCTTAGAAAAGCACAGAAGGCTCAACGCTCAAAGAGCACAGCACATAGGACTATGCTACAGCACAAGAGCACTCCAAGCGTAAACCCAGCTAAAGCATGCTACAGCCGGCTACGTAACCCTTGCGCGCTCTTGCGTCATCACGCTAGGTGGGGCCTGAGGCTGAGCATGCGTGATTGTGTTCAGAGTGTGGGGGCGGGCCAAGAGGCAGGGGGAGGTGCCAGGAGCTGAGGTGGGCGGGGCTAAGGCTCAAAGCTTTTTTTGTTGGCTTCTCGGAAATAGGTAGGAAGCTGCTTTGGAGGTCATTCTAAGTGTTCCTTTATAAAGCTGCCTGTGGAGACGGAGGAACACCGAGGGGCAGAATTGACCGTGGCAGAAGGCAAGCACCTGTGCAGAGTCTTAGATGTGAAGAGGAGTTCTGAGCTGTGGGAAGTCAGACTCAAGACCTAGGATCTGCTTAAGTCATAGCTGTGGGATATCAAATATCAAAACACACCGCCCTTGCTTAAAGAAGACTGAAGTGTACCTTGCTAGAATCTTCGAGTCTTTTTTCTTCTTTTACTTGCATTTGTCTGACCTGAAAACAATGACCTTTTCAGGTATTCAGCTACATTTTTAATTTACACAAAAATTATTTTTATCATAACTCAGTGAAACGCATGATAATCCTTTTATCTAGTTAAACAAGAAAAGGTCAAGTAAGGGCTAATTAAAGTTCCCACTGGCCCATTTTCCAGATAACAGGAACAGGAACAGCTTAATAAAAGTGTCAGTTTAAAACCCAGAACCTCTGACTCTATGCACTAAACTATTGGGCTCTACTGCATCTCACAGTAGGAAAATAAATAAATAAATAAATAAATAAATAAATAAATAAATAAATAAAATAAAATAAAAAACCTTAGTCCTGTTCATCAAGGAGCTTGTGATCTGAAGATGATGATTGGGAGGGAGGCAGGGAGGGAGGGAAGGAGGGAGGGATGGGAGGGAGGGAGAGAGAGAGAGAGAGAGAGAGAGAGAGAGAGAGAGAGAGAGAGAGAGAGAGATTGAGATTACAGGATTACTAACAAGAGCAAACACAGATATGTCTGTGACAAGTGACCCGGCCAGCCAGAGAAAGAGATAACTAGGCTGAGTTTTGAGGAAGGTTAGAATTCTGTCAGATGAGAATGTCAGAAAATGTCCTCTAAGAAGAGGACAGGAAAAGCTGCTGGAAGGGAAACTGGCCTGAAGGAACTGTAAAATTCTTCTCCAGACAAACTTGAAAATATCTCCAATACTTTTGGGCGCTTCTAGAACATTGAGAAAGGAAAAAAAAGCAGAAACATGTAGCCTTCAGAATTGTGTCGATATATCTTTTATCTTAAAGTATAAATGTATATATTAGATAACCCTCCCCCCCCCCCGCAAAAAAAGTGAAACCAGCAACTAGCAAGCTCATCTCTTGAGGTTAATTTTCTGTCTCACCTTCTTTCTTCTTCCTCTTTGTTATGCTAGATTTTAAGAGTACTCTGAGTCTTAAGGAGCCTGTCACCCTCTACTTAAATCAAAGGGCTGATTAGAAAATATAAGCGGAGGAACATTGTTCAGAAACCCAAGGAAAACGGAACCCAGGGGGTGAAATGGGAAGTTAGTGACGGCCAATTTAAACTGTGCAGTGAAAGCTGATTACTGCCTGCATGCCTGTGCTGAGGCCCAACCTCTCCCTTTTATCTTTTACTGTATCATATCATCTGCTGACTTTCCACCCCCCCTAAGGTTTCTCTTGTAGTCCTGGACTCGCTTTATAGACCAGGCTGGCCTCAAACTCACAGTGATCCACCTGCCTCTGCCTCCAGAGTGCTGGATTAAAAGCATGCGCCATCTTGCCCGGCTTGTTTTCAATGTTTGGATTCATACTTCTGTCTTTAGATTTATCACCTTCCAGATAGTAGCAAGAATGACGTTTCTATCGTGAATAGCATGCTGTGTCAGCCATAACAATGGGCAGAGGGTTACAGGATGACAGCTATGTGCCGAGACCTCTTCACATAGTCACTCTGTTGTCACGATCGCTCTTGCCTTCCCGAGGTTAGAAGCAATGAAGCTTAGAGAGCTTTTTGCCATATACACCAAGTTACTTAACAGTCTTGTTTCAGTCAATGCTCTCACTCATCTAGTTACCCTGGTGATTAAACACCCATGAATTGTTCCCCCGACGGCATCAAAAAGACTTGGCTACCAGACTTTCTCTGATCCACGAAGTTCACTGGAGTGAGAAACAGAAATGAAACCTCCATGTTATTACACACTGATATTTTCCGTCATCTGTGCAGTATATGGTGTCAGCATTATTCCTGAGCTCTGTGTATATCTGTGTACCCTGTATGTCTGCTGCCCACAGAGGGCATCTCCTGGAAGTGGAGTTGTAGACAGGTTTGAGCTGTCGTCTGTGTGCTGGGAATGGATCCCAGGTCCCTGTGCCTTCCTGAATTCTGTCTAATGAATCTCTGTCTGTGTCCCCAACAAAAGGGTTTGCTCTGTAGTTATTGTGAAAGAAAGTATCACATGGCAAAGCAATGAGGGCTACTTTACCAGATATTTCAGTGGGGGCTTTACAGACTCCAACTGACCCAGATAACAAACAGTGTTACAAAGGTCCTGGTTTATCAAGTAACATCTTTAGTTTGTGTTCCACATTTCTGGTGGATACTCATTAAATAAGGCCAATTTCCTCCTATTTGCTGCTTCCAGCAAGGGCTTATTATGACATTACTCACAGGTGAGGGGCACAGAAGAGCACATAGCTTAAGGTTACAGCTCCGTGTTAACTTAGGCTGTAAAGCTGATTGCAAGGGAAATAAGGCAAGTAAGGTTGGTGGTTATATTGTTCTCTTAAAGGCAAGTTAAATAAACAGGCAGAACACACAGTAGGACAGCAGTCTTAAGTGACCTCAAGGTGCATTATTACCTATGGCCCGGAGGTTCTGGCAAAAGCTTAGTCCTGGAACTTGCTCTGTAGACCAGGCTGGTCTCAAACTCAGAGCTCCACCCTCCCCTCCCCTCCCTGTCAAGTGCTGGGACTAAAGGCATGCGCCACCATACCCAGCGGGATATATTTATCTTAACGCATTGTCACATGTAATATTGCAGATAAGGAAACCCTGAATGCTCAAGATTTTTAAAAATCACTTTTTAAATTTAGGAGTGATTGAACATAACTGGAGCCAACAGATTGCTACTAATTCTGGCTTTGTTCAGCAAATTCTAGATCCTTATTAAGTAGCTGACTCATTGGCAGATGCTTGCCTTTCCTAAAATGGAGTTGAATGTGAATTATAACACCCACTGCAAATAGGCCAGTGTGTGAAGCATACCAATTTTTATGCCTTATTATTGGGCGATAAATTGTAAAATAATTACCTGGGTTTTCAAGTGCTGAGGTCAAAAGGAGGTTTAAAATGCTTTTGTTGTTTCATGAATAACAGAAAATGCATAAAGCATAAATGTACTGTTAAGGAGTGTTTATAAAATGGAACTTGTGTAAACACTATGTAGGTCAAGGTAAAGAGCATTGCCAAGCAATATTCTAGCTACTTCACCTTTTTCTACCCACAGGGGTTGCTAATTATGGAATCTTTTTTTTTATTGTAATTCTCTTTACAGTTTAACAAGCTAACTATGTAGTCTAAACATTATAATTTCATTTTGCCTGTATTTGAGCCCATGCACACAGACTCTTGCAGAATACATTGCTCTATGTATGACTTATTTACTCAGCATTATTTTCACAAGGCCTAGCTGTGTCATTGCCTCTAGCTATGCAGTAGTTCCTTCCGTTCATCTTCAGCTTCACTCTCTATAATTTCAAGTTGACCCGTGGTCAGCCACAGTCCAAAGCATTAAACGGAAAATTACAGAAACAATTCAAAGGTTTTAAAAAGAATATCACTTTGGGTCCCCAGGACTCATGTACAAGATGTGTGGGTGTGGCGGCCAGCCTGTAATCCCAGTGCACTGCAAAGCAGAGATGAGCAATCACCAGAGCAAGCTGGCAAACAAGACTAGCTAAAGAAAAAAAAAAAAGCCCTTGATTCAAGCCAGAGACCCTGCCTAAGTATATAAGATGGGGAGTGACTGAGAAAGACACTCTTTGTCAATCCTGGACCTCCTTATTTACATGTACACATGTGAACATATAAACACATACATACATACACACAGCATACACATATGCAAAAAAACTCATGGTATAGATGAGGCTCGGTGTGCTATTTGGCTTCAGACACTTACTGAAGGCACTAGGAGACACCCAAGGAAAGGGGGCTTTACTGAAATGTGTTCAGTTTCCATGATGCGTGTTATCTCAACTACATTAGCCTATTTTTTGGTTATTTGAACAAAGACCCCCAGATCTTGAATAATCACTGAAAATAGGTTTATTCATCTCACAGTCATGGGGCTGTATGTTCAAGGTTGAACAGCTCCATCTGTTTGAACTCTGGTGAGAGTCCCTTGATGATGTCACAACACAGTAGGTGGCATCACTGTGGGAATGTGTGAGAAAGAGAGAGAACATGGTGTGTTAGGAAGTCTCAAAGGGCTTAGGGGCCCAATCTAGCTAATGAATGTAAAGGAAGACACTTAAAAGCTTGAAAATTCACTATATGTTGTTGGAGGCTGGTTCTGGCTATTTGTAAATATTTGGGGACATGATTAATCTCATGCTTCAAATGAGAAAAGAATGTGGTGCTTTAAAGAATGAACTCACTCCATTAACGCAGAGTTAATCCCTTCTCAAAGAAAGGCCCTTGACCACCTAACCGCTTCCCACTAGGGTCCGTTTCTTAAGTGCTTCACTATACTTTAATGCGGCTGCACACCGACATCAAGCCTCCAGCACGTGAGCCCTTGAGGAACACCAGCCCTGAAGCCCATAGCAATAACTACATTTTTTTGGTGTCCATTTTATTAATGGACATTTAGTTTGTTTCCACTTTAGAACTCTTTAGAGGAACATTGTTGCTAACGTTTTCTCTAGGGAACTCATTGTACTAAATGTACATGACTTCACTTGAGAATAACATCTAAGAGTTAGGTTACCATATTACAGGAATTTTAAATCTTTGGCTGTGATAAAACAGCTTTTCCAAAGTGTCACTTTCCAGACTTTGTGTTGCTTCATGTCCTCTTGGCTTACTGGTGTGTGTGTGTGTGTGTGTGTGTGTGTGTGTGTGTGTGTGTGTCCCCATGCTTGGAGTGGCACTCATGGCTCTGCACATGTTAGGCAAATGCTCTACCGCTGAGATACATTCCCAACCCCCTTCTCAGACTTAAAATTAAATTGTATGTGTGTGTGTGTGTGTGTGTGTGTGTCTGCTTGCCTATGCTTGCTCAGTGTATGTGAAGTGTCCATAGAGACCTGATGATGTCAGAGCCCCTGGAATTGGAGTTACAGGTGGTTGTGAGCCAGCAATATGATATGGGTGTTAGGAACTAAACCCTGGTCCTCTGAAAGAACAGCAAGTGCTCTTAACTGCTAAGCCATCTCTAGCCTCTATCAGACTTTTTAATGCATCTGTATTGGTAAAGGTGAAGGCCCATCCAGTAGTTATTTCTTTCTAGCAGTTTAAATTTGCATTTCTCTTATCTTTATTCTGGCTGAACACCTTTTCAGTGCTTGTTTTTATTGAACACTCTTGGATGAACTGACTAAGTATTTGCCCGTTTTCTATCGAGTGATCTTATTTCTTCTCACTGGTTTTCTCATTAAATCTATACAAAGCCTAAGGTATGTCTTTGGATAAATGAGCTCTCCTCAGTTAAGTTCACGGCAAGTATCTTCAACTCTGTGTGTTGCCTTTACAATGGCATGTTGTGAAAAAAGGGGGCTGAGGGACAGCAAACCTTGGTCTGTGTCTTATCTGTTGCTTTAGAAATAATATTCAATTCTTAAGGAACACTATTAAGATACTTTATACTTTTTCTGGTAACTTGAGACTGGCATCTTTTGTTGCCTCGCCTGTTGTTCTTTGAACGTGGATGTTTAAAATTGAAATACCTATTTTTCTTACTTGAAGTATGGCTAATGCCCGTCTGTATGGCGATCTTCCTGGAACAATCTGCACAGCCTGGGGTGTTGCTGTGCTTCGAGCAAAGCTGGTTCTGGCTGTTTGCAAATATTTGTGTGTGTGTGTGCACGATTAACTTCTAAAACTTCAAACCAGAAAATAATATAATTCAGAAAGGTAAAGTTGTATATAGCAGATAACAAAAGTCTGAGCCAATCCCCCTTGTGTTCGTATTTTCTTTTGAATCATATAGAACTTCAAAGGTTGTGAATAGCGTTTGAAAATGTGTCTTACTGCATACACAGCTTCATAATGGGCACCCTACCGCGTCTTGGAAGTCTCTTTTATTATTATACCTGCATTTTGTGGCTCTTTCCATTGATAGGGTGAAATTGAAAAGAAAAGGACAATTTTCCCCCAAAATATGAACAAAAAGGAAATGCTTCAGAAAGAATGCATTCTACAAATGTTCATAGTGTTGTAGGGATTCATGCTTTATCAGTGCTGTAGTTTTAGTTCATAATTGTAAATACTGACCTATGATCAGTTTATTTTGGTCTTTAAATTTTCTATAATCTTGCACCCAGGCACCATGTCTAGAGCTTTGGAAGACTGCTCCGGGGTCTCAGCTCTTGGAACGACTTTGCTGTAGACTATAGGGGCTGTGAACTTACAGGAAAAGCCTCATCCCATAGGGAAGTTCCCCAGTTCTCCCAGGACTGCTGTCATTGTATGTGCCCAACTCTAGCCACACAGTGTGAAGAAGGAAATATGTCTCTGGCATCCTTAAACAAAACAAAACAAAACAAAACAAAACAAAGACTCTGCAAGTTCTAAAGTTGAGAAAGCTTCATGCAAATGATAGGGAAATTGGACGCATTGTCTTTCTAGAATCCAGGCTGTCAGCACTCACCATTGGTCTACAGCAAGCAGACAATTATGTGAGCATTTTAAGTACCAAAAGGAGACAATATCCTTATTTTTATTAGAAGGGAAAAACCTATTGAGTATTTGTGAATTTGGTTGAGTGTCACGCAAAGGAGGCTTGTGAAAAAGTACATTGGAACAGAATAGCCAGCTGGTTCTCTATGTGACCAGTCATGCCTGGGAATTAAGGGAATGCAATGCTTCCTTTTAGATTTATTCTTCAGCGGGATTTCCTGGAGTTCTACTAACTCATACAAACAGTAGCAAGGAAGATTGATGGGCACCATGGCTTTCTCTGAACAATACTTTATCCTCTGTAGGTTTTTGCATTCAGAATCATATATGTTGATAGATGTGGAAATATAGATTTTAATTTTCCATATACTATATTAAGCAGGTTTAATTTCATTTATAGCATGCATACCACAAGAATATGCTTTATATACCTTTTTTTTTGTAAACTACACCAAGAGGAATTGATATGATATACATTTTGGTCATATTTTGGATATTTATTAATTTGGAGTTCTGGTGAGGCAGAGACAAGAGAATCACAAATTCAAGGTTACCCTGTGCTACATAATGGGTTCAAAACTAATATAGGCTACCTAATGAGTTCAAAGCCAACATTAACTATGTATTGAGAACCTGTCTGTGATCTTTGCCTTCTGGAATTCACATCCTTGTGTATTTTTTATGATATTAATCAAGTGGCTAGTTCATATAACCAAAATAATGCAAATTTAAATGTGCATGGTATGAGATTTCTAAAGATGTGTCTATGTGAGGTGTGTGTGTGTGTGTGTGTGTGTGTGTGTGTGTGTGTGTGTGTGTGTGTATAGGCACAGGAGTGTGTGGAGGCCAGAGGTTGTTATCAGATGTAGTGGAAGGGAGTTTCTTTAAAAATTCAATTGTGTTATGTAAACAAGTTTTTGTTTTAATCTCAAGTGTGGGATACAGGGCTGCTTTTAGTTTGTCCATAGCTGATAATTGCCTCGTGTGGCTCAGAGAGGGGCGTATCTTTGCCAGCTACAGTTAGTGGAATTCTGAGGACTCTTAGAACCAAGAGAGGAGAAAAAGATGTTTAGAAGGAAGACACTTCAAGGGGTGTTCCTAGAGAGAGAGGAATGCTTCAAGAAGATGGTTGGAGGGGAAAAGAGGCTGCTGGTTCACTGGACTTCTGGATATCCTGGCAACTTAGATGGGTATTGGCCCCAAAGAATCCTATGACCCTAACAGCCAGAAGTAGCTAGTGGGAACGCTGCCCCCTTTCCCTTCTAACAATCAGATGTCTTTCTTCATTGCTCTTTACCTTCTATATTAAGGCAGAATTTCTCCCTTGAACTCAGAACTCCCTGGTTTGGCTAGTCTAGCTGTCTGCTTGCTCTAGGGATCTTGACTGTGCCTCCTGCACGCTAAGATCACAGGGCAGCACTGCACCCACTTGACATTTACTCGGGTCCTTGGGCTCCAAACCCTCATCTTCATGCCTGCACAGCAAGTGCTTTGTCCCCTGAGCCAGCTGCCCAGCCCTGCTGGAGTAACTTCTTACACAGTAATTGGTAACTTGTATCCTGCCAAGTATATTTCTTTCCAGCCTCATACAAAACATTAGTTGCCACAGTTTTCCACCTCCTTTGACTCACAGAATGAAATACATTCATAACACTGGCTCATGGTAGGAAGAGAATGGGAGAGAAAAAAACGGAAGACTTCCAGATTCTCCCTACAAAAGCAAAGCCAATTTCTTCAGATTCAGATGTAATTCTTTGGGGTGGGGTGGGGATAATAGCCATTTTCCTCCTCGTCCCCTTAGATTCGGTGATATAGAGCACTATCCATTATCATAAAGCTGAAAACGACTAAGTTTTTTTCCTTAAAAAAAAAAACAAAAACAAAAAAGCATGTTTGGAGCTAGAGAGATGGCTCAGTGGTTAAGAGCGCTGCCTGTTCTTCCAGAGGTCCTGAGTTCAATTCCCAGCAACCACATGATGGCTCACAACCATCTATAATGTAATCTGATACCCTCTTCTGCAGATAAAGCACTCATATGCAGTAAATAAAATAAATAAATCTTAAAAAAAAAAAAAACACATTCACTATAGTGCCTTTCTTACAGCTGTATACAGTTGCCCTTCAAATTGAACTTATTTGGGGCTGAAGAGATGGCTCAGTGGTTAAGAGCATTTGCTTTTCTTGCAGAGGATCTGGGTTCAATTCCAAGCACCCACAAGGGGGCCCACAACCACTTGCAGAGGATCTGGGTTCAGTTACCAGCATCTGTATCATACATCTAGAAACTGCTTGTAAATCTAGTTCCAGAAGATCTGGTGCTTTCTGGCATCTATAGGCACCGACATGTAGGTGGGACACATACACTCATGCAGGTACACATACATATGCATAAAAAGTTAATACATCTTTATAAAAATTAACTCATCTGAGTTAAACTGCAATTGAAAGTTCACTTAAAATGTTAGTTATCTCATCAGTAGAGTGATGAAATGGTGGCTGCTATAGTCGGCACACTTATGCCAACCACACTAAAATTAACAGCTGAAACATTGTATGTTTAAATTTCTTTGTTGATTGAAATCCCAGTATTCAGGTTTGGGAGATGGCTCAGGGGATAAAGTGCTTGCTACACAAGTGTGAAGATCTGAGTTCAAACCCCAAGGACCCATATAAAGCTGGGTGCAGAAGTTCAATGTTGTAGAAATTTTGGTTTCTTTAAAAACTCAGTTATGTTTATGTAAACATGGTTAGGCTTTAATCCCAGTTGTGGGATTTGGGGGCTACTCTAGCTTGTTCACTGCTGGCAACAGCCTCATGAGTTGCACATGATCTTTGTCAACAGAAAAACTGCCTCTTGAGGAGGTGTGGCCTTTGCCAGTTGAAAAAAATACTAGAGCAGAGAGAGAGAGAGAGAGAGAGAGAGAGAGAGAGAGACAGAGACAGAGACAGAGAGAGACAGAGAGAGGAGGGCTGTGAGAAGAAGGCTGCTTGGAGGTGATTGTCAGAGGAGGAAGAGAAGGCTGCTGCTGTGTTTGCTGTTGCTGGTTGAATACCCAGACAATGGGGATTGGTATTACCCCAAAAACCCATCAGCCCTAAACAGCAGGAAGTAGCTGAAGAGAACTGTACCCTCCTCTCCCCACTAACCTTCTTTCTCTCCTACCTGGTGTCGGGTGTTAGGAGGGATTGAGTGGAGAAGGGAGAAAGAAATATAAGAAACAAAAATAAAGTATGTTTTTAAAAATCAAAGCCTACATACAGTATATGTTTGTAATCCCAGTAGTCCTATGGAGAGATTCGAGGCAGAGGCAGGGGAATCTTTAAAAGCTCATGAGCCAGTTAGCCTGACATCTGCAACAGCAAACAACAAGAGACTTTGTATCAGACAAGGTAGAAGGTGAGAGCTGACACATGAGGTTGTCCTCTGATGCCCCTGCCACATAGTTACACACTAACACACACTGACATGCACCCCTGACACACACAACATATACCATACACATTTAAGTTTAAAAATATTAAAAACGGAGGTCTGGTGTTTATTGGCCTCTTCCAGAAATTGTTAGGATAGTTTATTATTGCAAAAAAAAAAATAACAATAGCAACAATAATTTTTTTATTAATTTATTCTTGTTACATCTCAATGCTTATCCCATCCTTTGTATCCTCCCATTCTTCCCTCCCTCCCATTTTCCCCTTATTCCCCTCCCCTATGACTGTTCCTGAGGGGGATTTCCTCCCCCTGTATATGCTCATAGGGTATCAAGTCTCTTGTTGGTGCAACAATAATTTTTAAAACAGCGTGGGAAGATGGCTTAGTGGTTAAGAGTATTGGCTGCTCTTTTGTTTTATTTTGTTTGTTCGTTTTAATTTTTTGAAGTAGAGTTTCTCTGTGTATCCCTGGCTGTCCTGGTACTCACTCTGTAGACCAGAATGGCCTCAAACTCAGAGATTCACCTGCCTCAGCCTCCCAAGTGCTGGGATTAAAAGTGTGCACCACCATGCCTGCCTGTGCCTGCTGATCTTGCAAAGGACCCTGATTCAGTTTGCAGCACAGTTGCCTATCACCCCAGCTCCAGAGAATCTAATGCCCTCTTCTGGCCTCCACTGGCACCTGTACACACACACACACACACACACACACACACACACACACACACACACATACACACACACACACACACACACAACTTTCTTTATAATAAAAAAGAAACCCAGGGTGTTTCAGAGAAATCAAATATTCAACAAGAAAGGTGTTTTGTTTTGTTTTTTTTGTTGTTTGTTGTTGTTGTTGTTGTTTTTTACTGAAAAAGTCCAGTTAATGAAAGCTAAGGAAGTGCTGAAAGTAGGACAATCATCATCTTGCAATTTTAAGTGAAATTTTGAGGCAACAATCATCAATGGCTACTAAAAACATTAGAAGAAAGATTGGCAGAGAAATGTGTAAGGAACGAGCCAAGCTGATGCTGCTGAAGCACGGATTAAGCTCCACACCATTGCATGTGGAGAGTTAGACATTGCATGTTCTCTAATGTTACAAAACAGAAATAATTATATGCTCTGTGACGTGTTTGTGGAAGAAAAGATAAAACTTAAAGTGGACTGAGATTCGCGATCAGGATGGACAAAATAGTTTGTAAAAGGAAGATAGTAAACTACTCCAGGCTTCACGGACACGTGAGGTCTTTTTCACATACTCTTTTTTGCTCTTCTTGTTTAAGTCTGTCTCTATAGCTCTTCAAAATTGTAGATGTCCAAAACAGAAGATCAGAAACATATCACATGTGTACATCCAGCTGATCTCTAATGACCATGTTAAGAACAGACTATGGGGAAGGCCAGTCTCTTTTATACACGGGTCTGGGAAAACTGGGTAACTACGTACATAAAAATGAAACTGGACCCTTATCTTACCCTACATACAAAGCAAACTCAAAATGGAGAAAAGATTTACACATAAGGTTGAAACTATACATTAAAAATGTTATTCTTCTGTATGTGCGTGTGTACGAGCACGTGAGTGACAGAAGAGGGAATGGATGCCCTGGAGCGGGAGCCACCTGACGTGGGTGTTAAGAACACCTGACACGGGTACTGGGAACTGAACTGGAGCGGGAGCCACCTGACGTGGGTGTTGTTGAGAACACCTGACACGGGTACTGGGAACTGAACTCCAGCCCTTTGCAAGAGCAACAGCGCTATTAACCACAGAGCCATCTCTCCAGCCCCTGAAACTGTAAAAAATTTCCACTAAAATCTAGAAAAAAAATACTCCATTATAGCATTCTGAGTCATGGTTTCTGCTTCAGCATTAAGATAGAAAACACAGACAGCAAAGGCATGTACGGACAATCGGAGGTCTCTCAAGTTAAAAACTTCTGCATAGCAAACGGCCAACCTACAGACTCGACTACCGAAACCCACATATTTAATAAGCTGAAATGCATAAAATACTCAATTCAATGTTCTGAAAACAGCGTTATACGTAGGCATGAAAAATTGGGATAGACATTTTCCTGAAGACGACCAAGAAATGGTTGAGTATGATAAATAAATAAATAGATAAACAAGCAAACAAACAAACAAAGCAAGCAGAGGGTCAGCTTCACTAAACATCAGAGAAATGAATGTAAATTAAGGCCTCCAGGAGCTGTCAGTTTGTATCTGGTAGGATGGCTCTTACTAGAAAGACAACGAATGGCGAGCGCTGTTAAGGATATGGGGGAAAAGGACAGTCTAGCCTGTTGATGATGAGATTATAAATCACTACAGCTGCTCTGGAAAGCAGGATGATAGTCCCTACCAAAAATTAAAATAGAATTACCAGATGTTTCAAAAGCTTTGCTTTTGGTATACATCCAAAAAGTGATGGCTGCTTTTCCAGAGGGCTTGGGTTGGGATTTTAGCATCCACTTGATGGCTCACAGTCATCTGAAACTCTATTCTAGGGATTTCCACAAGACCTGGCATATACATGGTACATAGACATATATCCTGGCAAAACACCCATACAGTAAGGCAAAACAATTTAAAAAATTAATGTATTGTATCTTCTTAGAAATTGCTGATACATTTTCATCTCAAAAGATAAATATATGAGGTGATATGTTAATTGTCTTAATTTAGTCATTAAAAACATAAATATGTATTAATCATTATGTTGTTAATATATACAGTTGCTAAATTAAAATAAATTAAGAGAGAAAAATTTAAATATATCCTGAGTATGCTTAACTTTCAATAGTCATAGGAACAGTCTATGGGCTAGGGTTATCCTATTGGCCATAGGGAAGGGAACTAAGACCCCTTCCATGAGTTTCTTATGTACTGTTATGTCCATAACTGTAAGCATTTATTCGAACTTGTTTTCAAGTACCTACTATGTGTTCATCCCAGCATTGTTCTAGGCTTTGAAAGAAAGAGAGAGCAACAGTAATGAAACATTCTGGAAACTCCCATGAGAGTCTATCTCTATGTCAATGAGTAGTGCTTTCTCTCTCTCTCTCTCTCTCTCTCTCTCTCTCTCTCTCTCTCTCTCTGGCTTGGGATTCATGTGAAAATAAAGAGGAGTCATTTTCACCAATCCTGCATTCCAGTCATGGAGTACAGTCAATCACCGCCTAGTATATATCAAGTCTCCAAGTTTGTTTATCTTGAGGGTTTGATGGCTCTTCTTATAAATTATCCCCTCCTCCTTTTTTTACATTTTAAAAAAATTTACATTGTTTAAAAGTAATATAGAACCATAAGAGCAGTTGAGAGAGTTCCTATATCCTTTACTTAGCTTCACATTTTTTTTATTTCTGTCTTATACATTATAAAAGTATGCTAGAATATTTATTAGAATATATATGTACAGATGAGTAGTTTTTCCTGATCTGTTTGAGAGTTTCAGATTTATGCTTCTTTATTTTCAAACGCTGTGCTGTTTATATCTCAAGAGCTTGTTTGGAGGTTCTAGCAGGAGAGAGCAGCTACTTGTGTACTGTGGTGGTTTAATGAGAGTGTCAGCACAGCTCAGATATGGTGGTACTGTTTGGGCAGGTTTAAACAGTATGGCCTTGCTGGCGGAATATATCACTGGTGGCAGGCTTTGCCATTTCAAAGCCACAAGACATTAGAATTTCACTCTCTCAGCTTTCTGCATATAGTTTTAAGGTGTGAGATCTCAGCTATTAGATCCAGCCATTATGCCTCCACTCCCCATTATGGACTCATATCCCTGTGGAACCACAAGCCCAGCCCAAAGGAGCTCCAGCTTATATAAGTTGCCCTCAGTATCGTGTTTTATCCTAGCAGTAGAAAAGTAACTTTTACATATACTCTTGGCCTTTATCTTCTTCTACTGAGGAATTCTAAGAAACATAGCTGATATGGAGAGAGGGAGAGAGAGAGAGAAAGAAAGAGAGAGAGAGAGAGAGAGAGAGAGAGAGAGAGAGAGAGGGAGAGAGAAAGAGAATATGCCTGCCTAATTCAACTCAATCATCTCTGGTGATCACTGGGTGATAGATGTTGCAGCCAGATTGCCATTATATCCTTGGGACTTTCTTTTATATAACCCCAACTCAATGATAAAATATAGAAAATTTACGCCAGGTGGTCATGGCGTATGCCTTTAATCCCAGCACTTGGAAGGCAGAGGCAGGAGAAAGTAAGTTCTGTGAGTTCAAGGCCAATCTGGTCTATAGGGCTACACAGAGAAACCCTGTCTTGAAAAAAAACTAGAAAGTTTAATATTAATAATATTTTATAATACACATTAAAATCTTCAAACTATACCAATTACTCCAGTAATACCCTTTATGTAAAATTTCCCCTTGACCTAAGAACCAAACCCACATTACCCATTTAGTTTTTGTGTCTATTTTTCCTCATCATCCAGAGTTTATTTTTGTTCCTTTTAACTGAAGAATTTTAATGATATAGTTTCTATTATTTATGACCAAAGATCCAATTTAGTTCATCCCTCAATCTTAACCAACACTCTCATGTAGGCACAAAAGTCTCTGATTTAGGAATTAGCACTCTGAGGCTCAATTTCATATTTATTTTACTGATTTCTATTTTTATATATGTATAGATGTGTATTATATATACATATTTGTAACATACATGTAAGCATTTATTCAGGATGTCACTGGATGTTCACAGTCTGTGATTTAAACCAAGCCTAGTTTATCCCAAACCCCTTGCTTATTTCATTGGGGGAGGAAGGGGTGCAGATATTAGCAAAACGTAATCCCTCAAGAATCTTCCATGCTGGTTTGAAAAAAAAAAAGAAAGACAAGTAATTAGAATAGATGGCAGTGAATTTTAAACACAGAAGTATGTACAAGATGGAGATGGAACTTGATCAATAAATTTATATCAAGAAATATGGCCAGGGATTCAATAGCAATAGAAAAAGATAAAATTAGTTTTCTTCCCTGGTGAAACCGAGTGTTTATAGATTGTCTGTCTACTGTCCAAAGTATGATTAATATCAACACTGACCAGCTAACCTCCACCATCTGTGCAGACAGTTACATATTTAGTTAGCTGATGCTGTTAACTTTGACATCTGCTAATGTGGTATTACCTCAGGAATGTTAGGGACCCAAGAAGTTCCTACAAGATTTCAATGCTTAGCTGGCTGTTCTGATGAATGTTGACATTATCCAGTTCTGACATTTAGCTGCCAAATATTGCAGAGATCCTAATCTGTAAACGTGCATAAAAATCTACTCTGCTTAGTTAGATGGTTTTAAAATATTGACATTATAGAAGGAGTTCTGAAGGCAAAGGGGTCTGATCGTGTCAAGAAATCTAGAGCTCTTCCCTTTCTCTCTCTTCTTTTGAAAAGTCAAATGGAAATGAAGCATCGGGCAGGAGGGAAACCAGAGCTACAAAACCAGAGCAAATAGCATCTGCTGTTTTGAGTTATGAGCCTGGTGACAATGAGAAAATATGTAAAGGTGAGGAGCTTAGCTGGCTTTGGCATCTAGGGAGTTGTTGGAAAGATTAGTCTCAAGGAACCCAGAAGATGCTGACAAAGTGATGGGCCCTCTGCTCAGCCAGAAGGCTGAGAACTTGCTGAGGATCTCTGGATGAATGTGGGCTAGCTGTGAAGGAGAGGAAACACTGAGCAAGTGTACATTGTATCATATTGGTCCCAGTAATGTACATTTAAAAAGTAGGTTACCTTCTAATGCTTTACTCTTGGGTACAGTAACTTGTCTTGTGACAGTAGGCACTCAAGAAACAGTGTTATTAGCTGGGCATGGTGACACATGCCTTTAATCCCAGCACTCGGGGGCGGGGGTGGGGTGCAGAGGCAGGTGGATCACTGTAAGTTCGAGGCCAGTATGGCCTACAAAGCAAGTCCAGGACAGCCAAGGCTACACAGAGAAACCTTGTCTCAAAAAACCAAAACAAACAAACAAACAAAAAACAAAAAACACCAAAAAAAAAAAAAAAAAACAACCAAAAAACTCCACCACCACCACCACCAACAACAACAAAGCAGTGTATTATATTAAATTGGGAGACTTACAAGTGGTAGCACCTAAACACTGAAGGTAGTATAAACATGGTTACCATAGGGGACAGTGGACAGCCATCAGAGTAGCCTAGCTCATGTAGACACATTAGCTGGACGATTGTGGAACTCCTACCAAATCCCTATTTGATTTTCATAAACCCGAAGTTTCTATGTCAATGGGAGAAAGGTTTCATCTGAATAACAAAGACAGAGGCTCATAGCCTCCCAATCAGTTCTCAGACTTGAAGCTCTTACAGAACCCCTTGGATGAAGGGGAGACTGGGTTCCCTTAAGGGAAGATACTAAAACTTTATGTGCTCAGTGTTTCCTCCGGCTTTCCCCCGAGGAACACACAGCCTTTTATCTGAGTGACTAGACTGAGAAGAGAAATCAGAACCTTTCGAGACGATAGCACAGTGCCTCTGAACTGACCCTAATTCTTAGGGGCCCAAAACATCACTGTAGTCCACAGAGAAGGGGCCTTAAAGGTCAGGCGATTATGGGGTTTCATCCCAGGTTCATCCAAACCTGGATCTAATGAGTCCTTGGACCTGTTCTATGGTCATTTTCCCAGGTATTGAAATGTAACTCTCGTGGATACTCTGAGCAACTGGCAGGATCTCCACACTGTCCTTCTAGCCTGTAGAGGGCTGGTCATCATGGTGATGTGAAACAGTACTCATTGACCCAGTCGAAATGCATCTTCCTAGGAAAATGACAAACCCCAAAACATTTACTTCTCTTACAGAGGACCTGGGTTTGGCTCCCAGCACCCACATAGTGGTTCACAACCATCTGTAACTCCAGTTACGTGGGATCTGACATCCTCTTCTGACCTCTTTGGGCAGAACACACACACACACACACACACACACACACACACACACACACACACACACACATTCACACTCATATGCAGGCAAAACACCTGTGTACATAAAATAAACGTAAAGTTAAAAATCCACGGACCTTAGTGAAATTTTAATTTTAATTTGATAAGAGAGTCTTTAAAAAAAAAAAAAAACAAACAATGTTGTAGTTAATGATGAAAGACTAGATTCCTTCCCTTTGATCAGAAGTAAAATTAAGATGTCTGCTCTCACCATTCCTAATCAACATATATTTCATGTCCCAGCCTGTGAAATAATGCAAGAAAAATGAAATACATAAAAGGAAGTGGTAACACCAAGGAGACAGCCAAGAAGATACTAAGCTTCAGATAGGAGGAACATGAATCTTATCAAAGACTCTCCTGTGATGTGGGAAGATACTCTTACTGGGGTGTAGGAAAAGATGATATATGTAGCTTCTCTTAAAAAAAAAAAAAACAAACCCAAAACCCAAAAACCACCACCACCACCACCAACAAAAAAGACACACTAGGTAGTAGGCTCCTTTTGAAAGTAACAGTCATCAATTTTCATGCTTGTCCCATATGTCAACTGACCTGAAAATCTGCTGTTAACTTTGCAAGAAGGCTAGCTAGCCTAAGAGAGTTCTCTCTGACTGGTCCAGGCTACTCTGCTATTTGGACCATATTAACACAGTATAACAGTAGTGCCTGAAATTCCAATGGCCAATAGAGATGCAGTTTGGAGTCTTTGGCAAACTCCTATAATAAACCACTAAAATGTCCTCTGAAGCAAAGCATTAATGTCTTCTGTTGGACAATCATCTTTATTTTTATAAGATACTTATGGCTAGCTACTAGGCCACAGAGATCAAGGGCTTAGCTATATGGCGCCAACATATCAACCAACCAACCTGAGCTGCCCATCATGAACTGAGTATCAGCTGGATCATCAAGCTATAAAGCTGTGTGCATCCAGAGTATCAGCTGGAAGTGGTACACGTAGGACCAGGCTTGGGTTGACTCTGAAGGCCAAGTAAACTACAAGAAGAAGCCACCCAAATGTTCACAGCTCTCATTGCTATTCCAATACCTTCTTGCTCCCAGCCTGTTCTCACAGCCTCGGGGACTGTTCCCTACAATCCTTTGACACAGAGAGAGAAAATTCAGGCCTGATTGTTTCCTCAAGACACACGAGCATCACTTGAAGGTGCACTGTGACCTCACCGTATCCCTCTTTGTGGGATGATCAGGAAGAATGGCCATGAAAGAAGATCCTCCTGCAGGTTAGAACTCCACAGCACACTTGCCTAGTCACTCTCACTTGGAATGACCAGGCACGTGATCTGTACAGAGCAGTATGCTGTGGCTGATGGCTTGGTTAAATGGTCAGAGACTTGGAAGAAACATGATTGGAAATATGGTGACAAGGGACTATGGGGCATGGGAATATAGATAGACCTTTCTGAATGGGATCTGTTCTGGCTTAATTTCTGTTGCTGCGATGAAAAACCCAGACAGCAAGCAACTTGGGGGAGAAAGTAGATTCTTATTATTTTACAATTTTTATTTAATTTTTTCTTTTTCTTTAAAAATTTTTTTTAAATTAATTTATTCTTGTTACATCTCAATGGTTATCCCATCCCTTGTATCCTCCCATTCTTCCCTCCCTCCCATTTTCCCATTATTCTCCTCCCCTATGACTGTTTCTGAGGGGGATTACCTCCCCCTGTATATGCTCATAGGGTATCAAATTTCTTCTTGGTTTAATTTTTTCATATGATATATTTTGATCACATTTCTCCTCCTTCCCCAGCTCCTCCCAAATCTTACCCACTTCCCTAACTACCCAACTTCATGATATTTCTCTCAAAACAAAATAAACGAGAAAAAACAACAACTAGCTAACCAAACAAATAAGCAAAATGGAAATCAAAAAAGACAAACAAACTAAATAATCACTAAGACTCCACCCAGTGGGGGATCAGAACAGATGCTGGGAATCACTGCTGGACTCCAGGTGAGAGTGGTATGGAAGAATGGGGGGGTGAGTGGAAGGGCTCAGAGGGTCCAGGAGCCCCACAAGGAGACCATCAAGGCCTGGGGATCTGGACCCAGGGGGGTCTGCACAAACTCCTGTACCAACCAAGGTCAAGGTATGCAGTAAACCTAGATCCCCTGTTCGGATCTAGCCAATGGACAGTTCATTCTTTGCAGTTGTGGGGAGAGCAGGGACTGCCTCTGACATGAATTCTGGTGCCTTCCTCCCATTTAATCACTTCCCCTTGGAGGCACACAGAGGAAGAAGAAGCAGGCTATCTGGATGAGACCTGATAAGCTGTAGCCACATGGCGGGGGAGGAGATCCCCTTCTGTCAGAGGTCTAGGGAAGGGGAGTAGGGCAGAAGAGGGAAGGAGGGTGGGAATGGGAAGATACAAGTGAGGGGATAACAATTGGGATGTAATCTGAATAAATTATAATAAATTGAAACAAATGAACAAACAACAAACCAAACCAGAAAGTGCACACATACAAAGCCACGAAGTCTCTCCACCGCTCCCGGCTTGGGGCTGCCCGAGAGTATGGTTGATGTACCAGGAGACACTCCACTGGAGAAAGCCGACGTTCCCTCTCCTAGCAGGGATCCACTGTTTCTGGGTTATGGCTGGGACTTTGTGTAGTGAAAATTTCACAATACCCATATATATACTCACCGTCATATTCTTCACTCACACACATTCTCATAATTGCACACACCCTTGCACAAACATGCGCATGCACACCTATTTATTCACCCTTACACATTGACTATACTCAGTCACACGCACGTATACACGTATTCATATGCACACTTACACTCAATAGCAGCACACACACACACCCAGACACACCCAGGTTTAGATGTTTTCACTAATTCGTTCTTTTAAACATTTACAGTAATAGAAGAAATGAATTGCTGGATGCCGTGGCCTGTGTCTGTAATCCTTGCACCTGGGAAGCTGAGGCAGGGGGATCGCAGCTATTGTGAAAGTCTGAGAGTCTAAGACAGAAGGATCACAAGGTTGAGGCTAGCCTGGTCTATATATTAATTTCCAAGCCAGCCTGAGCTACATAGAGGCTTTTCCCTTTGAGAAAGAGAGAGAATTAAAAATCTCTCCCAGACAACAAAAGAGGATGGAATACTTCCTAGCTCACTTCCTAAACCAACATTACTTTAATAGTAAAAATAAAACAGATAGCACAAAAAGAAAACTGTAAACCAATATCCCTCAGAAATAGACATATAATAATCCTCATCAGGTATTCAAACACTGTTAAAACTGTAAATTCCATTCAAATATTACAATACTATTCAAATGATCTATTTTATCTTGGGTGATCTTGGGTGGTTTGTGGTTTTCAAGGACTGGGTCTATCCCACGGAAGTTGAGGAACTTGTGTGTATAAAGTTGCACATAGCGTTTTCTAATTATTCTTTTAATTTTTGTTGAGTCTATGGCGATATTCCCTGTTTCATTCCTTTTAATGATGTCTTCTCTCTTTTCTCTCTTGGTTTATCAAATTTTATTGATGTTTTAAAAGAACAAGTGCCAGTTTAATTGATTTTCAGGATCTGGCTTGTTGTCTGTTTGATTGATTTCATCATCATCTCCTTTCTGCTTGCCCCCTGTTCCTTTTGCCCTTACTCTCCAGTTCCTTAGGGTGGAAGGCTTATTGATTTGAGACCATACTCTGCTTCAATTACATTAAGTTTGTGGGTTTTTAGTCTATGACTCAGGAGGTGATATTGTCTGGTGTCTGTCCCACCTTTATTGGAAAAGGACATGCACTGTGGCACTGTTGCTGGGCAGATCATTGAGCCAATCAGATCTAGCTGGCTGGTGGTTGGCAGAGCACTGGGCCAATCAGATCTAGCTGGCTGGTGGTTGGCAGAGCACTGGGCCAATCAGATCTAGCTGGCTGGTGGTTGGCAGAGCACTGGGCCAATCAGATCTAGCTGGCTGGTGGTTGACAGAACACTGGGCCCAAAAGGTCTGGCTGGTTGGTGTTTGTCACAGTTGTTTTTACAACCTTGCTGGTTTTCGGCCCACTAACTCTCCTGATGACTAACAAAACGCATACATGTTGACGTCTTCACTTAACGACTGTGGATTTGTCTCTATCTCCTTTCATTACTGTCAGTTTTTTCCTTGTGCACTCTGAACCTGCTTTCAATGCATGCACAATTAAGCACATTATGTCTTCTTGGTGGACTGGCTCTTTTATCATGGTAATCAGTCCCTGTCTTTGAAGTCGGCTTTGTTTGATGTGCATGTAATCACTCTGGCTTGCTTTCGGTTACTGTTTTCATGGTATATCTTACCCCATCGCTTCATTTTTAACCTATGCATATCATTATGTTTGAAGTGACTGTTTCACCAAGCATAGAGTCGGGCCATATGGTTTTTTTTCCACTTTCTATTCTATCATCTCTTTTATTTTGATGAGCTCGTACCAGTTTGTGTTTGATGTCATCACTGACATATTTACATTTGGGCTTTTTAATGAATTATTTTTCTCCTACTCTTCTTGATTTCTTTTGTGTGTGTGTGTGTGTGTGTGTGTTTGTTGTTGTTGTTTTTAGCTTTCAAAAGTTTGTCATTTTTTTTAACCATGTCTTTGCTTTTTAGTCACTGCTTCAGGACTTAAAACAGACATCCTCCTTGCTTTGCTTAGAAACAATATCTTATTGCAAGCGCAATGTAAAAGTATGCTGCACAGGTCCCTCTGTCCTTGTATTGAAAGCTCATCACAGGGTGCTGTCCCTTCCACTTTCAACAATGAGACGCACCTTAAAGAGTTTAAAAAACAGTGCTCGCTTCAGTAGCACATATACCGAAACTGGAACAATACAGACATGATCGGCATGGCCCCTGCGCAAGAACAACATGAAACATCTTGAAGCACTCCATAGTTTAAAGAAAAATGTTTTAAAAATTTAAAAATCATTTAGTTTGTTTAGCAAAATAGTTAGCACTTTCGGTTGCTCTTCTCCCAAGGTTGCAGGTTTCCTCCTGGCCTCACTCCTGTTGTCTGAAGAGTGTCCTGAGCTGCACTGTGAGTGCAGGCACTCAAAGATTCCCTTAGCTCACTTCCTCTGAGGATTTTCATTTTATCCTCTGTCCTGAAGGTTCTTTTCACTACACTCAGAATTATGAGCTGACATTTCTTTTCGTTCAGCACTTTAGAAATGGTACGTGTGCTGGCAGCCATCTGAGCCGCTGTTTCCCTGTAAGCCGTGCGCTATGTTTTCCCCTAAATTCTTTCAACTAAAAGAAATAGAGTGTGCATGTGTGTATACTCATGTGTGCACTTATGTGGATGCACATTCATGTGTGTTTGTGTCTATGTGCGTGGAGGCCAGAGGTCATGTTGAGCATCTTCTCCAATCACTCCACACCTTGTCTTGTGAGTCAAGGCCCCTCATAGAACCTGGAGCTCATCTTGGGACTCCTCCTGCCTCTGCCTCCCAGCTGTAAGATGTCAGACATGTGTGCCACTGCACCCGGCTGGTATTTGGCTGCTGGGAACTGAACTCGGGTCCTCCCATTTGCACCTCCAGCACTTTACTCCCTGAGCTGTCTCCCTGGCCCCAGAGCCATGGTTGCATCGCTCCATCTTTAGCGTCTGTGGCTTGGGTAGAGAGTGTCTGGGCATAGACTCCAATACCTAATTTGGAGTTTGCAGATGTTCTTGATTCCAAAAGTTCATGGCTTTCTCTAGGTTTGGGAAGTTGCCAGCTTTCATTTCATCAGGTGTTTCCTGCATGCTCGCTGTCTGTCTCTGTCTCTCCTCCCTCTCTGTCTCTCTGTCTCTCTCTGTGTCTCTGTCTCTGTCTCTCTCTCTTTCTCTGACTCTAACAACAGTCTTACACCTGATGGTCCCGTGACCTCTAAGTCCCGAATTCACCTTTACAATTATTCTTCCTGAGGTTGACCACAGTGGATACTTTAACCAATTTATTTTAGCTCAGTGACTCTTCCCTTTTTTCCCCCTTTCACTTTCTCTACCTGGCCCAGCCAGGGGAGGCTACTGGCTAGATTTCCTTTAGTTGTTATGCTCCCACTTGTATCTGCTTTACATCTCGTGGTTGTTTCTTTCAGATGCTCTGTCTCCTCAGCTGCTCCAAGAGTCTCCATCATTACTTTTGGAGCACTTTTGTAATATCTGCTTTATATGTTTAGATCATTTCCACATCTATGTCATCTCAGAACTGGCCAAATTGAGATTTCTTGTTTTTTCATGTGCTAAGTATCTTTCATATTTTTAATATAAGGTTGGGTATTATTTAAATTCTAGAAAAATTTTAAAGATTGGCTTTACTTTCACTTATGTATTCTTAACAATTTTCCCCCTTTGTGACAGGGCTTCACTATGTACCCTCATTGGCCTGGAACCCTCTCTATAGACCAGGCTGGCTTTGAACGTATAGTGCTCTGCCTGCCTCTGTCTCTGGTGTGCCACCACAGCTGGCCCTTTTACTTATTTCTTTCTGTGGTGCTGAGGATTGAACATAGGGTTTTGCTCATGTTAGGTGAGGGATCTGTCATGGAGGTCTGCATACCCACCAAGTTGGGTACAGACACGTTATTAACAAGCGTTTGTAGACTGTGGTCCCTAAACTGGTTTTCAAAGGCTCTGTAAAGATATTTGGATCTGTTCTGTGTGAGTGTCACTGGATGAGTCTAGGACCAGGCCATGGTCTTCTTGGTGAAGTTCGCAAAGCCCATGGTCAGGTCTGAGCATGTGATGCCAGAGGATGTCTAGGCATCACATGGTCACCAAGAGCTCTTTGCATTCACTGTTGTGAGTTCCTCCGTTACCACTGGGCCGCTCATAGTTTTTGTTTCCCCAAGAACCTTCATTTCAGTTTCAGTCAGAAAGCCTGTGGGTTGTCCATCACTCCCTGGCAGATACTTCCTGTAGTTATACAAACTGTACTTGGGGCCAGTGGACAGGAAGCTGGGGAGATAAAGTGAGGCTTTCCTACATTCCTGAGACCCACCCCCTCCAGTCAGAGAAGCATCCCCTAGGTCTCAGTTACGGTTGCTATTGTTGTGAAGAAACACATGACCAAAGCAAGTTGAAGAGGAAAAGGCTTACTTAGCTTATACTTCCATATCTCTGCTCATCATGGAAGGAAGTCAGGACAGGAACGCAGACAGAGCAGGGATCTTGAGGCAGGAGCTGATGCAGAGCCCATGGAGGGGGTGCTGCTTACTGACTTGCGCCTCATGGCTTGCTCAGCCTGCTTTCTTGTAGAACCCAGGACCACCTGCCGAGGATTGTCATCGCTCACAATGGGCTGAGCCCTCCCCCCTCAATCACTGATTAGGAAAATGCCCCCCCCCCATGTTTGCCTACAGCTGGATCTTATGGAGGCTTTTTCTCAGCCAAGGCTCTCTTCTCTCAGATGACTCTAGCTTATGCCAAGTTGGCATAAAACTAGCCAGCACATCCTACCTCAGACTGTATCTGTGGGCCTCTAAAGCCAAGATTGACCCATCTAGAAAACTCTTTTTCCACTTCTTTCACCAGAAATAGCCATTTCTCCTGTACAGGTATCTGGATATCCAGTGGCCCTTGAGTGGAGGCTGGGGGATCTACAATAGTGAAAAGAAGTGTGCTCAGTGTGAGCTCAGTGGGACTCTAGGTCTGGTGCCCCTGCTCTGCCATCTCTGCTTGATACGTTCTATTAAGTTCTACAGCTACTCCTTACTCGGTATCATAACCTGCAAGTTCTTCTTTAAAGAACAATTGCAACCAATAAAGGAAAAGCAAACTTAAGTCAACATTTATTTTTTTTTAAAAAGGCCAAGCAGTGGCGGTGCACTCCTTTCATCTCAGTGCTTGGGAGGCAGAGGCAGAGGCAGAGGCAGGCAGATCTATGTGAGTTTGAGGCCTGCCTGGTCTACAGAGAGTGTTTCAGGATATCCAGGGCTACACACACACACACACACACACACACACACACACACACACACACACACACACAAACTGTCTTAAAATACCAAGAAAAAAGGAGGAGGAAGAAGAGAAAGAGGAGGAGGAGGAGGAGATGATGATGAACTTTTACATTGCACTGACACCTCCAAATCTTACCACGGATTCCTGTTCAGATATGGCAGAGTGTACTCATAAATAACTAGTCTTGCTTACAACAATCAAACCTGATGCAAACCCGAGGAGCATGTCGGAAAGATGAAGGCTCAAGAACACAGGAATTGGCATTCTGAAGTACTATCATGTTCAGGCTGTCTGACATTTTTCAGGGTCACTGCAAGGTCTCACTAACAAATAAATGGCACCCAAAGTAAGGGGGGGGGATTACAAGATAGAATTCAAAATACAAAAGACAGGAGGGAGGTTAAATAACTGTCGTTATGGTATTCATACGATGACTCAGTGCAGTCAGTGTGAGCTGCTTAGCATGCTGCCTGACAAATGATGGATGAAAACTATTGCTACATCAAGCCAACTCTCAAGAGTCCCGTTTCAGCCTCTTCGTTTGTGAGACAGTGGAGACATCGTCTCAGCCCTGCTTACAGACGTGAAGATTCCGTCTTAGGTCTCATTCCTTCTATACTTGTGTAGAAAGGCAGGGTGCCACCAATATCTAGTGTAATACACATATTGACCACTAGATGGCAGACAAGGCTAGTCTATGCAGAATCCAGAACTATGAGATTCTGGATCTTTTTTTTTTTTTTTTTTTAAGAGGCTGCCTGACCCGTGGCAGCCAGCATTCCTCTCTCTCCTTGGAAGAGGTTAGAGTTGGGGAGGTCTTTAGGTATAATACATTTGTTTAGGATTTATCTGCAGGGCACAAAGGTAGGCCTTAGATCCAGTTGAACCCGTGTTCAAGCACTGCCTGACTTAGCTTTGTCAGGATCTTGCGTCTCATCACTGGAGTCCCACTGCACTCCACCCCATCATTCCATCACCTATGTGATGCTCTCTTCCTCCTGAGACTAGAGGCAGGTTGTACCTATGTACCTACCCATAGCTGGCATCAGATGCCCTTCATGGTAACTTTACTGACCGACTAGATAAGTGCACCATGATTATCCGTTGGCCTTCTCGTGCAGACTCTGGGTCAGTGTTTATATACGTCCCTTTTGTTTCTGGGCTCAAGAGGCAGTATCACTGGCTAACAATAACATGTTACTTTCTGAAACTGGATTGTATAGGTTCACATCTTAGTTGTGCCATTTGCTAGCTTCATGGCCTTTCAAATATGCCTTTATCTCTCCACTTGCAAATCAGACTGATGGGGCCACTCTGAGTGCACTGTGGTGAGGGTTAAATGGGCAGGTGTACCCAGGGTGCTTAGAAAACATTAGAAAACGCCACACACATTGTAGGTGCCCAGGCCAGGTTGACTGCCTCTTGAAACTTGCCTTGCCCAAAGGAAGACATGATGTAATTGCAAAGCGCAACCAAAGAAGATTTGCTAAAGACCCGACACCGGCAGTGGCTTCTAAGGAGAAGAAAGTCTTCCTCATCCTCATCATCACTGTTGTCATTGGTAGCTTGATGATGCCTGGGGTAAGTCTCCAAACTTCATGAGTCAGGGACACTGCACTGCTCACCTTCTGCCAGCCTCAGGCTCAGCAATGGCTTTTGCGGGTGACTACTTGAGAGTGCTGGGGACACCACACTTACTAGAGAGGGATTCTCTTCACACCGGCTCCCTTGAGTACTCCCCTAGAAAGCACCAAGGTAGAAGAGGAAAGGACCTCAAAGCTTATTTTCTTCTCTTTCCTTCTAGAGCCTTTCACATGTTTGAAGCAACTTCCGAGAGTCGCTGTTCAGACCAGAGTGGAGGCCAGAGGCACGAGGAGCTCATCCTGTTTGCTTTTAAAACTCTGCATGCATCATGGGGGAGGGGAATAATGGGAAAATGGGAGGGAGGGAAGAATGGGAGGATACAAGGGATGGGATAAACATTGAGATGTAACAAGAATAAATTAATAAAAAAAAAAAAGAAAGAAAAAAACTCTGCATGCATGTGTCCATGTATGTGTATGTATGTATGTATGTATGTATATGTAGTTTATTTGTTTGCACATGGGTGTGGAGTTGAGGGACAGCTTTCAGTAGTCAGTTCTCCCCTTCTTTCTACAATGTGGGTCCTAGGGATGGAACTCATGTCACCAGGCTTGGTAACCAGTGTCTTTACCTGCAGAGGCATCTTGGAGATTCTAGTCCCGTTGCTGTTGTTGCTGCTGTTGTTATAGAAAGCCATGAGCGCCTACAGAGATGGCTGTACTAACCAAGAGCATGCATGGGCTGGACCTAGGCCCCCTACACGTATGTAACCAATGGGCAGCTTGGTCTTCATGTGGGTCCCCTGGTAAGTTGATCGGGTGCTGTCTATGACATGGACTCTGTTGCCTGTTTTTGATCACTTTGCCCTAATCGGGCTGCCTTGCCTGGCCTCTGTGGATGGGGAGGAGCTCAGTACTGACGTGACTTGATGTGCTGGGGTGGGCTGGTGGTGGAGGGGGAGCTCTCCTTTTCTGAAGACAAAGGAAGGAGGGTTAGGGGGAAGAGAGTGGGAGGGATGGACCCGGAGGAGAGGAGGGAGGGGCTGCTAAGGGATGCAAAGTGAACATGTACATTAAAAATAAATTGTTTAAAAAAGAAGTCATACCCTGCCTGGTCACACATTAGTAAGGATTTCTCTTCTCTTCCTAGGTAAGAGGCATAAAAAAAAAGCTAAGAAGATAATCAGAGAAGACTTTTGGTTATAATAAGTGCAAATGGTTGACTGTAGGTCACAATGGATGTTGTATGAAGGTCACCAGAACCCCAGGAAGTGAAGAAACTGGACAGGAGACTGGTGTTAGCTTTGTTCTCTGCAACTCAGACCGAAGAGATGGGAAAATGTTGTAGGTGACCACTAGGTGGTGCTATCAGTGTGAAATCGTGAGAGTAACTGTTGGTGGTGTGTAAGCAGGAAAGCTGGCGACTATGGCCGACAGAGAGTCGGGAGTCCTAGTCTAAATAACACTCCAGCCATCTAGTGAGACTTGGGGTGGAAACGGAGACTGGCTTCGGAAACATGCAGGAGTGTGCAAAGACACTGTCAGAAGAGGAGGGGGAGTCCCGCCTTCTAGTCACCTCCCCAGTGCGGCCTCACTCATGAGATGCGCTCTCCCGGCATGCATCTGTACCTTTACTTGCTACATTCTCCACCTAAAACACTCTTCTTATTCCTCTCTCTGTCGACTCAGTCAGGGTGTCACCTTCCCCTGGAAGCCAGCCCTGATCTCTCCACAAAGGAAGAACCCGGCTTATAGCTTCTTCCCACTCCTCTTTCCCCACGCCTCCTCCTCGCGAGCGCTTTGGTAGACTCAGGTGTTTATCATCAAGTGAGAGTTTTCTGGGACCGCTTGACCGTAGAGATCTTGGCTGATTTTAGTCAGTCCTATCCCAGCACCTGCAAGGATTTTTCTTGCCTACAGTATGGGCACTCCTTTGGGAACCTAGGGCCCACTGTATCTCAGGGTCTTGAGAACGTCCCAGAATGCTGAGGGATTATCAACACTGGGTAAGCAATATGGACATAACTAGTCACATAGCTTGCGTAACCCGGCATAAGATGAAAATAGAGGACACACCCCTTTAAAAGAAAAAAGAAAAAGAAAAAGGTATTCAAGATGGTGACAGCAGAGCACTGAGCCCTTCCAAACATGGAGTTCTGTAGGGTTGCACTGGTCATTCATCGCCCATGCAGTTGGCTCCAAGTGTAGAAATGCTATACAATCTCAGGTGAGCCTGTGTCTGCTGAGGGGGAGGTGGTTGTCCACCTCCCACTCTCTTCGGTGTATGAAGCCATTCACATGGGAAATGCCTTGGTACCCCAACCTCAATACTAAAATAGCTTAGAATGTGGCATTAGGCAATCCTAGATTCACATTCGGATCCCGCCGTTAAACACAGATAGTGAACCTACAGCTCACCTTTCAAAGCCATCCATTACCTGTGTTTGTGAGTTCAACCAAGATTAACATAAGCGGCACCTTGTCTAGAGGCAAGTCTTGCTCTTTCTACTGAGAGCTCACCAGTAAGACACACAACTTGTCCCTAGAAGCATCTGGTCAGGGAGACTGGGGCAGAGTTGGGGAGCATCTCCCATGTGCTTTCAGAGTGAGGAATCAAACTGGGGTGAGTGGAGAGACCCCGTGACTCATACAGAACCACAGACATCTGTGCACCCTTTATCTAATGGATACACACGAGGGCCTCCTGTGCCGGGTGCCATGGAAAACTGGCAAGCAAAAGTGTGACAGAGTCCTGTCCACTGTTACCTGAATGTAGCCTGTCCCGCCATCTCGGCTGCTCTCATTACGAACCCTTGGCCATTGATCAGGTGTTCACTATGAGGCAGGCCACGGGACTGTACCAGCCTTGCCGGGTGAAATGAACGAAGGCTGGGTGTTCACTCTCAACAGCCAACACCGCTGAGCCTCTGTAAGCTGTCCTAGCAATGTTTAACTGAAGTGCCTGGCTCCAGGGCAGCTGTGAACTGATGACTAGACAGTGGCGGAACTGGACCCTTAAGTCAAAGAGAGGCTGGCTGTAGTCCGATGGGGAGCTGGGCTTCTGTTTGGGGGCACTTGGGAATACTCACAGGTAGGAGGAGATATTGAGTCTTGCTTGACCTGGGGGAGCTTACTCCTCGAGTGATCCCATCTTGGCTAGCTGGGGTCAGGCGAGGCCAGCGATGTGCTGAGGCTACCTTCTGAAAGCAGAATGAGTCTCAAGAAGGTTTTGAGTGTTTCATCGCAGCTCGATGTGAAGGTTGTGCCCGAAGGGCTGACAGGTGTAAATAAGGCCTGATGGCTTGATTGGGTGGTCCGAGTTCTCAGGCAGCCCACTGTGGCACCTGTGAAGGGAAGGCAGGCCTAGGGCAACTGCCCAACTGGGAGAAATGGAAGATTTTGTTGACTCGGGGCACCTGAAGTGCTGCACGTGTTAAATAGTTCTTATGGACAAAGCATCGAGGCTAGTGTAGTCGCCAGTAGTTCTCAAAGCAGGAAGACCTGGGCACCTGTTAACATTGCACTTTCTGGGGACAGTGAAGTTAGGGGGTGGGTTGGGGGGGCTGGCCTGGAGAGAGAGGGTTTATGATATTCTGAGCAGTGCCCTACTTTACATACATTCTTCTTTTAAGGAGTAGCTGACCAAAAGGTCTGTGTCACCACGCCCTCATGTAGATGCAAGATCAGGAGTTCAGAGTTATTAAATGACCTACCAAAGGTCAGGTGGCACTGCAGCCCCCGTCTATACCAGGCTGCCTCACAGTGGAAGGCCTTCACTGATGCTTCTGCCTGCCACCTCTGCAGTGAAGTCTCCATCCGGCCTGAGTGGGAGGAAGGAGCCTACAGTTTGAAGCTCCTTTCCCCAGAGCTTGGGCGTGGGCCAACCCCGAGGCCAGCAAAAGTGGTATATGACATTCCTGGCCTACAAGGACAGTTCTTTAAGTTTTCATAATGTTTGCCATGTACACCTGGGAGCAGGGCTTAGTAAATAACCTCTTCTAAACCACCCGCTTTCATCCCTGACTCTGAGGGGCTCATAGCTTAAATGTGGGATTAAATGAGAGAAATACCGTACCTATACACCGTGATTAGACCTACATTAGCTTGAAAAGAACAGAACAGACCGGGAAAGACCCACATTTAAGGGGTTTTCTTCCTTTCTCTCTAAGTTGTACCACGTGATTATAACCACACCACAGATGAGCACGCACCTGTTTATTTGTAAGGCACCGTAATGCTGCAGCAGGTCCTGCACCTGGTGGTGGCCGGGGCCAGGTGGTCCAGCCCTTTGGACTCTGTCTCTGAAGCCACTGAGGATGAGAACCAGGCTAGGACACGGCATGGGGTCAGTTTGGCACTGGCTGAGGTGAGAGCTGTCTCTATACTCTTAATAAAGTGAGATCTTGGGTCTTCTGTGTCCTCTGGACATCTCTGTCCACGACAGCTGCAAGGGATTCTGGGACTAACGTGGGGGTCTTCCTCCAGCCTTCCTGGTAACTGCCACTGTCTCTCAACAAATGACACTGCACACCTTTAAACACAAAATAGTCTTTTATTTGTCAACGAAGGCTACACGGGATCACTTCTGGTTTTGTTTTTATGCTTCCCCCCCTTTTTTTTTCTAGAAGGTATCTACATCTGCATTTATTTACAGCCTTGTTGGTATTTACACAGTCAAGAATACAGTGTTAGAAACACAAAAGTGTTGAGAAAAAAACTTCTCAAAATTAGTTCCAGACTTCAGGAAAACTATTTCCACATGGTAAGGCCAGAGTCTCCAGTGTTGGTCATCCAGAGGCAGCTCAGAACTGTCCTATGCCAGAGCTGCGGGTTCAGAAGTCCTCAGAATGACGGGCACATTTAGAACAGTGGGGTTCTCGTGGTGAGTGAGTCAGAGTCGCTGGAGACCACCAGACAGCTGTGGGTCAGCTTCTGCAGGCACAGCCGAGCCTGCGCACACGCAGTCATCCCTGAACCATCTGCCCGTAGAATCATCACATTTTCTTAGGGACCAGAAAGTAGCCCAGTCTCACGCCTTTGGCATTCCCCAGAGGGTAAGAAACACAACACAGGGCCCCACCAAGGCCTCTCAAACACAACACAGGGTCCCCACCTCATGCCTCCCCACCGTTGATCTTCCTTGCTCAACACCGCGAAACCTCGGAGCGCACCACTGTTCCGGGCAGTCAAGTACACAAGGCTGGTTTTTGAGAATGGAAGGTTGGAGAGGATAAAATTTCTGTCACCTGAGCAATGAGTCTTTAAAATGAGTTTGCTGTTTTGGGAAGGCTAAATAAAAAGGCCTTGAACTACAGAGTTCTTTTTTTTTTTTTTCTTTCTTTCATTTCCTTCCGCTCCCACAACGGTTTTGACCTAGCTGGGGACAGCGTGCCTCACACAGGGGTGGGGTGGGGGGTGGGGAGGGGGGCTAGTCCTGATGAAGATCCCAGAAGGAGAAACTGGGTCTTTCTGGGACCAGGATCTTGGGCTAGGTGGCTCCTGTGAGGGATGAAGAACACTCTCATCTTTATGTAATGGGCAATTAAACCCCCAATCCCAGCCCTCTGCTGGAAGCAAGCAAGCTCATCTCCCTGGGCACAAAGCCCAGCATCACCGCTCTTACCGCGTGGGCGCCAGCAATGAGGGCTGCAAATGGCAAAGCCGTGTTCTGCGATGTCACATTGGAAACCTTGTCTATAAAGGCAGTAACTTAAACGTCACAGCTGAAAGGCCCTTCTTCCTCCTCTTCCCTTGCTCTGTGCCTAGAAAGCCCCGCCCAGTTTACTCAGCTCCTCTGCTTCTCCAGCATCTGCTCCCGCCCCACCCCATCCCTGTAATTTGCAGGCACTTGTCCAGCCTCAATCTGCCATTACTTCCTAGCATTTCTTTCAAGCCTCGCATCCTTCAGCAGAGTCAGGCGCTGGTGTGGATCTTGGGCTAACTCTCCACCAGCGATTCTAAGCCAGTTGTCAGAAGCTAAGGTGTGGCTTGCCATGGAGTCAATATCATCACTGTACCCTCTGGTGATGCCTGTCTGGGAGATAGCAATAAAAGGAGTTCAGGGTATAAAAGATAAAGTTGGGGATTAATAATATCTTGTTTAAGGTCATGGAGGAGAGCCCGAGGCTGAGGGACTCATTGGCAGTTGTGGAGGGTAGAGGAGGAGAGAACTTTAGAGGTCCGGAAGCTAACTCCCATTGGAACCACAGACTTCCACCAGTGAGGAAGACCTGACCACTCAACCAACTGGACAGATATAGTCAGTTTTCAAAGGACAGGTGTTGTCCAGGATGGCATTTAATATTCAAAGCCTCTGAAATGGGCAAAACGAACTGTGGCTTATGCCTTCAGATCCACCTGGGAGGTGGGATCCAACTTGAAGAGACCAAGACCAGAGTTCAGAGAGGCCAGCATCAGCATCAAATGGAGGCACATAGCACAGGCTAGCCTACAGCTGAGGTCCTTTACAGCTCAGGGATGCTTGCTTGTTTCCCCAGCAGAAGCAAGGTACTCTTTCTGGGATGCAGCCCAGGCAGAATACAGGCCCATTCCTTAATAATAAAAAAAAAAGAAAAAAGAAAAAAAAAAAAAAAGAAAAAAGAAAGAATATCCATAAATTTATTGTGTATAATGATCCCTATTAAAAACCTGTTCTTTGAGGGAAGAAGATAGTAGAGGCGGAAGACACAGGCTGGGAGGCTGCAAGGACATGGTTCTCTCAGGTCACACACTGCCTCTGTCTTACAAGTCAATGTCCCCAGTGGATCCCAGCCAGTGTCGGGCAGCCAGTATGGGACAGATCAACTAGGCCAACCCACAGGCCAACTCTGCCCAAAGGACCCTTACAACAAAAGTACATTTTGAGAGGCATAAGTCTTTTGGATACAAATGACCTGTGTTGTTCAGGTCAAAGGATTTTCTATCCCAGCCAAGAATGATCATGCTGGAAGGGGGTCCCTATTCCCTAGCACGTGCTGGGTACAGTGGGCCGGAGGGAGCGTCGAATCTGACCCAGCAGAGCTCTGATCCAGAAGTGACCAGCAACCTATGGATAAAGCAGGCCATGGCACACTGTTGCAGCAGCGTGACATGGGTTTTTGTTTGTTTGTTTTGGAATCAGGAAGAGCACTTAGCGAAACACATCCTCTAATCCCAGAGGGACAACGTAAGGCGAGATCTCCCCTCCCCAGCGAGCTTTGGACACCGCCCTCTGCCAGGCAGAACCCAGACTACACACTTGCTCTGATTCTCATGCAGTGAGAGACCTTCTTGGTTTCATTAACTCATGTCGTATTCTGAAGACTCTGTAAGGCTATAAAGGTGCCATGAGCTTTATCAGTCCAACAAGGTTTCCACGGGGAATAGCTTAGACTCAGAATTCATTTTCCACACTTAATGTAAATGTAACCCATAAAAGTCCCATTTTCTAAGAAGCCCAGCTCAGAAGGAAGCAGTTGGCTCCCCCCTCGCCCCCCCCCCCCAGTCTCCCAGAGCCTCCTCTGAGTGCCGATGACAATGGTATCCAGGCAGACAAACCAGGAAAGGAATCGTCAAGTGAGCTCCCAGTCAAGTGAGCTCCCAGCTTTCGCTGCTACAACCTTCTGCCCTCTGCACTTCCCCAGACCTGTTGGCTGCTCCCTCCCCTCTGCGCAGCCCTCCAGCACCACCTGCACTGGTGCCTAGCCCTTTCCAGATGATGTGTGCAGGTCTTCCTAGGAACAGGGGCATCCTGGCATTCTGACTCCACAGGCATCAGCCTCCGGCACCACCATCCCTGATCCCAGTGGGCTTGTATGACATTGATAGGCCATACCAAACAGCTCTTTCTTCTTATTTAAAACCAAAACCAAAACCAATCCTGCCTGGGGTTCTCTAGTGAAGAATCCCACAGAAGAGATTTCCTGAAAGGTCAGGCTCTGGGACTCCGGGGCGTCCTGGCGAAAGCCTGTACAGGGGAGGCAGAGGCGGCTTTAGGAGCTGGCTAGGGTTCCTAGCTCACACCTTCACTGACCCCTTTCTTTGGCTGACTTGTTTCTTAAGCATCCTTCCAGGGTCAAAGGCCATCAGGCAGCTCTAGCCACTCTCCTGACTCTCAGTGGTGATCAGCTGACCACTGGAGGGAAGATAACCTCCAGCCGCGGGCACGGGGTTTCCTTGCCTTCCCTGGACATGGAGCGCTTGCTGTGCAGTGCTGGTTCTCATGTCTGACTTTGGGAGAGGGGAGGAGATGAGTGAGGGATATGATGGGGGACCAACAACTCACAGACATCCTGGGTGCTTTCACCTCTTGGAAAGGTTGGGGCTCGTAGCCCCCAGGATGTTATGTCACCAGACTGGGGAAGGGGCCTCGGAGACACTTTCTCTATTTCATTGTGGGGGTGGCACTGACAACTACACTAGAGATTTGCAGAAGGGACTGGGGGGGGAGCTCATTTAGCATAAAAAATGTAAAGCTTGGACAGGAGTTTGGGGAGACTTGAAAAGGTGCTGAACATCAGGGATTCTTCTGGAGCATGGCATAGGTCCTCAGGAGGCACAAAGCATGGTGAGGAGAAACTCACCATTTTCTGTGGGAGCCTAACCAAAGCTCCCAAGGTCCCACAGGCCTGTTACTCTCTGTATCCTTCACCCCTGCCCAACCCTAGTCAAAGAAGAAAGCGTAACACATGAGACAAGTTCGCACAGACACTCATGTCTCACATCACACTGGGTACCTAGGGATGCATGAGGACACACCCCAAAGAGAGGAGAAATGTACCCCAAACAACAGGGAAATTTTCTCAAGGAAAAAAAAAGGGAACAAAAGACAATAAAGTTAGCATTGTGGTCACATTACAGAAACAAAGCAAAACAAAAACCTTCCATTCTTTGCAAAAAAAAAAAAAAAAAAAAAAATGTGTGAAGGCCAAATTTGTTTTTCTTTTCTTTAAAAAAAAAAAAAAAAAAGGGATGTTGCAAGAATTAACAATGCAACAAATATCTTTTTTTTTTTCTGCACTTGTTAAAAAAAAGTTTTTGTTTTTGTTTTTGTTTTTGTTTTTTTGTTAAGTACAACACAGTCAGGTGTACGGCCACAGAAGAGTAGCTGTCTTTGGCAAGAAGTCCAGGCCTTGGCCCTTTCTGTCACCTTCGGCCCATCTCGCTCTGTCTCATGAAGTGGATATTGTTGGCGCTGTCTGACAGTTCTGGGTACTGCTCGACGGAAGTCACAAAGAAACCGTCATAGCCTTGCACCCGCCCTGTGTTCAGAACCTGCTGCTTCTCTCCCTCTGTCCAGGCCCGCAGGCCCTCTTCTCCCTCCCGCAGTCTCTGCTGCTCTCGGGCCCAAGCCTGGCGTACAGCTCTCTGCCTGGCCAGCTCCAGCACCCGTGCCTTCTCCTCATCCACGGTTGTCCCATAGCGGGTGTTCAGGCACAGCGCCCTGTACTGCAGCTGGATGTCAGTGTAGCGTCTAGTCCTGCCACTGAGCATGGTGTTGATCTGGGACACGGTGACGTTGACCCCGTTCTCCAGGGTTCGCCGACCCCCACTGAGGCCCAGGATGGCCAGGTCACCTTCTGAAGGCCCTGTTTTCACAAAGTAGTGGGTATCTACCCCATCAATGGTGAAGTGAAGGTTCTCTAGATAGTGGGCGTTGTTCAAGATGGCCGCAATCCTTCGCCCATCCTCATTGGCCACACTGATGATGTCAGTGGTCACTCGGCCATCTTTCAAGGCAAACTTGACCCCTTTGCCAAAGATGGAACCACTGGAGGCAAACTTCTTTGTCTCTGGGGCCTGTTGGCAGCTGGTGATGGTGGAGCCGTAAAGCTGGTCAAAGCGTTCTAAGGTAACGAAGGCCTTGAGTTGCTTCTGAACTTCACACTGTACCCCGAGGATAGACTGATGGGGGAGGGCCACAAAAAAGAGAGAGGGAGAGAGTAAGACGAGGGGAAAAGCAAACCCCAAGAGCACAGAGAGTCAGTTCAAATAGGGAAGTCAAATCTACAGGTATTTATTAGCTTGTTACATCTGTGTCTGTGGTGCTGACCATCAGAACAGCCAGTCATCCTTCATCCTTCATCCCCACATCCTTCTAGTCAGAGCCAGTTCAGGGAGCAGCTGCTCTGGCCCAGCCCTTTTGTGAGCAGTGGAAATACAGAAAGAACTGGGCAACATCTTTGTCCTCAAAGAACTCCTCATTCCATAGGCACAATCAGAGGTGACAACAATATTGCAGCCAAATGTAACAACTGATGGTCTAAAATACATAATTGTTAATAGATATAGTAACAGTTCTTGATCTTCAAATTCAAGAACTACAGTGTAACACACTGCTTGATCCCTATAGTAGATACTATTATTTCAGTTCACTTTTTTTTTTTTTTTAAAGACAGGGTCTCACTATGCAGCCCTGGCTAGCCTGGAACTCACTATGTAGACCAGGTTGGCCTCAAACTCACAGAGATCCACCTCTGTGGCCTCTACCTCTGCTGGGATTCAAGGCATGCGCCACCATACTCAGCTTCAAGTTCACTTCTAAGGAAACTCAGGCTAACACAGCTCATCATTGGCCTACAGCCCAATCATTCACTCCACATTAGTATTGAACCCAGGTCTGTCTAACTGTAGAGGCCTGCATCAAAGGCAGCTGGGGTAGTGAGAAGCAAACAAGGCCCAGAAGATGCTCAGCCTAAAGGTGGAGAAGAGAAGAAGAAGGCAGGGTTCCAAGGAGAGGGCTAAGCCCAGGTTAGCCTAATGGATGTGGAGGGTGACGTCAGGGGAGAAATGGCAAGAACTGCATGGTATTAAGAAAGCTATGGTTTGTCTCAAGCCTCTCCCTTGGTTCTACTGATCTGTACTGCCATTACCCAAGTTTTTCATGGAGGGTCCCTGTGCCTCCTGCCCCCAGTGCCTCTTTGAGCATCCTCAGGTATCCCTGACTTAGCTGCTGTGGGGGTCAGGTTGGACCCCATCAACTTGGTGTACCATCTGTCTGCCCCTCCCATTCTCAAAGAGCTCAGAGAAGCTGTGCTCAGAGCTTCAGCGCTTTAGCAGCAACTCAGGGCACGGGCTTTAGCAACAGACCCATCGGCCACACATTGAAATTAAGTCCTCTTTATAATTAATAGAACCCTGTCTGTGAACAATTATTTCCTAGAGTTTCACAAAAGCTCAACAACAAAGATCTCCAATGCTTGCCAAGGGCAGAAATCAATAATTCACTGACAGGCGAGGTGGGCAAACAGGCAGCCAGAGACAGGGACTCTGGAGAGCACAGAAGAAACCTGGCGGGGGGAGGAAGTACTGTGTGGCTGGACTCAGCCTTGGGGACAGCAAATGCTGGGACATCTGGACCAGGGGCTGAGGTAGCAAGGTCTGGGACAGGCTGGGACAGAAAGAGGACAGGCTCTTTGGCCAGGCAGACTTGGATTCATGTCGTCGTCCCTCATGTCTCAGCTGAACACTATTGGGTAAGTTTCACTGAGCCTAACCTCCTTATTTATGAAATGGGGTATTTACACGGCTCAGTCACTGAGTCACTGAAGCACCTACAATGTGTTAGCCTGTGTCCTGGGCACTAATTGAGACATGTAATTGTTGGGATTCAGCATCTAGTGAAAGAACAGGAAAGAGCACAGAAGTTGGACAGAGCGGACCACCTGAGCAGACTCATCCTCAAGTCTGGGAGGAGATAGCTAAGACGAGCCTAAAGAAATTAGTCTGGAACAAGACTGGTGCCGGGGAACTGGCTCAGTGCATTAAATGCTAGCCCCACAAGCACGAGGACCTCAGTTCAGATCCCCAGCACCGAGGTAAAGAGCTGAGCATGGAGGTGCATGTCTATAAGCCCGGTGCTTGGAAAGCAGATAAAGGAATGTCCCTGGGTCTTTTGGCCAGCTTGTCTGACTCTGTGAGCTCCAGGCTCAGTGAGGGACACACACAAATGCAATCTCTCTCTCTCAAAAAACATGGCAGTATGTACACACACACACACACACACACACACACACACACACACACACACACGCAGTATGTACACACACACACACACACACACACACACACACGTAGGGGGAGCAGGAGGAGGAAGAAAAGAAAGGAGAGCAGGAAAGTTCCCAAACACAGGATTGTGCAATGGGGGCACTGCTGTTTCTGCACACAGTTTATTGTCCCTGGGCCGGCATCCCCTAGAAGGTTTGGTTTCTGCTAATCTACCCTTGCATTTGATGGGCCACAGGATGGGGCTGGACACAGAATCTGTTCCTGGTGCAGAATTTATGAATGGAGGCTGAGGATGAGATGAGCAATGCATGAAGTGATCAGCAGGTGGGATGAGACTCTTGTGAAAGATCTTCTCAGCCATATAATTCCAAGTCTTTGAAATTTGGCCATAAAAGAAAGATAAGAGAAAGTGACTTTTTTTTCTCTCTTATAGCCCATCTAGTCCTGCTCAGCCAGATGACACACAAAATGGACAATCTGGGTTTGGATTGTCTCATGCATTAAGCCTGGACAATAAGAAGAATAACAGCATGTGTATTTGTGAGCTAACTCAAGTAGAATGTCACTCAATGCAGGTGTCCAAAAAACAGCACATCTGTATTCAGAACACTCCTTCTCCCAGGCTTTTGCCTGCATAATGACAAAGGCTTATTATTATTATATTTTTTGTGGTACTCTGAACATGGTGGATTAAAAAAACAAAACAAAACAAAACAAAACAAAACAAAAAAACCCACAAAAACCAACCAACCAAACAAACAAAAAACCCTTCATGTAGCCTGCGAGTGTCCATGTGCTACAGTTGGGTCCCTGGGGCCTGCCTAGCCATAGTTTGCTGTTTGTTGAAATCTGTCTGGCAGGAACCATGAAGGTGCTGCCTCAGTTTCCATCACTGGCTTGAATTTTCCTGCACAGGTGGTGAGGTCCCCTTTTTAAAGTCAGAATGGCCTGACATGTGGCTGTTACGTGGAGAGTTACCTTGCTATTGTCCCATTCCTGAGTTTTCATCTGCGTGTGCAGGAGCTCGTAGGAGGGTTCCATGGCGTCGGTGTCTGGTTTGGGATAGCCAGGTATCACGTTGTGCAGCTGGAATCCAAAGGTAAGTAGCCAGCTGTTGACATCTGGGTGGAGAGAAGCAGAAATATGCCTTGGGAGTAAGTGGACTTCTGACCAGGGGCCACGAATGAAAAGTGACTGGTGACAGGGCTGACTGCTACACACATTGGAAAATAATGCCCGGGTCTCAAAGCCAAATGTACTGCTGGGCCCCAGCAATCTCTTTGCCAGGAATATGCCCAGAATCCTCTTCCAAGGGATAGATCTAGGTGTGATGAATCCCAGGCAGAACCTAGGCTTCCAGATAGTTCTGTCTCTTACCCTTTTCTACTTACCCAGAGGTAGCTGCCAATAGAAGAAGCTCTCCCAGGCTCCCCCTCTCCCCCCAACTACAACATCAATAGGAAACACTTGCAAAGGTCAGTCAACCCCAAGAAAGGATTTTAACAGGCTGACTCTCAAAGAGAAAAATTCACTTAAGAAACAAACTGCCCCTCCTCTATCCACCCTCTTTGTAGCCATTAGAGCCTCAGGGCCAAAGTGCCTTTAGGCATGGTGCTAGTGCAAAGATCAAAGGGATTTCCTGCTTGCTACAGTGTTTTACTTCTGACAGCACAAGAAAGTCACCTGACCTCCCAGTGCCTTAGCCTGCTAGTCTCTAAGTTTGTTAATCATAGTCCTTGGAGTTTCAAGTTATAAATAAGATTTTTCTGTGAGCATTTGGTTCACTGAAGAAGGGAATCAGAAATCTATGCTCCTGGGATGGGATTTAGTGCAGCTGGTAGAGTGTTTGTCTTGAATGTGTGAAGTCCTGGGTTCAGAGCCCAGAGCCATGTAAATTGATGCCTGTAATTCCAGCACCCAGGAGGTGGAGGCAGTAGGAACAGAAGTTGAAGGCTATCCTTGGCTACATAATGAGTTTGTGGCTAACCTGGGCTACATGAAATCTATATCACAAAAGCAAGCAAAGCAAAAACAAGGATGACAACAACAAACCAACCATCCAACTAACCAACCAAATTTAAAAAACCCCAAAAAGCCATGACCTTTGATGGGAGTTAAGGTGGACTATTGGTCACTTGGCCTATGTAGCAGAAGGCCAATTATGCTGATAGGTACTGTGTCGTCACAGAATCTCCCCTTGAACACCCATTGACCCCAAATGGAGATGAGACCTGTGCCCAGATATCTTCTAAACATGATAAAAATCAGACACGGGGAAGGCACGGCCTTGGAGCTAGACAAAGAGAAAACATCATCATTTGTTTGCCACCCAAGGAGATGAAGGGGGTTGGGGCGATCCAGGGAAAGATGGCTGCGCAGGTGAGGTGCCATACGGAGGCCAGTGCGGGAGTGTTCAGGTAAGCAGAGAGTAGTTCATAAAGGCTGAGGGACAACCAAAAAGGACAGAGACAGGGGTGGCAGGAGGGAGGTGATCTGGGCCTTGGTAGGGGGACTAGGAGTCTGTGTTGCAATGTGGCTCAGCCCTCTTCGGGAAGGGGCAGCTGAAGATGCTAAAGCAGGTGCCAGACAAACCCAGAACCCTGTCTCAGTGGCAAGGGGTTGGGGTGGGGGGAGGAGTACAAGGTTTCAAGGCCAGCCTCGGAGCCACGTGTCATTTGCTTCTTTCCGATGGAAACACAGCTCTCTGTTGGGAGGTCCTATTGAGGACCCAGGTCAAGGAGGAAGTGAGCCCCTCCTGGCAGCTGCGGAGTGGGAAGAGAGTAGGGGTGGTCAGGAATTGTGTTCTTGACACTGTTGTGACCCACGCATCTCTCTCATCTACGTCCCTCATTATTTGTCTTTGCCCTTTTTTGCTTGTTTTGTCTTGCTTTTAGTTGTCCCAGGCTCCTCCACTGTGACCCAGGTTTAACATTCTCATGTCAGCCTCACTACGCAGTTCACAGACAGGAAGGAGAAGAGCGTGGCAGCCGAGGCCACCCAAACCCACAGTCTGGCTCCTCAGAGGAGAATCTATTTAACGTCTCTGAGCTTTAGTGGCCTTGTTTGCACACTGACAATAGGAGTGGTTTTAACTAAGCCTCAGAGAAGAATAAGGATAACACTTGTACAGCAGGAGCTGGTCCAAGCTTGTGACTAAAATGCTGGTACCTAGGTCGGGTACTGGCTCACAGAGGGCTTTCTGCCGTTTTCTTATTTAGAACAGGGGACACGAATGACATGTCTCCATGGCCCTTTCCTCGCTGAGTTTCCACGAGTCTCTCATTCTATGACTCTTCGGGACATTATAACAAACAGCACACACCCAGAGCGAACACCTGACAGAGACCTTTCGCTTGAGGCTGAGAGTGTGCACCGGGGTTTTGCGGTTATCTGCAATAGCGCGCATTCCAGGAAAAGCAGACGGCGCAGAAGAGGGCTGGACTTTAGTTGTGATGGAAGACAGGAAGCTTTGCTATCACGACTTTCAGGAAGATGTCAGAGAACTAGTTTATTTGCTTTCCTACAGGGCTTTTCTGAAGGACTGGGAATTGTGCTCCTACAACCTCAGGGGCAGGCATTTCCCTCCTGTTGAGAAGCTAGCATTACCTGGCAGTCCCAGAAGTCACTGCTGCCGGGAGGGAGGAATAAAAAGCGAGTGATTTGAATCCCTTTCACAAATGCATGGCTTTGTTCTTCACAGACTGTATTTGAAACCGCTAAGCATTTTGAAGTCCGACACTGCAGAGTTCTAAGGATGGCCTCCCAACGTCTTGGTGGAAGGGTTACTTTACCAGTCTGGAACTTCGCTGTCTGTGTTCCCCTACGTCACGTGTCTCAGGCAAAGACTTAGCATGATGATGTGTGAGAGAAGGCCCTGGTGGACATTTTAGGGTTGCTTTCCCATGATGCAACTCTGCATTCTTTCTCTGTGATCTAGGATAAGCCAATCAGTGCCTTCGCTTCAACCCTGGTAATTGTTCCACTGTCTCAAGACCCACGCCTGCCTAACTGGAGAATAGCTCAGGACCTTGGAAGGTATGTTTGGAAAAAGTAAGCTTTCTTTGTTGTTTCAGTGAGGACACACTTAGCCTACAGTGAGGGTAAAAAGGAAGGTGTAGTGAAAATTGGCAGAATCTTAGTTTCATGTTAGCCACTGCAAATCATTTCTGACGTTCTGAAAACTTGATTGTTTAGACGACAAATAGCTGTGTGTGTGTATATATATATATATATACACATGCCACAGGATCCACTGTGTAAGAAAAATCAATTTTGGAGTCATGACCAGTATTTTCATCGAAGTGGCATATGCTACACTAGAAAATAGACACCAAACCTAAGGACTGCTTTGCAAACCTTTGGTTTTAGGTTTTTATAGTGATATTTAAAAATACTTTTTTTTTTTTAGATAGGTTCTCACGTATTCAGGCTGTGTAGTCAAGGATGACCTTGAACTTCCGATCCTCCAGTCTCCACCTCTGGAATACTGGGGTTGCGGGAACGTAACACCACTCCTGCTTTATTTGGTGCTGGGGATGGAGTCCAGGCCTTCACACATGCGAACAAGCACCCTACCCGTGGAGCTACACTTCTGGCTTCAAAACTCATTTTCTTAAGGTGGGCTCACAGCCAAAGACATGTGTGAGAGTGGCACGTGCTCCGTGAAGGCAGACGCCAAGCTTTCTTCCGCTCTGCATCCTTAGGGTGGGTCTGGCACAGAGAAGGTATAACCAATATGATATTTGTTGGATTTAACTATCTGAGAAATGAAACACAAACTGAAAAAGGAGGTGCCCCTTGGTTGGTTGAAAGCCGTGCTGAAAAGCAGGGTTTAGAGACCAATGTGGTTATCGGGGGAAATATTTTGAGATCAGAGAGCGCTGTTCTGTGGGACTCTGCACAGTCCCATGCTCCTTCGGAGTCTCACAGGTCTCATCGGTTGAACGCAATTGTCCTGATCTCACAGACTTGTTGCCAGGCTTGAAGGAGACGGTATCTGTCAGTCAGTGCTTGGCAAAGAGCGTTTAATCATGCAGCGCTATTCTAGAAGGCGGCTACATTGCATATGGTAGTGTACAAAGGCAGAGGGGGAGGGCAGTAATAGTTTGGCAAGCTTTAGTTTTTTTTTTTTTTAATGGAAAATTACATTTCCTATTGCACTGGTTTTTTTTTTTTCCTCCCCCAGCTACAGTAACACGCCGAGCTGTCTCACAGGAAACTCACTGGAGGGTGAGGCAGGGGGCGTGCTTTGCGCAGACAGATGTAATGGAAATGTCATCCTAACCTGTCAAGGCTCTCTAGTGTTAGCAGCCAAGCTGCGCGTGGTAAGAGCTGGGACCACTGTCAAGATATATGTATTTATCCCCAGGTCCCAAGTATGTTTTCACGACACCTGTGTACCACCTTGTTCTCCCTTCCAGTCCCTTCTTCCTCTTGATAGAAAAGTCTAGAGTTTGTCCTAGAAAGAGGAACTCTCCCATTGCTGTCAGCAGAAACCGGCTTCAGATGAGGCCATGAGGTTTGAGGGCGAGGGAGCACACCCTCCATGAGCTAGCTGACACCACGGCCTTTCTCCAACTCTGTGAATGTCGACACTGCTCCTCAGAATGCCTTTCTCTCTACTACTTGATGAAATCTACTCAGGAGCCAGCCTCGAGGATCAGCTCGCTCTTCTTTGAAGGCTTCCCAGAACCCTGCGGACAGAGCCAGTTGCTAGCCTTCTGGGATTTACTGGCCATCTGTGCAAAGCTTCCTCGTGGCCCCGCACACTAGACTGGAGTGTGCGTTTCCTCTGATAGTGAGGAGTTCTGGAGTGTGGGGGATCATCTTTCTATTCTTAGTGTCTAAAACTAGGGTTGGGGGGTGTAGGGATGAAGGAAACAGACAGAAAGAAGGGGACAAGTGGATTGAATCCCAAGATTACTGGGTTTCCTCCCGTACACATTTTCACAAGGGACTGGGTGGCTTTATTTGGATGCTATAGAGACTCTCCCTGTGTGGCTTGCTGGGGCATTGTGGACGCCTAAGATGTTTCCATGTGCAGGACACACAGGGCACTTTATATTCCAGTTGGTTTCAGAGGAGTGAAAGGGGATGTCTCTTTTAAAACGAAGGGTGGAGAAAAGACAGCCAGCATGAAATGTGTTTCTCAGGTCACCCTTGCCACTAGGCTTGTATTTGCTCCATGAATTATTTGTTACCCCTATTTTCCTTTATTGCCTGCTTAGGATGTATGTATTGCACAGAATCAAGTAAGATACAAGTAGGCTCACTGAGACCAGGGAACCGTGTAGGGTCTGACCTAGGCCCTCTGCATATATGTTATGGGTGTGTAGCTCACTGTTCTTGTGGGATCTCTGACTCTTTTGCCTGCCTTTGGGACCCTTTCCTCCTACTGGGTTGCCTCATCCAGCCTTGACATGAGACTATGTGCCTGACATGAGACTGTGTGCCTGGCTTGTTATGCAATATTTGGTTGATATCCCTAGAAGGCCTGCTTTTTTCTGAAGGGAGGTGAAGGAGGGGTGGTTATAGGGGAAGGGAAGGTGGAGAGGGAGGGACTTTGGGAGGGGAGGGAGAGGAAACTGCAGTCAGTATGTAATATGTGAGAGAAGAATAAATTTTTAAAAAGGAAAAAATTTTTTTCCTAAAAGAGAAAAAGAAACAATGGTGGTCCTATCAAATATAATTGATGCTGGATCCATTTATTTCTGGAGTAGTCTCCAAACTACTGTGTTTTTAAGTAGACTTCAGAATATAGTGCCACTAGAGACAGTGTCTCCTGTCACAGCATACCAGGGTTCTCAAGGAACAACGGGGAAGGTCCTGACTTAGGGTATACCTCAGTCCTCACCTGTCATGAAGCACTTGATGTCCTGAGAGTTGCTGATGGGGTTGTTGTTTTTAAACATGTAGAGATGAAAAGGCACGATGCTGCTGCTACTCAGGCGTTTCCAGAGTTCGTGGTCTGGGCTCGTCCAGCGTCCGGCCAGCACATCATAATCCCGTCGGCCCATGTGGACCAGCTTGGTGAGTGGATCATAGAGACCGCCATGGTAGCCAATGATGATCTGGAAGTTAGGGTTTGTGTCCATGTAGATCTCCCCATAGGCTGTGTATAGGATCTGCTTAATCATCAAGCCAGTCCCACTGAAGACAGCGAGGGGAGTTCCAATGTTGTCACAAGCTATGTAAAATTCATCGCCGCTGCTCAGCTCCATGGCAAAGAGGTGTCCTTGCAGATCATAGTAGAGGGATGTGATTTCAGAGCTGGAGTGGTTGTAGAGGTGGGTGACTTTGGTGGGGTTGGTCAGGTCTGCGTAGAAGAACTGTAGGTGGTGGCTGTGGCTGCTCTTGCTAGACACTCGGCGCCCGAGGCCATCGTAGCGGTACCTGACGCTCCAGCCACTAGCCCGGTTGTAGGCTTTGATGAGCAGGCCGGCTGAATTGTACTCGAAGACATCCCCACCCCTCTGCCTCAGGAAGCCATCCTCATCCATCTTGTACTGCACGTCACCCAGCCTAGTGATGCGGTCACGGAGGTCGTACCGTAGTGGTGTGAGCCGCGCGCTGTTCCCAGGGCTCAGCAAGTGCAGGTTCCCATTGAGGTCATAGCTGTAGCGCCAGAGTGGCTTGTCATTGATGGAGACCGTCTGCAGCTGGCCATCGGCATCGTATTCATATGAGTAGCGGGTGGTGTTGGCGTAGGGTCCCACCTTCAGCTCCTTCTTCACGACCCGGCCCATGTTATCATACTGAACAGTCATCCAGTACATGAGTGACCGGAAAATCTCATACTGTACCTCCTTCATCCTGCCATAGGCATCAAAATGCTTGGTGTGGGTCATGACGGCTGTGGTAATGATCTGGTTGATGTCATAGTAGATGACGCCAAACTTCCCAAACTGTTCTGTCTTCCCTGACACATCATCGTAGCGGTAGAGATCGATGGGCAGTGGGGTCTCATTGATCACAGCCTGCATGCTGGTCACACGGAAACTGTTGTCATAGTTGTAATCAAAACGGGCATTGACCATGCCTTCCTCTGTGAAACGGAAGATCTGGCGGTCAATCAGGGGCCCAATCTGACGGTAGCGGATGGTGCAGGTGAAGCCCTCGTTCTGTAGGTTGACGGTCTTGAGCATGCCCGCCGTCTCGTCATAAGTGAAGCTTACCTTGGTGGTGTCATACAGGGTCTCAGCCAGCTTTGACAACTTGCCATACTTGTAAATCACCCTGCGGCCAGTGCCCAAGTAGAAGGTGTGCAACAGGTGTCCGTCTTCGGTGAAGTCCTGTATGACTGACGCATTGCCTTCCGGGGGTTGGTAAATGTTCCTGTAGTAGCCCACGGAGCGAATGGTCTCCAGCGTCTGCCGGGCGACATTGGGCATGGTCACAGAAGAGAGGCGGTCATTCTTGTCAAACTCAAAGATGTACTGCCTCTGGCTGTGGAGGTGAAGCACCATGGACTGTGGGGGGTGGGGGGGGAGAAGAAAAATCAGAGATAAGGGAGGTGAGAGGAGGAATGACAACCCAAGTACCCACAACTTATAGGAAAGAAATGGAAGGCTGAGAAAAATGGTGGCTCTGCGATATGTCCAAGCAGAGACCTGTGTACCATGGTATGCTGCCAGCAGGCTACAGATGTGTGTCTGGGCTTAATCGCAGCCTCACAGGGCTAGGTCCACCCTGGCCATTTGTTTTTCCTCTTGTGAGCAAACAGCCTATGTGCCGGCTCCAGTATGTGGTGTGGATAAGCTCACTTCTGCACCTGAAGTGGGGGTGAGACCAGAATGCGCTGACCTAAAGTATTTGCAACAGTTTCCTTACTGCCGTCCCCGACCCAGGCTTCTGACCTCAGTCTTATTCAAGCAAGAAGGAGCACTCTAAGACACAGCCTGGTGATCTCGAAGCCGGACAGCCTCCACCTGCTAAACAGCTTCGGTGGCTTCCCTGTGCCTGTAGCATAAAGACCATGCTTGGGAAGGACGCCTTCGATGTTTCCCCACTTTTAATGTGGTAAGAAGTCATGGGCCCACTCTGGGACACGGCAGGCTGGGATGGGAAGGGAGAACCTTGTTCTAGCAGTGCTCTCGTTGCACAACACTGGCAACTTTTGCCCTCCTCAGGCATGCGTGGCCTTTCAGTACATGGGATGACCTCCATAGTCTGTCTTGTAAGCCTACATCAGGACATTGCAGGCAGATACTTTCACCACAGAACAAACAGAGCAATGATGAAAGCAGGTATAGTTAGTTGTGAGTGCCTTCAGCTGTTCAGGAGGCCAAGTCAGGAGGATCAGTTGAGCCCAGGAGTTCAAGTCCACCCTGGGTAGTGTAGTGGTACCCATGTTAAACACTACAGCCACAACGATCAACTTCCTGTATGGCAAGACCATTGATGGGGGGAAGAGGGGTGAGACAGACACCTGCCTTCTCTAGGTATGTGTAGCTCCACATTTTTCCATCTGCAAAGATCCGGGATGTGATGCGCCCCGCCTGATCATATTCCATCCTCTCAGACATGATGCCCCTTTGGATTCCGGCAATGTGACCCCCAGGGGAGTAGGTCACATTGACACCGTTCAACCTGCTGCTAGGCGACCAGAGGCTTGGCCTCCCTGCTTGGTCATACAGGATCCGAAGGGTGAACTTGCGATGGTCGTCATAGATCTTCTCGGTGCGTGTTACACGGTCAAAGTCCAGAGACAAGAGGTTTCGGTTGTGAACCTGGGGAAGGGATATAAGAAAGAGAGAACAGGGGGCTGGAGAGATGATGGCTCAGAGGTTAAGAGCACCGACTACTCTTCCAAAGGTCATGAGTTCAATTCCCAGCAACCACATGGTGGCTCATGACCATCTATAATGAGATCTGGTGTCCTCTTCTGGCTTACAGGCAGGATATTGTATACATAATAAATAAAGAAATCTTAAAAAAAAAAAAAAAAGAAAAGAAAAAGAAAGAAAGAGAGAGCATAGCTGTGAGCACTGAGAACTGGGCTCTGATGAGCAACCAACTGTGTCGAGCTCCAGAGAATAGAAAGCAGCACAGGTTGTGGCCATCAACCCTTATTCTGCCATCTGCTACTTCTTTGAAGTGTCCTTATCTGTACAATAGCAAAAACAAACAAACAAACAAACAAACAAACAAAAAACCCGCCAGCTTCATAGGCTTTTTGTAAGAATAAGACAACATGGGTAATGGGCACATGGCTGAAGACACATGATTTTATCATGTGGCATATCAATGGGGACTTACTATTATTATTTTTAAAAGTCAGATCCTTCTTAGCTCTATCCTAAAAGTGGAGCTACCAAGTGGGGACAGCAAATCAAAGCCTGACTCATCCGCTATGTGCTGGACACCATGCTGTCTTAGATCTCAAGGACACCAAGCTCAGGGCAGCTGCAGATCTGTGGCTCATGTGTGACTGAGTGTGGCCTTTACTCTCATGAGTGCAGCAGACAGATTGGTTTCCTGAGCAAGTCCTAGCATTCCTGGGGTGCTATACTTGCTACCTTTGGGGCCTATCCTGCCTTTTTGGTCATAGGCAAGGCTTCTGAGTCACCTTCTGTCTCCTGACACATCTCCTCTAGTTTCTCCTCCTCAGAGGTTGCTGGGAGGCAGGAGCATTCACACCTCCAGTGGTTTTGCTTGTGGTCTGGTTGGAACTAGTCCTAACTCCAGAACACTTTGCTCTTGCCTCCAGGATCAGGAGCTCCCCACCCCCCATAGTCTCCCTGTGGTCGGTGAGGCCACCACCAACTCAGATTCCCTTTCACGTCAGACATATAGGCGCTCACAGAGGTAGCTGCAAGTTGGAGCATTGTATGTGTTTGTACGAGTACATATGTACATGTGGGGATGGTTTAGGCTAGGCTGGCTGCCCAGTGAGCCCCAGGGATCCACCTTCTCCGCTAAGATAACCAACACGAACCACCATGTCTGTTTTTTCTCTTCCCACATGGGTTCAGGGGAATTAAAAAACAAACAAACAAACAAACAAACAAACAAACCCTCAAGCACTTCACTGATTGAGCCATCTTCCCAGCATTCCTACTTCATATTTTAATAAAGAAATGTGCTCTGGAGCCTTTGGTTCTGACCTCTAGCACATGGGCTGTCCTAGTAGGTTCTTCATAGCTAAACTGATGCTTCCCTCTAGGAGTGTGGAAGGGTGCTGGCCTGATAGGGCACAGGGGCACCTTTGCTGTCTCTTCTACTCGTCACTCAGTAAGTTTGACAAGGAAGAAGACAGAAGAGGAAAGTGGATCATTAGGACATACGATATATAATGGCATGTGTGGCTTGAAGAAATCAAAGTTCCTTTTGGGATCTTTGTATTTCGAAGAGGGTTTGGGTGTAGGCAGGTGCCAGGATTAAGGCTGGAATTTCAATCTCAACTTTGTGACTAGCCTTCCTGTGTGACCTTGGTCAAGTGCCTTACCTAGTTTCTTCCCATGTATACTCCTAGACTTGTGAATAAATCCCCTGTGGACTACTAGGTGCATAGAAGGCACCAGATAAATGGCTATAATTATTTCCACTAAATGACTGCACGTGATCATGGTCAGTCTTAGAGGAAGGAGAGGTGTGTGTGTGTGTGTGTGTGCCTTGCTCAACTCTCCCCTTACAAACGCCAAGGCCCCTAAATTAAGGATTTATAATGACGATGCTGAGACAGCCTTAGCTGTGAATGGCCTGGCTATAATAAGCTTGCCTTCCCTAGGGTAATCAAACACAATTGCAGAAGCAAAAACCGTGTGGCAGACAATTCCCGTGAAAAATCAGAGGCGTTGGAAGCTCAAATCATGTTCTTTGCAGAAAAGGCACATGAAAAGGGCGGGGGGTGGGTGGGGTGGGGCGCACTGGCAACGATAGTGGGAACCTTTTAAAAGCATCTTTTGGGAGATCTTCCTATACCCCCCAGGGTTGGTGCCACCTAGACATGGCCCCCCCCCCCATCTCTAAGGATCCTAGTGAAGAATGGGATCTGCACTTCTGTGACAAAATTAATAAAACTGAACGGAGCCGCTCACTGGGGGAAGCACCTTGCATTTCCTGTGCTCGGCAGTGGCAGCAATGAGATTATTTTACATCTTTCTTTATTAAAAAAAAAAATTCCCAGCTGTATAAAAAATGAGCTCCATTATGGGGAGGCACACCCGGCTAACATTCTCACTGCACACACTGCCATTGTGGGTGGCCATTTATTTTGGGAGGAAGCAGAGATGTGGCTAGCCGACTAGAGCATCATCTATCTCTGGCTGGGAGAGGGGACCAATTAAAGCCTGGGAAACTTCTGGTCCTGTTCACACGGTGGAGAGAAACTCCTAATGGCACTAATCACTGCCCTTTACTGAGCACCTGGGATCTGCAGCGCGGGGCTAGCTGCTTGGAATACATCATCGCCCCGCGTCTGCAGAGGAAGCTCGGCCTCAGAGGAGTGTGGCTGGAGGCTACACACAAGGCCCAGCAGGAATCCAACCCAGGTCAAACTTCCCTTTTGGCACACTGCCTCAGCTGTGCATGAAGGGTTCTTGAGAATGCAGATGAGGGTTTAGTGAGGCCACAGATGGTGGCAGGGAACAAAGACAGGCAAGGCCTTCCCCAGGAACTAGCAGGAGGCTGGTTTCCACATTAGCTGGCTAGCTATTGAGTTTTCGGCTGGTAGAGGCGCAAAGGAAGCTTGGTTTTCTGGGTTCTAGTTTTTGCTGTTGGATAGGCTGTTAGCTGTTGTGCTTCTGCCGTGGCCTGTTTCCCAGGATTTATAAGCACCTAGTTACGCGAGTCTGAGACAATCCCTTATTCTTTTGACCTGGACTGTGCCGTGGAGATGATGGGGCCATGTACAAGCCTCCTTGGTTGCAAAGTGGGGACTCAGGACTCTGCTGCTGTGGTGAGGGCGTTTGTACGGTTCACTTCAGCTCAGCAGCTGTCTACCGAACACCTGTGGTCTACAAGGTCCTGGGCAGAAAGCCAGGCCAGGGTCACCAGCTGTCCCTCTCCACAGCCTTCTGCTTTGTAATTTGCATTGCCGGCCAAGCTGCAAGCACTGAACAGCCGCTCCAGGTTCCCTCGGGCTTGGTTTCCTCTTTGTCCCCAAGCTCAACCACCTGCTAGGCAAGCTCTCATTCACCAAGTTTATGTTTTAGAACCCTTTTCCATTAACCGTTTGCTTTTTTTTTTTTTTTTTTAACTGGAGGAGAAGGCCACGGGGCAGTGAGTGAGTCCTGGGCCAAGGTTTCACTCTACAGGAACATGGGAGGGGAACAGACAAGGTGCTCAGAGCTCTACATCCTGAAAAATGCTCCAAAATTTCAGACCTCAAGGCCACTGCCCCCTGCAACAGGTCTTGGTACACTGGCCAGGATAGCCTTGAACCTGTAATCTTCCTACCATCGGTCCTTTTGATCATTAGGAAGGGTCATCCTACTTGAAAAGAGTGGAAAACATGGCCAATTTTCTAAGTAGCAGAAATAAACGTGGGGACATATTAGCAGTGACGATAGCAAACGTTGTAGCAATAAAGACACCAGCAGCAGCGGTTACCGATGCCTGATGTGTGCCAAGCTCTGGGCGGGACACTGTGCATGCCACTTCTAATCCTTGAAACAGCATGTAAAATCGGTTTTATTTTCCAGTGACTGAAACTGGGGCTCTAAGATGACTGGCATGCCCAAGTTCAGTCATGGAATAAAATACGCTGGAAACTCAGCTCAGAGCCAACCCCAAATCCAGCCATGTTCCCACAGGCCAAAACTAAAAAGATGTCTAGGGCCTTTTGTTCCACGTGGCTCATGTCCTCAGTTCCCCCTTTTGGCAGATGAGGAAACTGAGGTCCCGGGAAGGGTTTAAAAAATGGAACCTGGTTCTCTAAATACCGCTTGCCCACCCCCACCCCCACCAAGGTTAGCACCAATAGGATTCTGCTCACCCGCAGACGGCGCCCGAAGACAGTGACCTGGCCACGAGCCTGCTCCTTGCGCTGCCGCCACTCCACCAGGTTGAGGCCATTGTCAATGGGCAGCGTGACATTCCTCTTGCCCACAGTGGGGTTGACGGTGCCAGCCAGCAGGTGAGGCTCGGTCTGAAGAGCCACTTCCATGCCATTGGCTAGCAGCAGCCGCAGGGAGCCATCGGCCCCGATGTAGTAGCTGTTCCGGACTTGGTCTGAAGGAGAAGAGAGCAAAGATGCTCAAGAGGAGAGAAGATGGAGGTCTAAAAGTGTCTCCTCATAACTATAAAAGTAATACATTATAACTGAAGAAAACTAGGAAGATATACACAAGCCCAATACTCAAAACCATTGGAAATATGTTGTATATTTTATAATTTTTCCTAATGCATTTATAGAATCAAATGGCTACTATAAAGTTTTTTTCTCATTGGCCAACGTATCATATCATGACATTAAATTTTTAAAAAGATGTATTCATTTATTATTATGTATACAGTGCTCTTCCTTCATGTAAACCTGCATGCCAGAAGAGGGCATCCTGTACCTTATAGATGGTTGTGAGCCACCATGTGGTTGCTGAGAATTGAATTCAGGACCCCTGGAAGAGCAGTCAGTGCTCTTAACCTCTGAGCCATCTCTTGAGCCTGCCATTAAATATTTTTAATAAATATTTTTCATAATAACTACAGTCTTCCATTTTTGGAAATACAATTTATTTAACAACACTGATTAGATAATTTGTTTCAGATTTTTCAACTACAAATAACACTGTAAGAAAATGTATTATCAATATTATTGTAAGAGGAAGTTAGACACAAATGGCCATGAATCCTTTGAAGCTGATAAGTGTTCAAAACATGACAGCTAGCATTACTATTATTGTATGTGATCTCTGAGTATTTGCTGGATTAAATTAGGTTATGTCCCAGGCTATGTTAAGCCATAAAAATATAGTGCTGGGGATGAGAGAGATAGATCTGTGATTAATATACTTGCTGCTCTTCCAGAGGACCTGGGTTCAATTCCCCGAATGACATGGTAGCTCACAACCATCTGTAACTCCAGTTCTAGGGGATCTGACCTTGTCTTCTGGCTTACATGCCCACCAGGCATGAATGTGGTACACATAGATACATACTCACAGAATATTCATACACATAAAACAAAATAAATACATCTTTTTACAAAGATGTGATTTTCATGGGAAACTCTCACTGAATCTTCTCATTAGGTGACATCAAATTGGGCCTTTCCTCTCTCTCCCCTCCATCTTTCCACACTTTATTGCTCACAGGGATTCTAAAATCTGCCTCAGTGTTGCTACGCATCATTCACTGACAATCTGTATTTTGCTTCCATTTGAAGAGTGAAAAAGCCTGTGTCAATTTATCTCGCAAAGCTCCTCCTCGCTGAATGCACATGTGTCTATTACTGTTGACTTTGGGTGGACCAGCATGTGGGGAGGTCCATCTCACCCGATCCCAGCTAATGCTGCCTGTGACCACACAAGGCTGCTACTCATTAGCAGCTACTTCTCACTATTTCCCGTGGTTCAGACCTAAGATGAAGCCGAAGGAGCTTCTTTGTAAGACACTGCTGAGATGGCTGCCAGGCTGAGCACCCGAGCCTGGAACACACAACAGGCAGAGAGCTGGCAGTGGTACCAGGCAGAAAATAGATGCCATGTCCCTTGTATGCTAGGATGTGCATTTCTTCTCTACATCCCGGAGTTTATGGAATTGGAGTATGCCTGACAATCTAGGCTTGAATGCTCAACACTGCAGTTTTATTTCACTCCACCTGAAAAGCTGTGATTAAATGGTAGTATTTTTTTAAATTGAGGAATGTGGCACTCTTGAATTTTAAAAAGTTGCCCAAACACAAAAATGTATTGAAGCAGGCTTGGCAGGATAAAGTAGTTAGATGAAAGAATTTTTGGTGAAGGAAAAAAACTAGGCTGGAGGTCACATATCTTAATAGTCATTGACTTTGCTGTCCTAAGTCTGTGGGGCGGCGTTCTCACCAGATGGGGCTGGTAATGTCTTTTGGCACTATCCCTGCCAGAGCATGCACCCTGTGATGTGTCCCAACTCCTTATTAAAGAAAGAAATTCCTGGACATGGTCTCTCTTTAATAACTTCTATTTTTTTTTTTTTTTGGTTCAACATTTTGAAAGACCAAAAAACTATGTTTAGGAACAAAAGCAGTAATGCAAACATACAAACATCTGTTTCCTTGTGGTAAATCCAACTGCTTACTGGTTAACCAGTTACTCCAGCAAGTGTTTTCTGAGCGATACTCTGAGCCTGGCTCATGCTGGTCATTTTACAAATGCTGTCTCCAGATATGTCTAAGCAACTCTGTGAGGCAGAACTTCTAAATGTAACCCCATTTCCAAGATGCAGAAACAGAGGCTCAGAGACTAAGAGTGACCCCCCCCCCCTCCAGCAGGCACAGGTGCCTCAGGTCTACCCAGGGACTGTTCCACACTGCCCAACACCCCTTCAACATGCTTTTCTTTCTTGGAAGAAGAAACCCAGGGCTGTGGGATGATGAGGTGGCAGAGACAGCACCAGAACTGGGCCATGGACACCCAGTGCAGAGCTCCTTTGGCTACTAGGTGTCAAGGCTTTGGGAGTGCATTAAGTGAGGAAAGAAAAGGAAAGGCCAGTCAGGGCTTTCCTAAGCAAGGTTGGCTTTCCTTTCATGGTATTAAACCCAACAAAGCTTCAGTCCTACCCTGGGTCACCACTTCCAGAGGGGACAGTCAAAAGAGGGGACTCAGTGCAAGAGTCTTTCGCTGTCATTTACCTGAAGCTGAAAGGCCAATCTGTATCTGGAATGGGTTTGATGGACACAGGGAAGGATCTCTTTCCCCTGGAGGCCTGGGAGAGGCACAAAGCTCTCCTGGGTTTCAGGAGGGATTTCTCCAGGACCAAATCCCTGCCACAATTAGGAGCAATTACTCTTGTCCTTTGTCTCCCTTGCACCAGTGTGAGCAAGAAGTTTGTTTGTTTTTTTTTTTTTTTTTTTTTAATCTGGAAGCCATTACAGCAGCCAGAGTGGGAGGTCACCTGGATTAACAGCTAATGGATTCTTTCCCCTTTGTTCTGAGGATAATAGGATGGGACAATGAAAAATCACTCTGAAGCCTCTGGGAGGCAATTTACAGGCCTCTGCCTGGCACGCTTTGCAAATGAGGTGGCAGTATAGAGGAAAACCAAAGCGAGGGAGGAGGCTTTCTTGATCTTGGATACCTACTATAGTAGCTTCCTCTCTGGATCTCAAAGTCTGTAATCTCCGCACTCGGGGAGGCAGAGGCAAGCGGAACTCTGTGAGTTCGAGGCCAGCCTGGTCTACATAGCTAGTCTAGGACATTCAAGGCTTCATAGAGGAACCTTGCCTTTACACACACACACACACACACACACACACACACACACACACACACACACACACACACACACACGTCCCTAGGCCCTCGCTGACTCACCTTGCAGCAGAGTGTAGAAGGCACCCGAGGCAGACAGGTTGGTGGTTATGGTGACATCATCTTTGCTGGACGTCTCTACCTGCACATGCACTGAGCTGTCAGTATCGCTTCGGAAACTGCTCACCTGGCCGGTTGGAAAGGTTACATTTGTCAGGCGACCAAAGCTGTCATACCTGGAAATCAAGGGGATGGCACTTAGTGACACAAGTACGATGGTGCATGTCATGGCAGGCTTCAGCTACCAGACTGAGACGAATGTACAGTCATCCGGGAAAAGCCCTGGCCTGTGACCATGGCTGTGGGAGCGTTTTCTAATTAGCGTTGGCTAATTGATGTGGGAAGGCCCAGTCCTCAGTGGGTGATGCCATCCCTAGGCAGGTGGGCCTGAGCTGTAGGAGAAAGACAGCTGGGCTACCCAGCGGGATCCAGCCAGTAAGAAGCATTCCTCCGTGGTCTCTGCTGGAGTGCTTACGTGCCCTGACTTCCCTCCGTGATGGACTGTGATGTAGGCGTGCAAACCAATCAAACCTAGTCCTCTTCCTGATTAGTTTTGATCACTGTTGCTGTGATCACAGCAACAGAAAGCAAAGCAGAACCGTGAGGTGGCCAAGGTTAGTCGCGAGGTGGATTTGTGTGCATGGCTTTTTCTTTCTGGTCAGGTCTACTCCCCAGTCTCCAGCTTGCCCTTGTCCAAAGGTTGGCATGGTTTCCTAGATGTGACGTTACCCTGCTGATATCCAGCAGGAAACTGAATCACTGTTGAATCCTTCTTTCCTAGTCCTGCCCACAGTCCAGCACTACCCATGAAGAGCCCAGGAAACTGCCCTGCTTTCTTCTAGAACATTTTGGAAGGCTGGTGTACAAGTTGGTTCACTCTTGGGACTATAAGTGACACAGGTTGGGATAGCTCTGTGGAGTCAAACCACTAGGCTGACCATCCCGCCTCTGCCATCTGCTACTACTTGTGACCCAGGGGTGTTGGCTCTCAGCTCACCCCTGCTTCAGCATTATTTGAGACTGGACATCAAGAAAACAGGCAGGAAATGAACAAGGAAATGTCTGAACAAATAAATGGAGGCAGGAGTGGGTATGGGGAGAAAGGGACCACGGTCTATTCACACACAGACTTGGCTGACCCGGGGCACACAGTAGGTACATGATAAACATCTGCTGAAAATAAGCCTAAAGGCAACTACTCCCACTAAATGATACTTTAGCAATCTCCCCAGGCTTCCCCCTTGAGTTTTAGTCTCCAAACAGAAAGAGGCTTTGTTATTAAGGCAGACAACGGTAATTATTATGGAAGGTGGCTTGTAATGCATAATTAAATCGAGCCAGAGGAAGATACAATGAAAGGACCCCCGTGCCTTCAAGATCTGGGTTTCATTTTATACGCGACAGCCCAACCTCTTCACATATTCCATTAGAAGGACTGAATGTCTTAATTAAATCAACATCAAATGGAACAGCTGATTTATACATTTTTGTCTCCTATTCATTAATGTCAGGATCTCCCAGAGTTTGAGAAATGCCGATGAATTCCCCAGCCTCCCGATCAATACCTGTGATTATCCCATCAGAGCTCTGCTCCTTCTCACTGTGTGGGGAGAGCTAGAACCTCCCATCCTCTGGGACCTGAGACCTCTGCCCTGTGGGTCACCTCTGCAGAACCCTTTTTATATGGCATAGGCTGAGAGCTACTGCAGCACAGGGTAGGGACCAGAGAAGGGCAGTTATTGGAGCAATTTAGGTTCCAAGTGGCTGCTTCGAGCCCTAGTTCTGTTTGGGTGGCGTTGGGACGCTGTCTTTATTCTGACTACCGTGGCTTTTTTGTTGGTTTGGTACGGCAGTGGCAATGCAGGCAGGCTCCATTGTATAACCTTGGCTGCTATGATTCCTCCTCCGTGAGTGAGAATACCAAGGCCAACCTCACAGATACCCAGCGAGGGCCAAAGGAAGGGATGCATTTCCTGTGGATGAGAACTTTGCAGCTCTTACTGCTCCAGTATCCTAGGAGACTGTCCTCAGTCGAAAGCCAGCTCCTACATACTATTGAGACTTTGGGCGAGAGTAGCATGGAAGAATAAGGAAATAGTAGGACCCACAGGGTCCTGGAAACCTACAAGAAGAACTTTATGACAGGCAGATCTGGGTCCTGGGGTCCTCCTCAAACTAAGGCACCAGCCAAGGAAAATATAGGCAGTAATCTTCGAACCCCTACCAGGACCTAGCCGACGAATATGATATTCTCCACCGTTGAGTGGAGAGTGAGATCTGACTCTTACACGAACTCTGGTGCCCCTTTTCTGACCACGTCCCCTGGATGGGGAGACCAGGCGGCACTCAGAGGAAGGATAGCAAGTTACCAAGAAGAGACTCGATATTCTAAGAGCATATATAGGGGGAGGAGGTCTCCCTCAATCACAGACATAGGGGAGGGGAGAAGGGGGGAAGTGGGAAGGAGGGAAGAATGGGAGGAAACAGGGGAAGGGCTAACTATCGAGATGTAATATGAATAAATTAATAAAATTAATTAAAAAAAAAGAAAGAAAGAAAGCCAGCTCCTAAAGGCAGGGGTTCAACCGGTCATTGCTGAGTGCTGAGAACTTGGAGAGTGTAACTATGCGAATGAAGGGTGGCTGCGTGAGCCGACTCTCCCGTTTCTCTTTCTGACTTTGGATGGAAAACTTCCTCCTCTGAACTGCCTTGGCTTTACCATGTGTCTGTCCCAAAGACACCATGCCCAGGTGCTGTGCTGGGGTGTTGTTCCTTCAGTAGAGAACGCTTTCTTTCTTTTAGTACCTGGCACAGCTCATCCCTTTTCATCACAGTGAGGTCATCCCTGACCGTTTCTAACCCCACCCCGCATCTCTACCACATTACCATACTGTATTGGCTTGACTGGAGCCACTGTCCCATTTGCCTGCCTTCCTATACTGAGTGTAAGATCCACAAGGGCAGGGACCTTGTCTGTGTTCTCAGTGCTTAGCGGACCCTCAGCATTGAGATTCTACTCTGCAGTGTTCACTGGCTGAGTGATGCGAGTTATTTTTCTTGAATTTTTTTTTTGATCTGATTAAGAGCAATCATCTATTTTTATTCTCTTCTATATGAGGAAAAGTGAGCTCACTAATAATTGGAGCGCTTTTCAGGTACCAAGCACCATGCTTATAAGCATGTTTACGGGTGGGGATTGTTACTGTCATTTTACAAGTGGCGATGATGGAGGTCAGAGAGGATGATGGAGGTCAGAGAGGATGATGGAGGTCAGAGAAGATGATGGAGGTCAGACAGGATGATGGAGGTCAGAGAGGATGATGGAGGTCAGAGAGGATGATGGAAGTCAACTTGTCTAAGATGACGCAGCTCATAGAAGCGTACAGATTCAAAACCTGGTCTGCCTGACCATAAAGGTTGTTTTCTTTGATCAAACTTTTTTTAAATGATGCTGTTTTAGATTAAAACCAAAACAATCCCTCCCTACCCCAAACCTTCATGTTCATCTGTGCACTAAAGGGGAAATAATTCCGTTTGGAAGACTCAAATAGGTCAAGAAAACTGACAGTTTTCAAGATGTTCACTTTGCAGCGGAACCAGGCCCCCGCTGGGGGGTTGGAGGGGGGGGGCTAAAAATGGCCAGATGATTGGCTTTCCATGCTCTCCCTCCAATGACTTTTTTTTTCCTTCACGCCAGTTTTCCAAAGCATCTTTACAGCACAGTGAAAGAAACACATAAAAGATTCATGGAGCTGCCGTGAACTCGGCTTTCAGAAGAGGACCGCTAAAGGGTATCTTCACACGCCCCGCAAGGCTTTCTTCACACTGCACCCTCCATTGCTAGCTACGTGCTATGTGCAGCAAGTGAGGAAAATGCCAAATTACCCCTGTGATACTCAACTTTTGCTGATCTTGACTTTTCGGTTGGATAGCAGAGATGTGATTTTTATGACTTTCCTCTGTAATTGTTCTAAATACTGGCATCACCAGCAAAGGACCAGGTCACCGTGTCATTTGTAAATAGTTAAGAGTTCAAAGCCAGCTATGACAGTAGTTCCCTTGGCCCTGAGTCACTTTAATGGATAGCACCACTCGCTGGGTACTCATAAGGCCAATCATAGCCAGAGTAGTCTCTGGAGCTTGCAGTCATGACTCATACTGGGGATTTACTGCAAGATTAGGTATCAACAATGAATTCTAGCCTTCAGGATTACCAAGATCCATAAGATCTGCAAGCCTTATCATAAGCTCACTGATGCTGTTCCAAGGCCAGGTATCTGCTGGCAGGATGTAGCTCGTGAGACGGGGCCACTTAAGAGTCGGGTCCGGCTGGGCTGGAATCCTGGTTCTCCCTCCCTCTCACATTGACTGTGGCACAGAGCCAGCCAATTTCTATATTGGGTGTTCTGCTCCCTCCTAGAGCTATCCTTTGCTACTCTCTGTCCTCCGAGAGACTAACGGCTGTAGACTGCACACTGGGCATCTCTGCTGGTTTGCCTCCCTAGGGTCAAGTCAGTGGTAGACACTGGAAAGAGATGCGGTTGGGACATGCTTTCCTTCACTTTCCTCCTAGTCCTTTCACAGCTGCCCCAACCACATCTTTTGCAGGGCGCGGGTGTCTCTCTCCTTGGCTCCCACTTCAGTGACTTGCCTTACTCCTGCCTTAGCCTGAAGAGGAGTAATGGCTCGTCATTCTTTTTAGTGCCCATGGGTCTCAGCACCTTTCTGTGATCCCTGATCCTCACCTGTCCCTGTAGGTGCCTTCGTCCAAATGGCATTTTTGGAATCATGTCTCAGTGGACAGATAGGTATTTGTTTTGTGTTTCTTTCTGAACTTCTGTCCTTTAGCTTGCGTGGTTTCTGGTGAGAATTTGCTGTGGTTTCTTATCCCTTTTCCCTCTTATAAAATATCCCTCCCCCCACTTTTGAGATGTTTTCAGAGAATTCCCCCTTTTAAACAATTCAATCATTTAAGTATAACATGCTTAGAAGTTTCTGTGGGTGTATGTATGTACGTACAAGCATGCATATTTTGCCTGGTACATTCAGAGCATTTTGAACTACTTATTGTAAACACTTCTTGGCCATTATTTGCTCAAGTATTTCTTTGGCCTGTTTTCTGTTTTCTAGAATTCTATCACATGTACATTTGAGCATTTTATAGTCTCCCATAGCTGTTGAATGCTCTGCTCTGTGGGCTTATCTTTTCCTCTGTGTGTGTGAGTTTGGGTAATTTCTATTGACCTGCTTTCTTTCCTCAGCTGTGTCACGCTGTCACCAAGAGCTATGGGCCCATCGAAGGGATTCCTCATCTGTGTAGCCCTGTTCCTCGTTTCTAGCACTTCCATTTGATTCTCTTTCTTCCACATCTCTGCTGAACTCATCCATCTGATCTTGCCCACTGCTCACCTTTTCCATTAGAGCTGTTAATATAATTAACAGTTATTTTAAATGCCCTGAGGAGGTGTTTTCAACATCCGTGCCATATCTGGATGTGAGTCTGATGACTACACTTTTTGCTTTTTCTTGCCCCTTTGCATGGCCAGTTGGAAAATGTGACATCTTGTGTAGCACAGCGGAGACTGAGGTGACGTGAGTTTCCTCCTGCGAGGTCTTTAGTGAGGGTGTGTGAGGTAATGGCTTTAGGATTAGGGCTGGCTTTGAGGCTCACTGTTTTTATGGCCAACCTTGGTATACCACAGGCATTGCATTCTTCTAGCAATAATTTGATTTAGAAACTGCTTTGCTGGAGCTGTTTCTTACTTATTTTTTTTCCCTCTGCCTCCAAGTCACTCTACCCCTAGGTTTAGGTTCTTGCTCTGTCCTGTCTTAGAGGGATGCCCTACACGTGCTAGCCGACTCCTTACTTCTTTCTATACTGTATTCTGCCTCTTGCTTTCGCTTTAAGATTTTAGGCAGTTGTGGGTGATGGGGGGGGGGGGGACACATCCTCTATCATTCTGACAGGGCTTTGTGGGAGGTGGCCATGGGACTGTGGTCTGGTCAGTGGCCCTGGCCTTTCTTAGGAAGCAGCTCTGGGCTGAAGACCTATCGCTGCCCATCTCAGCAGCAGTGATGCTCTCCTCTCTGTCTCTTTGAGTGGATTTTCACCAGTGTCTAAAGACAGTGCACAGTTGCCATTTTCTTTTGCTCCTAGGAAGAGACAAAGAAGTGGGTGGGACAGGCGGGTACTGGGTTCACCCTTAGCATCTGTGGTGCCCCTCTACCGTGTCAATTGTGTGAGACACTTCCCCTACTCCCACTGTGTGTGTGTGTGTGTGTACCCCTGACGTGATTTGTAAAGGGTGGGGTGGATCATAAAGAGAACATGAAACACCTCCCTAAATTCTGCAGCCTCAGCTGAACTATTACTTCTAGGGTCTAGCTATGTGCACCCCGGTAAGCTCGAGCGTAAATGTGGTCCTTTTCTGCAGGTGCAGTTCACTCCTTGGATTTGGGCCAGCTGCTTGCCTTGTGGCCTTCAAGAAAGAATGTAAGGAAAACGCATGAATTTGTCTCTAGCGAGGCTTATTTTCATTGTAAAGTTGGGGACGATGCTCTCTGTAGCTCTCATATCTCTCAAGCACAGACTGACAGCCAAGTATTTTATTTGAACTGTATGAATTGAATTCTACGTCCTGCCAGGTACATTGATGAAGCTGGAGCCAGGATCTAAATCTAGTATTCTCACTGCAGCATGTGGTTTTTTTTTTTTTTTTTTCATTATCTCCCTTCCCTCCTGAATCTACATTTCATTCATAAAATATTTACTGAGCACCTATGAAGTGGCAAGCCCTAAATCTGAAGCAGAAATACATTTTTATTTAGCCATTTATTTATTTTAGAGACAGGGTTTCTCTGTGTTATCTTGCCTGTCCTGGACTCACTTTGTAGACCAGCCTGGCCTCGAACTCGGAGATCTGCCTGCCTCTGCCTCTCGAGTGCTAGAATTAAAGGCATGCGCCACCACACCCAGCTTCAAGTTAGCATAATTATAACAGGAGCTGTCACGGGCACTGCGGGGGAGCTAAAGCCACTTCCCCTTACGCAACACAGGGAAGCTTGTTGCTCTCTCCCTCCCAGAAAGTCACCTTTGGAACTAGCCTCATTCTGTCTACTTCCTTCCTCACTGGCTTTTCCTTTTGAGACAGGGTCTCACTATGTAGCATAGGTTGCCTTGCAACACACACTGCATGTAGCCCAGGCTGCCTCAGCTTCAAGAGTCCTGGGGTTGCAGGTATATACTACCACATCTGGCTTTATCAAGACTTTTTTTTTTGGCCACTAAGTTTTGTGTGACCTGGAGCTGAGTCTGAAATCAATGGTGCCCCCTGCATAGAGCCAAGGGCCGCATTGCAGTCTTCTAGAAGGGTTTTCCAAACAGATGGGGGGGGGGGGGCTGAGTAACTGTGACTCTTTTACAACTGCAGACGCTCTAAGACAAGTTTCTCTGAAGTATATGCTGTTTACATTATATGTTTTATTTATTACATTAAGAGAATTGATAAAACCAACTTAAAGCTTGTTTCAGTAGTAGCTCATGCCACAGGCATTCCCAGGGTTTTATAGGTCTGAACATTGAGTTTGAATCCACTAAGCTGCCTCACGATGCTAAAGGGAGACACAATACTCCAGCAAATCGTTCCTTGGCAAAACTTCACATAATTATTTTGGTTAAAAATGTTGTAGCGATTTCTAGGTAGTTTCATCCTTTATGAAGTAATTTCACTTTCAGAATGTGTGTGTGTGTGTGTATGCAATTTTAGCCAGAGACTTAGAAAGAGGTGTACAGAGACAGACAGAAAAGAGACATACACACACATAGGCACACAGACACACACATGCACACACATACAGACATACATGCGCACGCGCGCGCGCGCACACACACACACACACACACACACACACACACACACACAGAGGAAGGGGAGCCAGAAGAGGCCAGAGACTAAGAGGGAGACATAGAAAGACAGAGAGAAACAAATGGAAGCAGAGAGATAGATACTCAGAAAGAAGGACAGAAGGGACCAGGCACAAGAGCAAGGGGAAACAAAATTAGAGAGCAAGAAAGCAGACACTCAGAGAACAGGATAGAGTCCCAGAGAGACAGCAAGCAGGACAGAGACTCACCCAGAGAAAGTGGGGCAGAGAGTCAGGGAGAAACAAGTCAGAGATGGAGAGAAGGTGGGTATCAAGTCTTTAGATGCTCGGAATGACCCAGAATGATCCTTAGTTCTGTGTGCTTAGTTTAGGCTGCTTGAAAGCCCCCTGAGCCTGCCCTCAGTTCCATGGCTATGGTCTCCTGAGCATTGGTGTCTTATACCCTCACTTTGTTTCCAGCCTCAGCTGGAGCACTTTACTGGGGCCCGCAGTGTACCCCATTTCCAATACTCCCAGGACATGACTGTTTTCCTGGTTCGTGCCTTGAACTCTCAGACATGACATTTGAGTCTACTCTTCCTGCCTGCCCCGACTTCTGATTCCCACCTCTATTACAACATTTTTTCCCCTCTGTAGCGTTCACTGCTTTCCTTGCGCGCTGCTCCTGTAATTACTGTCGCTGTCACTGTGTTGTTGGAAATAGCAACAGCAGCTATCACTGAACTTCCCACATCATATCGCATTGAAATTCCAGGCTTCAGACCACCCCTAGAAACACAACATTGATTTGATCCCTGCCATACAGGTAAGTCAGGAAGCACACAGAGAACGTGGCCAGTGCAGCAGGAGAGCGGGGACTTGCGCTTTCACTATACCAACTGCACCACTTGAAGCTCGCTGAGACTTTTCTCTGAGCCTCAGTGGGCTCATAGGTAGAAAGGGTATGCAGATGGTAACTCTTACTGACTGGGGAGATCCTTGTCAACTTATTTTTGTGTCAGGCCCAGGGGCTTGCAAACCCTAGGTGCTATTATAGATATTGAAGAGTCTGGCACTCAGTAGGATCTCAAAAAGAAAAAAAAAGTTGCTTTTTAATGTTAGGTATCCTACCTTCTACTTTTGGTTTGTGCCAAGGATCAGTGTTTCTCTGTGCCCTGTTATAAAGTGATTCTTTTAAAAATTAAATGCTATTAAAAAAATAAAATTGTAACAGTTTCTTTTTCCTAAAACATCAACTATTGGTACTGAGGGGATAGCCAAATTGGTCAAGTGTTTACCTTGCAAATATGAGGACCTAAATTCAGCCCCCAGAAGTCACATCAAAGTGTCGGGCCCCCAGAGCCTGGGAGCAAGTGCACAATCCAGCACTGGGGAGGTGGAGATAGTCAGCTCCCCTGCTACCCAGCTAGTCTAGCTTAATTTCTGAGCCACAAACCAATGAAAGACCTTGTCTCCTTTTTTTTTTTTTTTTTTTTTTTAAGATTTATTTATTAGCTATATAGTGTTCTGTCCGCATGTATGCCTGCAGGCCAGGAAAAGGTACCAGATCTCATAATACATGGCTGTGAGCCACCATGTGGTTGCTGGGAATTGAACTCAGGACCTCTGGAAGAGCAGCCAGTGCTCTTAACCTCTTAGACATCTCTCCAGCCCCGAGAGACCTTGTGGTAAAGGAGGTGGAAGGCATCCTGAGGGTGCCTGGGTTGGTCTTTGGCCTCCAAACACTGGTATCTGCACATACCAATGCATCCAAGCAAAGCTGTGGACTCACATACCTGCATAATAGTTAAACTGCCATCAACTGTGGCTGTGATTTACATGGAGGACACAGAGGGAGGGCTCCTTTTTGGTGTAGGTGTAGAAAGGATTTTTAGTTTTCAGGGATGCTGGGAGTGACAGTGGCACTGATGCGTTAGCATTCAGTTTGGGATTTGAGGGAGTGACCTTGCGAACTAATTGCGTGAACAGATTTGCTCTGACAAAGAAACCCCTGTATTGGCTAAATAATGTATAAGAAGTTTCCACCAGGCAATGGGGAAAATTGAATTATTTAGTATATTTCCATTTCAATGAGTTAATCAAGATAATTGCTATTTTCCTGGATCTTTGTCTTTTCATTGCAATTAACAAGGCCCCTGTTTGGGGAAAAGAATTTAACTAGTGAACTTTGTACATGGGGCTGTGGCATTTTTTTTTTTTTAAGTGTAAATTATATTTTAAAAAAATCAATTATAGCCCTCTCCTCCATCACCAGGTTCTAGGGCTGTGAGAAACTGATGCTTATCTAGTCTGAGGAAATCTTGTTGCTCAAGGGCTCAATGCATTTAGTATTTGCAAATGCGGGGGGGGGGGGGGGGGGGGGGGGAGGGAGGGAAGTGACAACGCCAACTCATAGCTAAAACTCTGGCCCCAGACAAACTTCTGTTTCCCTGCAGTGTTCTCACAATATTACAACCCGCAAGTGGGCCTCTCTCAGCCTCAGTTTCTGTTTCTGTAAAAGGAAAATGTCCTGATCACCCCCTCCACTGTGAGGATTTGCTCAGTGACTCAGTTTCTAGCACAAAGCTGATGTTCGACACGACTAAGTGCTTTGCTGCCTCTTGCAGCCTGTCTAACGCTGACACACTCAGCTGGCTCAGTTGTCTGGAACATGACAAAAAAAAAGAGAAGCTTAGAGAAAGTCTATGTCAAAAAAGAGATGTTACAAGCCCCATTCATTAAAACAGCACCTCCGTCTTCTATACATATGTGAGGTGAATAATTTGTGGCGGATTGTAATGAACTGGACTTCCGTCTCTCTGGCTACCCTGCTTCGAGATGCGTACCTTGCACCTGAAACCAGAGAGTGCCATGGCAGCACTGTGGTGAGGAGGGAGGGGCCAAACCGGCCCCACCCCAGATACAGAAGCCAAAAAACATTTTGTTCATTTAGAGGTGAAGGGTTCTGTGTCCTCACTTCTGGAAGTTATTTCTGTAGCACAGCATGGTATACACCTGTTATCATTGTTTAATGAACTCTACTTATTAAAAGAAAGCCCAGTTGATGCTTATATCATGTGTTTGAGAAGGGAGACATGTAATGAATGTCTTAAGTTCATCCAAAAAAAAAAAAAAAAAAAAAAAGGAACTTCAATTATGTAGACAGTTTATCCACGTGGAGTGGTTTCTTCTATTATCACCTTGCTGTTTATGTGAAGATAACATTTCAAGTATTTTTGGCTGACCTGAGTTGGTAATCTGAGTGGGTGTCTACTGTATCCAGTTTACAGGTGTGGAAACTGAGACCTTGAGAGGTTAAGTCCATGGTAGAGCTGGGATTGAAGCTCCACACCTGTGGGTTCAAAGTTAATGCCTTTCCCCACTTAACCATTTCCCTCTTAGGAGAAATAATTTAGAATACGAATATGCAGAACCTATCACTGGTAATGGTTTTCACCCCTAATCCTGAATTAAAATGAAGTACAGAAAAAAAAAAAATCACACTCCATCAGTTCATTCATTGTCAGTCTTACAATGCATCTCATAGAACACAACCATGTCTTGATACTTACTCATAGAATGTTGTCCATCCATTTTCATTGCTTTTGGTTGCCAAAAGGCCGGAGTTGCCATGGTATGTCATCATAGCCAGCTCATGTCCTTGTGTGGTCACACTTCTGAGTGCACTGTTGGTGCCCATGGTTACCCAGTATACCTGGCCATCTGGGACCACCAGCCAGAGGGGCATCCCAGTGGAATCTCGGCGGACGTTCACCATGTTGC